>NC_079163.1:121163488-121788488 GCF_947563725.1 Argiope bruennichi
AGATGATTTGGAATAATTCAATTAATCTCTAGCAATAATGGAGAAAACTGGCTAAAATAAA
This sequence comes from Argiope bruennichi, assembly GCF_947563725.1. NCBI lineage: Eukaryota > Metazoa > Arthropoda > Arachnida > Araneae > Araneidae > Argiope > Argiope bruennichi. The sequence goes on from NC_079163.1 coordinate 121,163,550, forward strand.
TTTAAAAAAATATATATATATATATAAATATTTGTCGGCTTCGGGTATCGAACTGAAGACCTGCAAAATAAAGCGCTACACTCTACCGATCCAGCAACCAAGCCTCGTAACCTGTCAGCTTCTTAAGTGTCTAAGAATCTCATTACGACTGTCCAGTAAAATTTTAAATACGGTTTCAATCTGGCCTAAAAGCACAATGCTAAGAATACGAATGAATTCTGTGCATGTACGTGAACTTGGCTCGTAAAATTTCGAATAAATATAGAAATATTTTGATATTAAATTCTATTTTTGACGTAGATGATTTGGAATTATTCAATTTATCTCTAGCAATGAGGGAGAAAACTCTATAAAATAATTTTTTTTAAAAAAAAGAAGAAAAAATATTTAAAAATATCTGTCGGCTTCGGAGCCTCGAACTCAGGACCTGCAAAACTAAGAGCTACACTCTACCGATCCAGCCACCAAGCCTCGTAATGTGACATCTTCTGAAGTGTTTTAGACTCTCATTACGACTGTCCAGTAAAATTTTAAATACGGAGTCAATCTGGTCTAAAAGCACAATGCTAAGAACATGAATGAATTCTGCGCATGTGCGTGAACTAGGCTCGTAAATTTCGAATAAATATAGAAATATTTTGATATTAAATTCTATTTTTTACGTAGATGATTTGGAATTATTCAATTTATCTCTAGGAATGACGGAGAAAACTTTCTAAAATAAATTTAAAAAAAAAAAAAGAAAAATATATAAAAATAATTGTTGGCTTCGACCCTCGAACTGAAGACCTGCAAAACTAAGCGCTACACTCTACCGATCCAGCCACCAAGAATCAAAACCGGAGAGCTTCTGAAGTGTCTAAGAATCTCATTACGACTGTCCAGTAAAATTTTAAATACGGTGTCAATCTGGTCTAAAAGCACTCTGATAAGAATACGAATAAATTCTGTGCATGTGCGTGAACTTAACTCGTAAAATGTAGAATAAATATAGAAATATTTTGATATAAAATTCTATTTTTGACGTAGACGATTTGGAATTATTCAATTTATCTCTAGCAATGATGGAGAAAACTGGATAAAATAAATTTTTTTTAAAAAAAGAAAGAAAAATAATTTAAAATATCTGTCGGCTTCGAGCCTCGAACTGATGACCTGCAAAACTAAGCGCTACACTCTACCGATCCAGCAACCAAGCCTCGTAACCTGTCAGCTTCTGAAGTGTCTAAGAATCTTATTAAGACTGTCCAGTAAAATTTTAAATACGGTGTCAATCTGGTCTAAATGCACAATGCTAAGAATACGAATGAATTCTGCGCATGTGCTAGAACTTGACTCATAAAATTTAGAATAAATATAGAAATATTTTTATATTAAATACTATTTTGGTCTTAGATGATTTGGAATAATTCAATTAATCTCTAAGAATAATGGAGAAAAGTGGCTAAAATAAATTAAAAAAAAATATATATAAAAATATTTGTCGGCTTCGAGCCTCGAAATGAAGACCTGCAAAACTAAGCGCTACACTCTACCGATCCAGCCGCCAAGCCTCGCAACGTGGCATCTTCTCAAGTGTCTAAGAATCTCATTACGACTGTCCAGTAAAATTTTAAATACGGTGTCAATCTGGTCTAAAAGTAAAATGCTAAGAATACGAATGAATTCTGCGCATATTGATATAGAATTTTGATATTAAATTCTATTTTTGACGTAGATGATTTGGAATTATTCAATTTATCTCTAGCAATGATGGAGAAAACTGGATAAAATAAAATTTAAAAAAAAGAAAGAAAAATATTTAAAAATATCTGTCGGCTTCGAACCTCGAACTGAAGACCTGCAAATCTAAGCGCTACACTCTACCGATCCAGCCACCAAGCCTCGTAACGTGGCATCTTCTCAAGTGTCTAAGAATCTCATTACGACTGTGGAGTTAAATTTTTAATAAGGTGTCAATCTGGTCTATAAGCAGAATGCTAAGTATACGAATGAATTCTGCGCATGTGCGTGAATTTGACTCGTAAAATTTCGAATAAATATAAAAATATTTTGACATTAAATTCTATTTTTGACGTAGATGATTTGGAATAATTCAATTAATCTCTAGGAATAATGGAGAAAACTGGCAAAAAAAAATTTAAAAAAAATATATATATAAAAATATTTGTCGGCTTCGAGCCTCGAACTGAAGACCTGCAAAACTAAGCGCTACACTCTACCGATCCAGCCGCCAAGCCTCGCAACGTGGCATCTTCTCAAGTGTCTAAGAATCTCATTACGACTGTGGAGTTAAATTTTTAATAAGGTGTCAATCTGGTCTAAAAGCACAATGCTAAGAATACGAATGAATTCTGCGCATGTGCGTGAATTTGAATCATAAAATTTAGAATAAATATAGAAATATTTTAATATTAATTTCTATTTTTGACGTAGATGATTTGGAATAATTCAATTAATCTCTAGGAATAATGGAGAAAACTGGAAAAAATAAATTTAAAGAAAAAGAAAGAAAAATATTTAAAAATATCTGTCGGCTTCGAGCCTCGAACTGAAGACCTGCAAAACTAAGCGCTGCACTCTACCGACCCAGCCACCAAACATCGTAACCTGCGAGCTTCTGAAGTGTCTAAGAATCTCATTACGACTGTCCAGTAAAATTTTAAATACGGTGTCAATCTTGTCTAAAAGCACAATGCTAAGAATACGAATGAATTCTGCGCATGTGCATGAATTTGACTCGTAAAATTTCGAATAAATATAAAAATATTTTGACATTAAATTCTATTTTTGACGTAGATGATTTGGAATAATTCAATTAATCTCTAGGAATAATGGAGAAAACTGGCAAAAAAATAAAAAAAAAATATATATAAAAATATTTGTCGGCTTCGAGCCTCGAACTGAAGACCTGCAAAACTAAGCGCTACACTCTACCGATCCAGCCGCCAAGCCTCGCAACGTGGCATCTTCTCAAGTGTCTAAGAATCTCATTACGACTGTCCAGTAAAATTTTAAATACGGTGTCAATCTGGTCTAAAAGAAAAATGCTAAGAATACGAATGAATTCTGCGCATATTGATATAGAATTTTGATATTAAATTCTATATTTGACGTAGATGATTTGGAATTATTCAATTTATCTCTAGCAATGATAGAGAAAACTGGATAAAATAAATTTTAAAAAAAAGAAAAAAAAATATTTAAAAATATCTGTCGGCTTCGAGCCTCGAACTGAAGACCTGCAAAACTAAGAGCTACACTCTACCGATCCAGCTACCAAACCTCGTAATCTGACAGCTTCTGAAGTGTCTTAGAATCTCATTACGACTGTGGAATTATATTTTTAATACGGTGTCAATCTGGTCTATAAGCAGAATGCTAAGTATACGAATGAATTCTGCGCATGTGCGTGAACTTCATTTGTAAAATTTAGTATAAATATAGAAATATTTTGATATTAAATTCTATTTTTGACGTAGATAATTTGGAATTATTCAATTTATCTCTAGGAATGTCGGAGAAAACTGGCTAAAATAAATTTTAAAAAAAAGGAAAATATATAAAAATATTTGTCGGCTTCGAGCATAGAACTGATACCTGTAAAACTAAGCGCTACACTCTACCGACCCAGCCGCCAAGCCTCGTAACATGTCAGCTTCTGAAGTGTCTAAGAATCTCATTACGACTGTCCAGTAAAATTTTAAATACGGTGTCAATCTGGTCTAAAAGCACAATGCTAAGAATACGAATGAATTCTACGCATATGCGTTAACTTGGCTCGTAAAATTTCGAATATATATAAAAATATTTTGACATTAAATTCTATTTTTGACGTAGATGATTTGGAATAATTCAATTAATCTCTAGGAATAATGGAGATAACTTTCTAAAATAAATTTAAAATAAATATATAAAAATATTTGTTGGCTTCGGTCCTCGAACTGAAGACCTGCAAATCTAAGCGCTACACTCTACCGATAGAGCCACCAAGCCTCGTAACCTGTCAGCTTCTGAAGTGTCTAAGAATCTCATTACGACTGTCCAGTAAAATTTTAAATACCGTCTCAATCTGGTCTAAAAGCACAATGCTAAGTATACGAATGAATTCTGCGCATGTGCGTGAACTTCACTCGAAAAATTTCGAATAAATATAGAAATATTTTGATACTAAATCCTATTTTTGACGTAGATGATTTGGAATTATTCAATTTATCTCTAGGAATAACGGAGAAAACTGGCTAAAATAAATTTTAAAAAAAGGAAAATATATAAAAATATTTGTCGGCCTCGAGCCTCGAACTGAAGACCTGCAAAACTAAGCGCTGCACTCTACCGACCCAGCCACCAAACATCGTAACCTTCGAGCTTCTGAAGTGTCTAAGAATCTCATTACGACTGTCCAGTAAAATTTTAAATACGGTGTCAATCTGGTCTAAACGCACAATGCTAAGAATACCAATGAATTCTGCGCATGTGCGTGAACTTGATTTGTAAAATTTAGAATAAATATAGAAATCATTTGATATTAAATTTTATTTTTGACGTAGATGATTTGGAATATTTCAATTAATCTCTAGGAATAATGGAGAAAACTGGATAAAATAAATTTCAAGAAAAAGAAAGAAAAATATTTAAAAATATCTGTCGGCTTCGAGCCTCGAACTGAAGACCTGCAAAACTAAGCACTAAACTCTACCGCCACAGAAACCACGCCTCGTAACCTGAGAGCTTCTGAAGTGTCTAAGAATCTCATTACGACTGTCCAGTAAAATTTTAAATACGGATTCAATCTGGTCTAAAAGCACAATGTTAAGAATACGAATGAATTCTGCGCATGTGCGTGAACTTGGCTCGTAAAATTTCGAATAAATATAAAAATATTTTGACATTAAATTCTATTTTTCACGTAGATGTTTTGGAATAATTCAATTAATCTCTAAGAATGATGGAGAAAAGTGGCTAAAATAAATTTAAAAAATATATATATAAAAATATTTGTCGGCTTCGAGCCTCGAACTGAAGACCTGCAAAACTAAGCTTTACACTCTACCTATCCAGCCACCAAGCCTCGTAACCTGTCAGCTTCTGAATTGTCTAAGAATCTCATTACGACTGTCCAGTAAAATTTTAAATACGGTGTCAATCTGGTCTAAAAGCACAATGCTAAGAATACGAATGAATTCTGCGCATGTGCGTGAACTTGACTCATAATATTTCGAATAAATATAGAAATATTTTGATATTAAATTCTATTTTTGACGTAGATGATTTGGAATAATTCAATTAATCTCTAGGAATGATGGAGAAAACTGGAAAAAATAAATTTAAAGAAAAAGAAAGAAAAATATTTAAAAATATCTGTGGGCTTCGAGCCTCGAACTGAAGACCTGCAAAACTAAGCACTACACTCCACCGCCACAGAAACCAAGCCTCGTAACCTGAGAGCTTCTGAAGTCTCTAAGAATATCATTACGACTGTCCAGTAAAATTTTAAATACGGTGTCAATCTGGTCTAAAAGCACAATGCTAAGAATACGAATGAATTCTGCGCATGTGCGTGAACTTGGCTCATAAAATTTAGAATAAATATAGAAATCATTTGATATTAAATTCTATTTTTCACGTAGATGTTTTGGAATAATTCAATTAATCTCTAAGAATAATGGAGAAAAGTGGCTTAAATAAATTAAAAAAATATATATATAAAAATATTTATCGGCTTCGAGCCTCGAACTGAAGACCTGCAAAACGAAGCGCTACATTCTACCGCCACAGAAACCAAGCCTCGTAACCTGAGAGCTTCTGAAGTGTCTAAGAATCTCATTACGACTGTCCAGTAAAATTTTAAATGCGGTGTCAATCTGGTCTAAAAGCACAATGCTAAGAATACGAATGAATTCTGCGCATGTGCGTGAACTTGGCTCGTAAAATTTCGAATAAATATAGAAATAGTTTGATATTAAATTCTATTTTTGACGTAGATGATTTAGAATTATTCAATTTATCTCTAGCAATGATAGAGAAAACTGGATAAAATAAATTTTTTTTTAAAAAAAGAAAGAAAAATATTTAAAAATATCTGTCAGCTTCGAGCCTCGAACTGAAGACCTGCAAAAGTAAGAGCTACACTCTACCGATCCATCCACCAAGAATCGCTAACTGACAGCTTCTGAAGTGTGTAAAAATCTCATTACGACTGTCCAGTAAAATTTTAAATACGGTGTCAATCTGGTCTAAAAGCACAATGCTAAGAATACGAATGAATTCTACGCATGTGCGTGAACTTCTCTCGTAAAACTTCGAATAAATATAGAAATATTTTGATATTAAATTCTATTTTTGACGTAGATGATATGAAATTATTCAATTTATCTGTAGCAATGATGGAGAAAACTGGATAAAATAAATTTTAAAAAAAAGAAAGAAAAATATTTAAAAACTATCTGTCGGCTTCGAGCCTCGAACTGAAGACCTGCAAAACTAAGAGCTACACTCTACCGATCCAGCCACCAAGCTTCGTAACCCGACAGCTTCTGAAGTATCTAAGAATCTCATTACGACTGTCCAGTTAAATTTTAAATACGGTGTCAATCTGGTCTAAAAGCACAATGTTAAGAATACGAATGAATTCTGCGCATGTGCGTGAACTTGACTTGTAAAATTTCGAATAAATATAGAAATATTTTGATATTAAATTCTTTTTTTGACGTAGATGATTTGGAATTATTCAATTTATCTCTAGCAATGATGGAGAAAACTGGATAAAATATTTTTTTTTAAAAAAAAGGAAAAAATTTTTTAAAATATCTGTCAGCTTCAAGCCTCGAACTGAAGACCTGCAAAACGAAGCGCTACATTCTACCACCACAGAAACCAAGCCTCGTAACCTGAGAGCTTCTGAAGTGTCTAAGAATCTCATTACGACTGTCCAGTAAAATTTTAAATACGGTGTCAATCTGGTCTAAAAGCACAATGCTAAGAACACGAATGAATTCTGCGTATGTGCGTGAACTTGGCTCGTAAAAGTTCGAATAAATATAGAAATAGTTTGATATTAAATTCTATTTTTGACGTAGATGATTTAGAATTATTCAATTTATCTCTAGCAATGATGGAGAAAACTGGATAAAATAAATTTAAAAAAAAGAAAGAAAAATATTTAAAAACTATCTGTCGGCTTCGAGCCTCGAACTGAAGACCTGCAAAACTAAGAGCTACACTCTACCGATCCAGCCACCAAGCTTCGTAACCCGACAGCTTCTGAAGTGTCTAAGAATCTCATTACGACTGTCCAGTTAAATTTTAAATACGGTGTCAATCTGGTCTAAAAGCACAATGTTAAGAATACGAATGAATTCTGCGCATGTATGTGAACTTAGCTCGTAAAAGTTCGAATAAATATAGAAATAGTTTGATATTAAATTCTATTTTTGACGTAGATGATTTAGAATTATTCAATTTATCTCTAGCAATGTAGAGAAAACTGGATAAAATAAATTTAAAAAAAAAGAAAGAAAAATATTTAAAAACTATCTGTCGGCTTCGAGCCTCGAACTGAAGACCTGCAAAACTAAGAGCTACACTCTACCGATCCAGCCACCAAGCTTCGTAACCCGACAGCTTCTGAAGTGTCTAAGAATCTCATTACGACTGTCCAGTTAAATTTTAAATACGGTGTCAATCTGGTCTAAAAGCACAATGTTAAGAATACGAATGAATTCTGCGCATGTATGTGAACTTAGCTCGTAAAAGTTCGAATAAATATAGAAATAGTTTGATATTAAATTCTATTTTTGACGTAGATGATTTAGAATTATTCAATTTATCTCTAGCAATGTAGAGAAAACTGGATAAAATAATTTTTTTTTAAAAAAAAAGAAAGAAAAATATTTAAAAATATCTGTCGGCTTCGAGCCTCGAACTGAAGACCTGCAAAACTAAGAGCTACACTCTACCGATCCAGCCACCAAGCTTCGTAACCCGACAGCTTCTGAAGTGTCTAAGAATCTCATTACGACTGCCCAGTTAAATTTTAAATACGGTGTCAATCTGGTCTAAAAGCACAATGTTAAGAATACGAATGAATTCTGCGCATGTATGTGAACTTAGCTCGTAAAAGTTCGAATAAATATAGAAATAGTTTGATATTAAATTCTATTTTTGACGTAGATGATTTAGAATTATTCAATTTATCTCTAGCAATGTAGAGAAAACTGGATAAAATAATTTTTTTTTAAAAAAAAAGAAAGAAAAATATTTAAAAATATCTGTCGGCTTCGAGCCTCGAACTGAAGACCTGCAAAAGTAAGAGCTACACTCTACCGATCCAGAGACCAAGCCTCGCTAACTGACAGCTTCTGAAGTGTCTAAGAATCTCATTACGACTGTCCAGTTAAATTTTAAATACGGTGTCAATCTGGTCTAAAAGCACAATGTTAAGAATACGAATGAATTCTGCGCATGTGCGTGAACTTGACTTGTAAAATTTCGAATAAATATAGAAATATTTTGATATTAAATTCTTTTTTTGACGTAGATGATTTGGAATTATTCAATTTATCTCTAGCAATGATGGAGAATACTAAATAAAATATTTTTTTTAAAAAAAAAGGAAAAAATTTTTTAAAAATATCTGTCTGTTTCGAACCTTGAACTGAAGACCTGCAAAACTAACCGTTACACTCTACCGATCCAGCCACCAAGCCTCGTAACCTGTCAGGTTCTGAAGTGTCTAAGAATCTCATTACGACTGTCCAGTAAAGTTTTAAATACGGTGTCAATCTGGCCTAAAAGCACAATGCTAAGAATACGAATGAATTCTGCGCATGTGCGTGAACTTGGCTCGTAAAATTTCGCATAAATATAGAAATATTTTGATATTAAATTCTATTTTTGACGTAGATGATTTGGAATTATTCAATTTATCTCTAGCAATGATGGAGAAAACTGGATAAAATAAATTTAAAAAAAAAGAAAGAAAATAATTAAAAATATCTGTCAGCTTCGAGCCTCGAACTGAAGACCTGCAAAACGAAGCGCTACATTCTACCACCACAGAAACCAAGCCTCGTAACCTGAGAGCTTCTGAAGTGTCTAAGAATCTCATTACGACTGTCCAGTAAAATTTTAAATACGGTGTCAATCTGGTCTAAAAGCACAATGCTAAGAACACGAATGAATTCTGCGTATGTGCGTGAACTTGGCTCGTAAAAGTTCGAATAAATATAGAAATAGTTTGATATTAAATTCTATTTTTGACGTAGATGATTTAGAATTATTCAATTTATCTCTAGCAATGATGGAGAAAACTGGATAAAATAAATTTAAAAAAAAAGAAAGAAAAATATTTAAAAACTATCTGTCGGCTTCGAGCCTCGAACTGAAGACCTGCAAAACTAAGAGCTACACTCTACCGATCCAGCCACCAAGCTTCGTAACCCGACAGCTTCTGAAGTGTCTAAGAATCTCATTACGACTGTCCAGTTAAATTTTAAATACGGTGTCAATCTGGTCTAAAAGCACAATGTTAAGAATACGAATGAATTCTGCGCATGTATGTGAACTTAGCTCGTAAAAGTTCGAATAAATATAGAAATAGTTTGATATTAAATTCTATTTTTGACGTAGATGATTTAGAATTATTCAATTTATCTCTAGCAATGTAGAGAAAACTGGATAAAATAATTTTTTTTTTAAAAAAAAGAAAGAAAAATATTTAAAAATATCTGTCGGCTTCGAGCCTCGAACTGAAGACCTGCAAAAGTAAGAGCTACACTCTACCGATCCAGAGACCAAGCCTCGCTAACTGACAGCTTCTGAAGTGTCTAAGAATCTCATTACGACTGTCCAGTTAAATTTTAAATACGGTGTCAATCTGGTCTAAAAGCACAATGTTAAGAATACGAATGAATTCTGCGCATGTGCGTGAACTTGACTTGTAAAATTTCGAATAAATATAGAAATATTTTGATATTAAATTCTTTTTTTGACGTAGATGATTTGGAATTATTCAATTTATCTCTAGCAATGATGGAGAAAACTGGATAAAATATTTTTTTTTAAAAAAAAGGAAAAAATTTTTTAAAAATATCTGTTTCGAACCTTGAACTGAAGACCTGCAAAACTAACCGTTACACTCTACCGATCCAGCCACCAAGCCTCGTAACCTGTCAGCTTCTGAAGTGTCTAAGAATCTCATTACGACTGTCCAGTAAAGTTTTAAATACGGTGTCAATCTGGCCTAAAAGCACAATGCTAAGAATACGAATGAATTCTGCGCATGTGCGTGAACTTGGCTCGTATAATTTCGCATAAATATAGAAATATTTTGATATTAAATTCTATTTTTGACGTAGATAATTTGGAATTATTCAATTTATCTCTAGCAATGATGGAGAAAACTGGATAAAATAAATTTTAAAAAAAAGAAAGAAAATAATTAAAAATATCTGTCAGCTTCGAGCCTCGAACTGAAGACCTGCAAAACGAAGCGCTACATTCTACCACCACAGAAACCAAGCCTCGTAACCTGAGAGCTTCTGAAGTGTCTAAGAATCTCATTACGACTGTCCATTAAAATTTTAAATACGGTGTCAATCTGGTCTAAAAGCACAATGCTAAGAACACGAATGAATTCTGCGTATGTGCGTGAACTTGGCTCGTAAAATTTCGAATAAATATAGAAATAGTTTGATATTAAATTCTTTTTTTGACGTAGATGATTTAGAATTATTCAATTTATCTCTAGCAATGATAGAGAAAACTGGATAAAATAATTTTTTTTAAAAAAAAAAGAAAGAAAAATATTTAAAAATATCTGTCAGCTTCGAGCCTCGAACTGAAGACCTGCAAAAGTAAGAGCTACACTCTACCGATCCAGCCACCAAGCCTCGCTAACTGACAGCTTCTGAAGTGTCTAAGAATCTCATTACGACTGTCCAGTAAAATTTTAAATACGGATTCAATCTGGTCTAAAAGCACAATGTTAAGAATACGAATGAATTCTGCGCATGTGCGTGAACTTGGCTCGTAAAATTTCGAATAAATATAAAAATATTTTGACATTAAATTCTATTTTTCACGTAGATGTTTTGGAATAATTCAATTAATCTCTAAGAATGATGGAGAAAAGTGGCTAAAATAAATTAAAAAAATATATATATAAAAATATTTGTCGGCTTCGAGCCTCGATCTGAAAACCTGCAAAACTAAGAGATACACTCTACCGAGCCAACCACCAAGCATCATAACCTGACAGCTTCTAAAGTGTCTAAGAATCTCATTACGACTGTCCAGTTAAATTTTCAATACGGTGTCAATCTGGTCTAAAAGCACAATGCTAAGAATACGAATGAATTCTGCGCATGTGTGTGAATTTGGCTCGTAAAATTTCGAATAAATATAGAAATATTTTGATATTAAATTTTATTCTTGACGTAGATGATTTGGAATTATTCAATTTATCTCTAGCAATGATCTAGAAAACTGGATAAAATATTAAAAAAAAAAAAGAAAAGAAAGAAAAATATTTAAAAATATTTGTTTTCTTCGAGCCTCGAACTGAAGACCTGCACAACTATGCGCTACACTCTACCGATTCAGCCGCCAATCCTCGTAACCTGTGAGCTTCTGAAGTGTCTAAGAATCTCATTACGACTGTCCAGTTAAATTTTAAATACGGTGTCAATCTGGTCTAAAAGCACAATGTTAAGAATACGAATGAATTCTGCGCATGTGCGTGAACTTCGCTCGTAAAATTTCGAATAAATATAGAAATATTTTGATATTAAATCCTATTTTTGACGTACATGATTTGGAATTATTCAATTTATATCTAGGAATGACGGAGAAAACTGTCTAAAATAAATTTTAAAAAAAAGGAAAATATATAAAAATATTTGTCGGCTTCGAGCCTCAAACTGAAGACCTGCAAAAGTAAGAGCTACACTCTACCGATCCATCCACCAAGAATCGCTAACTGACAGCTTCTGAAGTGTGTAAAAATCTCATTACGACTGTCCAGTAAAATTTTAAATACGGTGTCAATCTGGTCTAAAAGCCCAATGCTAAGAATACGAATGAATTCTACGCATGTGCGTGAACTTCTCTCGTAAAATTTCGAATAAATATAGAAATATTTTGATATTAAATTCTATTTTTGACGCAGATGATATGAAATTATTCAATTTATCTCTAGCAATGATGGAGAAATGTGGATAAAATAAATTTAAAAAAAAGAAAGAAAAATATTTAAAAACTATCTGTCGGCTTCGAGACTCGAACTGAAGACCTGCAAAACTAAGAGCTACACTCTACCGATCCAGCCACCAAGCTTCGTAACCCGACAGCTTCTGAAGTGTCTAAGAATCTCATTACGACTGTCCAGTAAAATTTTAAATACGGTGTCAATCTGGTCTAAAAGCACAATGCTAAGAATACGAATGAATTCTGCGCATGTGCGTGAACTTGACTCATAAAATTTAGAATAAATATAGAAATCATTTGATATTAAATTCTATTTTTCACGTAGAGGTTTTGGAATAATTCAATTAATCTCTAAGCATAATGGAGAAAAGTGGCTTAAATAAATTAAAAAAATATATATATAAAAATATTTGTCGGCTTCGAGCCTCGATCTGAAGACCTGCGAAACTAAGAGATACACTCTACCGAGCCGGCCACCAAGCCTCTTAACCTGACAGCTTCTGAAGTGTCTAAGAATCTCATTACGACTGTCCAGTAAAATTTTAAATACGGTGTCAATCTGGTCTAAAAGCACAATGCTAAGAATACGAATGAATTCTGCGCATGTGCGTGAACTTCGCTCGTAAAATTTCGAATAAATATAGAAATATTTTGATATTAAATCCTATTTTTGACGTACATGATTTGGAATTATTCAATTTATATCTAGGAATGACGGAGAAAACTGTCTAAAATAAATTTTAAAAAAAAGGAAAATATATAAAAATATTTGTCGGCTTCGAGCCTCAAACTGAAGACCTGCAAAAGTAAGAGCTACACTCTACCGATCCATCCACCAAGAATCGCTAACTGACAGCTTCTGAAGTGTGTAAAAATCTCATTACGACTGTCCAGTAAAATTTTAAATACGGTGTCAATCTGGTCTAAAAGCCCAATGCTAAGAATACGAATGAATTCTACGCATGTGCGTGAACTTCTCTCGTAAAATTTCGAATAAATATAGAAATATTTTGATATTAAATTCTATTTTTGACGCAGATGATATGAAATTATTCAATTTATCTCTAGCAATGATGGAGAAATGTGGATAAAATAAATTTAAAAAAAAGAAAGAAAAATATTTAAAAACTATCTGTCGGCTTCGAGACTCGAACTGAAGACCTGCAAAACTAAGAGCTACACTCTACCGATCCAGCCACCAAGCTTCGTAACCCGACAGCTTCTGAAGTGTCTAAGAATCTCATTACGACTGTCCAGTAAAATTTTAAATACGGTGTCAATCTGGTCTAAAAGCACAATGCTAAGAATACGAATGAATTCTGCGCATGTGCGTGAACTTGACTCATAAAATTTAGAATAAATATAGAAATCATTTGATATTAAATTCTATTTTTCACGTAGATGTTTTGGAATAATTCAATTAATCTCTAAGCATAATGGAGAAAAGTGGCTTAAATAAATTAAAAAAATATATATATAAAAATATTTGTCGGCTTCGAGCCTCGATCTGAAGACCTGCGAAACTAAGAGATACACTCTACCGAGCCGGCCACCAAGCCTCGTAACCTTACAGCTTCTGAAGTGTCTAAGAATCTCATTACGACTGTCCAGTAAAATTTTAAATACGGTGTCAATCTGGTCTAAAAGCACAATGCTAAGAATACGAATGAATTCTGCGCATGTGCGTGAACTTCGCTCGTAAAATTTCGAATAAATATAGAAATATTTTGATATTAAATCCTATTTTTGACGTACATGATTTGGAATTATTCAATTTATATCTAGGAATGACGGAGAAAACTGTCTAAAATAAATTTTAAAAAAAAGGAAAATATATAAAAATATTTGTCGGCTTCGAGCCTCGAACTGAAGACCTGCAAAACGAAGCGCTACATTCTACCGCCACAGAAACCAAGCCTCGTAACCTGAGAGCTTCTGAAGTGTCTAAGAATCTCATTACGACTGTCCAGTAAAATTTTAAATGCGGTGTCAATCTGGTCTAAAAGCACAATGCTAAGAATACGAATGAATTCTGCGCATGTGCGTGAACTTGGCTCGTAAAATTTCGAATAAATATAGAAATAGTTTGATATTAAATTCTATTTTTGACGTAGATGATTTAGAATTATTCAATTTATCTCTAGCAATGATAGAGAAAACTGGATAAAATAAATTTTTTTTAAAAAAAAAGAAAGAAAAATATTTAAAAATATCTGTCAGCTTCGAGCCTCGAACTGAAGACCTGCAAAAGTAAGAGCTACACTCTACCGATCCATCCACCAAGAATCGCTAACTGACAGCTTCTGAAGTGTGTAAAAATCTCATTACGACTGTCCAGTAAAATTTTAAATACGGTGTCAATCTGGTCTAAAAGCACAATGCTAAGAATACGAATGAATTCTACGCATGTGCGTGAACTTCTCTCGTAAAACTTCGAATAAATATAGAAATATTTTGATATTAAATTCTATTTTTGACGTAGATGATATGAAATTATTCAATTTATCTGTAGCAATGATGGAGAAAACTGGATAAAATAAATTTTAAAAAAAGAAAGAAAAATATTTAAAAACTATCTGTCGGCTTCGAGCCTCGAACTGAAGACCTGCAAAACTAAGAGCTACACTCTACCGATCCAGCCACCAAGCTTCGTAACCCGACAGCTTCTGAAGTGTCTAAGAATCTCATTACGACTGTCCAGTTAAATTTTAAATACGGTGTCAATCTGGTCTAAAAGCACAATGTTAAGAATACGAATGAATTCTGCGCATGTGCGTGAACTTGACTTGTAAAATTTCGAATAAATATAGAAATATTTTGATATTAAATTCTTTTTTTGACGTAGATGATTTGGAATTATTCAATTTATCTCTAGCAATGATGGAGAAAACTGGATAAAAATTTTTTTTTTTAAAAAAAAGGAAAAATTTTTTTAAAAATATCTGTCAGCTTCAAGCCTCGAACTGAAGACCTGCAAAACGAAGCGCTACATTCTACCACCACAGAAACCAAGCCTCGTAACCTGAGAGCTTCTGAAGTGTCTAAGAATCTCATTACGACTGTCCAGTAAAATTTTAAATACGGTGTCAATCTGGTCTAAAAGCACAATGCTAAGAACACGAATGAATTCTGCGTATGTGCGTGAACTTGGCTCGTAAAAGTTCGAATAAATATAGAAATAGTTTGATATTAAATTCTATTTTTGACGTAGATGATTTAGAATTATTCAATTTATCTCTAGCAATGATGGAGAAAACTGGATAAAATAAATTTAAAAAAAAGAAAGAAAAATATTTAAAAACTATCTGTCGGCTTCGAGCCTCGAACTGAAGACCTGCAAAACTAAGAGCTACACTCTACCGATCCAGCCACCAAGCTTCGTAACCCGACAGCTTCTGAAGTGTCTAAGAATCTCATTACGACTGTCCAGTTAAATTTTAAATACGGTGTCAATCTGGTCTAAAAGCACAATGTTAAGAATACGAATGAATTCTGCGCATGTATGTGAACTTAGCTCGTAAAAGTTCGAATAAATATAGAAATAGTTTGATATTAAATTCTATTTTTGACGTAGATGATTTAGAATTATTCAATTTATCTCTAGCAATGTAGAGAAAACTGGATAAAATAATTTTTTTTTAAAAAAAAAGAAAGAAAAATATTTAAAAATATCTGTCGGCTTCGAGCCTCGAACTGAAGACCTGCAAAAGTAAGAGCTACACTCTACCGATCCAGAGACCAAGCCTCGCTAACTGACAGCTTCTGAAGTGTCTAAGAATATCATTACGACTGTCCAGTTAAATTTTAAATACGGTGTCAATCTGGTCTAAAAGCACAATGTTAAGAATACGAATGAATTCTGCGCATGTGCGTGAACTTGACTTGTAAAATTTCGAATAAATATAGAAATATTTTGATATTAAATTCTTTTTTTGACGTAGATGATTTGGAATTATTTAATTTATCTCTAGCAATGATGGAGAAAACTGGATAAAATATTTTTTTAAAAGAAAAGGAAAAATTTTTTTAAAAATATCTGTTTCGAACCTTGAACTGAAGACCTGCAAAACTAACCGTTACACTCTACCGATCCAGCCACCAAGCCTCGTAACCTGTCAGCTTCTGAAGTGTCTAAGAATCTCATTACGACTGTCCAGTAAAATTTTAAATACGGATTCAATCTGGTCTAAAAGCACAATGTTAAGAATACGAATGAATTCTGCGCATGTGCGTGAACTTGGCTCGTAAAATTTCGAATAAATATAAAAATATTTTGACATTAAATTCTATTTTTCACGTAGATGTTTTGGAATAATTCAATTAATCTCTAAGAATGATGGAGAAAAGTGGCTAAAATAAATTTAAAAAATATATATATAAAAATATTTGTCGGCTTCGAGCCTCGAACTGAAGACCTGCAAAACTAAGCGTTACACTCTACCTATTCAGCCACCAAGCCTCGTAACCTGTCAGATTCTGAAGTGTCTAAGAATCTCATTACGACTGTCCAGTAAAATTTTAAATACGGTGTCAATCTGGTCTAAAAGCACAATGCTAAGAATACGAATGAATTCTGCGCATGTGCGTGAACTTGACTCATAAAATTTAGAATAAATATAGAAATCATTTGATATTAAATTCTATTTTTCACGTAGATGTTTTGGAATAATTCAATTAATCTCTAAGAATAATGGAGAAAAGTGGCTAAAATAAATTAAAAAAATATATATATAAAAATATTTGTCGGCTTCGAGCCTCGATCTGAAAACCTGCAAAACTAAGAGATACACTCTACCGAGCCAACCACCAAGCATCATAACCTGACAGCTTCTAAAGTGTCTAAGAATCTCATTACGACTGTCCAGTTAAATTTTCAATACGGTGTCAATCTGGTCTAAAAGCACAATGCTAAGAATACGAATGAATTCTGCGCATGTGTGTGAATTTGGCTCGTAAAATTTCGAATAAATATAGAAATATTTTGATATTAAATTTTATTCTTGACGTAGATGATTTGGAATTATTCAATTTATCTCTAGCAATGATCTAGAAAACTGGATAAAATATTAAAAAAAAAAAAGAAAAGAAAGAAAAATATTTAAAAATATTTGTTTTCTTCGAGCCTCGAACTGAAGACCTGCACAACTATGCGCTACACTCTACCGATTCAGCCGCCAATCCTCGTAACCTGTGAGCTTCTGAAGTGTCTAAGAATCTCATTACGACTGTCCAGTTAAATTTTAAATACGGTGTCAATCTGGTCTAAAAGCACAATGTTAAGAATACGAATGAATTCTGCGCATGTGCGTGAACTTCGCTCGTAAAATTTCGAATAAATATAGAAATATTTTGATATTAAATCCTATTTTTGACGTACATGATTTGGAATTATTCAATTTATATCTAGGAATGACGGAGAAAACTGTCTAAAATAAATTTTAAAAAAAAGGAAAATATATAAAAATATTTGTCGGCTTCGAGCCTCGAACTGAAGACCTGCAAAAGTAAGAGCTACACACTACCGATCCATCCACCAAGCCTCGCTAACTGACAGCTTCTGAAGTGTGTAAAAATCTCATTACGACTGTCCAGTAAAATTTTAAATACGGTGTCAATCTGTTCTAAAACCCAATGCTAAGAATACGAATGAATTCTACGCATGTGCGTGAACTTCTCTCGGAAAATTTCGAATAAATATAGAAATATTTTGATATTAAATCCTATTTTTGACGTACATGATTTGGAATTATTCAATTTATATCTAGGAATGACGGAGAAAACTGTCTAAAATAAATTTTAAAAAAAAGGAAAATATATAAAAGTATTTGTCGGCTTCGAGCCTCGAACTGAAGACCTGCAAAACTAAGAGCTACACTCTACCGATCCAGCCACCAAGCTTCGTAACCCGACAGCTTCTGAAGTGTCTAAGAATCTCATTACGACTGTCCAGTTAAATTTTAAATACGGTGTCAATCTGGTCTAAAAGCACAATGCTAAGAACACGAATGAATTCTGCGTATGTGCGTGAACTTGGCTCGTAAAAGTTCGAATAAATATAGAAATAGTTTGATATTAAATTCTATTTTTGACGTAGATGATTTAGAATTATTCAATTTATCTCTAGCAATGATGGAGAAAACTGGATAAAATAAATTTAAAAAAAAAGAAAGAAAAATATTTAAAAACTATCTGTCGGCTTCGAGCCTCGAACTGAAGACCTGCAAAACTAAGAGCTACACTCTACCGATCCAGCCACCAAGCTTCGTAACCCGACAGCTTCTGAAGTGTCTAAGAATCTCATTACGACTGTCCAGTTAAATTTTAAATACGGTGTCAATCTGGTCTAAAAGCACAATGTTAAGAATACGAATGAATTCTGCGCATGTGCGTGAACTTGACTTGTAAAATTTCGAATAAATATAGAAATATTTTGATATTAAATTCTTTTTTTGACGTAGATGATTTGGAATTATTCAATTTATCTCTAGCAATGATGGAGAAAACTGGATAAAAATTTTTTTTTTTAAAAAAAAGGAAAAAATTTTTTAAAAATATCTGTCAGCTTCAAGCCTCGAACTGAAGACCTGCAAAACGAAGCGCTACATTCTACCACCACAGAAACCAAGCCTCGTAACCTGAGAGCTTCTGAAGTGTCTAAGAATCTCATTACGACTGTCCAGTAAAATTTTAAATACGGTGTCAATCTGGTCTAAAAGCACAATGCTAAGAACACGAATGAATTCTGCGTATGTGCGTGAACTTGGCTCGTAAAAGTTCGAATAAATATAGAAATAGTTTGATATTAAATTCTATTTTTGACGTAGATGATTTAGAATTATTCAATTTATCTCTAGCAATGATGGAGAAAACTGGATAAAATAAATTTTAAAAAAAAGAAAGAAAAATATTTAAAAACTATCTGTCGGCTTCGAGCCTCGAACTGAAGACCTGCAAAACTAAGAGCTACACTCTACCGATCCAGCCACCAAGCTTCGTAACCCGACAGCTTCTGAAGTATCTAAGAATCTCATTACGACTGTCCAGTTAAATTTTAAATACGGTGTCAATCTGGTCTAAAAGCACAATGTTAAGAATACGAATGAATTCTGCGCATGTGCGTGAACTTGACTTGTAAAATTTCGAATAAATATAGAAATATTTTGATATTAAATTCTTTTTTTGACGTAGATGATTTGGAATTATTCAATTTATCTCTAGCAATGATGGAGAAAACTGGATAAAATATTTTTTTTTAAAAAAAAGGAAAAAATTTTTTAAAAATATCTGTCAGCTTCAAGCCTCGAACTGAAGACTTGCAAAACGAAGCGCTACATTCTACCACCACAGAAACCAAGCCTCGTAACCTGAGAGCTTCTGAAGTGTCTAAGAATCTCATTACGACTGTCCAGTAAAATTTTAAATACGGTGTCAATCTGGTCTAAAAGCACAATGCTAAGAACACGAATGAATTCTGCGTATGTGCGTGAACTTGGCTCGTAAAAGTTCGAATAAATATAGAAATAGTTTGATATTAAATTCTATTTTTGACGTAGATGATTTAGAATTATTCAATTTATCTCTAGCAATGATGGAGAAAACTGGATAAAATAAATTTAAAAAAAAGAAAGAAAAATATTTAAAAACTATCTGTCGGCTTCGAGCCTCGAACTGAAGACCTGCAAAACTAAGAGCTACACTCTACCGATCCAGCCACCAAGCTTCGTAACCCGACAGCTTCTGAAGTGTCTAAGAATCTCATTACGACTGTCCAGTTAAATTTTAAATACGGTGTCAATCTGGTCTAAAAGCACAATGTTAAGAATACGAATGAATTCTGCGCATGTATGTGAACTTAGCTCGTAAAAGTTCGAATAAATATAGAAATAGTTTGATATTAAATTCTATTTTTGACGTAGATGATTTAGAATTATTCAATTTATCTCTAGCAATGTAGAGAAAACTGGATAAAATAAATTTAAAAAAAAAGAAAGAAAAATATTTAAAAACTATCTGTCGGCTTCGAGCCTCGAACTGAAGACCTGCAAAACTAAGAGCTACACTCTACCGATCCAGCCACCAAGCTTCGTAACCCGACAGCTTCTGAAGTGTCTAAGAATCTCATTACGACTGTCCAGTAAAATTTTAAATACGGTGTCAATCTGGTCTAAAAGCACAATGCTAAGAACACGAATGAATTCTGCGTATGTGCGTGAACTTGGCTCGTAAAAGTTCGAATAAATATAGAAATAGTTTGATATTAAATTCTATTTTTGACGTAGATGATTTAGAATTATTCAATTTATCTCTAGCAATGATGGAGAAAACTGGATAAAATAAATTTAAAAAAAAAGAAAGAAAAATATTTAAAAACTATCTGTCGGCTTCGAGCCTCGAACTGAAGACCTGCAAAACTAAGAGCTACACTCTACCGATCCAGCCACCAAGCTTCGTAACCCGACAGCTTCTGAAGTGTCTAAGAATCTCATTACGACTGTCCAGTTAAATTTTAAATACGGTGTCAATCTGGTCTAAAAGCACAATGTTAAGAATACGAATGAATTCTGCGCATGTATGTGAACTTAGCTCGTAAAAGTTCGAATAAATATAGAAATAGTTTGATATTAAATTCTATTTTTGACGTAGATGATTTAGAATTATTCAATTTATCTCTAGCAATGTAGAGAAAACTGGATAAAATAATTTTTTTTAAAAAAAAAAGAAAGAAAAATATTTAAAAATATCTGTCGGCTTCGAGCCTCGAACTGAAGACCTGCAAAAGTAAGAGCTACACTCTACCGATCCAGAGATCAAGCCTCGCTAACTGACAGCTTCTGAAGTGTCTAAGAATCTCATTACGACTGTCCAGTTAAATTTTAAATACGGTGTCAATCTGGTCTAAAAGCACAATGTTAAGAATACGAATGAATTCTGCGCATGTGCGTGAACTTGACTTGTAAAATTTCGAATAAATATAGAAATATTTTGATATTAAATTCTTTTTTTGACGTAGATGATTTGGAATTATTCAATTTATCTCTAGCAATGATGGAGAAAACTGGATAAAATATTTTTTTTAAAAAAAAAGGAAAAAATTTTTTAAAAATATCTGTTTCGAACCTTGAACTGAAGACCTGCAAAACTAACCGTTACACTCTACCGATCCAGCCACCAAGCCTCGTAACCTGTCAGCTTCTGAAGTGTCTAAGAATCTCATTACGACTGTCCAGTAAAGTTTTAAATACGGTGTCAATCTGGCCTAAAAGCACAATGCTAAGAATACGAATGAATTCTGCGCATGTGCGTGAACTTGGCTCGTATAATTTCGCATAAATATAGAAATATTTTGATATTAAATTCTATTTTTGACGTAGATAATTTGGAATTATTCAATTTATCTCTAGCAATGATGGAGAAAACTGGATAAAATAAATTTTAAAAAAAAGAAAGAAAATAATTAAAAATATCTGTCAGCTTCGAGCCTCGAACTGAAGACCTGCAAAACGAAGCGCTACATTCTACCACCACAGAAACCAAGCCTCGTAACCTGAGAGCTTCTGAAGTGTCTAAGAATCTCATTACAACTGTCCATTAAAATTTTAAATACGGTGTCAATCTGGTCTAAAAGCACAATGCTAAGAACACGAATGAATTCTGCGTATGTGCGTGAACTTGGCTCGTAAAATTTCGAATAAATATAGAAATAGTTTGATATTAAATTCTTTTTTTGACGTAGATGATTTAGAATTATTCAATTTATCTCTAGCAATGATAGAGAAAACTGGATAAAATAATTTTTTTTTAAAAAAAAAGAAAGAAAAATATTTAAAAATATCTGTCAGCTTCGAGCCTCGAACTGAAGACCTGCAAAAGTAAGAGCTACACTCTACCGATCCAGCCACCAAGCCTCGCTAACTGACAGCTTCTGAAGTGTCTAAGAATCTCATTACGACTGTCCAGTAAAATTTTAAATACGGATTCAATCTGGTCTAAAAGCACAATGTTAAGAATACGAATGAATTCTGCGCATGTGCGTGAACTTGGCTCGTAAAATTTCGAATAAATATAAAAATATTTTGACATTAAATTCTATTTTTCACGTAGATGTTTTGGAATAATTCAATTAATCTCTAAGAATGATGGAGAAAAGTGGCTAAAATAAATTAAAAAAATATATATATAAAAATATTTGTCGGCTTCGAGCCTCGATCTGAAAACCTGCAAAACTAAGAGATACACTCTACCGAGCCAACCACCAAGCATCATAACCTGACAGCTTCTAAAGTGTCTAAGAATCTCATTACGACTGTCCAGTTAAATTTTCAATACGGTGTCAATCTGGTCTAAAAGCACAATGCTAAGAATACGAATGAATTCTGCGCATGTGTGTGAATTTGGCTCGTAAAATTTCGAATAAATATAGAAATATTTTGATATTAAATTTTATTCTTGACGTAGATGATTTGGAATTATTCAATTTATCTCTAGCAATGATCTAGAAAACTGGATAAAATATTAAAAAAAAAAAGAAAAGAAAGAAAAATATTTAAAAATATTTGTTTTCTTCGAGCCTCGAACTGAAGACCTGCACAACTATGCGCTACACTCTACCGATTCAGCCGCCAATCCTCGTAACCTGTGAGCTTCTGAAGTGTCTAAGAATCTCATTACGACTGTCCAGTTAAATTTTAAATACGGTGTCAATCTGGTCTAAAAGCACAATGCTAAGAATACGAATGAATTCTGCGCATGTGCGTGAACTTCGCTCGTAAAATTTCGAATAAATATAGAAATATTTTGATATTAAATTCTATTTTTGACGTAGATGATTTAGAATTATTCAATTTATCTCTAGCAATGATAGAGAAAACTGGATAAAATAAATTTTTTTTAAAAAAAAAGAAAGAAAAATATTTAAAAATATCTGTCAGCTTCGAGCCTCGAACTGAAGACCTGCAAAAGTAAGAGCTACACTCTACCGATCCATCCACCAAGAATCGCTAACTGACAGCTTCTGAAGTGTGTAAAAATCTCATTACGACTGTCCAGTAAAATTTTAAATACGGTGTCAATCTGGTCTAAAAGCACAATGCTAAGAATACGAATGAATTCTACGCATGTGCGTGAACTTCTCTCGTAAAACTTCGAATAAATATAGAAATATTTTGATATTAAATTCTATTTTTGACGTAGATGATATGAAATTATTCAATTTATCTGTAGCAATGATGGAGAAAACTGGATAAAATAAATTTTAAAAAAAGAAAGAAAAATATTTAAAAACTATCTGTCGGCTTCGAGCCTCGAACTGAAGACCTGCAAAACTAAGAGCTACACTCTACCGATCCAGCCACCAAGCTTCGTAACCCGACAGCTTCTGAAGTGTCTAAGAATCTCATTACGACTGTCCAGTTAAATTTTAAATACGGTGTCAATCTGGTCTAAAAGCACAATGTTAAGAATACGAATGAATTCTGCGCATGTGCGTGAACTTGACTTGTAAAATTTCGAATAAATATAGAAATATTTTGATATTAAATTCTTTTTTTGACGTAGATGATTTGGAATTATTCAATTTATCTCTAGCAATGATGGAGAAAACTGGATAAAAATTTTTTTTTTAAAAAAAAGGAAAAAATTTTTTAAAAATATCTGTCAGCTTCAAGCCTCGAACTGAAGACCTGCAAAACGAAGCGCTACATTCTACCACCACAGAAACCAAGCCTCGTAACCTGAGAGCTTCTGAAGTGTCTAAGAATCTCATTACGACTGTCCAGTAAAATTTTAAATACGGTGTCAATCTGGTCTAAAAGCACAATGCTAAGAACACGAATGAATTCTGCGTATGTGCGTGAACTTGGCTCGTAAAAGTTCGAATAAATATAGAAATAGTTTGATATTAAATTCTATTTTTGACGTAGATGATTTAGAATTATTCAATTTATCTCTAGCAATGATGGAGAAAACTGGATAAAATAAATTTAAAAAAAAGAAAGAAAAATATTTAAAAACTATCTGTCGGCTTCGAGCCTCGAACTGAAGACCTGCAAAACTAAGAGCTACACTCTACCGATCCAGCCACCAAGCTTCGTAACCCGACAGCTTCTGAAGTGTCTAAGAATCTCATTACGACTGTCCAGTTAAATTTTAAATACGGTGTCAATCTGGTCTAAAAGCACAATGTTAAGAATACGAATGAATTCTGCGCATGTATGTGAACTTAGCTCGTAAAAGTTCGAATAAATATAGAAATAGTTTGATATTAAATTCTATTTTTGACGTAGATGATTTAGAATTATTCAATTTATCTCTAGCAATGTAGAGAAAACTGGATAAAATAATTTTTTTTTAAAAAAAAAGAAAGAAAAATATTTAAAAATATCTGTCGGCTTCGAGCCTCGAACTGAAGACCTGCAAAAGTAAGAGCTACACTCTACCGATCCAGAGACCAAGCCTCGCTAACTGACAGCTTCTGAAGTGTCTAAGAATATCATTACGACTGTCCAGTTAAATTTTAAATACGGTGTCAATCTGGTCTAAAAGCACAATGTTAAGAATACGAATGAATTCTGCGCATGTGCGTGAACTTGACTTGTAAAATTTCGAATAAATATAGAAATATTTTGATATTAAATTCTTTTTTTGACGTAGATGATTTGGAATTATTCAATTTATATCTAGCAATGATGGAGAAAACTGGATAAAATATTTTTTTAAAAAAAAAGGAAAAATTTTTTTAAAAATATCTGTTTCGAACCTTGAACTGAAGACCTGCAAAACTAACCGTTACACTCTACCGATCCAGCCACCAAGCCTCGTAACCTGTCAGCTTCTGAAGTGTCTAAGAATCTCATTACGACTGTCCAGTAAAATTTTAAATACGGATTCAATCTGGTCTAAAAGCACAATGTTAAGAATACGAATGAATTCTGCGCATGTGCGTGAACTTGGCTCGTAAAATTTCGAATAAATATAAAAATATTTTGACATTAAATTCTATTTTTCACGTAGATGTTTTGGAATAATTCAATTAATCTCTAAGAATGATGGAGAAAAGTGGCTAAAATAAATTTAAAAAATATATATATAAAAATATTTGTCGGCTTCGAGCCTCGAACTGAAGACCTGCAAAACTAAGCGTTACACTCTACCTATTCAGCCACCAAGCCTCGTAACCTGTCAGATTCTGAAGTGTCTAAGAATCTCATTACGACTGTCCAGTAAAATTTTAAATACGGTGTCAATCTGGTCTAAAAGCACAATGCTAAGAATACGAATGAATTCTGCGCATGTGCGTGAACTTGACTCATAAAATTTAGAATAAATATAGAAATCATTTGATATTAAATTCTATTTTTCACGTAGATGTTTTGGAATAATTCAATTAATCTCTAAGAATAATGGAGAAAAGTGGCTAAAATAAATTAAAAAAATATATATATAAAAATATTTGTCGGCTTCGAGCCTCGATCTGAAAACCTGCAAAACTAAGAGATACACTCTACCGAGCCAACCACCAAGCATCATAACCTGACAGCTTCTAAAGTGTCTAAGAATCTCATTACGACTGTCCAGTTAAATTTTCAATACGGTGTCAATCTGGTCTAAAAGCACAATGCTAAGAATACGAATGAATTCTGCGCATGTGTGTGAATTTGGCTCGTAAAATTTCGAATAAATATAGAAATATTTTGATATTAAATTTTATTCTTGACGTAGATGATTTGGAATTATTCAATTTATCTCTAGCAATGATCTAGAAAACTGGATAAAATATTAAAAAAAAAAAAGAAAAGAAAGAAAAATATTTAAAAATATTTGTTTTCTTCGAGCCTCGAACTGAAGACCTGCACAACTATGCGCTACACTCTACCGATTCAGCCGCCAATCCTCGTAACCTGTGAGCTTCTGAAGTGTCTAAGAATCTCATTACGACTGTCCAGTTAAATTTTAAATACGGTGTCAATCTGGTCTAAAAGCACAATGTTAAGAATACGAATGAATTCTGCGCATGTGCGTGAACTTCGCTCGTAAAATTTCGAATAAATATAGAAATATTTTGATATTAAATCCTATTTTTGACGTACATGATTTGGAATTATTCAATTTATATCTAGGAATGACGGAGAAAACTGTCTAAAATAAATTTTAAAAAAAAGGAAAATATATAAAAATATTTGTCGGCTTCGAGCCTCGAACTGAAGACCTGCAAAAGTAAGAGCTACACACTACCGATCCATCCACCAAGCCTCGCTAACTGACAGCTTCTGAAGTGTGTAAAAATCTCATTACGACTGTCCAGTAAAATTTTAAATACGGTGTCAATCTGGTCTAAAAGCCCAATGCTAAGAATACGAATGAATTCTACGCATGTGCGTGAACTTCTCTCGGAAAATTTCGAATAAATATAGAAATATTTTGATATTAAATTCTATTTTTGACGCAGATGATATGAAATTATTCAATTTATCTCTAGCAATGATGGAGAAATGTGGATAAAATAAATTTAAAAAAAAGAAAGAAAAATATTTAAAAACTATCTGTCGGCTTCGAGACTCGAACTGAAGACCTGCAAAACTAAGAGCTACACTCTACCGATCCAGCCACCAAGCTTCGTAACCCGACAGCTTCTGAAGTGTCTAAGAATCTCATTACGACTGTCCAGTAAAATTTTAAATACGGTGTCAATCTGGTCTAAAAGCACAATGCTAAGAATACGAATGAATTCTGCGCATGTGCGTGAACTTGACTCATAAAATTTAGAATAAATATAGAAATCATTTGATATTAAATTCTATTTTTCACGTAGATGTTTTGGAATAATTCAATTAATCTCTAAGCATAATGGAGAAAAGTGGCTTAAATAAATTAAAAAAATATATATATAAAAATATTTGTCGGCTTCGAGCCTCCATCTGAAGACCTGCGAAACTAAGAGATACACTCTACCGAGCCGGCCACCAAGCCTCGTAACCTGACAGCTTCTGAAGTGTCTAAGAATCTCATTACGACTGTCCAGTAAAATTTTAAATACGGTGTCAATCTGGTCTAAAAGCACAATGCTAAGAATACGAATGAATTCTGCGCATGTGTGTGAATTTGGCTCGTAAAATTTCGAATAAATATAGAAATATTTTGATATTAAATTTTATTCTTGACGTAGATGATTTGGAATTATTCAATTTATCTCTAGCAATGATCTAGAAAACTGGATAAAATATTAAAAAAAAAAAGAAAAGAAAGAAAAATATTTAAAAATATTTGTTTTCTTCGAGCCTCGAACTGAAGACCTGCACAACTATGCGCTACACTCTACCGATTCAGCCGCCAATCCTCGTAACCTGTGAGCTTCTGAAGTGTCTAAGAATCTCATTACGACTGTCCAGTTAAATTTTAAATACGGTGTCAATCTGGTCTAAAAGCACAATGCTAAGAACACGAATGAATTCTGCGTATGTGCGTGAACTTGGCTCGTAAAAGTTCGAATAAATATAGAAATAGTTTGATATTAAATTCTATTTTTGACGTAGATGATTTAGAATTATTCAATTTATCTCTAGCAATGATGGAGAAAACTGGATAAAATAAATTTAAAAAAAAAGAAAGAAAAATATTTAAAAACTATCTGTCGGCTTCGAGCCTCGAACTGAAGACCTGCAAAACTAAGAGCTACACTCTACCGATCCAGCCACCAAGCTTCGTAACCCGACAGCTTCTGAAGTGTCTAAGAATCTCATTACGACTGTCCAGTTAAATTTTAAATACGGTGTCAATCTGGTCTAAAAGCACAATGTTAAGAATACGAATGAATTCTGCGCATGTGCGTGAACTTGACTTGTAAAATTTCGAATAAATATAGAAATATTTTGATATTAAATTCTTTTTTTGACGTAGATGATTTGGAATTATTCAATTTATCTCTAGCAATGATGGAGAAAACTGGATAAAAATTTTTTTTTTTAAAAAAAAGGAAAAAATTTTTTAAAAATATCTGTCAGCTTCAAGCCTCGAACTGAAGACCTGCAAAACGAAGCGCTACATTCTACCACCACAGAAACCAAGCCTCGTAACCTTTTAGCTTCTGAAGTGTCTAAGAATCTCATTACGACTGTCCAGTAAAATTTTAAATACGGTGTCAATCTGGTCTAAAAGCACAATGCTAAGAACACGAATGAATTCTGCGTATGTGCGTGAACTTGGCTCGTAAAAGTTCGAATAAATATAGAAATAGTTTGATATTAAATTCTATTTTTGACGTAGATGATTTAGAATTTTTCAATTTATCTCTAGCAATGATGGAGAAAACTGGATAAAATAAATTTAAAAAAAAGAAAGAAAAATATTTAAAAACTATCTGTCGGCTTCGAGCCTCGAACTGAAGACCTGCAAAACTAAGAGCTACACTCTACCGATCCAGCCACCAAGCTTCGTAACCCGACAGCTTCTGAAGTGTCTAAGAATCTCATTACGACTGTCCAGTTAAATTTTAAATACGGTGTCAATCTGGTCTAAAAGCACAATGTTAAGAATACGAATGAATTCTGCGCATGTATGTGAACTTAGCTCGTAAAAGTTCGAATAAATATAGAAATAGTTTGATATTAAATTCTATTTTTGACGTAGATGATTTAGAATTATTCAATTTATCTCTAGCAATGTAGAGAAAACTGGATAAAATAATTTTTTTTTTAAAAAAAAGAAAGAAAAATATTTAAAAATATCTGTCGGCTTCGAGCCTCGAACTGAAGACCTGCAAAAGTAAGAGCTACACTCTACCGATCCAGAGACCAAGCCTCGCTAACTGACAGCTTCTGAAGTGTCTAAGAATATCATTACGACTGTCCAGTTAAATTTTAAATACGGTGTCAATCTGGTCTAAAAGCACAATGTTAAGAATACGAATGAATTCTGCGCATGTGCGTGAACTTGACTTGTAAAATTTCGAATAAATATAGAAATATTTTGATATTAAATTCTTTTTTTGACGTAGATGATTTGGAATTATTCAATTTATCTCTAGCAATGATGGAGAAAACTGGATAAAATATTTTTTTTAAAAAAAAGGAAAATTTTTTTTAAAAATATCTGTTTCGAACCTTGAACTGAAGACCTGCAAAACTAACCGTTACACTCTACCGATCCAGCCACCAAGCCTCGTAACCTGTCAGCTTCTGAAGTGTCTAAGAATCTCATTACGACTGTCCAGTAAAATTTTAAATACGGATTCAATCTGGTCTAAAAGCACAATGTTAAGAATACGAATGAATTCTGCGCATGTGCGTGAACTTGGCTCGTAAAATTTCGAATAAATATAAAAATATTTTGACATTAAATTCTATTTTTCACGTAGATGTTTTGGAATAATTCAATTAATCTCTAAGAATGATGGAGAAAAGTGGCTAAAATAAATTTAAAAAATATATATATAAAAATATTTGTCGGCTTCGAGCCTCGAACTGAAGACCTGCAAAACTAAGCGTTACACTCTACCTATTCAGCCACCAAGCCTCGTAACCTGTCAGATTCTGAAGTGTCTAAGAATCTCATTACGACTGTCCAGTAAAATTTTAAATACGGTGTCAATCTGGTCTAAAAGCACAATGCTAAGAATACGAATGAATTCTGCGCATGTGCGTGAACTTGACTCATAAATTTTAGAATAAATATAGAAATCATTTGATATTAAATTCTATTTTTCACGTAGATGTTTTGGAATAATTCAATTAATCTCTAAGAATAATGGAGAAAAGTGGCTAAAATAAATTAAAAAAATATATATATAAAAATATTTGTCGGCTTCGAGCCTCGATCTGAAAACCTGCAAAACTAAGAGATACACTCTACCGAGCCAACCACCAAGCATCATAACCTGACAGCTTCTAAAGTGTCTAAGAATCTCATTACGACTGTCCAGTTAAATTTTCAATACGGTGTCAATCTGGTCTAAAAGCACAATGCTAAGAATACGAATGAATTCTGCGCATGTGTGTGAATTTGGCTCGTAAAATTTCGAATAAATATAGAAATATTTTGATATTAAATTTTATTCTTGACGTAGATGATTTGGAATTATTCAATTTATCTCTAGCAATGATCTAGAAAACTGGATAAAATATTAAAAAAAAAAAGAAAAGAAAGAAAAATATTTAAAAATATTTGTTTTCTTCGAGCCTCGAACTGAAGACCTGCACAACTATGCGCTACACTCTACCGATTCAGCCGCCAATCCTCGTAACCTGTGAGCTTCTGAAGTGTCTAAGAATCTCATTACGACTGTCCAGTTAAATTTTAAATACGGTGTCAATCTGGTCTAAAAGCACAATGTTAAGAATACGAATGAATTCTGCGCATGTGCGTGAACTTCGCTCGTAAAATTTCGAATAAATATAGAAATATTTTGATATTAAATCCTATTTTTGACGTACATGATTTGGAATTATTCAATTTATATCTAGGAATGACGGAGAAAACTGTCTAAAATAAATTTAAAAAAAAAGGAAAATATATAAAAATATTTGTCGGCTTCGAGCCTCGAACTGAAGACCTGCAAAAGTAAGAGCTACACACTACCGATCCATCCACCAAGCCTCGCTAACTGACAGCTTCTGAAGTGTGTAAAAATCTCATTACGACTGTCCAGTAAAATTTTAAATACGGTGTCAATCTGGTCTAAAAGCCCAATGCTAAGAATACGAATGAATTCTACGCATGTGCGTGAACTTCTCTCGGAAAATTTCGAATAAATATAGAAATATTTTGATATTAAATTCTATTTTTGACGCAGATGATATGAAATTATTCAATTTATCTCTAGCAATGATGGAGAAATGTGGATAAAATAAATTTAAAAAAAAGAAAGAAAAATATTTAAAAACTATCTGTCGGCTTCGAGACTCGAACTGAAGACCTGCAAAACTAAGAGCTACACTCTACCGATCCAGCCACCAAGCTTCGTAACCCGACAGCTTCTGAAGTGTCTAAGAATCTCATTACGACTGTCCAGTAAAATTTTAAATACGGTGTCAATCTGGTCTAAAAGCACAATGCTAAGAATACGAATGAATTCTGCGCATGTGCGTGAACTTGACTCATAAAATTTAGAATAAATATAGAAATCATTTGATATTAAATTCTATTTTTCACGTAGATGTTTTGGAATAATTCAATTAATCTCTAAGCATAATGGAGAAAAGTGGCTTAAATAAATTAAAAAAATATATATATATAAATATTTGTCGGCTTCGAGCCTCCATCTGAAGACCTGCGAAACTAAGAGATACACTCTACCGAGCCGGCCACCAAGCCTCGTAACCTGACAGCTTCTGAAGTGTCTAAGAATCTCATTACGACTGTCCAGTAAAATTTTAAATACGGTGTCAATCTGGTCTAAAAGCACAATGCTAAGAATACGAATGAATTCTGCGCATGTGCGTGAACTTCGCTCGTAAAATTTCGAATAAATATAGAAATATTTTGATATTAAATCCTATTTTTGACGTACATGATTTGGAATTATTCAATTTATATCTAGGAATGACGGAGAAAACTGTCTAAAATAAATTTTTAAAAAAAGGAAAATATATAAAAGTATTTGTCGGCTTCGAGCCTCGAACTGAAGACCTGCAAAACTAAGAGCTACACTCTACCGATCCAGCCACCAAGCTTCGTAACCCGACAGCTTCTGAAGTGTCTAAGAATCTCATTACGACTGTCCAGTTAAATTTTAAATACGGTGTCAATCTGGTCTAAAAGCACAATGCTAAGAACACGAATGAATTCTGCGTATGTGCGTGAACTTGGCTCGTAAAAGTTCGAATAAATATAGAAATAGTTTGATATTAAATTCTATTTTTGACGTAGATGATTTAGAATTATTCAATTTATCTCTAGCAATGATGGAGAAAACTGGATAAAATAAATTTAAAAAAAAAGAAAGAAAAATATTTAAAAACTATCTGTCGGCTTCGAGCCTCGAACTGAAGACCTGCAAAACTAAGAGCTACACTCTACCGATCCAGCCACCAAGCTTCGTAACCCGACAGCTTCTGAAGTGTCTAAGAATCTCATTACGACTGTCCAGTTAAATTTTAAATACGGTGTCAATCTGGTCTAAAAGCACAATGTTAAGAATACGAATGAATTCTGCGCATGTATGTGAACTTAGCTCGTAAAAGTTCGAATAAATATAGAAATAGTTTGATATTAAATTCTATTTTTGACGTAGATGATTTAGAATTATTCAATTTATCTCTAGCAATGTAGAGAAAACTGGATAAAATAATTTTTTTTTTAAAAAAAAAGAAAGAAAAATATTTAAAAATTTCTGTCGGCTTCGAGCCTCGAACTGAAGACCTGCAAAAGTAAGAGCTACACTCTACCGATCCAGAGACCAAGCCTCGCTAACTGACAGCTTCTGAAGTGTCTAAGAATCTCATTACGACTGTCCAGTTAAATTTTAAATACGGTGTCAATCTGGTCTAAAAGCACAATGTTAAGAATACGAATGAATTCTGCGCATGTGCGTGAACTTGGCTCGTAAAATTTCGCATAAATATAGAAATATTTTGATATTAAATTCTATTTTTGACGTAGATGATTTGGAATTATTCAATTTATCTCTAGCAATGATGGAGAAAACTGGATAAAATAAATTTTAAAAAAAAGAAAGAAAATAATTAAAAATATCTGTCAGCTTCGAGCCTCGAACTGAAGACCTGCAAAACGAAGCGCTACATTCTACCACCACAGAAACCAAGCCTCGTAACCTGAGAGCTTCTGAAGTGTCTAAGAATCTCATTACGACTGTCCATTAAAATTTTAAATACGGTGTCAATCTGGTCTAAAAGCACAATGCTAAGAACACGAATGAATTCTGCGTATGTGCGTGAACTTGGCTCGTAAAAGTTCGAATAAATATAGAAATATTTTGATATTAAATTCTATTTTTGACGTAGATGATTTAGAATTATTCAATTTATCTCTAGCAATGATGGAGAAAACTGGATAAAATAAATTTAAAAAAAAAGAAAGAAAAATATTTAAAAACTATCTGTCGGCTTCGAGCCTCCAACTGAAGACCTGCAAAACTAAGAGCTACACTCTACCGATCCAGCCACCAAGCTTCGTAACCCGACAGCTTCTGAAGTGTCTAAGAATCTCATTACGACTGTCCAGTTAAATTTTAAATACGGTGTCAATCTGGTCTAAAAGCACAATGTTAAGAATACGAATGAATTCTGCGCATGTATGTGAACTTAGCTCGTAAAAGTTCGAATAAATATAGAAATAGTTTGATATTAAATTCTATTTTTGACGTAGATGATTTAGAATTATTCAATTTATCTCTAGCAATGTAGAGAAAACTGGATAAAATAATTTTTTTTAAAAAAAAAAGAAAGAAAAATATTTAAAAATATCTGTCGGCTTCGAGCCTCGAACTGAAGACCTGCAAAAGTAAGAGCTACACTCTACCGATCCAGAGACCAAGCCTCGCTAACTGACAGCTTCTGAAGTGTCTAAGAATCTCATTATGACTGTCCAGTTAAATTTTAAATACGGTGTCAATCTGGTCTAAAAGCACAATGTTAAGAATACGAATGAATTCTGCGCATGTGCGTGAACTTGACTTGTAAAATTTCGAATAAATATAGAAATATTTTGATATTAAATTCTTTTTTTGACGTAGATGATTTGGAATTATTCAATTTATCTCTAGCAATGATGGAGAAAACTGGATAAAATATTTTTTTTTAAAAAAAAGGAAAAATTTTTTTAAAAATATCTGTTTCGAACCTTGAACTGAAGACCTGCAAAACTAACCGTTACACTCTACCGATCCAGCCACCAAGCCTCGTAACCTGTCAGCTTCTGAAGTGTCTAAGAATCTCATTACGACTGTCCAGTAAAATTTTAAATACGGATTCAATCTGGTCTAAAAGCACAATGTTAAGAATACGAATGAATTCTGCGCATGTGCGTGAACTTGGCTCGTAAAATTTCGAATAAATATAAAAATATTTTGACATTAAATTCTATTTTTCACGTAGATGTTTTGGAATAATTCAATTAATCTCTAAGAATGATGGAGAAAAGTGGCTAAAATAAATTTAAAAAATATATATATAAAAATATTTGTCGGCTTCGAGCCTCGAACTGAAGACCTGCAAAACTAAGCGTTACACTCTACCTATTCAGCCACCAAGCCTCGTAACCTGTCAGATTCTGAAGTGTCTAAGAATCTCATTACGACTGTCCAGTAAAATTTTAAATACGGTGTCAATCTGGTCTAAAAGCACAATGCTAAGAATACGAATGAATTCTGCGCATGTGCGTGAACTTGACTCATAAAATTTAGAATAAATATAGAAATCATTTGATATTAAATTCTATTTTTCACGTAGATGTTTTGGAATAATTCAATTAATCTCTAAGAATAATGGAGAAAAGTGGCTAAAATAAATTAAAAAAATATATATATAAAAATATTTGTCGGCTTCGAGCCTCGATCTGAAAACCTGCAAAACTAAGAGATACACTCTACCGAGCCAACCACCAAGCATCATAACCTGACAGCTTCTAAAGTGTCTAAGAATCTCATTACGACTGTCCAGTTAAATTTTCAATACGGTGTCAATCTGGTCTAAAAGCACAATGCTAAGAATACGAATGAATTCTGCGCATGTGTGTGAATTTGGCTCGTAAAATTTCGAATAAATATAGAAATATTTTGATATTAAATTTTATTCTTGACGTAGATGATTTGGAATTATTCAATTTATCTCTAGCAATGATCTAGAAAACTGGATAAAATATTAAAAAAAAAAAGAAAAGAAAGAAAAATATTTAAAAATATTTGTTTTCTTCGAGCCTCGAACTGAAGACC
Source organism: Argiope bruennichi (assembly GCF_947563725.1). NCBI lineage: Eukaryota > Metazoa > Arthropoda > Arachnida > Araneae > Araneidae > Argiope > Argiope bruennichi. Next base: position 121,198,636 of record NC_079163.1, read on the forward strand.
TGCACAACTATGCGCTACACTCTACCGATTCAGCCGCCAATCCTCGTAACCTGTGAGCTTCTGAAGTGTCTAAGAATCTCATTACGACTGTCCAGTTAAATTTTAAATACGGTGTCAATCTGGTCTAAAAGCACAATGTTAAGAATACGAATGAATTCTGCGCATGTGCGTGAACTTCGCTCGTAAAATTTCGAATAAATATAGAAATATTTTGATATTAAATCCTATTTTTGACGTACATGATTTGGAATTATTCAATTTATATCTAGGAATGACGGAGAAAACTGTCTAAAATAAATTTTAAAAAAAAGGAAAATATATAAAAATATTTGTCGGCTTCGAGCCTCGAACTGAAGACCTGCAAAAGTAAGAGCTACACACTACCGATCCATCCACCAAGCCTCGCTAACTGACAGCTTCTGAAGTGTGTAAAAATCTCATTACGACTGTCCAGTAAAATTTTAAATACGGTGTCAATCTGGTCTAAAAGCCCAATGCTAAGAATACGAATGAATTCTACGCATGTGCGTGAACTTCTCTCGGAAAATTTCGAATAAATATAGAAATATTTTGATATTAAATTCTATTTTTGACGCAGATGATATGAAATTATTCAATTTATCTCTAGCAATGATGGAGAAATGTGGATAAAATAAATTTAAAAAAAAGAAAGAAAAATATTTAAAAACTATCTGTCGGCTTCGAGACTCGAACTGAAGACCTGCAAAACTAAGAGCTACACTCTACCGATCCAGCCACCAAGCTTCGTAACCCGACAGCTTCTGAAGTGTCTAAGAATCTCATTACGACTGTCCAGTAAAATTTTAAATACGGTGTCAATCTGGTCTAAAAGCACAATGCTAAGAATACGAATGAATTCTGCGCATGTGCGTGAACTTGACTCATAAAATTTAGAATAAATATAGAAATCATTTGATATTAAATTCTATTTTTCACGTAGATGTTTTGGAATAATTCAATTAATCTCTAAGCATAATGGAGAAAAGTGGCTTAAATAAATTAAAAAAATATATATATATAAATATTTGTCGGCTTCGAGCCTCCATCTGAAGACCTGCGAAACTAAGAGATACACTCTACCGAGCCGGCCACCAAGCCTCGTAACCTGACAGCTTCTGAAGTGTCTAAGAATCTCATTACGACTGTCCAGTAAAATTTTAAATACGGTGTCAATCTGGTCTAAAAGCACAATGCTAAGAATACGAATGAATTCTGCGCATGTGCGTGAACTTCGCTCGTAAAATTTCGAATAAATATAGAAATATTTTGATATTAAATCCTATTTTTGACGTACATGATTTGGAATTATTCAATTTATATCTAGGAATGACGGAGAAAACTGTCTAAAATAAATTTTTAAAAAAAGGAAAATATATAAAAGTATTTGTCGGCTTCGAGCCTCGAACTGAAGACCTGCAAAACTAAGAGCTACACTCTACCGATCCAGCCACCAAGCTTCGTAACCCGACATCTTCTGAAGTGTCTAAGAATCTCATTACGACTGTCCAGTTAAATTTTAAATACGGTGTCAATCTGGTCTAAAAGCACAATGCTAAGAACACGAATGAATTCTGCGTATGTGCGTGAACTTGGCTCGTAAAAGTTCGAATAAATATAGAAATAGTTTGATATTAAATTCTATTTTTGACGTAGATGATTTAGAATTATTCAATTTATCTCTAGCAATGATGGAGAAAACTGGATAAAATAAATTTAAAAAAAAAGAAAGAAAAATATTTAAAAACTATCTGTCGGCTTCGAGCCTCGAACTGAAGACCTGCAAAACTAAGAGCTACACTCTACCGATCCAGCCACCAAGCTTCGTAACCCGACAGCTTCTGAAGTGTCTAAGAATCTCATTACGACTGTCCAGTTAAATTTTAAATACGGTGTCAATCTGGTCTAAAAGCACAATGTTAAGAATACGAATGAATTCTGCGCATGTATGTGAACTTAGCTCGTAAAAGTTCGAATAAATATAGAAATAGTTTGATATTAAATTCTATTTTTGACGTAGATGATTTAGAATTATTCAATTTATCTCTAGCAATGTAGAGAAAACTGGATAAAATAATTTTTTTTTTAAAAAAAAAGAAAGAAAAATATTTAAAAATATCTGTCGGCTTCGAGCCTCGAACTGAAGACCTGCAAAAGTAAGAGCTACACTCTACCGATCCAGAGACCAAGCCTCGCTAACTGACAGCTTCTGAAGTGTCTAAGAATCTCATTACGACTGTCCAGTTAAATTTTAAATACGGTGTCAATCTGGTCTAAAAGCACAATGTTAAGAATACGAATGAATTCTGCGCATGTGCGTGAACTTGACTTGTAAAATTTCGAATAAATATAGAAATATTTTGATATTAAATTCTTTTTTTGACGTAGATGATTTGGAATTATTCAATTTATCTCTAGCAATGATGGAGAAAACTGGATAAAATATTTTTTTTAAAAAAAAAGGAAAAATTTTTTTAAAAATATCTGTCGGCTTCGAGCCTCGAACTGAAGACCTGCAAAACTAACCGTTACACTCTACCGATCCTGCCACCAAGCCTCGTAACCTGTCAGGTTCTGAAGTGTCTAAGAATCTCATTACGACTGTCCAGTAAAGTTTTAAATACGGTGTCAATCTGGCCTAAAAGCACAATGCTAAGAATACGAATGAATTCTGCGCATGTGCGTGAACTTGGCTCGTAAAATTTCGCATAAATATAGAAATATTTTGATATTAAATTCTATTTTTGACGTAGATGATTTGGAATTATTCAATTTATCTCTAGCAATGATGGAGAAAACTGGATAAAATAAATTTTAAAAAAAAGAAAGAAAATAATTAAAAATATCTGTCAGCTTCGAGCCTCGAACTGAAGACCTGCAAAACGAAGCGCTACATTCTACCACCACAGAAACCAAGCCTCGTAACCTGAGAGTTTCTGAAGTGTCTAAGAATCTCATTACGACTGTCCATTAAAATTTTAAATACGGTGTCAATCTGGTCTAAAAGCACAATGCTAAGAACACGAATGAATTCTGCGTATGTGCGTGAACTTGGCTCGTAAAAGTTCGAATAAATATAGAAATATTTTGATATTAAATTCTATTTTTGACGTAGATGATTTAGAATTATTCAATTTATCTCTAGCAATGATGGAGAAAACTGGATAAAATAAATTTAAAAAAAAAGAAAGAAAAATATTTAAAAACTATCTGTCGGCTTCGAGCCTCGAACTGAAGACCTGCAAAACTAAGAGCTACACTCTACCGATCCAGCCACCAAGCTTCGTAACCCGACAGCTTCTGAAGTGTCTAAGAATCTCATTACGACTGTCCAGTTAAATTTTAAATACGGTGTCAATCTGGTCTAAAAGCACAATGTTAAGAATACGAATGAATTCTGCGCATGTATGTGAACTTAGCTCGTAAAAGTTCGAATAAATATAGAAATAGTTTGATATTAAATTCTATTTTTGACGTAGATGATTTAGAATTATTCAATTTATCTCTAGCAATGTAGAGAAAACTGGATAAAATAATTTTTTTTAAAAAAAAAGAAAGAAAAATATTTAAAAATATCTGTCGGCTTCGAGCCTCGAACTGAAGACTTGCAAAAGTAAGAGCTACACTCTACCGATCCAGAGACCAAGCCTCGCTAACTGACAGCTTCTGAAGTGTCTAAGAATCTCATTATGACTGTCCAGTTAAATTTTAAATACGGTGTCAATCTGGTCTAAAAGCACAATGTTAAGAATACGAATGAATTCTGCGCATGTGCGTGAACTTGACTTGTAAAATTTCGAATAAATATAGAAATATTTTGATATTAAATTCTTTTTTTGACGTAGATGATTTGGAATTATTCAATTTATCTCTAGCAATGATGGAGAAAACTGGATAAAATATTTTTTTTAAAAAAAAAGGAAAAAATTTTTTAAAAATATCTGTTTCGAACCTTGAACTGAAGACCTGCAAAACTAACCGTTACACTCTACCGATCCAGCCACCAAGCCTCGTAACCTGTCAGCTTCTGAAGTGTCTAAGAATCTCATTACGACTGTCCAGTAAAGTTTTAAATACGGTGTCAATCTGGCCTAAAAGCACAATGCTAAGAATACGAATGAATTCTGCGCATGTGCGTGAACTTGGCTCGTAAAATTTCGCATAAATATAGAAATATTTTGATATTAAATTCTATTTTTGACGTAGATGATTTGGAATTATTCAATTTATCTCTAGCAATGATGGAGAAAACTGGATAAAATAAATTTTAAAAAAAAGAAAGAAAATAATTAAAAATATCTGTCAGCTTCGAGCCTCGAATTGAAGACCTGCAAAACGAAGCGCTACATTCTACCACCACAGAAACCAAGCCTCGTAACCTGAGAGCTTCTGAAGTGTCTAAGAATCTCATTACGACTGTCCATTAAAATTTTAAATACGGTGTCAATCTGGTCTAAAAGCACAATGCTAAGAACACGAATGAATTCTGCGTATGTGCGTGAACTTGGCTCGTAAAAGTTCGAATAAATATAGAAATAGTTTGATATTAAATTCTATTTTTGACGTAGATGATTTAGAATTATTCAATTTATCTCTAGCAATGATAGAGAAAACTGGATAAAATAATTTTTTTTTAAAAAAAAAGAAAGAAAAATATTTAAAAATATCTGTCCGCTTCGAGCCTCGAACTGAAGACCTGCAAAAGCAAGAGCTACACTCTACCGATCCAGCCACCAAGCCTCGCTAACTGACAGCTTCTGAAGTGTCTAAGAATCTCATTATGACTGTCCAGTAAAATTTTAAATACGGATTCAATCTGGTCTAAAAGCACAATGTTAAGAATACGAATGAATTCTGCTCATGTGCGTGAACTTGGCTCGTAAAATTTCTAATAAATATAAAAATATTTTGACATTAAATTCTATTTTTCACGTAGATGTTTTGGAATAATTCAATTAATCTCTAAGAATGATGGAGAAAAGTGGCTAAAATAAATTTAAAAAATATATATATAAAAATATTTGTCGGCTTCGAGCCTCGAACTGAAGACCTGCAAAACTAAGCGTTACACTCTACCGAGCCAACCACCAAGCATCATAACCTGACAGCTTCTAAAGTGTCTAAGAATCTCATTACGACTGTCCAGTTAAATTTTCAATACGGTGTCAATCTGGTCTAAAAGCACAATGCTAAGAATACGAATGAATTCTGCGCATGTGTGTGAATTTGGCTCGTAAAATTTCGAATAAATATAGAAATATTTTGATATTAAATTTTATTCTTGACGTAGATGATTTGGAATTATTCAATTTATCTCTAGCAATGATCTAGAAAACTGGATAAAATATTAAAAAAAAAAAGAAAAGAAAGAAAAATATTTAAAAATATTTGTTTTCTTCGAGCCTCGAACTGAAGACCTGCACAACTATGCGCTACACTCTACCAATTCAGCCGCCAATCCTCGTAACCTGTGAGCTTCTGAAGTGTCTAAGAATCTCATTACGACTGTCCAGTTAAATTTTAAATACGGTGTCAATCTGGTCTAAAAGCACAATGTTAAGAATACGAATGAATTCTGCGCATGTGCGTGAACTTCGCTCGTAAAATTTCGAATAAATATAGAAATATTTTGATATTAAATCCTATTTTTGACGTACATGATTTGGAATTATTCAATTTATATCTAGGAATGACGGAGAAAACTGTCTAAAATAAATTTTAAAAAAAAGGAAAATATATAAAAATATTTGTCGGCTTCGAGCCTCGAACTGAAGACCTGCAAAAGTAAGAGCTACACACTACCGATCCATCCACCAAGCCTCGCTAACTGACAGCTTCTGAAGTGTGTAAAAATCTCATTACCACTGTCCAGTAAAATTTTAAATACGGTGTCAATCTGGTCTAAAAGCCCAATGCTAAGAATACGAATGAATTCTACGCATGTGCGTGAACTTCTCTCGTAAAATTTCGAATAAATATAGAAATATTTTGATATTAAATTCTATTTTTGACGTAGATGATATGAAATTATTCAATTTATCTCTAGCAATGATGGAGAAATGTGGATAAAATAAATTTAAAAAAAAGAAATAAAAATATTTAAAAACTATCTGTCGGCTTCGAGACTCGAACTGAAGACCTGCAAAACTAAGAGCTACACTCTACTGATCCAGCCACCAAGCTTCGTAACCCGACAGCTTCTGAAGTGTCTAAGAATCTCATTACGACTGTCCAGTAAAATTTTAAATACGGTGTCAATCTGGTCTAAAAGCACAATGCTAAGAATACGAATGAATTCTGCGCATGTGCGTGAACTTGACTCATAAAATTTAGAATAAATATAGAAATCATTTGATATTAAATTCTATTTTTCACGTAGATGTTTTGGAATAATTCAATTAATCTCTAAGAATAATGGAGAAAAGTGGCTAAAATAAATTAAAAAAATATATATATAAAAATATTTGTCAGCTTCGAGCCTCCATCTGAAAACCTGCAAAACTAAGAGATACACTCTACCGAGCCGGCCACCAAGCCTCGTAACCTGACAGCTTCTGAAGTGTCTAAGAATCTCATTACGACTGTCCAGTAAAATTTTAAATACGGTGTCAATCTGGTCTAAAAGCACAATGCTAATAATACGAATGAATTCTGCGCATGTGCGTGAACTTCACTCGAAAAATTTAGAATTAATATAGAAATATTTTGATATTAAATTCTATTTTTCACGTAGATGATTTGGAATTATTCAATTTATCTCTAGCAATGATGGAGAAAACTGGATAAAATAAATTTTTTAAAAAAAGAAAGAAAAATATTTAAAAATATCTGTCGGCTTCGAGCCTTGAACTGAAGACCTGCAAAACTAAGAGATACACTCTACCGAGCCAACCACCAAGCATCATAACCTGATAGCTTCTAAAGTGTCTAAGAATCTCATTACGACTGTCCAGTTAAATTTTCAATACGGTGTCAATCTGGTCTAAAAGCACAATGCTAAGAATACGAATGAATTCTGCGCATGTGTGTGAATTTGGCTCGTAAAATTTCGAATAAATATAGAAATATTTTGATATTAAATTTTATTCTTGACGTAGATGATTTGGAATTATTCAATTTATCTCTAGCAATGATCTAGAAAACTGGATAAAATATTAAAAAAAAAAAGAAAAGAAAGAAAAATATTTAAAAATATTTGTCGGCTTCGAGCCTCGAACTGAAGACCTGCAAAACGAAGCGCTACATTCTACCGCCACAGAAACCAAGCCTCGTAACCTGAGAGCTTCTGAAGTGTCTAAGAATCTCATTACGACTGTCCAGTTAAATTTTAAATACGGTGTCAATCTGGTCTAAAAGCACAATGCTAAGAATACGAATGAATTCTGCGCATGTGCGTGAACTTGGCTCGTAAAAGTTCGAATAAATATAGAAATAGTTTGATATTAAATTCTATTTTTGACGTAGATGATTTAGAATTATTCAATTTATCTCTAGCAATGTAGAGAAAACTGGATAAAATAATTTTTTTTAAAAAAAAAGAAAGAAAAATATTTAAAAATATCTGTCGGCTTCGAGCCTCGAACTGAAGACCTGCAAAAGTAAGAGCTACACTCTACCGATCCAGAGACCAAGCCTCGCTAACTGACAGCTTCTGAAGTGTCTAAAAATCTCATTACGACTGTCCAGTTAAATTTTAAATACGGTGTCAATCTGGTCTAAAAGCACAATGTTAAGAATACGAATGAATTCTGCGCATGTGCGTGAACTTGACTTGTAAAATTTCGAATAAATATAGAAATATTTTGATATTAAATTCTTTTTTTGACGTATATGATTTGGAATTATTCAATTTATCTCTAGCAATGATGGAGAAAACTGGATAAAATATTTTTTTTAAAAAAAAAGGAAAAAATTTTTTAAAAATATCTGTCTGTTTCGAACCTTGAACTGAAGACCTGCAAAACTAACCGTTACACTCTACCGATTCATCCACCAAGCCTCGTAACCTGTCAGCTTCTGAAGTGTCTAAGAATCTCATTACGACTGTCCAGTAAAATTTTAAATACGGTGTCAATCTGGTCTAAAAGCCCAATGCTAAGAATACGAATGAATTCTACGCATGTGCGTGAACTTCTCTCGTAAAATTTCGAATAAATATAGAAATATTTTGATATTAAATTCTATTTTTGACGTAGATGATATGAAATTATTCAATTTATCTCCAGCAATGATGGAGAAATGTGGATAAAATAAATTTAAAAAAAAGAAATAAAAATATTTAAAAACTATCTGTCGGCTTCGAGACTCGAACTGAAGACCTGCAAAACTAAGAGCTACACTCTACCGATCCAGCCACCAAGCTTCGTAACCCGACAGCTTCTGAAGTGTCTAAGAATCTCATTACGGCTGTCCAGTAAAATTTTAAATACGGTGTCAATCTGGTCTAAAAGCACAATGCTAATAATACGAATGAATTCTGCGCATTCGAAAAATTTAGAATTAATATAGAAATATTTTGATATTAAATTCTATTTTTCACGTAGATGATTTGGAATTATTCAATTTATCTCTAGCAATGATGGAGAAAACTGGATAAAATAAATTTTTAAAAAAAAGAAAGAAAAATATTTAAAAATATCTGTCGGTAAAATTTTAAATACGGTGTCAATCTGGTCTAAAAGCACAATGCTAAGAATACGAATGAATTCTGCGCATGTGTGTGAATTTGGCTCGTAAAATTTCGAATAAATATAGAAATATTTTGATATTAAATTTTATTCTTGACGTAGATGATTTGGAATTATTCAATTTATCTCTAGCAATGATCTAGAAAACTGGATAAAATATTTTAAAAAAAAGAAAAGAAAGAAAAATATTTAAAAACATTTGTTTTCTTCGAGCCTCGAACTGAAGACCTGCACAACTATGCGCTACACTCTACCGATTCAGCCGCCAATCCTCGTAACCTGTGAGCTTCTGAAGTGTCTAAGAATCTCATTACGACTGTCCAGTTAAATTTTAAATACGGTGTCAATCTGGTCTAAAAGCACAATGTTAAGAATACGAATGAATTCTGCGCATGTGCGTGAACTTCGCTCGTAAAATTTCGAATAAATATAGAAATATTTTGATATTAAATCCTATTTTTGACGTACATGATTTGGAATTATTCAATTTATATCTAGGAATGACGGAGAAAACTGTCTAAAATAAATTTTAAAAAAAAGGAAAATATATAAAAATATTTGTCGGCTTCGAGCCTCGAACTGAAGACCTGCAAAACGAAGCGCTACATTCTACCGCCACAGAAACCAAGCCTCGTAACCTGAGAGCTTCTGAAGTGTCTAAGAATCTCATTACGACTGTCCAGTAAAATTTTAAATACGGTGTTAATCTGGTCTAAAAGCACAATGCTAAGAATACGAATGAATTCTGCGCATGTGCGTGAACTTGGCTCGTAAAATTTCGAATAAATATAGAAATATTTTGATATTAAATTCTATTTTTGACGTAGATGATTTGGAATTATTCAATTTATCTCTAGCAATGATGAAGAAAACTGGATAAAATAAATTTTAAAAAAAAGAAAGAAAATAATTAAAACTTCGCTCGTAGAAAGAAAATAATCTAATAAAAAAGAAAGAAAATAATCTCTAGCAATGATGGAGAAAACTGGATAAAATAATTTTAAAAAAAAGAAAGAAAAATATTTAAAAATATCTGTCGGCTTCGAGCCTCGAACTGAAGACCTGCAAAAGTAAGAGCTACTTTCTACCGATCCAGAGACCAAGCCTCGCTAACTGACAGCTTCTGAAGTGTCTAAGAATCTCATTACGACTGTCCAGTTAAATTTTAAATACGGTGTCAATCTGGTCTAAAAGCACAATGTTAAGAATACGAATGAATTCTGCGCATGTGCGTGAACTTGACTTGTAAAATTTCGAATAAATATAGAAATATTTTGATATTAAATTCTTTTTTTGACGTAGATGATTTGGAATTATTCAATTTATCTCTAGCAATGATGGAGAAAACTGGATAAAATATTTTTTTTTAAAAAAAAGGAAAAAATTTTTTAAAAATATCTGTCTGTTTCGAACCTTGAACTGAAGACCTGCAAAACTAACCGTTACACTCTACCGATCCAGCCACCAAGCCTCGTAACCTGACAGCTTCTGAAGTGTCTAAGAATCTCATTACGACTGTCCAGTAAAGTTTTAAATACGGTGTCAATCTGGCCTAAAAGCACAATGCTAAGAATACGAATGAATTCTGCGCATGTGCGTGAACTTGGCTCGTAAAATTTCGCATAAATATAGAAATATTTTGATATTAAATTTTATTTTTGACGTAGATGATTTGGAATTATTCAATTTATCTCTAGCAATGATGGAGAAAACTGGATAAAATAAATTTTAAAAAAAAGAAAGAAAATAATTAAAAATATCTGTCAGCTTCGAGCCTCGAACTGAAGACCTGCAAAACGAAGCGCTACATTCTACTACCACAGAAACCAAGCCTCGTAACCTGAGAGCTTCTGAAGTGTCTAAGAATCTCATTACGACTGTCCAGTAAAATTTTAAATACGGTGTCAATCTGGTCTAAAAGCACAATGCTAAGAATACGAATGAATTCTGCGTATGTGCGTGAACTTGGCTCGTAAAATTTCGAATAAATATAGAAATAGTTTGATATTAAATTCTATTTTTGACGTAGATGATTTAGAATTATTCAATTTATCTCCAGCAATGATAGAGAAAACTGGATAAAATAATTTTTTTTTTAAAAAAAAGAAAGAAAAATATTTAAAAATATCTGTCAGCTTCGAGCCTCGAACTGAAGACCTGCAAAAGTAAGAGCTACACTCTACCGATCCAGCCACCAAGCTTCGTAACCCGACAGCTTCTGAAGTGTCTAAGAATCTCATTACGACTGTCCAGTAAAATTTTAAATACGGTGTCAATCTGGTCTAAAAGCACAATGCTAAGAATACGAATGAATTCTACGCATGTGCGTGAACTTCTCTCGTAAAATTTCGAATAAATATAGAAATATTTTGATATTAAATTCTATTTTTGACGTAGATGATATGAAATTATTCAATTTATCTCTAGCAATGATGGAGAAAACTGGATAAAATAAATTTAAAAAAAAAGAAAGAAAAATATTTAAAAACTATCTGTCGGCTTCGAGCCTCGAACTGACGACCTGCAAAACTAAGAGCTACACTCTACCGATCCAGCCACCAAGCCTCGTAACCTGTCAGCTTCTGAAGTGTCTAAGAATCTCATTACGACTGTCCAGTAAAATTTTAAATACGGTGTCAATCTGGCCAAAAAGCACAATGCTAAGAATACGAATGAATTCTGCGCATGTGCGTGAACTTGGCTCGTAAAATTTCGCATAAAAATAGAAATATTTTGATATTAAATTCTATTTTTGACGTAGATGATTTGGAATTATTCAATTTATCTCTAGCAATGATGGAGAAAACTGGCTAAAATAAATTTAAAAAAAAAGAAAGAAAAATATTTAAAAACTATCTGTCGGCTTCGAGCCTCGAACAGAAGATCTGCAAAACTAAGAGCTACTCTCTACCGACCCAGCCGCTAAGCCTCGTAACCTGTAAGCTTCTGATGTGTCTAAGAACCTCATTACGACTGTCCAGTAAAATTTTAAATTCGGTGTCAATCTGGTCTAAAAGCACAATGCTAAGAATACGAATGAATTCTGCGTATGTGCGTGAACTTGGCTCGTAAAATTTCGAATAAATATAGAAATAGTTTGATATTAAATTCTATTTTTGACGTAGATGATTTAGAATTATTCAATTTATCTCTAGCAATGATAGAGAAAACTGGATAAAATAATTTTTTTTTAAAAAAAAAGAAAGAAAAATATTTAAAAATATCTGTCAGCTTCGAGCCTCGAACTGAAGACCTGCAAAAGTAAGAGCTACACTCTACCGATCCAGCCACCAAGCTTCGTAACCCGACAGCTTCTGAAGAGTCTAAGAATCTCATTACGACTGTCCAGTAAAATTTTAAATACGGTGTCAATCTGGTCTAAAAGCACAATGCTAAGAATACGAATGAATTCTGCGCATGTGCGTGAACTTGGCTTGTAAAATTTCGAATAAATATAGAAATATTTTGATAATAAATTCTTTTTTTGACGTAGATGATTTGGAATTATTCAATTTATCTCTAGCAATGATGGAGAAACCTGGCTAAAATAAATTTAAAAAAAAAGGAAAATATATAAAAATATTTGTCGGCGTCGAGCCTCGAACTGATATCTGTAAAACTAAGCGCAACTCTCTACCGATCCAGCCACCAAGCCTCGTAACCTGACAGCTTCTGAAGTGCCTAAGAATCTCATTACGACTGTCCAGTTAAATTTTAAATACGGTGTCAATCTGGTCTAAAAGCACAATGCTAAGCATACGAATGAATTCTGTGCATGTGCGTGAAGATGGCTCGTAAATTTCGAATAAATATAGAAATAGTTTGATATTAAATTCTATTTTTGACGTAGATGATTTAGAATTATTCAATTTATCTCTAGCAATGATAGAGAAAACTGGATAAAATAAATTTTTTTTTAAAAAAAAGAAAGAAAAATATTTAAAAATATCTGTCGGCTTCGAGTCTCGAACTGAAGACCTGCAAAAGTAAGAGCTACACTCTACCGATCCAGCCACTAAGCCTCGTAACCCGACAGCTTCTGAAGTGTCTAAGAATCTCATTACGAATGTTCATTAAAATTTTAAATACGGTGTCAATCTGGTCTAAAAGCACAATGCTAAGAATACGAATGAATTCTGCGCATGTGCGTGAATTTGGCTCGTAAAATTTCGAATAAATATAGAAATAGTTTGATATTAAATTCTATTTTTGACGTAGATGATTTGGAATTATTCAATTTATCTCTACCAAGGATGGAGAAAACTGGATAAAATAAATTTTAAAAAAAAAGAAAGAAAAATATTTAAAAAATATCTGTCAGCTTCGAGCCTCGAACTGAAGACCTGCAAAACTAAGCGCTGCACTCTATCGCCACAGAAACAAAGCCTCGTAACCTGAGAGCTTCTGAAGTGTCTAAGAATCTCATTACGACTGTCCAGTAAAATTTTAAATACGGTGTCAATCTGGTCTAAAAGCACAATGCTAAGAATACGAATGAATTCTACGCATTTGCGTGAACTTCTCTCGTAAAATTTCGAATAAATATAGAAATATTTTGATATTAAATTCTATTTTTGACGTAGATGATATGGAATTATTCAATTTATCTCTAGCAATGATGGAGAAAACTGGATAAAATAAATTTAAAAAAAAAGAAAGAAAAATATTTAAAAACTATCTGTCGGCTTCGAGCCTCGAACTGAAGACCTGCAAAACTAAGAGCTACACTCTACCGATCGAGCCACCAAGCCTCGTAACCCGACAGCTTCTGAAGTGTCTAAGAATCTCATTACGACTGTCCAGTTAAATTTTAAATACGGTGTCAATCTGGTTAAAAGCACAATGCTAAGCATACGAATGAATTCTGCGCATGTGCGTGAACTTCGCTCGTAAAATTTCGAATAAATATAGAAATATTTTTTTATTAAATCCTATTTTTGACGTAGATGATTTGGAATTATTCAATTTATCTCTAGGAATGACGGAGAAAACTGTCTAAAACAAATTTAAAAAAAAAATGAAAATATATAAAAATATTTGTCGGCTTCGAGCCTCGAACTGAAGACCTGCAAAACTAAGCGCTACACTCTACCGCCAGAGAAACCAAGCCTCGTAACCTGAGAGCTTCTGAAGTGTCTAAGAATCTCATTACGACAGTCCAGTAAAATTTTAAATACGGTGTCAATCTGGTCTAAAAGCACAATGCTAAGAATACGAATGAATTCTACGCATGTGCGTGAACTTGGCTCGTAAAATTTCGAATAAATATAGAAATATTTTGATATTAAATTCTAATTTTGACGTAGATGATTTGGAATTATTCAATTTATCTCTAGCAAGGATGGAGTAAACTGGATAAAATAAATTAGAAAAAAAAAGAAAAATATTTAAAAACTATCGGTCGGCTTCGAGCCTCGAACCGAAGACCTGCAAAACTAAGAGCTACACTCTACCGATCCAGCCACCAAGCCTCGTAACCTGACAGCTTCTGAAGTGTCTAAGAATCTCATTACGACTATCCATTAAAATTTTAAATACGGTGTCAATCTGGTATAAAAGCACAATGCTAAGAATACGAATGAATTCTGCGCATGTGCGTGAATTTGGCTCGTAAAATTTCGAATAAATATAGAAATATTTTGATATTCAATTCTATTTTTGACGTAGATGATTTGGAATTATTCAATTAATCTCTAGTAATAAGGGAGAAAACTGGCTAAAGTAAATTAAAAAAATATATATATAAAAATTTTTGTCGGCTTCGAGCCTCGAACTGAAAACCTGCAAAACTAAGCGCTACACTCTACCGATCCAGCCACCAAGACTCGCAACCTGTCCGCTTCTGATGTGTCTAAGAATCTCATTACGACTGTCCAGTAAAATTTTAAATACGGTGTCAATCTGGTCTTAAAGCACAATGCTAAGAATACGAATGAATTCTGCGCATGTGCTTGTACTTGGCTCGTAAAGTTTCGAATAAATATAAAAATATTTTGACATTAAATTCTATTTTTGACGTAGATGATATGGAATTATTGAATTTATCTCTAACAATGATTGAGAAAACTAGATAAAATAAATTTAAAAAAAAAGAAACAAAAATATTTAAAAATATCTGTCGGCTTCAAGCCTCGAACTGAAGACCTGCAAAACTAAGCGCTACAGTCTACCGACAGAGAAACCAGGCCTCGTAACCTGCGAGCTTCTGAAGTGTCTAATAATCTCATTACGACTGTCCAGTAAAATTTTAAATACAGTTTCAATCTGGTCTAAAAGCACAATGCTAAGTATACGAATGAATTCTGCGCATGTGCGTGAACTTCACTCGAAAAATTTAGAATAAATATAGAAATATTTTGATATTAATTTCAATTTTTGACGTAGATTATTTGCAATAATTTCATTAATCTCTAGGAATAATGGAGAAAACTGGCTAAAATAAATTTTAAAAAAATATATATAAAAATATTTAAAAGAAAGAAAAATATTTCTTTCCTTTAAAAAAAGAACGAAAAATATTTAAAAATATCTGTCGGCTTCGAGCCTCGAACTGATGACCTACAAAACTAAGCTCTACACTCTACCGATCGAGCCACCAAGCCTCGTAATCTATCAGCTTCTGAAGTGTCTAAGAATTTCATTACGACTGTCCAGTAAAATTTTAAAGACGGTGTCAATCTGGTCTAAAAGCACAATGCTAAGAATACGAATGAATTCTGCGCATGTGCGTGAATTTGATTCATAAAATTTAGAATAAATATACAAATATTTTAATATTAATTTCAATTTTTGACGTAGATGATTTGCAATAATTTCATTAATCTCTAGGAATAATGGAGAAAACTGGCTAAAATAAATTTTAAAAAAATATATATAAAAATATTTAAAAGAAAGAAAAATATTTCTTTCTTTTAAAAAAAGAACGAAAAATATTTAAAAATATCCGTCGGCTTCGAGCCTCGAACTGATGACCTACAAAACTAAGCTCTACACTCTACCGATCGAGCCACCAGGCCTCGTAATCTATCAGCTTCTGAAGTGTCTAAGAATTTCATTACGACTGTCCAGTAAAATTTTAAATACGGTGTCAATCTGGTCTAAAAGCACAATGCTAAGAATACGAATGAATTCTGCGCATTTGCGTGAACTTCACTCGAAAAATTTAGAATAAATATAGAAATATTTTGATATTAAATTCTATTTCTGACGTAGATGATTTGGAATTATTCAATTTATCTCTAGCAATGATGGATAAAACTGGATAAAATAAATTTAAAAAAAAAAAGAAAGAAAAATATTTAAAACTGTCTGTCGGCTTCGAGCCTCGAACTGAAGACCTGCAAAACTAAGAGCTACACTCTACCGATCCAGCCACCAAACCTCGTAATCTGTCACCTTCTGAAGTGTCTTAGAATCTCATTACGACTGTCCAGTTAAATTTTTAATACGGTGTCAATCTGGTCTAAAATCACAATGCTAAGTATACGAATGAATTCTGCGCATGTGCGTGAACTTCACTCGAAAAATTTAGAATAAATATAGAAATATTTTAATATTAATTTCAATTTTTGACGTAGATGATTTGCAATAATTTCATTAATCTCTAGGAATAATGGAGAAAACTGGCTAAAATAAATTTTAAAAAAATATATATAAAAATATTTGTCGGCTTCGAGCCTCGAACTGAAGACCTGCGAAACAAAGGGCGACACTCTACCGATCCAGCCACCAAGCCTCGTTACAAGACAGCTTCTGAAGTGTCTTAGAATCTCATTACGACTGTCCAGTTAAATTTTTAATACGGTGTCAATCTGGTCTAAAATCACAATGCTAAGAATACGAATGAATTCTGCGTGTGCGTGAACTTGATTTGTAAAATTTCGAAAAAATATAGAAATCATTTGATTTTAAATTCTATTTTTGACGTAGATGATTTGGAATAATTTAATTAATCTCTAGGAATAACGGAGAAAACTGGCTAAAATAAATTTTTAAAAAATATATATAAAAATATTTGTCGGCTTCGAGCCACGAACTGAAGACCTGCAAAACTAAGCGCTACACTCTACCGCCACAGAAAACAAGCCTCGTAACCTGAGAGCTTCTGAAGTGTCTAAGAATCTCATTACGACTGTCCAGTAAAATTTTAAATACGGTTTCAATCTGGTCTAAAAGCACAATGCTAAGTATACGAATGAATTCTGCGCATGTGCGTGAACTTCACTCGAAAAATTTAGAATAAATATAGAAATATTTTAATATTAATTTCAATTTTTGACGTAGATGATTTGCAATAATTTCATTAATCTCTAGGAATAATGGAGAAAACTGGCTAAAATAAATTTTAAAAAAATATATATAAAAATATTTGTCGGCTTCGAGCCTCGAACTGAAGACCTACAAAACTAAGCGCTACACTCTACCAATCCAGCCACCAAGCCTCGTAACCAGTCAGCTTCTGAAGTGTCTAAGAATCTCATTACGACTGTCCAGTAAAATTTTAAATACGGTGTCAATCTGGTCTTAAAGCACAATGCTAAGAATACGAATGAATTCTGCGCATTTGCGTGAACTTCACTCGAAAAATTTAGAATAAATATAGAAATATTTTGATATTAAATTCTATTTTTGACGTAGATGATTTGGAATTATTCAATTTATCTCTAGCAATGATGGATAAAACTGGATAAAATAAATTTAAAAAAAAAGAAAGAAAAATATTTAAAACTATCTGTCGGCTTCCAGCCTCGAACTGAAGACCTGCAAAACTAAGAGCTACACTCTACCGATCCAGCCACCAAACCTCGTAATCTGTCACCTTCTGAAGTGTCTTAGAATCTCATTACGACTGTCCAGTTAAATTTTTAATACGGTGTCAATCTGGTCTAAAATCACAATGCTAAGTATACGAATGAATTCTGCGCATGTGCGTGAACTTCACTCGAAAAATTTAGAATAAATATAGAAATATTTTAATATTAATTTCAATTTTTGACGTAGATGATTTGCAATAATTTCATTAATCTCTAGGAATAATGGAGAAAACTGGCTAAAATAAATTTTAAAAAAATATATATAAAAATATTTGTCGGCTTCGAGCCTCGAACTGAAGACCTGCGAAAAAAAGGGCGACACTCTACCGATCCAGCCACCAAGCCTCGTTACAAGACAGCTTCTGAAGTGTCTTAGAATCTCATTACGACTGTCCAGTTAAATTTTTAATACGGTGTCAACCTGGTCTAAAATCACAATGCTAAGAATACGAATGAATTCTGCGTGTGTGCGTGAACTTGATTTGTAAAATTTCGAAAAAATATAGAAAACATTTGATTTTAAATTCTATTTTTGACGTAGATGATTTGGAATAATTTAATTAATCTCTAGGAATAACGGAGAAAACTGGCTAAAATAAATTTTTAAAAAATATATATAAAAATATTTGTCGGCTTCGAGCCACGAACTGAAGACCTGCAAAACTAAGCGCTACACTCTACCGCCACAGAAAACAAGCCTCGTAACCTGAGAGCTTCTGAAGTGTCTAAGAATCTCATTACGACTGTCCAGTAAAATTTTAAATACGGTTTCAATCTGGTCTAAAAGCACAATGCTAAGTATACGAATGAATTCTGCGCATGTGCGTGAACTTCACTCGAAAAATTTAGAATAAATATAGAAATATTTTAATATTAATTTCAATTTTTGACGTAGATGATTTGCAATAATTTCATTAATCTCTAGGAATAATGGAGAAAACTGGCTAAAATAAATTTTAAAAAAATATATATAAAAATATTTGACGGCTTCGAGCCTCGAACTGAAGACCTACAAAACTAAGCGCTACACTCTACCAATCCAGCCGCCAAGCCTCGTAACCTGTTAGCTTCTGAAGTGTCTAAGAATCTCATTACGACTGTCCAGTAAAATTTTAAATACGGTGTCAATCTGGTCTTAAAGCACAATGCTAAGAATACGAATTAATTCTGCGCATTTGCGTGAACTTCACTCGAAAAATTTTGAATAAATATAGAAATATTTTGATATTAAATTCTATTTTTGACGTAGATGATTTGGAATTATTCAATTTATCTCTAGCAATGATGGATAAAACTGGATAAAATAAATTTAAAAAAAAAGAAAGAAAAATATTTAAAACTATCTGTCGGCTTCGAGCCTCGAACTGAAGACCTGCAAAACTAAGAGCTACACTCTACCGATCCAGCCACCAAACCTCGTAATCTGTCACCTTCTGAAGTGTCTTAGAATCTCATTACGACTGTATAGTTAAATTTTTAATACGGTGTCAATCTGGTCTAAAATCACAATGCTAAGTATACGAATGAATTCTGCGCCTGTGCGTGAACTTCACTCGAAAAATTTAGAATAAATATAGAAATATTTTAATATTAATTTCAATTTTTGACGTAGATGATTTGCAATAATTTCATTAATCTCTAGGAATAATGGAGAAAACTGGCTAAAATAAATTTTAAAAAAATATATATAAAAATATTTGTCGGCTTCGAGCCTCGAACTGAAGACCTGCGAAACAAAGGGCGACACTCTACCGATCCAGCCATCAAGCCTCGTTACAAGACAGCTTCTGAAGTGTCTTAGAATCTCATTACGACTGTCCAGTTAAATTTTTAATACGGTGTCAATCTGGTCTAAAATCACAATGCTAAGAATATGAATGAATTCTGCGTGTGCGTGAACTTGATTTGTAAAATTTCGAAAAAAATATAGAAATCATTTGATTTTAAATTCTATTTTTGACGTAGATGATTTGGAATAATTTAATTAATCTCTAGGAATAATGGAGAAAACTGGCTAAAATAAATTTTAAAAAAATATATATAAATATATTTGTCGGCTTCGAGCCACGACCTGCAAAACTAAGCGCTACACTCTACCGCCACAGAAAACAAGCCTCGCAACCTGAGAGCTTCTGAAGTGTCTAAGAATCTCATTACGACTGTCCAGTAAAATTTTAAATACTGTGTCAATCTGGTCTAAAAGCACAATGCTAAGAATACGAATGAATTCTGCGCATGTGCGTGAACTTCACTCGTGAAATTTCGAATAAATATAGAAATTTTTTGATATTAAATTCTATTTTTGACGTAGATGATTTGGAATTATTCAATTTATCTCTAGGAATGACGGAGAAAACTGGCTAAAATAAATTTAAAAAAAAAGAAAAATATATAAAAATATTTGTTGGCTTTGAGCCTCGAACTGAAGGCCTGCAAAACTAAGCGATACACTCTACCTATAAATCCACCAAGACTCGTAACCTGAGAGATTCTGAAGTGTCTAAGAATCTCATTGCGACTGTCCAGTAAAATTTTAAATACGGCGTCAATCTGGTCTAAAAGCACAATGCTAAGAATACAAAGGAATTCTGCACATGTGCGTGAACTTCACTCGTGAAATTTCGAATAAATATAGAAATTTTTTGATATTAAATTCTATTTTTGACGTAGATGATTTGGAATTATTCAATTTATCTCTAAGAATGACGGAGAAAACTGGCTAAAATAAATTTTAAAAAAAAGAAAGAAAAATATTTAAAAATATCTGTCGGCTTCGAGCCTCGAACTGAAGACCTGCAAAACGAAGAGCTACACTCTACCGATCGAGCCACCAAGCGTCGTAACATGACAGCTTCTGAAGTGTCTAAGAATCTCATTACGACTGTCCAGTAAAATTTTAAATAGTTGTCAATCTGGTCAAAAAGCAAAATGCTAAAAATACGAATGAAATCTGCGCGTGTGCGGGAACTTGGCTCGTAAAATTTCGAATAAATATAGAAATATTTTCATATTAAATTCTATTTTTGACGTAGATGATTTGGAATTATTCAATTTATCTCTAGCAATGATGGAGAAAACTGGATAAAATAAATTTAAAAAAAAAGAAAGAAAAATATTTAAAAATATCTGTCGGCTTCAAGCCTCGAACTGAAGACCTGCAAAACTAAGCGCTACACTCTACCGCCCCAGCCACCAAGCCTCGTAACCCGAGAGCTTCTGAAGTGTCTAAGAATCTCATTACGACTGTCCAGTAAAATTTTAAATACGGTGTCAATCTGGTGTAAATGCACAATGCTAAGAATACGAATGAATTCCGCGCATGTGCGTGAACTTCGCTCGTAAAATTTCGAATAAATATAGAAATATTTTGATATTAAATTCTATTTTTGACGTAGATGATTTGGAATTATTCAATTTGTCTCTAGCAATGATGGAAAAAACTGGATAAATTAAATTTTAAAAATAAGAAAGAAAGATATTTGTCGGCATCGAGCCTCGAACTGAAACCTGCAAAACTAAGCGCTACACTCTACCACCACAGAAACCAAGCCTCGTAACCTGAAAGCTTCTGAAGTGTCTAAGAATCTCATTACGAGTGTCCAGTAAAATTTTAAATAGGTGTCAATCTGGTCTAAAAGCACAATGCTAAGAATACGAATGAATTCAGCGCATGTGCGTGAACTTGGCTCGTAAAATTTTGAATAAATATAGAAATATTTTGATATTTAATTCTATTTTTGACGTAGATGATATGGAATTATTCAATTTATCTCTAGCAATGATGGAGAAAAGTGGATAAAATAAATTTAAAAAAAAAGAAACAAAATAATTAAAAAATATCTGTCGGTTTCGAGACTCGAACTGAAAACCTGCAAAACAAAGATCTACACTCTACCGACCCAGCCGAAAAGCCTCGCAACCTGTCAGCTTCTGATGTGTCTAAAAATCTCATTACGACTGTCCAGTAAAATTTTAAATACGGTGTCAATCTGGTCTAAAAGCACAATGCTAAAAATACGAATGAATTGAACGTATGTGCGTGAACTTGGCTCGTAAATTTTCGAAGAAATATAGAAATATTTTGATATTAAATTCTATTTTTGACGTAGATGATTTGGAATTATTCAATTTATCTCTAGCAATGATGGAGGAAACTGGATAAAATAAATTTGAAAAAAAAGAAAGTAAAATTACAAAATTATTTGTCGCTCTCGAGATTCGAACAGGAGACCAGAAAAATACAATGGCACATCCTGCCGATCTAGCCATCAAGTCTCCTACCTCGAGAGCGGATGAAGGGTCTAAAAATCTCATTACGACTCGGCAATATGTTTTAAGTACAGTGTAAATCTGGTTTTAAAAGCAGAATGCTAAGAATACGAGTAGATTCTGCGCATGTGCGCGAACTTGACTCTAGAAATTCCGATTAAATATAGAAATATTTTGAAATTAAAATATAGTTTTGAAATATATGATTTGGAATAATTCATCATAACTGCATGAATAATTGAGAAATATAGATAAAATTTATTTAATAAAAAGAAAAATTTCAAAATTATTTGTTGCTCTCGAGATTCGAACAGGAGACCAGAAAAATACAATGGCACATCCTGCCGATCTAGCCATCAAGTCTCGTACCTCGAGAGCGTCTGAAGGGTCTAAAAATCTCATTACGACTCGTCAATAAGTTTTAAGTACAGTGTAAATCTGGTTTTAAAAGCACAATGCTAAGAATACGATTAGATTCTGCGCATGTGCGCGAACTTGACTCTAGAAATTCCGATTAAATATAGAAATATTTTGAAATTAAAATATAGTTTTGAAATATATTATTTGGAATAATTCATCGTAACTCCATGCACAATTGAGAAATATAGATAAAATTTATTACAAAAAATAAAAATTACAAAATTATTTGTCGCTCTCGAGATTCGAACTGAAGACCAGAAAAATATAATGGCACATCCTAACGATCTGGCCAACAAGTCTCGTACTTCGAGAGCGTCTGAAGGGTCTAAAAATCTCATTACGACTCGGCAATAAGTTTTAAGTACAGTGTAAATCTCGTTTTAAAAGCACAATGCTAAGAATACGAGTAGATTCTGCGCATGTGCGCGAACTTGACTCTAGAAATTCCGATTAAATATAGAAATATTTTGAAATTAAAATATAGTTTTGAAATATATGATTTAGATTGATTCACAGTAACTCTATGATTAATGGAGAAATATAGATAAAATTTATTAAAAAAAATAAAAATTACAAATTTATTTGTCGCTCTCGAGATTCGAACTGAAGACCAGCAAAATCAAAGGACACATCCTACCGATCTGGCCACCAAGTCTCGTACTTCGAGAGCGTCTGAAGGGTGTATAAACCTCATTAAGACTCGGCAAAAAATTTTAAGTACAGTGTAAATCTGGTTTTAAAAGCACAATGCTAAGAATACGAGTAGATTCTGCGCATGTGCGCGAACTTGACTCTAGAAATTCCGGTTAAATATAGAAATATTTTGAAATTAAAATATAGTTTTGAAATATATGATTTGGAATAATTCATCATAACTGCATGAATAATTGAGAAATATAGATAAAATTAATTAAAAAAAAAGAAAAATTACAAAAATATTTGTTGCTCTCGAGATTCGAACAAAAGACCAGTAAAATACAATGGCACATCCTGCCGATCTAGCCATCGAGACTCGTACCTCGAGAGCGTCTGAAGTGTCTAAGAACCTCATCACGACTCGGCAATAAGTTTTAGGTACAGTGTAAATCTTGTTTTAAAAGCACAATGCTAAGAATACGAGTAGATTCTGCGCATGTGCGCGAACTTGACTCTAGAAATTCCGATTAAATATAGAAATATTTTGAAATTAAAATAGAGTTTTCAAATATATGATTTGGAATAATTCATCATAACTGCATGAATAATTGAGAAACATAGATAAAATTTATTAAAAAAAAATTACAAAATTATTTGTCGCTCTCGAGATTCGAACTGAAGACCAGAAAAATAAAATGGCACATCGTACCGATCCCGCCATCAAGTCTCGTACCTCGAGAGCGTCTGAAGGGTCTAAGAACCTCATTACGACTCGGCAATAAGTTTTAAGTACAGTGTAAATCTGGTTTTAAAAGCACAATGCTAAGAATACGAGTAGATTCTGGGCATGTGGGCGAACTTGATTCTTGAATTTCCGATTAAATATAGAAATATTTTGAAATTAAAATATTTTTTTGAAATATATGATTTGGATTGATTCACAGTAACTCTATGATTAATGGAGAAATATAGATAAAATTTATTAAAAAAAATAAAAATTACAAAATTATTTGTAGCTCTCGAGATTCGAACTGAAGACCAGCAAAATAAAATGACACATGCTACCGATCTGTCCACCAAGTCTCGTACCTCGAGAGCGTCTGAAGGGTCTAAGAACCTCATTACGACTCGGCAAAAATTTTTAAGTACAGTGTAAATCTGGTTTTAAAAGCACAATGCTAAGAATACGAGTAGATTCTGAGCATGTGCGCGAACTTGACTCTAGAAATTCCGATTAAATATAGAAATATTTTGAAATTAAAATATAGTTTTGAAATATATTATTTGGAATAATTCATCATAACTCCATGCATAATTGAGAAATATAGATAAAATTTATTAAAAAAAATAAAAATTACAAAATTATTTGTCGCTCTCGAGATTTGAACTGAAGACCAGAAAAATATAATGGCACATCCTAACGATCTGGCCACCAAGTCTCGTACTTCGAGAGCGTCTGAAGGGTCTAAAAATCTCATTACGACTCGGCAATAAGTTTTAACTACAGTGTAAATCTTCTTTTAAAAGCAGAATGCTAAGAATACGAGTAGATTCTGCGCATGTGCGCGAACTTGACTCTAGAAATTCCGATTAAATATAGAAATATTTTGAAATTAAAATAGAGTTTTCAAATATATGATTTGGAATAATTCATCATAACTGCATGAATAATTGAGAAATATAGATAAAATTTAATTAAAAAAAATTACAAAATTATTTGTCGCTCTCGATATTCGAACAGGAGACCAGAAAAATAAAATGCCACATCGTACCGATCCAGCCATCAAGTCTCGTACCTCGAGAGCGTCTGAAGGGTCTAAGAATCTCATTACGACTCGGCAATAAGTTTTAAGTACAGTGTAAATCTGGTTTTAAAAGCTTAATGCTAAGAATACGAGTAGATTCTGGGCATGTGGGCGAACTTGATTCTTGAATTTCCGATTAAATATAGAAATATTTTGAAATTAAAATATTGTTTCGAAATATATGATTTGGATTGATTCATAGTAACTCTATGATTAATGGAGAAATATAGATAAAATTAATTAAAAAAAATAAAAATTACAAAATTATTTGTAGCTCTCGAGATTCGAACTGAAGACCAGCAAAATAAAATGACACATGCTACCGATCTGTCCACCAAGTCTCGTATCTCGAGAGCGTCTGAAGGGTCTAAAAATCTCATTAAGACTCGGCAATAAGTTTTAAGTACAGTGTAAATCTGGTTTTAAAAGCACAATGCTAAGAATACGAGTAGATTCTGCGCATGTGCGCGAACTTGACTCTAGAAATTCCGATTAAATATAGAAATATTTTGAAATTAAAATATAGTTTTGAAATATATT
This sequence comes from Argiope bruennichi, assembly GCF_947563725.1. NCBI lineage: Eukaryota > Metazoa > Arthropoda > Arachnida > Araneae > Araneidae > Argiope > Argiope bruennichi. Next base: position 121,223,824 of record NC_079163.1, read on the forward strand.
ATTTGGAATAATTCATCATAACTCCATGCATAATTGAGAAATATAGATAAAATTTATTAAAAAAAATAAAAATTACAAAATTATTTGTCGCTCTCGAGATTTGAACTGAAGACCAGAAAAATATAATGGCACATCCTAACGATCTGGCCACCAAGTCTCGTACTTCGAGAGCGTCTGAAGGGTCTAAAAATCTCATTACGACTCGGCAATAAGTTTTAACTACAGTGTAAATCTGGTTTTAAAAGCACAATGCTAAGAATACGAGTAGATTCTGCGCATGTGCGCGAACTTGACTCTTGAATTTCCGATTAAATATAGAAATATTTTGAAATTAAAATAGAGTTTTCAAATATATGATTTGGAATAATTCATCATAACTGCATGAATAATTGAGAAATATAGATAAAATTTATTAAAAAAAATAAAAATTACAAATTTATTTGTCGCTCTCGAGATTCCAACTGAAGAACACCAAAATAAAATGGCACATCCTGACGATCTGGCCACCAAGTCTCATACCCCGAGAGCGTCTGAAGGGTCTAAAAATCTCATTACGACTCGGCAATAAGTTTTAAGTACAGTGTAAATCTGGTTTTAAAAGCACAATGCTAAGAATACGAGAAGATTCTGCGCATGTGCGCGAACTTGACTCTAGAAATTCCGATTAAATATAGAAATATTTTGAAATTAAAATATAGTTTTGAAATATATGATTTGGATTGATTCATAGTAACTCTATGATTAATGGAGAAATATAGATAAAATTTATTAAAAAAAATAATAATTACAAAATTATTTGTCGCTCTCGAGATTCGAACTGAAGACCAGAAAAATATAATGGCACATCCTAACGATCTTTCCACCAAGTCTCGTATCTCGAGAGCGTCTGAAGAGTCTAAAAATCTCATTAAGACTCGGCAATAAGTTTTAAGTACAGTGTAAATCTGGTTTTAAAAGCACAATGCTAAGAATACGAGTAGATTCTGCGCATGTGCGCGAACTTGACTCTAGAAATTCCGATTAAATATAGAAATATTTTGAAATTAAAATAGAGTTTTCAAATATATGATTTGGAATAATTCATCATAACTGCATGAATCATTGATAAATATAGATAAAATTTATTTAATAAAAAGAAAAATTTCAAAATTATTTGTCGCTCTCGAGATTTGAACAGGAGACCAGAAAAATACAATGGCACATACTACCGATCTGTCCACCAAGTCTCGTACCTCGAGAGCGTCTGAAGGGTCTAAGAACCTCATTACGACTCGGCAAAAATTTTTAAGTACAGTGTAAATCTGGTTTTAAAAGCACAATGCTAAGAATACGAGTAGATTCTGCGCATGTGCGCGAACTTGACTCTAGAAATTCCGATTAAATATAGAAATATTTTGAAATTAAAATATAGTTTTGAAATATATTATTTGGAATAATTCATCATAACTCCATGCATAATTGAGAAATATAGATAAAATTTATTAAAAAAAATAAAAATTACAAAATTATTTGTCGCTCTCGAGATTCGAACTGAAGACCAGAAAAATATAATGGCGCATCCTAACGATCTGGCCACCAAGTCTCGTGCTTCAAGAGCGTCTGAAGGGTCTAAAAATCTCATTACGACTCGGCAATAAGTTTTAAGTACAGTGTAAGTCTGGTTTTAAAAGCACAATGCTAAGAATACGAGTAGATTCTGCGCATGTGCGCGAAATTGACTCTTGAATTTCCGATTAAATATAGAAATATTTTGAAATTAAAATATTGTTTGAAATATATGATTTGGATTGATTCATAGTAAATCTATGATTAATGGAGAAATATAGATAAAATTTATTAAAAAAAATAAAAATTACAAAATTATTTGTCGCTCTCGAGATTCGAACTGAAGACCAGCAAAATAAAAAGGCACATCCTACTGATCTGTCCACCAAGTCTCGTACCTCGAGAGCGTCTTAAGGGTCTAAGAACCTCATTACGACTCGGCTAAAAGTTTTAAGTACAGTGTAAATCTGGTTTTAAAAGCACAATGCTAAGAATACGAGTAGATTCTGCGCATGTGCGCGAAATTGACTCTAGAAATTCCGATTAAATATAGAAATATTTTGAAATTAAATATAGTTTTGAAATATATGATTTGGCATAATTCAAAATAACTGCATGAATAATTAAGAAATATAGGTAAAAAATTTTTTAATAAAAGAAAAATTACAAAATTATTTGTCGCTCTCGAGATTGGAACAGGAGACCAGAAAAATACAATGGCACATCCTGTTGATCTAGCCATCAAGTCTCGTACCTCGAGAGCATCTGAAGGGTCTAAAAATCTCATTACGACTGGGCAAAAAATTTTAAGTACAGTGTAAATCTGGTTTTAAAAGCACAATGCTAAGAATACGAGTAGATTCTGCGCATGTGCGCGAACTTGACTCTAGAAATTCCGATTAAATATAGAAATATTTTGAAATTAAAATAGAGTTTTCAAATATATGATTTGGATTAATTCATCATAACTGCATGAATAATTGAGAAATATAGATAAAATTTATTAAAAAAAATAAAAATTACAAAATTATTTGTCGTTCTCGAGATTCGAACTGAAGAACAGCAAAATAAAATGGCACATCCTGACGATATGGCCACCAAGTCTCATACCTCAAGAGCGTCTGAAGGGTCTAAAAATCTCATTACGACTCGGCAATAAGTTTTAAGTACAGTGTAAATCTGGTTTTAAAAGCACAATGCTAAGAATACGAGTAGATTCTGCGCATGTGCGCGAACTTGGCTCTTTAATTTCCGATTAAATATAGAAATATTTTGAAATTAAAATATTGTTTTGAAATATAGGATTTGGATTGATTCATAGTAACTCTATGATTAATGGAGAAATATAGATAAAATTTATTAAAAAAAAATAAAAATTACAAAATTATTTGTCACTCTCGAGATTCGAACTGAAGACCAGCAAATTAAAATGGCACATCCTACCGATCTGCCCACCAAGTCTCGTACCTCGAGAGCGTCTTAAGGGTCTAAAAATCTCATTACGACTCGGCAATAAGTTTTAAGTACAGTGTAAATCTGGTTTTAAAAGCACAATGCTAAGAATACGAGTAGATTCTGCGCATGTGCGCGAACTTGACTCTAGAAATTCCGATTAAATGTAGAAATATTTTGAAATTAAAATAGAGTTTTCAAATATATGATTTTTAATTATTCATCATAACTGCATGAATAATTGAGAAATATAGATAAAATTTATTAAAAAAAATAAAAATTACAAATTTATTTGTTGCTCTCGAGATTCGAACAGCAAAATAAAATGGCACATTCTAACGATCTGGCCACCAAGTCTCATACCTCGAGAGCGTCTGAAGGGTCTAAAAATCTCATTTCGACTCGGCAATAAGTTTTAAGTACAGTGTAAATCTGGTTTTAAAAGCACAATGCTAAGAATACGAGTAGATTCTGCGCATGTGCGCGAAATTGACTCTAGAAATTCCGATTAAATATAGAAATATTTTTAAATTAAATATAGTTTTGAAATATATGATTTGGCATAATTCAACATAACTGCATGAATAATTGAGAAATATAGGTAAAAAATTTTTTAATAAAAGAAAAATTACAAAATTATTTGTCGCTCTCGAGATTGGAACAGGAGACCAGAAAAATACAATGGCACATCCTGTTGATCTAGCCATCAAGTCTCGTACCTCGAGAGCATCTGAAGGGTCTAAAAATCTCATTACGACTGGGCAAAAAATTTTAAGTACAGTGTAAATCTGGTTTTAAAAGCACAATGATAAGAATACGAGTAGATTCTGCGCATGTGCGCGAAATTGACTCTAGAAATTCCGATTAAATATAGAAATATTTTGAAATTAAAATAGAGTTTTCAAATATATGATTTGGAATAATTCATCATAACTGCATGAATAATTGAGAAATATAGATAAAATTTATTAAAAAAAATAAAAATTACAAAATTATTTGTCGCTCTCGAGATTCGAACTGAAGACAAGCAAAATAAAATGGCACATCCTAACTATCTGCCCACCAAATCTCATACCTCGAGAGCGTCTGAAGGGTCTAAAAATCTCATTACGATTCGGCAATAAGTTTTAAGTACAGTGTAAATCTGGTTTTAAAAGCACAATGCTAAGAATACGAGGATATTCTGCGCATGTGCGCGAACTTGACTCTAGAAATTCCGATTAAATATAGAAATATTTTGAAATTAAAATATAGTTTTGAAATATATTATTTGGAATAATTCATCATAACTCCATGCATAATTGAGAAATATAGATAAAATTTATTAAAAAAAAATAAAAATTACAAAATTATTTGTCGCTCTCGAGATTCGAACTGAAGACCAGAAAAATATAATGGCACATCCTAACGATCTGGCCACCAAGTCTCGTACCTCCAGAGCGTCGGAAGGGTCTAAAAGTCTCATTACGACTCGGCAATAAGTTTTAAGTACAGTGTAAATCTGGTTTTAAAAGCACAATGCTAAGAATACGAGTAGATTCTGCGCATGTGCGAGAACTTGACTCTAGAAATTCCGATTAAATATAGAAATATTTTGAAATTAAAATAGAGTTTTCAAATATATGATTTGGAATAATTCATCATAACTGCATGAATCATTGATAAATATAGATAAAATTTATTTAATAAAAAGAAAAATTTCAAAATTATTTGTCGCTCTCGAGATTTGAACAGGAGACCAGAAAAATACAATGGCACATACTACCGATCTGTCCACCAAGTCTCGTACCTCGAGAGCGTCTGAAGGGTCTAAGAACCTCATTACGACTCGGCAAAAATTTTTAAGTACAGTGTAAATCTGGTTTTAAAAGCACAATGCTAAGAATACGAGTAGATTCTGCGCATGTGCGCGAACTTGACTCTAGAAATTCCGATTAAATATAGAAATATTTTGAAATTAAAATATAGTTTTGAAATATATTATTTGGAATAATTCATCATAACTCCATGCATAATTGAGAAATATAGATAAAATTTATTAAAAAAAATAAAAATTACAAAATTATTTGTCGCTCTCGAGATTCGAACTGAAGACCAGAAAAATATAATGGCGCATCCTAACGATCTGGCCACCAAGTCTCGTGCTTCAAGAGCGTCTGAAGGGTCTAAAAATCTCATTACGACTCGGCAATAAGTTTTAAGTACAGTGTAAGTCTGGTTTTAAAAGCACAATGCTAAGAATACGAGTAGATTCTGCGCATGTGCGCGAAATTGACTCTTGAATTTCCGATTAAATATAGAAATATTTTGAAATTAAAATATTGTTTGAAATATATGATTTGGATTGATTCATAGTAAATCTATGATTAATGGAGAAATATAGATAAAATTTATTAAAAAAAATAAAAATTACAAAATTATTTGTCGCTCTCGAGATTCGAACTGAAGACCAGCAAAATAAAAAGGCACATCCTACTGATCTGTCCACCAAGTCTCGTACCTCGAGAGCGTCTTAAGGGTCTAAGAACCTCATTACGACTCGGCTAAAAGTTTTAAGTACAGTGTAAATCTGGTTTTAAAAGCACAATGCTAAGAATACGAGTAGATTCTGCGCATGTGCGCGAAATTGACTCTAGAAATTCCGATTAAATATAGAAATATTTTGAAATTAAATATAGTTTTGAAATATATGATTTGGCATAATTCAAAATAACTGCATGAATAATTGAGAAATATAGGTAAAAAATTTTTTAATAAAAGAAAAATTACAAAATTATTTGTCGCTCTCGAGATTGGAACAGGAGACCAGAAAAATACAATGGCACATCCTGTTGATCTAGCCATCAAGTCTCGTACCTCGAGAGCATCTGAAGGGTCTAAAAATGTCATTACGACTGGGCAAAAAATTTTAAGTACAGTGTAAATCTGGTTTTAAAAGCACAATGATAAGAATACGAGTAGATTCTGCGCATGTGCGCGAAATTGACTCTAGAAATTCCGATTAAATATAGAAATATTTTGAAATTAAAATAGAGTTTTCAAATATATGATTTGGAATAATTCATCATAACTGCATGAATAATTGAGAAATATAGATAAAATTTATTAAAAAAAATAAAAATTACAAAATTATTTGTCGCTCTCGAGATTCGAACTGAAGACAAGCAAAATAAAATGGCACATCCTAACTATCTGCCCACCAAATCTCATACCTCGAGAGCGTCTGAAGGGTCTAAAAATCTCATTACGATTCGGCAATAAGTTTTAAGTACAGTGTAAATCTGGTTTTAAAAGCACAATGCTAAGAATACGAGGATATTCTGCGCATGTGCGCGAACTTGACTCTAGAAATTCCGATTAAATATAGAAATATTTTGAAATTAAAATATAGTTTTGAAATATATTATTTGGAATAATTCATCATAACTCCATGCATAATTGAGAAATATAGATAAAATTTATTAAAAAAAAAATAAAAATTACAAAATTATTTGTCGCTCTCGAGATTCGAACTGAAGACCAGAAAAATATAACGGCACATCCTAACGATCTGGCCACCAAGTCTCGTACCTCCAGAGCGTCGGAAGGGTCTAAAAATCTCATTACGACTCGGCAATAAGTTTTAAGTACAGTGTAAATCTGGTTTTAAAAGCACAATGCTAAGAATACGAGTAGATTCTGCGCATGTGCGCGAACTTGACTCTAGAAATTCCGATTAAATATAGAAATATTTTGAAATTAAAATAGAGTTTTCAAATATATGATTTGGATTAATTCATCATAACTGCATGAATAATTGAGAAATATAGATAAAATTTATTAAAAAAAATAAAAATTACAAAATTATTTGTCGTTCTCGAGATTCGAACTGAAGAACAGCAAAATAAAATGGCACATCCTGACGATATGGCCACCAAGTCTCATACCTCAAGAGCGTCTGAAGGGTCTAAAAATCTCATTACGACTCGGCAATAAGTTTTAAGTACAGTGTAAATCTGGTTTTAAAAGCACAATGCTAAGAATACGAGTAGATTCTGCGCATGTGCGCGAACTTGGCTCTTTAATTTCCGATTAAATATAGAAATATTTTGAAATTAAAATATTGTTTTGAAATATATGATTTGGATTGATTCATAGTAACTCTATGATTAATGGAGAAATATAGATAAAATTTATTAAAAAAAAATAAAAATTACAAAATTATTTGTCACTCTCGAGATTCGAACTGAAGACCAGCAAATTAAAATGGCACATCCTACCGATCTGCCCACCAAGTCTCGTACCTCGAGAGCGTCTTAAGGGTCTAAAAATCTCATTACGACTCGGCAATAAGTTTTAAGTACAGTGTAAATCTGGTTTTAAAAGCACAATGCTAAGAATACGAGTAGATTCTGCGCATGTGCGCGAACTTGACTCTAGAAATTCCGATTAAATGTAGAAATATTTTGAAATTAAAATAGAGTTTTCAAATATATGATTTTTAATTATTCATCATAACTGCATGAATAATTGAGAAATATAGATAAAATTTATTAAAAAAAATAAAAATTACAAATTTATTTGTTGCTCTCGAGATTCGAACAGCAAAATAAAATGGCACATTCTAACGATCTGGCCACCAAGTCTCATACCTCGAGAGCGTCTGAAGGGTCTAAAAATCTCATTTCGACTCGGCAATAAGTTTTAAGTACAGTGTAAATCTGGTTTTAAAAGCACAATGCTAAGAATACGAGTAGATTCTGCGCATGTGCGCGAAATTGACTCTAGAAATTCCGATTAAATATAGAAATATTTTGAAATTAAAATAGAGTTTTCAAATATATGATTTGGAATAATTCATCATAACTGCATGAATAATTGAGAAATATAGATAAAATTTATTAAAAAAAATAAAAATTACAAAATTATTTGTCGCTCTCGAGATTCGAACTGAAGACCAGAAAAATATAATGGCACATCCTAACGATCTGGCCACCAAGTCTCGTACCTCCAGAGCGTCGGAAGGGTCTAAAAATCTCATTACGACTCGGCAATAAGTTTTAAGTACAGTGTAAATCTGTTTTTAAAAGCACAATGCTAAGAATACGAGTAGATTCTGCGCATGTGCGCGAACTTGACTCTAGAAATTCCGATTAAATATAGAAATATTTTGAAATTAAAATAGAGTTTTCAAATATATGATTTGGATTAATTCATCATAACTGCATGAATAATTGAGAAATATAGATAAAATTTATTAAAAAAAATAAAAATTACAAAATTATTTGTCGCTCTCGAGATTCGAACTGAAGAACAGCAAAATAAAATGGCACATTCTAACGATCTGGCCACCAAGTCTCATACCTCGAGAGCGTCTGAAGGGTCTAAAAATCTCATTACGACTCGGCAATAAGTTTTAAGTACAGTGTAAATCTTGTTTTAAAAGCACAATGCTAAGAATTCGAGTAGATTCTGCGCATGTGCGCGAACTTGACTCTAGAAATTCCGATTAAATATAGAAATATTTTGAAATTAAAATAGAGTTTTCAAATATATGATGTGGATTAATTCATCATAACTGCATGAATAATTGAGAAATATAGATAAAATTTATTAAAAAAAATAAAAATTACAAAATTATTTGTCGCTCTCGAGATTCGAACTGATGAACAGCAAAATAAAATGGCACATCCTGACGATCTGGCCACCAAGTCTCATACCTCGAGAGCGTCTGAAGGGTCTAAAAATCTCATTACGACTCGGCAATAAGTTTTAAGTACAGTGTAAATCTGGTTTTAAAAGCACAATGCTAAGAATACGAGTAGATTCTGTGCATGTGCGCGAAATTGACTCTAGAAATTCCGATTAAATATAGAAATATTTTGAAATTAAATATAGTTTTGAAATATATGATTTGGAATAATTCATCATAACTCCATGCATAATTGAGAAATATAGATAAAATTTATTAAAATAAAAATAAAAATTACAAAATTATTTGTCGCTCTCGAGATTCGAACTGAAGACCAGCAAAATAAAATGGCACATCCTAACTATCTGCCCACCAAATCTCATACCTCGAGAGCGTCTGAAGTGTCTAAAAATCTCATTACGACTCGGCAATAAGTTTTAAGTACAGTGTAAATCTGGTTTTAAAAGCACAATGCTAAGAATACGAGTAGATTCTGTGCATGTGCGCGAAATTGACTCTAGAAATTCCGATTAAATATAGAAATATTTTGAAATTAAAATAGAGTTTTCAAATATATGATTTGGAATAATTCATCATAACTGCATGAATAATTGAGAAATATAGATAAAATTTATTAAAAAAAATAAAAATTACAAAATTATTTGTCGCTCTCGAGATTCGAACTGAAGACAAGCAAAATAAAATGGCACATCCTAACTATCTGCCGACCAAATCTCATACCTCGAGAGCGTCTGAAGGGTCTAAAAATCTCATTACGATTCGGCAATAAGTTTTAAGTACAGTGTAAATCTGGTTTTAAAAGCACAATGCTAAGAATACGAGGATATTCTGCGCATGTGCGCGAACTTGACTCTAGAAATTCCGATTAAATATAGAAATATTTTGAAATTAAAATATAGTTTTGAAATATATTATTTGGAATAATTCATCATAACTCCATGCATAATTGAGAAATATAGATAAAATTTATTAAAAAAAAATAAAAATTACAAAATTATTTGTCGCTCTCGAGATTCGAACTGAAGACCAGAAAAATATAATGGCACATCCTAACGATCTGGCCACCAAGTCTCGTACCTCCAGAGCGTCGGAAGGGTCTAAAAATCTCATTACGACTCGGCAATAAGTTTTAAGTACAGTGTAAATCTGTTTTTAAAAGCACAATGCTAAGAATACGAGTAGATTCTGCGCATGTGCGCGAACTTGACTCTAGAAATTCCGATTACATATAGAAATATTTTGAAATTAAAATAGAGTTTTCAAATATATGATTTGGAATAATTCATCATAACTGCATGAATAATTGAGAAAAAAAATAAAATTTATTAAAAAAAATAAAAATTACAAAATTATTTGTCGCTCTCGAGATTCGAACTGAAGAACAGCAAAATAAAATGGCACATCCTGACGATATGGCCACCAAGTCTCATACCTCGAGAGCGTCTGAAGGGTCTAAAAATCTCATTACGACTCGGCAATAAGTTTTAAGTACAGTGTAAATCTGGTTTTAAAAGCACAATGCTAAGAATACGAGTAGATTCTGCGCATGTGCGCGAACTTGACTCTAGAAATTCCGATTAAATATAGAAATATTTTGAAATTAAAATAGAGTTTTCAAATATATGATTTCGAATAATTCATCATAACTGCATGAATAATTGAGAAATATAGATAAAATTTATTAAAAAAAATAAAAATTACAGAATTATTTGTCGGTCTCGAGATTCGAACTGATGAACAGCAAAACAAAATTGCACGTCCTGACGATCTGGCCACCAAGTCTCATACCTCGAGAGCGTCTGAAGGGTCTAAAAATCTCATTACGACTCGGCAATAAGTTTTAAGTACAGTGTAAATCTGGTTTTAAAAGCACAATGCTAAGAATACGAGTAGATTCTGCGCATGTGCGCGAACTTGACTCTAGAAATTCCGATTAAATATAGAAATATTTTGAAATTAAAATAGAGTTTTCAAATATATGATTTGGAATAATTCATCATAACTGCATGAATAATTGAGAAATATAGATAAAATTTATTAAAAAAAATAAAAATTACAAAATTATTTGTCGCTCTCGAGATTCGAACTGAAGACCAGAAAAATATAATGGCACATCCTAACGATCTGGCCACCAAGTCTCGTACCTCCAGAGCGTCGGAAGGGTCTAAAAATCTCATTACGACTCGGCAATAAGTTTTAAGTACAGTGTAAATCTGGTTTTAAAAGCACAATGCTAAGAATACGAGTAGATTCTGCGTATGTGCGCAAACTTGACTCTAGAAATTCCGATTAAATATAGAAATATTTTGAAATTAAAATAGAGTTTTCAAATATATGATTTGGAATAATTCATCATAACTGCATGAATAATTGAGAAATATAGATAAAATTTATTAAAAAAAATAAAAATTACAAATTTATTTGTTGCTCTCGAGATTCGAACTGAAGAACAGCAAAATAAAATGGCACATTCTAACGATCTGGCCACCAAGTCTCATACCTCGAGAGCGTCTGAAGGGTCTAAAAATCTCATTTCGACTCGGCAATAAGTTTTAAGTACAGTGTAAATCTGGTTTTAAAAGCACAATGCTAAGAATACGAGTAGATTCTGCGCATGTGCGCGAAATTGACTCTAGAAATTCCGATTAAATATAGAAATATTTTGAAATTAAAATAGAGTTTTCAAATATATGATTTGGAATAATTCATCATAACTGCATGAATAATTGAGAAATATAGATAAAATTTATTAAAAAAAATAAAAATTACAAATTTATTTGTCGCTCTCGAGATTCGAACTGAAGAACAGCAAAATAAAATGGCACATCCTGACGATCTGGCCACCAAGTCTCATACCTCGAGAGCGTCTGAAGGGTCTAAAAATCTCATTACGACTCGGCAATAAGTTTTAAGTACAGTGTAAATCTGGTTTTAAAAGCACAATGCTAAGAATACGAGTAGATTCTGCGCATGTGCGCGAACTTGACTCTTGAATTTCCGATTAAATATAGAAATATTTTGAAATTAAAATATTGTTTTGAAATATATGATTTGGATTGATTCATAGTAACTCTATGATTAATGGAGAAATATAGATAAAATTTATTAAAAAAAAATAAAAATTACAAAATTATTTGTCACTCTCGAGATTCGAACTGAAGACCAGCAAATTAAAATGGCACATCCTACCGATCTGCCCACCAAGTCTCGTACCTCGAGAGCGTCTTAAGGGTCTAAAAATCTCATTACGACTCGGCAATAAGTTTTAAGTACAGTGTAAATCTGGTTTTAAAAGCACAATGCTAAGAATACGAGTAGATTCTGCGCATGTGCGCGAACTTGACTCTAGAAATTCCGATTAAATATAGAAATATTTTGAAATTAAAATAGAGTTTTCAAATATATGATTTGGAATAATTCATCATAACTGCATGAATAATTGAGAAATATAGATAAAATTTATTAAAAAAAATAAAAATTACAAATTTATTTGTTGCTCTCGAGATTCGAACTGAAGAACAGCAAAATAAAATGGCACATTCTAACGATCTGGCCACCAAGTCTCATGCCTCGAGAGCGTCTGAAGGGTCTAAAAATCTCATTTCGACTCGGCAATAAGTTTTAAGTACAGTGTAAATCTGGTTTTAAAAGCACAATGCTAAGAATACGAGTAGATTCTGCGCATGTGCGCGAAATTGACTCTAGAAATTCCGATTAAATATAGAAATATTTTGAAATTAAAATAGAGTTTTCAAATATATGATTTGGAATAATTCATCATAACTGCATGAATAATTGAGAAATATAGATAAAATTTATTAAAAAAAATAAAAATTACAAAATTATTTGTCGCTCTCGAGATTCGAACTGAAGACCAGAAAAATATAATGGCACATCCTAACGATCTGGCCACCAAGTCTCGTACCTTCAGAGCGTCGGAAGGGTCTAAAAATCTCATTACGACTCGGCAATAAGTTTTAAGTACAGTGTAAATCTGTTTTTAAAAGCACAATGCTAAGAATACGAGTAGATTCTGCGTATGTGCGCGAACTTGACTCTAGAAATTCCGATTAAATATAGAAATATTTTGAAATTAAAATAGAGTTTTCAAATATATGATTTGGAATAATTCATCATAACTGCATGAATAATTGAGAAATATAGATAAAATTTATTAAAAAAAATAAAAATTACAAAATTATTTGTCGCTCTCGAGATTCGAACTGAAGAACAGCAAAATAAAATGGCACATTCTAACGATCTGGCCACCAAGTCTCATACCTCGAGAGCGTCTGAAGGGTCTAAAAATCTCATTACGACTCGGCAATAAGTTTTAAGTACAGTGTAAATCTGGTTTTAAAAGCACAATGCTAAGAATACGAGTAGATTCTGCGCATGTGCGCGAACTTGACTCTAGAAATGCCGATTAAATATAGAAATATTTTGAAATTAAAATAGAGTTTTCAAATATATGATTTGGATTAATTCATCATAACTGCATGAATAATTGAGAAATATAGATAAAATTTATTAAAAAAAATAAAAATTACAAAATTATTTGTCGCTCTCGAGATTCGAACTGAAGAACAGCAAAATAAAATGGCACATCCTGACGATATGGCCACCAAGTCTCATACCTCGAGAGCGTCTGAAGGGTCTAAAAATCTCATTACGACTCGGCAATAAGTTTTAAGTACAGTGTAAATCTGGTTTTAAAAGCACAATGCTAAGAATACGAGTAGATTCTGCGCATGTGCGCGAACTTGACTCTTGAATTTCCGATTAAATATAGAAATATTTTGAAATTAAAATATTGTTTTGAAATATATGATTTGGATTGATTCATAGTAACTCTATGATTAATGGAGAAATATAGATAAAATTTATTAAAAAAAAATAAAAATTACAAAATTATTTGTCACTCTCGAGATTCGAACTGAAGACCAGCAAATTAAAATGGCACATCCTACCGATCTGCCCACCAAGTCTCGTACCTCGAGAGCGTCTTAAGGGTCTAAAAATCTCATTACGACTCGGCAATAAGTTTTAAGTACAGTGTAAATCTGGTTTTAAAAGCACAATGCTAAGAATACGAGTAGATTCTGCGCATGTGCGCGAACTTGACTCTAGAAATTCCGATTAAATATAGAAATATTTTGAAATTAAAATAGAGTTTTCAAATATATGATTTTGAATAATTCATCATAACTGCATGAATAATTGAGAAATATAGATAAAATTTATTAAAAAAAATAAAAATTACGAAATTATTTGTCGCTCTCGAGATTCGAACTGAAGACCAGAAAAATATAATGGCACATCCTAACGATCTGGCCACCAAGTCTCGTACCTCCAGAGCGTCGGAAGGGTCTAAAAATCTCATTACGACTCGGCAATAAGTTTTAAGTACAGTGTAAATCTGTTTTTAAAAGCACAATGCTAAGAATACGAGTAGATTCTGCGCATGTGCGCGAACTTGACTCTAGAAATTCCGATTAAATATAGAAATATTTTGAAATTAAAATAGAGTTTTCAAATATATGATTTGGATTAATTCATCATAACTGCATGAATAATTGAGAAATATAGATAAAATTTATTAAAAAAAATAAAAATTACAAAATTATTTGTCGCTCTCGAGATTCGAACTGAAGAACAGCAAAATAAAATGGCACATTCTAACGATCTGGCCACCAAGTCTCATACCTCGAGAGCGTCTGAAGGGTCTAAAAATCTCATTACGACTCGGCAATAAGTTTTAAGTACAGTGTAAATCTGGTTTTAAAAGCACAATGCTAAGAATACGAGTAGATTCTGCGCATGTGCGCGAACTTGACTCTAGAAATGCCGATTAAATATAGAAATATTTTGAAATTAAAATAGAGTTTTCAAATATATGATTTGGATTAATTCATCATAACTGCATGAATAATTGAGAAATATAGATAAAATTTATTAAAAAAAATAAAAATTACAAAATTATTTGTCGCTTTCGAGATTCGAACTGAAGAACAGCAAAATAAAATGGCACATCCTGACGATATGGCCACCAAGTCTCATACCTCGAGAGCGTCTGAAGGGTCTAAAAATCTCATTACGACTCGGCAATAAGTTTTAAGTACAGTGTAAATCTGGTTTTAAAAGCACAATGCTAAGAATACGAGTAGATTCTGCGCATGTGCGCGAACTTGACTCTTGAATTTCCGATTAAATATAGAAATATTTTGAAATTAAAATATTGTTTTGAAATATATGATTTGGATTGATTCATAGTAACTCTATGATTAATGGAGAAATATAGATAAAATTTATTAAAAAAAAATAAAAATTACAAAATTATTTGTCACTCTCGAGATTCGAACTGAAGACCAGCAAATTAAAATGGCACATCCTACCGATCTGCCCACCAAGTCTCGTACCTCGAGAGCGTCTTAAGGGTCTAAAAATCTCATTACGACTCGGCAATAAGTTTTAAGTACAGTGTAAATCTGGTTTTAAAAGCACAATGCTAAGAATACGAGTAGATTCTGCGCATGTGCGCGAACTTGACTCTAGAAATTCCGATTAAATATAGAAATATTTTGAAATTAAAATAGAGTTTTCAAATATATGATTTTGAATAATTCATCATAACTGCATGAATAATTGAGAAATATAGATAAAATTTATTAAAAAAAATAAAAATTACAGAATTATTTGTCGCTCTCGAGATTCGAACTGATGAACAGCAAAACAAAATGGCACGTCCTGACGATCTGGCCACCAAGTCTCATACCTCGAGAGCGTCTGAAGGGTCTAAAAATCTCATTACGACTCGGCAATAAGTTTTAAGTACAGTGTAAATCTGGTTTTAAAAGCACAATGCTAAGAATACGAGTAGATTCTGCGCATGTGCGCGAACTTGACTCTAGAAATTCCGATTAAATATAGAAATATTTTGAAATTAAAATAGAGTTTTCAAATATATGATTTGGAATAATTCATCATAACTGCATGAATAATTGAGAAATATAGATAAAATTTATTAAAAAAAATAAAAATTACAAAATTATTTGTCGCTCTCGAGATTCGAACTGAAGACCAGAAAAATATAATGGCACATCCTAACGATCTGGCCACCAAGTCTCGTACCTCCAGAGCGTCGGAAGGGTCTAAAAATCTCATTACGACTCGGCAATAAGTTTTAAGTACAGTGTAAATCTGTTTTTAAAAGCACAATGCTAAGAATACGAGTAGATTCTGCGTATGTGCGCGAACTTGACTCTAGAAATTCCGATTAAATATAGAAATATTTTGAAATTAAAATAGAGTTTTCAAATATATGATTTGGAATAATTCATCATAACTGCATGAATAATTGAGAAATATAGATAAAATTTATTAAAAAAAATAAAAATTACAAAATTATTTGTCGCTCTCGAGATTCGAACTGAAGAACAGCAAAATAAAATGGCACATTCTAACGATCTGGCCACCAAGTCTCATACCTCGAGAGCGTCTGAAGGGTCTAAAAATCTCATTACGACTCGGCAATAAGTTTTAAGTACAGTGTAAATCTGGTTTTAAAAGCACAATGCTAAGAATACGAGTAGATTCTGCGCATGTGCGCGAACTTGACTCTAGAAATGCCGATTAAATATAGAAATATTTTGAAATTAAAATAGAGTTTTCAAATATATGATTTGGATTAATTCATCATAACTGCATGAATAATTGAGAAATATAGATAAAATTTATTAAAAAAAATAAAAATTACAAAATTATTTGTCGCTCTCGAGATTCGAACTGAAGAACAGCAAAATAAAATGGCACATCCTGACGATATGGCCACCAAGTCTCATACCTCGAGAGCGTCTGAAGGGTCTAAAAATCTCATTACGATTCGGCAATAAGTTTTAAGTACAGTGTAAATCTGGTTTTAAAAGCACAATGCTAAGAATACGAGTAGATTCTGCGCATGTGCGCGAACTTGACTCTTGAATTTCCGATTAAATATAGAAATATTTTGAAATTAAAATATTGTTTTGAAATATATGATTTGGATTGATTCATAGTAACTCTATGATTAATGGAGAGATATAGATAAAATTTATTAAAAAAAAATAAAAATTACAAAATTATTTGTCACTCTCGAGATTCGAACTAAAGACCAGCAAATTAAAATGGCACATCCTACCGATCTGCCCACCAAGTCTCGTACCTCGAGAGCGTCTTAAGGGTCTAAAAATCTCATTACGACTCGGCAATAAGTTTTAAGTACAGTGTAAATCTGGTTTTAAAAGCACAATGCTAAGAATACGAGTAGATTCTGCGCATGTGCGCGAACTTGACTCTAGAAATTCCGATTAAATATAGAAATATTTTGAAATTAAAATAGAGTTTTCAAATATATGATTTTGAATAATTCATCATAACTGCATGAATAATTGAGAAATATAGATAAAATTTATTAAAAAAAATAAAAATTACGAAATTATTTGTCGCTCTCGAGATTCGAACTGAAGACCAGAAAAATATAATGGCACATCCTAACGATCTGGCCACCAAGTCTCGTACCTCCAGAGCGTCGGAAGGGTCTAAAAATCTCATTACGACTCGGCAATAAGTTTTAAGTACAGTGTAAATCTGTTTTTAAAAGCACAATGCTAAGAATACGAGTAGATTCTGCGCATGTGCGCGAACTTGACTCTAGAAATTCCGATTAAATATAGAAATATTTTGAAATTAAAATAGAGTTTTCAAATATATGATTTGGATTAATTCATCATAACTGCATGAATAATTGAGAAATATAGATAAAATTTATTAAAAAAAATAAAAATTACAAAATTATTTGTCGCTCTCGAGATTCGAACTGAAGAACAGCAAAATAAAATGGCACATCCTGACGATATAGCCACCAAGTCTCATACCTCGAGAGCGTCTGAAGGGTCTAAAAATCTCATTACGACTCGGCAATAAGTTTTAAGTACAGTGTAAATCTGGTTTTAAAAGCACAATGCTAAGAATACGAGTAGATTCTGCGCATGTGCGCGAACTTGACTCTAGAAATTCCGATTAAATATAGAAATATTTTGAAATTAAAATAGAGTTTTCAAATATATGATTTGGAATAATTCATCATAACTGCATGAATAATTGAGAAATATAGATAAAATTTATTAAAAAAAATAAAAATTACAAAATTATTTGTCGCTCTCGAGATTCGAACTGAAGAACAGCAAAATAAAATTGCACATCCTGACGATATGGCTACCAAGTCTCGTACCTCGAGAGCGTCTGAAGGGTCTAAAAATCTCATTACGACTCGGCAATAAGTTTTAAGTACAGTGTAAATCTGGTTTTAAAAGCACAATGCTAAGAATACGAGTAGATTCTGCGCATGTGCGCGAACTTGACTCTTGAATTTCCGATTAAATATAGAAATATTTTGAAATTAAAATATTGTTTTGAAATATATGATTTGGATTGATTCATAGTAACTCTATGATTAATGGAGAAATATAGATAAAATTTATTAAAAAAAAAATAAAAATTACAAAATTATTTGTCACTCTCGAGATTCGAACTGAAGACCAGCAAATTAAAATGGCACATCCTACCGATCTGCCCACCAAGTCTCGTACCTCGAGAGCGTCTTAAGGGTCTAAAAATCTCATTACGACTCGGCAATAAGTTTTAAGTACAGTGTAAATCTGGTTTTAAAAGCACAATGCTAAGAATACGAGTAGATTCTGCGCATGTGCGCGAAATTGACTCTAGAAATTCCGATTAAATATAGAAATATTTTGAAATTAAAATAGAGTTTTCAAATATATGATTTGGAATAATTCATCATAACTGCATGAATAATTGAGAAATATAGATAAAATTTATTAAAAAAAATAAAAATTACAAAATTATTTGTCGCTCTCGAGATTCGAACTGAAGACCAGAAAAATATAATGGCACATCCTAACGATCTGGCCACCAAGTCTCATACCTCCAGAGCGTCGGAAGGGTCTAAAAATCTCATTACGACTCGGCAATAAGTTTTAAGTACAGTGTAAATCTGGTTTTAAAAGCACAATGCTAAGAATACGAGTAGATTCTGCGCATGTGCGCGAACTTGACTCTTGAATTTCCGATTAAATATAGAAATATTTTGAAATTAAAATATTGTTTTGAAATATATGATTTGGATTGATTCATAGTAACTCTATGATTAATGGAGAGATATAGATAAAATTTATTAAAAAAAAATAAAAATTACAAAATTATTTGTCACTCTCGAGATTCGAACTAAAGACCAGCAAATTAAAATGGCACATCCTACCGATCTGCCCACCAAGTCTCGTACCTCGAGAGCGTCTTAAGGGTCTAAAAATCTCATTACGACTCGGCAATAAGTTTTAAGTACAGTGTAAATCTGGTTTTAAAAGCACAATGCTAAGAATACGAGTAGATTCTGCGCATGTGCGCGAACTTGACTCTAGAAATTCCGATTAAATATAGAAATATTTTGAAATTAAAATAGAGTTTTCAAATATATGATTTTGAATAATTCATCATAACTGCATGAATAATTGAGAAATATAGATAAAATTTATTAAAAAAAATAAAAATTACGAAATTATTTGTCGCTCTCGAGATTCGAACTGAAGACCAGAAAAATATAATGGCACATCCTAACGATCTGGCCACCAAGTCTCGTACCTCCAGAGCGTCGGAAGGGTCTAAAAATCTCATTACGACTCGGCAATAAGTTTTAAGTACAGTGTAAATCTGTTTTTAAAAGCACAATGCTAAGAATACGAGTAGATTCTGCGCATGTGCGCGAACTTGACTCTAGAAATTCCGATTAAATATAGAAATATTTTGAAATTAAAATAGAGTTTTCAAATATATGATTTGGATTAATTCATCATAACTGCATGAATAATTGAGAAATATAGATAAAATTTATTAAAAAAAATAAAAATTACAAAATTATTTGTCGCTCTCGAGATTCGAACTGAAGAAGAGCAAAATAAAATGGCACATCCTGACGATATAGCCACCAAGTCTCATACCTCGAGAGCGTCTGAAGGGTCTAAAAATCTCATTACGACTCGGCAATAAGTTTTAAGTACAGTGTAAATCTGGTTTTAAAAGCACAATGCTAAGAATACGAGTAGATTCTGCGCATGTGCGCGAACTTGACTCTAGAAATTCCGATTAAATATAGAAATATTTTGAAATTAAAATAGAGTTTTCAAATATATGATTTGGAATAATTCATCATAACTGCATGAATAATTGAGAAATATAGATAAAATTTATTAAAAAAAATAAAAATTACAAAATTATTTGTCGCTCTCGAGATTCGAACTGAAGAACAGCAAAATAAAATTGCACATCCTGACGATATGGCTACCAAGTCTCGTACCTCGAGAGCGTCTGAAGGGTCTAAAAATCTCATTACGACTCGGCAATAAGTTTTAAGTACAGTGTAAATCTGGTTTTAAAAGCACAATGCTAAGAATACGAGTAGATTCTGCGCATGTGCGCGAACTTGACTCTTGAATTTCCGATTAAATATAGAAATATTTTGAAATTAAAATATTGTTTTGAAATATATGATTTGGATTGATTCATAGTAACTCTATGATTAATGGAGAAATATAGATAAAATTTATTAAAAAAAAAATAAAAATTACAAAATTATTTGTCACTCTCGAGATTCGAACTGAAGACCAGCAAATTAAAATGGCACATCCTACCGATCTGCCCACCAAGTCTCGTACCTCGAGAGCGTCTTAAGGGTCTAAAAATCTCATTACGACTCGGCAATAAGTTTTAAGTACAGTGTAAATCTGGTTTTAAAAGCACAATGCTAAGAATACGAGTAGATTCTGCGCATGTGCGCGAAATTGACTCTAGAAATTCCGATTAAATATAGAAATATTTTGAAATTAAAATAGAGTTTTCAAATATATGATTTGGAATAATTCATCATAACTGCATGAATAATTGAGAAATATAGATAAAATTTATTAAAAAAAATAAAAATTACAAAATTATTTGTCGCTCTCGAGATTCGAACTGAAGACCAGAAAAATATAATGGCACATCCTAACGATCTGGCCACCAAGTCTCGTACCTCCAGAGCGTCGGAAGGGTCTAAAAATCTCATTACGACTCGGCAATAAGTTTTAAGTACAGTGTAAATCTGGTTTTAAAAGCACAATGCTAAGAATACGAGTAGATTCTGCGCATGTGCGCGAACTTGACTCTAGAAATTCCGATTAAATATAGAAATATTTTGAAATTAAAATAGAGTTTTCAAATATATGATTTGGAATAATTCATCATAACTGCATGAATAATTGAGAAATATAGATAAAATTTATTAAAAAAAATAAAAATTACAAAATTATTTGTCGCTCTCGAGATTCGAACTGAATAACAGCAAAATAAAATGGCACATTCTAACGATCTGGCCACCAAGTCTCATACCTCGAGAGCGTCTGAAGGGTCTAAAAATCTCATTACGACTCGGCAATAAGTTTTAAGTACAGTGTAAATCTGGTTTTAAAAGCACAATGCTAAGAATACGAGTAGATTCTGCGCATGTGCGCGAACTTGACTCTAGAAATTCCGATTAAATATAGAAATATTTTGAAATTAAAATAGAGTTTTCAAATATATGATTTGGATTAATTCATCATAACTGCATGAATAATTGAGAAATATAGATAAAATTTATTAAAAAAAATAAAAATTACAAAATTATTTGTCGCTCTCGAGATTCGAACTGAAGAACAGCAAAATAAAGTGGCACATCCTGACGATAATGCCACCAAGTCTCATACCTCGAGAGCGTCTGAAGGGTCTAAAAATCTCATTACGACTCGGCAATAAGTTTTAAGTACAGTGTAAATCTGGTTTTAAAAGCACAATGCTAAGAATACGAGTAGATTCTGCGCATGTGCGCGAACTTGACTCTAGAAATTCCGATTAAATATAGAAATATTTTGAAATTAAAATAGAGTTTTCAAATATATGATTTGGAATAATTCATCATAACTGCATGAATAATTGAGAAATATAGATAAAATTTATTAAAAAAAATAAAAATTACAAAATTATTTGTCGCTCTCGAGATTCGAACTGAAGAACAGCAAAATAAAATTGCACATCCTGACGATATGGCCACCAAGTCTCATACCTCGAGAGCGTCTGAAGGGTCTAAAAATCTCATTACGACTCGGCAATAAGTTTTAAGTACAGTGTAAATCTGGTTTTAAAAGCACAATGCTAAGAATACGAGTAGATTATGCGCATGTGCGCGAACTTGACCCTTGAATTTCCGATTAAATATAGAAATATTTTGAAATTAAAATATTGTTTTGAAATATATGATTTGGATTGATTCATAGTAACTCTATGATTAATGGAGAAATATAGATAAAATTTATTAAAAAAAAATAAAAATTACAAAATTATTTGTCACTCTCGAGATTCGAACTGAAGACCAGCAAATTAAAATGGCACATCCTACCGATCTGCCCACCAAGTCTCGTACCTCGAGAGCGTCTTAAGGGTCTAAAAATCTCATTACGACTCGGCAATAAGTTTTAAGTACAGTGTAAATCTGGTTTTAAAAGCACAATGCTAAGAATACGAGTAGATTCTGCGCATGTGCGCGAACTTGACTCTAGAAATTCCGATTAAATATAGAAATATTTTGAAATTAAAATAGAGTTTTCAAATATATGATTTGGAATAATTCATCATAACTGCATGAATAATTGAGAAATATAGATAAAATTTATTAAAAAAAATAAAAATTACAAATTTATTTGTTGCTCTCGAGATTCGAACTGAAGAACAGCAAAATAAAATGGCACATTCTAACGATCTGGCCACCAAGTCTCATACCTCGAGAGCGTCTGAAGGGTCTAAAAATCTCATTTCGACTCGGCAATAAGTTTTAAGTACAGTGTAAATCTGGTTTTAAAAGCACAATGCTAAGAATACGAGTAGATTCTGCGCATGTGCGCGAAATTGACTCTAGAAATTCCGATTAAATATAGAAATATTTTGAAATTAAAATAGAGTTTTCAAATATATGATTTGGAATAATTCATCATAACTGCATGAATAATTGAGAAATATAGATAAAATTTATTAAAAAAAATAAAAATTACAAAATTATTTGTCGCTCTCGAGATTCGAACTGAAGACCTGAAAAATATAATGGCACATCCTAACGATCTGGCCACCAAGTCTCGTACCTCCAGAGCGTCGGAAGGGTCTAAAAATCTCATTACGACTCGGCAATAAGTTTTAAGTACAGTGTAAATCTGTTTTTAAAAGCACAATGCTAAGAATACGAGTAGATTCTGCGCATGTGCGCGAACTTGACTCTAGAAATTCCGATTAAATATAGAAATATTTTGAAATTAAAATAGAGTTTTTAAATATATGATTTGGAATAATTCATCATAACTGCATGAATAATTGAGAAATATAGATAAAATTTATTAAAAAAAATAAAAATTACAAAATTATTTGTCGCTCTCGAGATTCGAACTGAAGAACAGCAAAATAAAATGGCACATTCTAACGATCTGGCCACCAAGTCTCATACCTCGAGAGCGTCTGAAGGGTCTAAAAATCTCATTACGACTCGGCAATAAGTTTTAAGTACAGTGTAAATCTGGTTTTAAAAGCACAATGCTAAGAATACGAGTAGATTCTGCGCATGTGCGCGAACTTGACTCTTGAATTTCCGATTAAATATAGAAATATTTTGAAATTAAAATATTGTTTTGAAATATATGATTTGGATTGATTCATAGTAACTCTATGATTAATGGAGAAATATAGATAAAATTTATTAAAAAAAAGAAAAATTACAAAATTATTTGTCACTCTCGAGATTCGAACTGAAGACCAGCAAATTAAAATGGCACATCCTACCGATCTGCCCACCAAGTCTCGTACCTCGAGAGCGTCTTAAGGGTCTAAAAATCTCATTACGACTCGGCAATAAGTTTTAAGTACAGTGTAAATCTGGTTTTAAAAGCACAATGCTAAGAATACGAGTAGATTCTGCGCATGTGCGCGAACTTGACTCTAGAAATTCCGGTTAAATATAGAAATATTTTGAAATTAAAATAGAGTTTTCAAATATATGATTTTGAATAATTCATCATAACTGCATGAATAATTGAGAAATATAGATAAAATTTATTAAAAAAAATAAAAATTACAAAATTATTTGTCGCTATCGAGATTCGAACTGATGAACAGCAAAATAAAATGGCACATCCTGACGATCTGGCCACCAAGTCTCATACCTCGAGAGCGTCTGAAGGGTCTAAAAATCTCATTACGACTCGGCAATAAGTTTTAAGTACAGTGTAAATCTGGTTTTAAAAGCACAATGCTAAGAATACGAGTAGATTCTGCGCATGTGCGCGAACTTGACTCTAGAAATTCCGATTAAATATAGAAATATTTTGAAATTAAAATAGAGTTTTCAAATATATGATTTGGAATAATTCATCATAACTGCATGAATAATTGAGAAATATAGATAAAATTTATTAAAAAAAATAAAAATTACAAAATTATTTGTCGCTCTCGAGATTCGAACTGAATAACAGCAAAATAAAATGGCACATTCTAACGATCTGGCCACCAAGTCTCATACCTCGAGAGCGTCTGAAGGGTCTAAAAATCTCATTACAACTCGGCAATAAGTTTTAAGTACAGTGTAAATCTGGTTTTAAAAGCACAATGCTAAGAATACGAGTAGATTCTGCGCATGTGCGCGAACTTGACTCTAGAAATTCCGATTAAATATAGAAATATTTTGAAATTAAAATAGAGTTTTCAAATATATGATTTGGATTAATTCATCATAACTGCATGAATAATTGAGAAATATAGATAAAATTTATTAAAAAAAATAAAAATTACAAAATTATTTGTCGCTCTCGAGATTCGAACTGAAGAACAGCAAAATAAAATGGCACATCCTGACGATATGGCCACCAAGTCTCATACCTCGAGAGCGTCTGAAGGGTCTAAAAATCTCATTACGACTCGGCAATAAGTTTTAAGTACAGTGTAAATCTGGTTTTAAAAGCACAATGCTAAGAATACGAGTAGATTCTGCGCATGTGCGCGAACTTGACTCTAGAAATTCCGATTAAATATAGAAATATTTTGAAATTAAAATAGAGTTTTCAAATATATGATTTGGAATAATTCATCATAACTGCATGAATAATTGAGAAATATAGATAAAATTTATTAAAAAAAATAAAAATTACAAAATTATTTGTCGCTCTCGAGATTCGAACTGAAGAACAGCAAAATAAAATGGCACATCCTGACGATCTGGCCACCAAGTCTCATACCTCGAGAGCGTCTGAAGGGTCTAAAAATCTCATTACGACTCGGCAATAAGTTTTAAGTACAGTGTAAATCTGGTTTTAAAAGCACAATGCTAAGAATACGAGTAGATTCTGCGCATGTGCGCGAACTTGACTCTAGAAATTCCGATTAAATATAGAAATATTTTGAAATTAAAATAGAGTTTTCAAATATATGATTTTGAATAATTCATCATAACTGCATGAATAATTGAGAAATATAGATAAAATTTATTAAAAAAAATAAAAATTACAAAATTATTTGTCGCTCTCGAGATTCGAACTGATGAACAGCAAAATAAAATGGCACATCCTGACGATCTGGCCACCAAGTCTCATACCTCGAGAGCGTCTGAAGGGTCTAAAAATCTCATTACGACTCGGCAATAAGTTTTAAGTACAGTGTAAATCTGGTTTTAAAAGCACAATGCTAAGAATACGAGTAGATTCTGCGCATGTGCGCGAACTTGACTCTAGAAATTCCGATTAAATATAGAAATATTTTGAAATTAAAATAGAGTTTTCAAATATATGATTTGGAATAATTCATCATAACTGCATGAATAATTGAGAAATATAGATAAAATTTATTAAAAAAAATAAAAATTACAAATTTATTTGTCGCTCTCGAGATTCGAACTGAAGAACAGCAAAATAAAATAGCACATCCTGACGATCTGGCCACCAAGTCTCATACCTCGAGAGCGTCTGAAGGGTCTAAAAATCTCATCACGACTCGGCAATAAGTTTTAAGTACAGTGTAAATCTGGTTTTAAAAGCACAATGCTAAGAATACGAGTAGATTCTGCGCATGTGCGCGAACTTGACTCTTGAATTTCCGATTAAATATAGAAATATTTTGAAATTAAAATATTGTTTTGAAATATATGATTTGGATTGATTCATAGTAACTCTATGATTAATGGAGAAATATAGATAAAATTTATTAAAAAAAAATAAAAATTACAAAATTATTTGTCACTCTCGAGATTCGAACTGAAGACCAGCAAATTAAAATGGCACATCCTACCGATCTGCCCACCAAGTCTCGTACCTCGAGAGCGTCTTAAGGGTCTAAAAATCTCATTACGACTCGGCAATAAGTTTTAAGTACAGTGTAAATCTGGTTTTAAAAGCACAATGCTAAGAATACGAGTAGATTCTGCGCATGTGCGCGAACTTGACTCTAGAAATTCCGATTAAATATAGAAATATTTTGAAATTAAAATAGAGTTTTCAAATATATGATTTGGAATAATTCATCATAACTGCATGAATAATTGAGAAATATAGATAAAATTTATTAAAAAAAATAAAAATTACAAATTTATTTGTCGCTCTCGAGATTCGAACTGAAGAACAGCAAAATAAAATGGCACATCCTGACGATCTGGCCACCAAGTCTCATACCTCGAGAGCGTCTGAAGGGTCTAAAAATCTCATTACGACTCGGCAATAAGTTTTAAGTACAGTGTAAATCTGGTTTTAAAAGCACAATGCTAAGAATACGAGTAGATTCTGTGCATGTGCGCGAACTTGACTCTAGAAATTCCGATTAAATATAGAAATATTTTGAAATTAAAATAGAGTTTTCAAATATATGATTTGGAATAATTCATCATAACTGCATGAATAATTGAGAAATATAGATAAAATTTATTAAAAAAAATAAAAATTACAAAATTATTTGTCGCTCTCGAGATTCGAACTGAAGAACAGCAAAATAAAATGGCACATTCTAACGATCTGGCCATCAAGTCTCATACCTCGAGAGCGTCTGAAAGGTCTAAAAATCTCATTACGACTCGGCAATAAGTTTTAAGTACAGTGTAAATCTGGTTTTAAAAGCACAATGCTAAGAATACGAGTAGATTCTGCGCATGTGCGCGAACTTGACTCTAGAAATTCCGATTAAATATAGAAATATTTTGAAATTAAAATAGAGTTTTCAAATATATGATTTGGATTAATTCATCATAACTGCATGAATAATTGAGAAATATAGATAAAATTTATTAAAAAAAATAAAAATTACAAAATTATTTGTCGCTCTCGAGATTCGAACTGAAGAACAGCAAAATAAAATGGCACATCCTGACGATATGGCCACCAAGTCTCATACCTCGAGAGCGTCTGAAGGGTCTAAAAATCTCATTACGACTCGGCAATAAGTTTTAAGTACAGTGTAAATCTGGTTTTAAAAGCACAATGCTAAGAATACGAGTAGATTCTGCGCATGTGTGCGAACTTGACTCTAGAAATTCCGATTAAATATAGAAATATTTTGAAATTAAAATAGAGTTTTGAAATATATGATTTGGATTGATTCATAGTAACTCTATGATTAATGGAGAAATATAGATAAAATTTATTAAAAAAAAAAAAAAAATTACAAAATTATTTGTCACTCTCGAGATTCGAACTGAAGACCAGCAAATTAAAATGGCACATCCTACCGATCTGCCCACCAAGTCTCGTACCTCGAGAGCGTCTTAAGGGTCTAAAAATCTCATTACGACTCGGCAATAAGTTTTAAGTACAGTGTAAATCTGGTTTTAAAATCACAATGCTAAGAATACGAGTAGATTCTGCGCATGTGCGCGAACTTGACTCTAGAAATTCCGATTAAATATAGAAATATTTTGAAATTAAAATAGAGTTTTCAAATATATGATTTGGAATAATTCATCATAACTGCATGAATAATTGAGAAATATAGATAAAATTTATTAAAAAAAATAAAAATTACAAAATTATTTGTCGTTCTCGAGATTCGAACTGAAGAACAGCAAAATAAAATGGCACATCCTGACGATATGGCCACCAAGTCTCATACCTCGAGAGCGTCTGAAGGGTCTAAAAATCTCATTACGACTCGGCAATAAGTTTTAAGTACAGTGTAAATCTGGTTTTAAAAGCACAATGCTAAGAATACGAGTAGATTCTGCGCATGTGTGCGAACTTGACTCTAGAAATTCCGATTAAATATAGAAATATTTTGAAATTAAAATAGAGTTTTGAAATATATGATTTGGATTGATTCATAGTAACTCTATGATTAATGGAGAAATATAGATAAAATTTATTAAAAAAAAAATAAAAATTACAAAATTATTTGTCACTCTCGAGATTCGAACTGAAGACCAGCAAATTAAAATGGCACATCCTACCGATCTGCCCACCAAGTCTCGTACCTCGAGAGCGTCTTAAGGGTCTAAAAATCTCATTACGACTCGGCAATAAGTTTTAAGTACAGTGTAAATCTGGTTTTAAAATCACAATGCTAAGAATACGAGTAGATTCTGCGCATGTGCGCGAACTTGACTCTAGAAATTCCGATTAAATATAGAAATATTTTGAAATTAAAATAGAGTTTTCAAATATATGATTTGGAATAATTCATCATAACTGCATGAATAATTGAGAAATATAGATAAAATTTATTAAAAAAAATAAAAATTACAAAATTATTTGTCGTTCTCGAGATTCGAACTGAAGAACAGCAAAATAAAATGGCACATCCTGACGATATGGCCACCAAGTCTCATACCTCGAGAGCGTCTGAAGGGTCTAAAAATCTCATTACGACTCGGCAATAAGTTTTAAGTACAGTGTAAATCTGGTTTTAAAAGCACAATGCTAAGAATACGAGTAGATTCTGCGCATGTGCGCGAACTTGACTCTTGAATTTCCGATTAAATATAGAAATATTTTGAAATTAAAATAGAGTTTTCAAATATATGATTTAGAATAATTCATCATAACTGCATGAATAATTGAGAAATATAGATAAAATTTATTAAAAAAAATAAAAATTACAAATTTATTTGTCGCTCTCGAGATTCCAACTGAAGAACACCAAAATAAAATGGCACATCCTGACGATCTGGCCACCAAGTCTCATACCCCGAGAGCGTCTGAAGGGTCTAAAAATCTCATTACGACTCGGCAATAAGTTTTAAGTACAGTGTAAATCTGGTTTTAAAAGCACAATGCTAAGAATACGAGTAGATTCTGCGCATGTGCGCGAACTTGACTCTTTAATTTCCGATTAAATATAGAAATATTTTGAAAATAAAATATTGTTTTGAAATATATGATTTGGATTGATTCATAGTAACTCTATGATTAATGGAGAAATATAGATAAAATTTATTAAAAAAAAATAAAAATTACAAAATTATTTGTCACTCTCGAGATTCGAACTGAAGACCAGCAAAATAAAATGGCACATCCTACCGATCTATCCACCAAGTCTCGTACCTCGAGAGCGTCTTAAGGGTCTAAAAATCTCATTACGACTCGGCAATAAGTTTTAAGTACAGTGTAAATCTGGTTTTAAAAGCACAATGCTAAGAATACGAGTAGATTCTGCGCATGTGCGCGAACTTGACTCTTGAATTTCCGATTAAATATAGAAATATTTTGAAATTAAAATAGAGTTTTCAAATATATGATTTGGAATAATTCATCATAACTGCATGAATAATTGAGAAATATAGATAAAATTTATTAAAAAAAATAAAAATTACAAAATTATTTGTAGCTCTAGAGATTCGAGCAGAAGACCAGAAAAATACAATAGCTCATCCTGAAGATGTAGCCACCAAGTCTCGCACTTCTAGAGTGTCTGAAGGGTCTAAGAACCTCATTACGACTCGGCAATAAGTTTTAAGTACAGTGTAAATCTCGTTTTAAAAGCACAATGCTAAGAATACGAGTAGATTCTGCGCATGTGCGCGAACTTGACTCTTGAATTTCCGATTAAATATAGAAATATTTTGAAATTAAAATATTGTTTTGAAATATATGATTTGGATTGATTCATAGTAACTCTATTATTAATGGAGAAATATAGATAAAATTTATTAAAAAAAAATAAAAATTACAAAATTATTTCTCGCTCTCGAGATTCGAACTGAAGACCAGCAAAATAAAATGACACATCCTACCGATCTGGCCACCAAGTCTCGTAACCCGAGAGCGTCTGAAAGGTCTAAGAACCTCATTACGACTCGGCAAAAAATTTTAAGTACAGTGTAAATCTGGTTTTAAATGCACAATGCTAAGAATACGAGTAGATTCTGCGCATGTGCGCGAACTTGACTCTAGAAATTCAGATTAAATATAGAAATATTTTGAAATTAAATATAGTTTTGAAATATATGATTTGGAATAATTCATCATAACTGCATGAATAATTGAGAAATATAGATAAAATTTATTAAAAGAAATAAAAATTACAAAATTATTTGTCGCTTTCGAGATTCGAACTGAAGAACAGCAAAATAAAATGGCACATCCTGACGATATGGCCACCAAGTCTCATACCTCGAGAGCGTCTGAAGGGTCTAAAAATCTCATTACGACTCGGCAATAAGTTTTAAGTACAGTGTAAATCTGGTTTTAAAAGCACAATGCTAAGAATACGAGTAGATTCTGCGCATGTGCGCGAACTTGACTCTTTAATTTCCGATTAAATATAGAAATATTTTGAAAATAAAATATTGTTTTGAAATATATGATTTGGATTGATTCATAGTAACTCTATGATTAATGGAGAAATATAGATAAAATTTATTAAAAAAAAATAAAAATTACAAAATTATTTGTCACTCTCGAGATTCGAACTGAAGACCAGCAAAATAAAATGGCACATCCTACCGATCTATCCACCAAGTCTCGTACCTCGAGAGCGTCTTAAGGGTCTAAAAATCTCATTACGACTCGGCAATAAGTTTTAAGTACAGTGTAAATCTGGTTTTAAAAGCACAATGCTAAGAATACGAGTAGATTCTGCGCATGTGCGCGAACTTGACTCTAGAAATTCCGATTAAATATAGAAATATTTTGAAATTAAAATAGAGTTTTCAAATATATGATTTGGAATAATTCATCATAACTGCATGAATAATTGAGAAATATAGATAAAATTTATTAAAAAAAATAAAAATTACAAAATTATTTGTAGCTCTAGAGATTCGAGCAGAAGACCAGAAAAATACAATAGCTCATCCTGAAGATGTAGCCACCAAGTCTCGCACTTCTAGAGTGTCTGAAGGGTCTAAGAACCTCATTACGACTCGGCAATAAGTTTTAAGTACAGTGTAAATCTCGTTTTAAAAGCACAATGCTAAGAATACGAGTAGATTCTGCGCATGTGCGCGAACTTGACTCTTGAATTTCCGATTAAATATAGAAATATTTTGAAATTAAAATATTGTTTTGAAATATATGATTTGGATTGATTCATAGTAACTCTATTATTAATGGAGAAATATAGATAAAATTTATTAAAAAAAAATAAAAATTACAAAATTATTTCTCGCTCTCGAGATTCGAACTGAAGACCAGCAAAATAAAATGACACATCCTACCGATCTGGCCACCAAGTCTCGTAACCCGAGAGCGTCTGAAAGGTCTAAGAACCTCATTACGACTCGGCAAAAAATTTTAAGTACAGTGTAAATCTGGTTTTAAATGCACAATGCTAAGAATACGAGTAGATTCTGCGCATGTGCGCGAACTTGACTCTAGAAATTCAGATTAAATATAGAAATATTTTGAAATTAAATATAGTTTTGAAATATATGATTTGGAATAATTCATCATAACTGCATGAATAATTGAGAAATATAGATAAAATTTATTAAAAGAAATAAAAATTACAAAATTATTTGTCGCTTTCGAGATTCGAACTGAAGAACAGCAAAATAAAATGGCACATCCTGACGATATGGCCACCAAGTCTCATACCTCGAGAGCGTCTGAAGGGTCTAAAAATCTCATTACGACTCGGCAATAAGTTTTAAGTACAGTGTAAATCTGGTTTTAAAAGCACAATGCTAAGAATACGAGTAGATTCTGCGCATGTGCGCGAACTTGACTCTTTAATTTCCGATTAAATATAGAAATATTTTGAAAATAAAATATTGTTTTGAAATATATGATTTGGATTGATTCATAGTAACTCTATGATTAATGGAGAAATATAGATAAAATTTATTAAAAAAAAATAAAAATTACAAAATTATTTGTCACTCTCGAGATTCGAACTGAAGACCAGCAAAATAAAATGGCACATCCTACCGATCTATCCACCAAGTCTCGTACCTCGAGAGCGTCTTAAGGGTCTAAAAATCTCATTACGACTCGGCAATAAGTTTTAAGTACAGTGTAAATCTGGTTTTAAAAGCACAATGCTAAGAATACGAGTAGATTCTGCGCATGTGCGCGAACTTGACTCTAGAAATTCCGATTAAATATAGAAATATTTTGAAATTAAAATAGAGTTTTCAAATATATGATTTGGAATAATTCATCATAACTGCATGAATAATTGAGAAATATAGATAAAATTTATTAAAAAAAATAAAAATTACAAAATTATTTGTAGCTCTAGAGATTCGAGCAGAAGACCAGAAAAATACAATAGCTCATCCTGAAGATGTAGCCACCAAGTCTCGCACTTCTAGAGTGTCTGAAGGGTCTAAGAACCTCATTACGACTCGGCAATAAGTTTTAAGTACAGTGTAAATCTCGTTTTAAAAGCACAATGCTAAGAATACGAGTAGATTCTGCGCATGTGCGCGAACTTGACTCTTGAATTTCCGATTAAATATAGAAATATTTTGAAATTAAAATATTGTTTTGAAATATATGATTTGGATTGATTCATAGTAACTCTATTATTAATGGAGAAATATAGATAAAATTTATTAAAAAAAAATAAAAATTACAAAATTATTTCTCGCTCTCGAGATTCGAACTGAAGACCAGCAAAATAAAATGACACATCCTACCGATCTGGCCACCAAGTCTCGTAACCCGAGAGCGTCTGAAAGGTCTAAGAACCTCATTACGACTCGGCAAAAAATTTTAAGTACAGTGTAAATCTGGTTTTAAATGCACAATGCTAAGAATACGAGTAGATTCTGCGCATGTGAGCGAACTTGACTCTAGAAATTCAGATTAAATATAGAAATATTTTGAAATTAAATATAGTTTTGAAATATATGATTTGGAATAATTCATCATAACTGCATGAATAATTGAGAAATATAGATAAAATTTATTAAAAGAAATAAAAATTACAAAATTATTTGTCGCTTTCGAGATTCGAACTGAAGAACAGCAAAATAAAATGGCACATCCTGACGATATGGCCACCAAGTCTCATACCTCGAGAGCGTCTGAAGGGTCTAAAAATCTCATTACGACTCGGCAATAAGTTTTAAGTACAGTGTAAATCTGGTTTTAAAAGCACAATGCTAAGAATACGAGTAGATTCTGCGCATGTGCGCGAACTTGACTCTTGAATTTCCGATTAAATATAGAAATATTTTGAAATTAAAATATTGTTTTGAAATATATGATTTGGATTGATTCATAGTAACTCTATTATTAATGGAGAAATATAGATAAAATTTATTAAAAAAAAATAAAAATTACAAAATTATTTCTCGCTCTCGAGATTCGAACTGAAGACCAGCAAAATAAAATGACACATCCTACCGATCTGGCCACCAAGTCTCGTAACCCGAGAGCGTCTGAAAGGTCTAAGAACCTCATTACGACTCGGCAAAAAATTTTAAGTACAGTGTAAATCTGGTTTTAAATGCACAATGCTAAGAATACGAGTAGATTCTGCGCATGTGCGCGAACTTGACTCTAGAAATTCAGATTAAATATAGAAATATTTTGAAATTAAATATAGTTTTGAAATATATGATTTGGAATAATTCATCATAACTGCATGAATAATTGAGAAATATAGATAAAATTTATTAAAAGAAATAAAAATTACAAAATTATTTGTCGCTTTCGAGATTCGAACTGAAGAACAGCAAAATAAAATGGCACATCCTGACGATATGGCCACCAAGTCTCATACCTCGAGAGCGTCTGAAGGGTCTAAAAATCTCATTACGACTCGGCAATAAGTTTTAAGTACAGTGTAAATCTGGTTTTAAAAGCACAATGCTAAGAATACGAGTAGATTCTGCGCATGTGCGCGAACTTGACTCTTTAATTTCCGATTAAATATAGAAATATTTTGAAAATAAAATATTGTTTTGAAATATATGATTTGGATTGATTCATAGTAACTCTATGATTAATGGAGAAATATAGATAAAATTTATTAAAAAAAAATAAAAATTACAAAATTATTTGTCACTCTCGAGATTCGAACTGAAGACCAGCAAAATAAAATGGCACATCCTACCGATCTATCCACCAAGTCTCGTACCTCGAGAGCGTCTTAAGGGTCTAAAAATCTCATTACGACTCGGCAATAAGTTTTAAGTACAGTGTAAATCTGGTTTTAAAAGCACAATGCTAAGAATACGAGTAGATTCTGCGCATGTGCGCGAACTTGACTCTTTAATTTCCGATTAAATATAGAAATATTTTGAAAATAAAATATTGTTTTGAAATATATGATTTGGATTGATTCATAGTAACTCTATGATTAATGGAGAAATATAGATAAAATTTATTAAAAAAAAATAAAAATTACAAAATTATTTGTCACTCTCGAGATTCGAACTGAAGACCAGCAAAATAAAATGGCACATCCTACCGATCTATCCACCAAGTCTCGTACCTCGAGAGCGTCTTAAGGGTCTAAAAATCTCATTACGACTCGGCAATAAGTTTTAAGTACAGTGTAAATCTGGTTTTAAAAGCACAATGCTAAGAATACGAGTAGATTCTGCGCATGTGCGCGAACTTGACTCTTGAATTTCCGATTAAATATAGAAATATTTTGAAATTAAAATAGAGTTTTCAAATATATGATTTGGAATAATTCATCATAACTGCATGAATAATTGAGAAATATAGATAAAATTTATTAAAAAAAATAAAAATTACAAAATTATTTGTAGCTCTAGAGATTCGAGCAGAAGACCAGAAAAATACAATAGCTCATCCTGAAGATGTAGCCACCAAGTCTCGCACTTCTAGAGTGTCTGAAGGGTCTAAGAACCTCATTACGACTCGGCAATAAGTTTTAAGTACAGTGTAAATCTCGTTTTAAAAGCACAATGCTAAGAATACGAGTAGATTCTGCGCATGTGCGCGAACTTGACTCTATAATTTCCGATTAAATATAGAAATATTTTGAAATTAAAATATTGTTTTGAAATATATGATTTGGATTGATTCATAGTAACTCTATTATTAATGGAGAAATATAGATAAAATTTATTAAAAAAAATAAAAATTACAAAATTATTTCTCGCTCTCGAGATTCGAACTGAAGACCAGCAAAATAAAATGACACATCCTACCGATCTGGCCACCAAGTCTCGTAACCCGAGAGCGTCTGAAGGGTCTAAGAACCTCATTACGACTCGGCAAAAAATTTTAAGTACAGTGTAAATCTGGTTTTAAATGCACAATGCTAAGAATACGAGTAGATTCTGCGCATGTGCGCGAACTTGACTCTAGAAATTCAGATTAAATATAGAAATATTTTGAAATTAAATATAGTTTTGAAATATATGATTTGGAATAATTCATCATAACTGCATGAATAATTGAGAAATATAGATAAAATTTATTAAAAGAAATAAAAATTACAAAATTATTTGTCGCTTTCGAGATTCGAACTGAAGACCAGCAAAATAAAATGACACATCTTGCCGATCTAGCCATCAAGTCTCGTACCTCGAGAGCG
The DNA here is from genome assembly GCF_947563725.1 of Argiope bruennichi. Taxonomy (NCBI): domain Eukaryota; kingdom Metazoa; phylum Arthropoda; class Arachnida; order Araneae; family Araneidae; genus Argiope; species Argiope bruennichi. The sequence goes on from NC_079163.1 coordinate 121,259,606, forward strand.
TCTGAAGGGTCTAAGAACCTCATTACGACTCGGCAATAAGTTTTAAGTACAGTGTAAATCTCGTTTTAAAAGCACAATGCTAAGAATACGAGTAGATTCTGCGCATGTGTTCGAACTTGACTGTTGAATTTCCGATTAAATATAGAAATATTTTGAAATTAAAATATAGTTTTGAAATATATGATTTGGAATAATTCATCATAACTGCATGAATAATTGAGAAATATAGGTAAAATTTTTTTTAAAAAAATAAAAATTACAAAATTATTTGTCGCTCTCGAGATTCGAACATTAGACCAGAAAAATACAATGGCACATCTTGCCGATCTAGCCATCAAGTCTTGTACCTCGAGAGAATCTGAAGGGTCTAAGAAAATCATTACGACTCGGCAAAAAATTTTAAGTACAGTGTAAATCTGGTTTTAAAAGCACAATGCTAAGAATACGAGTAGATTCTGCGCATGTGCGCGAACTGGACTCTTGAATTTCCGATTAAATATAGAAATATTTTGAAATTAAAATATTGTTTTGAAATATATGAATTGTATTTATTCATAGTTACTCTATGATTAATGGAGAAATATAGATAAAATTTATTAAAAAAAATAAAAATTACAAAATTATTTCTCGCTCTAGAGATTCGAACTGAAGACCAGCAAAATAAAATGGCACATCCTACCGATCTGTCCACCATGTCTCGTACCTCGAGAGTGTCTGAAGGGTCTAAGAACCTCATTACGACTCGGCAAAAAATTTTAAGTAAAGTGTAAATCTGGTTTTAAAAGCACAATGCTAAGAATACGAGTAGATTCTGCGCATGTGCGCGAACTTGACTCTAGAAATTCCGATTAAATATAGAAATATTTTGAAATTAAAATAATGTTTCGAAATATATGATTTGGAATAATTCATCATAACTGCATGAATATTTGAGAAATATAGGTAAAATTTTTTTTTAAAAAATAAAAATTACAAAATTATTTGTCGCTCTCGAGATTCGAACATTAGACCAGAAAAATACAATGGCACATCTTGCCGATCTAGCCATCAAGTCTTGTACCTCGAGAGAATCTGAAGGGTCTAAGAACATCATTACGACTCGGCAAAAATTTTAAGTACAGTGTAAATCTGGTTTTAAAAGCACAATGCTAAGAATACGAGTAGATTCTGCGCATGTGCGCGAACTGGACTCTTGAATTTCCGATTAAATATAGAAATATTTTGAAATTAAATATAGTTTTGAAATATATGATTTGGAATAATTCATCATAACTGCATGAATAATTGAGAAATATAGGTAAAATGTTTTTAAAAAAAATAAAAATTACAAAATTATTTGTCGCTCTCGAGATTCGAACTGAAGACCAGCAAAATAAAATGACACATCCTATCGATCTGGCCACCAAGTCTCGTACCTCGAGAGCGTCTGAAGGGTCTAAGAACCTCATTACGACTCGGCAATAAGTTTTAAGTACAGTGTAAATCTCGTTTTAAAAGCACAATGCTAAGAATACGAGTAGATTCTGCGCATGTGTGCGAACTTAACTCTTGAATTTCCGATTAAATATAGAAATATTTTGAAATTAAAATTTTGTTTTGAAATATATGATTTGGATTGATTCATAGTAACTCTATGATTAATGGAGAAATATAGATAAAATTTATTAAAAAAAATAAAAATTACAAAATTATTTGTCGCCCTCGAGATTCGAACTGAAGACCAGCAAAATAAAATGACACATCCTACCGATCTCGCCACCAAGTCTCGTACCTCGAGAGCGTCTGAAGGGTCTAAGAACCTCATTACGACTCGGCAAAAAATTTTAAGTACAGTGTAAATCTGGTTTTAAAAGCACAATGCTAAGAATACGAGTAGATTCTGCGCATGTGTACGAACTTGACTGTTGAATTTCCGATTAAATATAGAAATATTTTGAAATTAAAATATAGTTTTGAAATATATGATTTGGAATAATTCATCATAACTGCATGAATAATTGAGAAATATAGGTAAAATTTTTTTTTAAAAAATAAAAATTACAAAATTATTTGTCGCTCTCGAGATTCGAACATTAGACCAGAAAAATACAATGGCACATCTTGCCGATCTAGCCATCAAGTCTTGTACCTCGAGAGAATCTGAAGGGTCTAAGAAAATCATTACGACTCGGCAAAAAATTTTAAGTACAGTGTAAATCTGGTTTTAAAAGCACAATGCTAAGAATACGAGTAGATTCTGCGCATGTGCGCGAACTGGACTCTTGAATTTCCGATTAAATATAGAAATATTTTGAAATTAAAATATTGTTTTGAAATATATGAATTGTATTTATTCATAGTTACTCTATGATTAATGGAGAAATATAGATAAAATTTATTAAAAAAAATAAAAATTACAAAATTATTTCTCGCTCTAGAGATTCGAACTGAAGACCAGCAAAATAAAATGGCACATCCTACCGATCTGTCCACCATGTCTCGTACCTCGAGAGCGTCTGAAGGGTCTAAGAACCTCATTACGACTCGGCAAAAAATTTTAAGTAAAGTGTAAATCTGGTTTTAAAAGCACAATGCTAAGAATACGAGTAGATTCTGCGCATGTGCGCGAACTTGACTCTAGAAATTCCGATTAAATATAGAAATATTTTGAAATTAAATATAGTTTTGAAATATATGATTTGGAATAATTCATCATAACTGCATGAATAATTGAGAAATATAGGTAAAATTTTTTTTAAAAAAAATAAAAATTACAAAATTATTTGTCGCTCTCGAGATTCGAACTGAAGACCAGCAAAATAAAATGACACATCCTACCGATCTGTCCACAAAGTCTCGTACCTCGAGAGCGTCTGAAGGGTCTAAGAACCTTATTACGACTCGGCAATAAGTTTTAAGTACAGTTTAAATCTCGTTTTAAAAGCACAATGCTAAGAATACGAGTAGATTCTGCGCATGTGTGCGAATTTGACTGTTGAATTTCCGATTAAATATAGAAATATTTTGAAATTAAAATATTGTTTTGAAATATATGATTTGGATTGATTCATAGTAACTTAATGATTAATGGAGAAATATAGATAAAATTTATTAAAAAAAATAAATATTACAAAATTATTTCTCGCTCTCGAGATTCGAACTGAAGACCAGCAAAATAAAATGACACATCCTACCGATCTGTCCACCAAGCCTCGTACCTCGAGAGCGTCTGAAGGGTCTAAGAACCTCATTACGACTCGGCAAAAAATTTTGAGTACAGTGTAAATCTGGTTTTAAAAGCACAATGCTAAGAATACGAGTAGATTCTGCGCATGTGTGCGAACTTCACTGTTGAATTTCCGATTAAATATAGAAATATTTTGAAATTAAAATATTGTTTTGAAATATATGATTTGGATTGATTCATAGTAACTCTATGATTAATGGAGAAATATAGATAAAATTTATTAAAAAAAATAAAAATTACAAAATTATTTCTCGCTCTCGAGATTCGAACTGAAGACCAGCAAAATAAAATGACACATCCTACCGATCTGTCCACCAAGTCTCGTACCTCGAAAGCGTCTGAAGGGTCTAAGAACCTCATTACGACTCGGCAAAAAATTTTAAGTACAGTGTAAATCTGGTTTTAAAAGCACCATGCTAAGAATACGAGTAGATTCTGCGCATGTGTGCGAACTTGACTGTTGAATTTCCGATTAAATATAGAAATATATTTGAAATTAAAATATTGTTTTGAAATATATGATTTGGAATAATTCATCATAACTGCATCAATAATTGAGAAATATAGGTAAAATTTAAAAAAAAAAAAAAAAATTACAAAATTATTTGTCGCTCTCGAGATTCGAACTGAAGACCAGCAAAATAAAATGACACATCCTACCGATCTGGCCACCAAGTCTCGTACCTCGAGAGCGTCTGAAGGGTCTAAGAACCTCATTACGACTCGGCAATAAGTTTTAAGTACAGTTTAAATCTGGTTTTAAAAGCACAATGCTAAGAATACGAGTAGATTCTGCGCATGTGTGCGAATTTGACTGTTGAATTTCCGATTAAATATAGAAATATTTTGAAATTAAAATATTGTTTTGAAATATATGATTTGGATTGATTCATAGTAACTTAATGATTAATGGAGAAATATAGATAAAATTTATTAAAAAAAATAAATATTACAAAATTATTTCTCGCTCTCGAGATTCGAACTGAAGACCAGGAAAATAAAATGACACATCCTACCGATCTGTCCACCAAGCCTCGTACCTCGAGAGAGTCTGAAGGGTCTAAGAACCTCATTACGACTCGGCAAAAAATTTTAAGTACAGTGTAAATCTGGTTTTAAAAGCACAATGCTAAGAATACGAGTAGATTCTGCGCATGTGTGCGAACTTCACTGTTGAATTTCCGATTAAATATAGAAATATTTTGAAATTAAAATATTGTTTTGAAATATATGATTTGGATTGATTCACAGTAACTCTATGATTAATGGAGAAATATAGATAAAATTTATTAAAAAAAATAAAAATTACAAAATTATTTCTCGCTCTCGAGATTCGAACTGAAGACCAGCAAAATAAAATGACTCATCCTACCGATATGTCCACCAAGTCTCGTACCTCGAGAGCGTCTGAAGGGTCTAAGAACCTCATTACGACTCGGCAAAAAATTTTAAGTACAGTGTAAATCTGGTTTTAAAAGCACAATGCTAAGAATACGAGTAGATTCTGCGCATGTGTTCGAACTTGACTGTTGAATTTCCGATTAAATATAGAAATATTTTGAAATTAAAATATAGTTTTGAAATATATGATTTGGAATAATTCATCATAACTGCATGAATAATTGAGAAATATAGGTAAAATTTTTTTTAAAAAAATAAAAATTACAAAATTATTTGTCGCTCTCGAGATTCGAACATTAGACCAGAAAAATACAATGGCACATCTTGCCGATCTAGCCATCAAGTCTTGTACCTCGAGAGAATCTGAAGGGTCTAAGAAAATCATTACGACTCGGCAAAAAATTTTAAGTACAGTGTAAATCTGGTTTTAAAAGCACAATGCTAAGAATACGAGTAGATTCTGCGCATGTGCGCGAACTGGACTCTTGAATTTCCGATTAAATATAGAAATATTTTGAAATTAAAATATTGTTTTGAAATATATGAATTGTATTTATTCATAGTTACTCTATGATTAATGAAGAAATATAGATAAAATTTATTAAAAAAAATAAAAATTACAAAATTATTTCTCGCTCTAGAGATTCGAACTGAAGACCAGCAAAATAAAATGGCACATCCTACCGATCTGTCCACCATGTCTCGTACCTCGAGAGCGTCTGAAGGGTCTAAGAACCTCATTACGACTCGGCAAAAAATTTTAAGTAAAGTGTAAATCTGGTTTTAAAAGCACAATGCTAAGAATACGAGTAGATTCTGCGCATGTGCGCGAACTTGACTCTAGAAATTCCGATTAAATATAGAAATATTTTGAAATTAAATATAGTTTTGAAATATATGATTTGGAATAATTCATCATAACTGCATGAATAATTGAGAAATATAGGTAAAATTTTTTAAAAAAAAATAAAAATTACAAAATTATTTGTCGCTCTCGAGATTCGAACTGAAGACCAGCAAAATAAAATGACACATCCTACCGATCTGGCCACCAAGTCTCGTACTTCGAGAGCGTCTGAAGGGTCTAAGAACCTCATTACGACTCGGCAAAAAATTTTAAGTACAGTGTAAATCTGGTTTTAAAAGCACAATGCTAAGAATACGATTAGATTCTGCGCATGTGTGCGAACTTCACTGTTGAATTTCCGATTAAATATAGAAATATTTTGAAATTAAAATATTGTTTTGAAATATATGATTTGGATTGATTCATAGTAACTCTATGATTAATGGAGAAATATAGATAAAATTTATTAAAAAAATAAAAAATTACAAAATTATTTCTCGCTCTCGAGATTCGAACTGAAGACCAGCAAAATAAAATGACACATCCTTCCGATCTGTCCACCAAGTCTCGTACCTCGAGAGCGTCTGAAGGGTCTAAAACCTCATTACGACTCGGCAAAAAATTTTAAGTACAGTGTAAATCTGGTTTTAAAAGCACAATGCTAAGAATACGAGTAGATAATGCGCAGGTGTGAACTTGACTCTTGAATTTCCGATTAAATATAGAAATATTTTGAAATTAAATATAGTTTTGAAATATATGATTTGGAATAATTCATCATAACTGCATGAATAATTGAAAAATATAGGTAAAATTTTTTTTAAAAATATAAAAATTACAAAATTATTTGTCGCTCTCGAGATTCGAACTGAAGACCAGCAAAATAAAATGACACATCCTACCGATCTGTCCACAAAGTCTCGTACCTCGAGAGCGTCTGAAGGGTCTAAGAACCTCATTACGACTCGGCAAAAAATTTTAAGTACAGTGTAAATCTGGTTTTAAAAGCACAATGCTAAGAATACGATTAGATTCTGCGCATGTGTGCGAACTTGACTCTTGAATTTCCAATTAAATATAGAAATATTTTGAAATTAAAATTTTATTTTGAATTATATGATTTGGATTGATTCATAGTAACTCTATGATTAATGGAGAAATATAGATAAAATTTATTAAAAAAAATAAATATTACAAAATTATTTCTCGCTCTCGAGATTCGAACTGAAGACCAGCAAAATAAAATGACACATCCTACCGATCTGTCCACCAAGTATCGTACCTCGAGAGCGTCTGAAGGGTCTAAGAACCTCATTACGACTCCGCAAAAAATTTTGAGTACAGTGTAAATCTGGTTTTAAAAGCACAATGCTAAGAATACGAGTAGATTCTGCGCATGTGTGCGAACTTCACTGTTGAATTTCCGATTAAATATAGAAATATTTTGAAATTAAAATATTGTTTTGAAATATATGATTTGGAATAATTCATCATAAATGCATCAATAATTGAGAAATATAGGTAAAATTTTTTTAAAAAAAATAAAAATTACAAAATTATTTGTCGCTCTCGAGATTCGAACTGAAGACCAGCAAAATAAAATGACACATCCTACCGATCTGGCCACCAAGTCTCGTACCTCGAGAGCGTCTGAAGGGTCTAAGAACCTCATTACGACTCGGCAATAAGTTTTAAGTACAGTTTAAATCTGGTTTTAAAAGCACAATGCTAAGAATACGAGTAGATTCTGCGCATGTGTGCGAATTTGACTGTTGAATTTCCGATTAAATATAGAAATATTTTGAAATTAAAATATTGTTTTGAAATATATGATTTGGATTGATTCATCATAACTGCATGAATAATTGAGCAATATAGGTAAAATTTTTTTAAAAAAAATAAAAATTACAAAATTATTTGTCGCTCTCGAGATTCGAACTGAAGACCAGCAAAATAAAATGACACATCCTACCGATCTGTCCACCAAGTCTCGTACCTCGAGAGCATCTGAAGGGTCTAAGAACCTCATTACGACTCGGCAAAAAATTTTGAGTACAGTGTAAATCTGGTTTTAAAAGCACAATGCTAAGAATACGAGTAGATTCTGCGCATGTGTGCGAACTTCACTGTTGAATTTCCGATTAAATATAGAAATATTTTGAAATTAAAATATTGTTTTGAAATATATGATTTGGAATAATTCATCATAACTGCATCAATAATTGAGAAATATAGGTAAAATTTTTTAAAAAAAAATAAAAATTACAAAATTATTTGTCGCTCTCGAGATTCGAACTGAAGACCAGCAAAATAAAATGACACATCCTACCGATCTGGCCACCAAGTCTCGTACCTCGAGAGCGTCTGAAGGGTCTAAGAACCTCATTACGACTCGGCAATAAGTTTTAAGTACAGTTTAAATCTGGTTTTAAAAGCACAATGCTAAGAATACGAGTAGATTCTGCGCATGTGTGCGAACTTCACTGTTGAATTTCCGATTAAATATAGAAATATTTTGAAATTAAAATATTGTTTTGAAATATATGATTTGGAATAATTCATCATAACTGCATCAATAATTGAGAAATATAGGTAAAATTTTTTTAAAAAAAATAAAAATTACAAAATTATTTGTCGCTCTCGAGATTCGAACTGAAGACCAGCAAAATAAAATGACACATCCTACCGATCTGGCCACCAAGTCTCGTACCTCGAGAGAGTCTGAAGGGTTTAAGAACCTCATTACGACTCGGCAATAAGTTTTAAGTACAGTTTAAATCTGGTTTTAAAAGCACAATGCTAAGAATACGAGTAGATTCTGCGCATGTGTGCGAATTGGACTGTTGAATTTCCGATTAAATATAGAAATATTTTGAAATTAAAATATTGTTTTGAAATATATGATTTGGTTTGATTCATCATAACTGCATGAATAATTGAGCAATATAGGAAAAAAATTTTTTAAAAAAAATAAAAATTACAAAATTATTTGTCGCTCTCGAGATTCGAACTGAAGACCAGCAAAATAAAATGACACATCCTACCGATCTGACCACAAAGTCTCGTACCTCGAGAGCGTCTGAAGGGTCTAAGAACCTCATTACGACTCGGCAAAAAATTTTAAGTACAGTGTAAATCTGGTTTTAAAAGCACAATGCTAAGAATACGAGTAGATTCTGCGCATGTGTGCGAACTTGACTCTTGAATTTCCAATTAAATATAGAAATATTTTGAAATTAAAATTTTGTTTTGAAATATATGATTTGGATTGATTCATAGTAACTCTATGATTAATGGAGAAATATAGATAAAATTTATTAAAAAAAATAAATATTACAAAATTATTTCTCGATCTCGAGATTCGAACTGAAGACCAGCAAAATAAAATGACACATCCTACCGATCTGGCCACCAAGTCTCGTACCTCGAGAGCGTCTGAAGGGTCTAAGAACCTCATTACGACTCGGCAAAAAATTTTAAGTACAGTGTAAATCTGGTTTTAAAAGCACAATGTTAAGAATACGATTAGATTCTGCGCATGTGTGCGAACTTCACTGTTGAATTTCCGATTAAATATAGAAATATTTTGAAATTAAAATATTGTTTTGAAATATATGATTTGGATTGATTCATAGTAACTCTATGATTAATGGAGAAATATAGATAAAATTTATTAAAAAAAATAAAAATTACAAAATTATTTCTCGCTCTCGAGATTCGAACTGAAGACCAGCAAAATAAAATGACACATCCTTCCGATCTGTCCACCAAGTCTCGTACCTCGAGAGCGTCTGAAGGGTCTAAAACCTCATTACGACTCGGCAAAAAATTTTAAGTACAGTGTAAATCTGGTTTTAAAAGCACAATGCTAAGAATACGTGTAGATAATGCGCATGTGTGTGAACTTGACTGTTGAATTTCCGATTAAATATAGAAATATTTAGAAATTAAAATATAGTTTTGAAATATATGATTTCCAATAATTCATCATAACTGCATGAATAATTGAGAAATATAGGTAAAATTTTTTTTAAAAAAATAATAATTACAAAATTATTTGTCGCTCTCGAGATTCGAACTGAAGACCAGCAAAATAAAATGACACATCCTATCGATCTGGCCACCAAGTCTCGTACATCGAGAGCGTCTGAAGGGTCTAAGAACCTCATTACGACTCGGCAATAAGTTTTAAGTACAGTTTAAATCTCGTTTTAAAAGCACAATGCTAAGAATACGAGTAGATTCTGCGCATGTGTGCGAACTTGACTCTTGAATTTCCAATTAAATATAGAAATATTTTGAAATTAAAATTTTGTTTTGAAATATATGATTTGGATTGATTCATAGTAACTCTATGATTAATGGAGAAATATAGATAAAATTTATTAAAAAAAAATAAAAATTACAAAATTATTTCTCGATCTCGAGATTCGAACTGAAGACCAGCAAAATAAAATGACACATCCTACCGATCTGGCCACCAAGTCTCGTACCTCGAGAGCGTCTGAAGGGTCTAAGAACCTCATTACGACTCGGCAAAAAATTTTAAGTACAGTGTAAATCTGGTTTTAAAAGCACAATGTTAAGAATACGATTAGATTCTGCGCATGTGTGCGAACTTCACTGTTGAATTTCCGATTAAATATAGAAATATTTTGAAATTAAAATATTGTTTTGAAATATATGATTTGGATTGATTCATAGTAACTCTATGATTAATGGAGAAATATAGATAAAATTTATTAAAAAAAATAAAAATTACAAAATTATTTCTCGCTCTCGAGATTCGAACTGAAGACCAGCAAAATAAAATGACACATCCTTCCGATCTGTCCACCAAGTCTCGTACCTCGAGAGCGTCTGAAGGGTCTAAAACCTCATTACGACTCGGCAAAAAATTTTAAGTACAGTGTAAATCTGGTTTTAAAAGCACAATGCTAAGAATACGTGTAGATAATGCGCATGTGTGTGAACTTGACTGTTGAATTTCCGATTAAATATAGAAATATTTAGAAATTAAAATATAGTTTTGAAATATATGATTTCCAATAATTCATCATAACTGCATGAATAATTGAGAAATATAGGTAAAATTTTTTTTAAAAAAATAATAATTACAAAATTATTTGTCGCTCTCGAGATTCGAACTGAAGACCAGCAAAATAAAATGACACATCCTTCCGATCTGTCCACCAAGTCTCGTACCTCGAGAGCGTCTGAAGGGTCTAAGAACCTCATTACGACTCGGCAAAAAATTTTAAGTACAGTGTAAATCTGGTTTTAAAAGCACCATGCTAAGAATACGAGTAGATTCTGCGCATGTGTGCGAACTTGACTGTTGAATTTCCGATTAAATATAGAAATATTTTGAAATTAAAATATTGTTTTGAAATATATGATTTGGAATAATTCATCATAACTGCATGAATAATTGAGAAATATAGGTAAAAGTTTTTTTAAAAAAATAAAAATTACAAAATTATTTGTCGCTCTCGAGATTCGAACTGAAGACCAGCAAAATAAAATGACACATCCTACCGATCTGTCCACAAAGTCTCGTATCTCGAGAGCGTCTGAAGGGTCTAAGAACCTCATTACGACTCGGCAATAAGTTTTAAGTACAGTTTAAATCTCGTTTTAAAAGCACAATGCTAAGAATACGAGTAGATTCTGCGCATGTGTGCGAACTTGACTCTTGAATTTTCGATTAAATATAGAAATATTTTGAAATTAAATATAGTTTTGAAATATATGATTTGGAATAATTCATCATAACTGCATGAATAATTGAGAAATATAGGTAAAATTTTTTTAAAAAAAATAAAAATTACAAAATTATTTGTCGCTCTCGAGATTCGAACTGAAGACCAGCAAAATAAAATGACACATCCTACCGATCTGTCCACAAAGTCTCGTACCTCGAGAGCGTCTGAAGGGTCTAAGAACCTCATTACGACTCGGCAAAAAATTTTAAGTACAGTGTAAATCTGGTTTTAAAAGCACAATGCTAAGAATACGATTAGATTCTGCGCATGTGTGCGAACTTGACTCTTGAATTTCCAATTAAATATAGAAATATTTTGAAATTAAAATTTTGTTTTGAAATATATGATTTGGATTGATTCATAGTAACTCTATGATTAATGGAGAAATATAGATAAAATTTATTAAAAAAAATAAAAATTACAAAATTATTTCTCGCTCTCGAGATTCGAACTGAAGACCAGCAAAATAAAATGACACATCCTACCGATATGGCCACAAAGTCTCGTACCTCGAGAGCGTCTGAAGGGTCTAAGAACCTCATTACGACTCGGCAAAAAATTTTAAGTACAGTGTAAATCTGGTTTTAAAAGCGCAATGCTAAGAATACGAGTAGATTCTGCGCATGTGTGCGAACTTGACAGTTGAATTTCCGATTAAATATAGAAATATTTTGAAATTAAAATATTGTTTTGAAATATATGATTTGGATTGATTCATAGTAACTCTATGATTAATGGAGAAATGTAGATAAAATTTATTAAAAAAAATAAAAATTACAAAATTATTTCTCGCTCTCGAGATTCGAACTGAAGACCAGGAAAATAAAATGACACATCCTTCCGATCTGTCCACCAAATCTCGTACCTCGAGAGCGTCTGAAGGGTCTAAGAACCTCATTACGACTCGGCAAAAAATTTTAAGTACAGTGTAAATCTGGTTTTAAAAGCACAATGCTAAGAATACGAGTAGATTCTGCGCATGTGTGCGAACTTGACTGTTGAATTTCCGATTAAATATAGAAATATTTTGAAATTAAAATATAGTTTTGAAATATATGATTTCGAATAATTCATCATAACTGCATGAATAATTGAGAAATATAGGTAAAAATTTTTTTAAAAAAAATAAAAATTACAAAATTATTTGTCGCTCTCGAGATTCGAACTGAAGACCAGCAAAATAAAATGACACATCCTACCGATCTGGCCACCAATTCTCGTACCTCGAGAGCGTCTGAAGGGTCTAAGAACCTCATTACGACTCGGCAATAAGTTTTAAGTACAGTTTAAATCTGGTTTTAAAAGCACAATGCTAAGAATACGAGTAGATTCTGCGCATGTGTGCGAATTTGACTGTTGAATTTCCGATTAAATATAGAAATATTTTGAAATTAAAATATTGTTTTGAAATATATGATTTGGATTGATTCATAGTAACTTAATGATTAATGGAGAAATATAGATAAAATTTATTAAAAAAAATAAATATTACAAAATTATTTCTCGCTCTCGAGATTCGAACTGAAGACCAGCAAAATAAAATGACACATCCTACCGATCTGTCCACAAAGTCTCGTACCTCGAGAGCGTCTGAAGGGTCTAAGAACCTCATTACGACTCGGCAATAAGTTTTAAGTACAGTTTAAATCTCGTTTTAAAAGCACAATGCTAAGAATACGAGTAGATTCTGCGCATGTGTGCGAATTTGACTGTTGAATTTCCGATTAAATATAGAAATATTTTGAAATTAAAATATTGTTTTGAAATATATGATTTGGATTGATTCATAGTAACTTAATGATTAATGGAGAAATATAGATAAAATTTATTAAAAAAAATAAAAATTACAAAATTATTTCTCGCTCTCGAGATTCGAAATGAAGACCAGCAAAATAAAATGACACATCCTAACGATCTGTCCACCAAGTGTCGTACCTCGAGAGCGTCTGAAGGGTCTAAGAACCTCATTACGACTCGGCAAAAAATTTTGAGTACAGTGTAAATCTGGTTTTAAAAGCACAATGCTAAGAATACGAGTAGATTCTGCGCATGTGTGCGAACTTCACTGTTGAATTTCCGATTAAATATAGAAATATTTTGAAATTAAAATATTGTTTTGAAATATATGATTTGGATTGATTCATAGTAACTCTATGATTAATGGAGAAATATAGATAAAATTTATTAAAAAAAATAAAAATTACAAAATTATTTCTCGCTCTCGAGATTTGAACTGAAGACCAGGAAAATAAAATGACACATCCTTCCGATCTGTCCACCAAATCTCGTACCTCGAGAGCGTCTGAAGGGTCTAAGAACCTCATTACGACTCGGCAAAAAATTTTAAGTACAGTGTAAATCTGGTTTTAAAAGCACAATGCTAAGAATACGAGTAGATTCTGCGCATGTGTGCGAACTTGACTGTTGAATTTCCGATTAAATATAGAAATATTTTGAAATTAAAATATAGTTTTGAAATATATGATTTCGAATAATTCATCATAACTGCATGAATAATTGAGAAATATAGGTAAAAATTTTTTTAAAAAAAATAAAAATTACAAAATTATTTGTCGCTCTCGAGATTCGAACTGAAGACCAGCAAAATAAAATGACACATCCTACCGATCTGTCCACAAAGTCTCGTACCTCGAGAGCGTCTGAAGCGTCTAAGAACCTCATTACGACTTGGCAATAAGTTTTAAGTACAGTTTAAATCTCGTTTTAAAAGCACAATGCTAAGAATACGAGTAGATTCTGCGCATGTGTGCGAATTTGACTGTTGAATTTCCGATTAAATATAGAAATATTTTGAAATTAAAATATTGTTTTGAAATATATGATTTGGACTGATTCATAGTAACTTAATGATTAATGGAGAAATATAGATAAAATTTATTAAAAAAAATAAATATTACAAAATTATTTCTCGCTCTCGAGATTCGAAATGAAGACCAGCAAAATAAAATGACACATCCTAACGATCTGTCCACCAAGTGTCGTACCACGAGAGCGTCTGAAGGGTCTAAGAACCTCATTACGACTCGGCAAAAAATTTTGAGTACAGTGTAAATCTGGTTTTAAAAGCACAATGCTAAGAATACGAGTAGATTCTGCGCATGTGTGCGAACTTCACTGTTGAATTTCCGATTAAATATAGAAATATTTTGAAATTAAAATATTGTTTTGAAATATATGATTTGGATTGATTCATAGTAACTCTATGATTAATGGAGAAATATAGATAAAATTTATTAAAAAAAATAAAAATTACAAAATTATTTCTCGCTCTCGAGATTCGAACTGAAGACCAGCAAAATAAAATGACACATCCTACCGATCTGTCCACAAAGTCTCGTACCTCGAGAGCGTCTGAAGGGTCTAAGAACCTCATTACGACTCGGCAATAAGTTTTAAGTACAGTTTAAATCTCGTTTTAAAAGCACAATGCTAAGAATACGAGTAGATTCTGCGCATGTGTGCGAACTTGACTCTTGAATTTCCAATTAAATATAGAAATATTTTGAAATTAAAATTTTGTTTTGAAATATATGATTTGGATTGATTCATAGTAACTCTATGATTAATGGAGAAATATAGATAAAATTTATTAAAAAAAATAAAAATTACAAAATTATTTGTCGCTCTCGAGATTCGAACTGAAGACCAGCAAAATAAAATGACACATCCTACCGATTTGGCCACCAAGTCTCGTACCTCGAGAGCGTCTGAAGGGTCTAAGAACCTCATTACGACTCGGCAAAAAATTTTAAGTACAGTGTAAATCTGGTTTTAAAAGCACAATGCTAAGAATACGATTAGATTCTGCGCATGTGTGCGAACTTCACTGTTGAATTTCCGATTAAATATAGAAATATTTTGAAATTAAAATATTGTTTTGAAATATATGATTTGGATTGATTCATAGTAACTCTATGATTAATGGAGAAATATAGATAAAATTTATTTAAAAAAATAAAAATTGCAAAATTATTTCTCGCTTTCGAGATTCGAACTGAAGACCAGCAAAATAAAATGACACATCCTTCCGATCTGTCCACCAAGTCTCGTACCTCGAGAGCGTCTGAAGGGTCTAAAACCTCATTACGACTCGGCAAAAAATTTTAAGTACAGTGTAAATCTGGTTTTAAAAGCACAATGCTAAGAATACGAGTAGATAATGCGCATGTGTGTGAACTTGACTGTTGAATTTCCGATTAAATATAGAAATATTTAGAAATTAATATATAGTTTTGAAATATATGATTTCGAATAATTCATCATAACTGCATGAATAATTGAGAAATATAGGTAAAATTTTTTTTAAAAAAATAAAAATTACAAAATTATTTGTCGCTCTCGAGATTCGAACTGAAGACCAGCAAAATAAAATGACACATCCTATCGATCTGGCCACCAAGTCTCGTACATCGAGAGCGTCTGAAGGGTCTAAGAACCTCATTAAGACTCGGCAATAAGTTTTAAGTACAGTGTAAATCTCGTTTTAAAAGCACAATGCTAAGAATACGAGTAGATTCTGCGCATGTGTGCGAACTTGACTCTTGAATTTCCGATTAAATATAGAAATATTTTGAAATTAAATATAGTTTTGAAATATATGATTTGGAATAATTCATCATAACTGCATGAATAATTGAGAAATATAGGTAAAATTTTTTTTAAAAAAAATAAAAATTACAAAATTATTTGTCGCTCTCGAGATTCGAACTGAAGACCAGCAAAATAAAATGACACATCCTGCCGACCTAGCCATCAAGTCTCGTACCTCGAGAGCATCTGAAGGGTCTAAGAACCTCATTACGACTCGGCAAAAAATTTTAAGTACAGTGTAAATCTGGTTTTAAAAGCACAATGCTAAGAATACGATTAGATTCTGCGCATGTGTGCGAACTTGACCTTTGAATTTCCAATTAAATATAGAAATATTTTGAAATTAAAATTTTGTTTTGAAATATATGATTTGGATTGATTCATAGTAACTCTATGATTAATGGAGAAATATAGATAAAATTTATTAAAAAAAATAAAAATTACAAAATTATTTCTCGCTCTCGAGATTCGAACTGAAGACCAGCAAAATAAAATGACACATCCTACCGATCTGGCCACCAAGTCTCGTACCTCGAGAGCGTCTGAAGGGTCTAAGAACCTCATTACGACTCGGCAAAAAATTTTAAGTACAGTGTAAATCTGGTTTTAAAAGCACAATGCTAAGAATACGATTAGATTCTGCGCATGTGTGCGAACTTCACTGTTGAATTTCCGATTAAATATAGAAATATTTTGAAATTAAAATATTGTTTTGAAATATGTGATTTGGATTCATTCATAGTAACTCTATGATTAATGGAGAAATATAGATAAATTTATTAAAAAAAATAAAAATTACAAAATTATTTCTCGCTCTCGAGATTCGAACTGAAGACCAGCAAAATAAAATGACACATCCTTCCGATCTGTCCACCAAGTCTCGTACCTCGAGAGCGTCTGAAGGGTCTAAAACCTCATTACGACTCGGCAAAAAATTTTAAGTACAGTGTAAATCTGGTTTTAAAAGCACAATGCTAAGAATACGAGTAGATTCTGCGCATGTGTGTGAACTTGACTGTTGAATTTCCGATTAAATATAGAAATATTTAGAAATTAAAATATAGTTTTGAAATATATGATTTCGAATAATTCATCATAACTGCATGAATAATTGAGAAATATAGGTAAAAATTTTTTTAAAAAAATAAAAATTACAAAATTATTTGTCGCTCTCGAGATTCCAACTGAAGACCAGCAAAATAAAATGACACATTCTATCGATCTGGCCACCAAGTCTCGTACATCGAGAGCGTCTGAAGGGTCTAAGAACCTCATTACGACTCGGCAATAAGTTTTAAGTACAGTGTAAATCTCGTTTTAAAAGCACAATGCTAAGAATACGATTAGATTCTGCGCATGTGTGCGAACTTCACTGTTGAATTTCCGATTAAATATAGAAATATTTTGAAATTAAAATATTGTTTTGAAATATGTGATTTGGATTCATTCATAGTAACTCTATGATTAATGGAGAAATATAGATAAATTTATTAAAAAAAATAAAAATTACAAAATTATTTCTCGCTCTCGAGATTCGAACTGAAGACCAGCAAAATAAAATGACACATCCTTCCGATATGTCCACCAAGTCTCGTACCTCGAGAGCGTCTGAAGGGTCTAAAACCTCATTACGACTCGGCAAAAAATTTTAAGTACAGTGTAAATCTGGTTTTAAAAGCACAATGCTAAGAATACGAGTAGATTCTGCGCATGTGTGTGAACTTGACTGTTGAATTTCCGATTAAATATAGAAATATTTAGAAATTAAAATATAGTTTTGAAATATATGATTTCGAATAATTCATCATAACTGCATGAATAATTGAGAAATATAGGTAAAAATTTTTTTAACTCTTTAACATCCAAGCACTTTTCAAGTGGCACTCCCTTTAACATCCAGACTTTCTCAGCGTGTCTCTGAAAGACATGGACTCTTCCTAGCTGAGGGGCAGTTTAACCCCGCACTCTGAAGTAATAAAACTGTCGACGCTCTACCTTGAATAATTGCCTTGCGGTTTTCGACAACGAGATTCATTTTCCATCGGCTGAAGAGTTTTATTCTAATGTATTTATATTTTTTAGTGTGAAGTGTTTCGCTCATCATCTTTGTGAGGGTTTTTTTTTTTTTTTTTTTTTTTACAAAAAATTTGAAATTTATTCTATAATTTAGAAAATAGTTGTTTTTTTTTGTAAGTTTCATGTTAGGCTTCCAAACCATTTAAATAAAAACTGGCTTTACTAGCAATTTCAAAAACATCTTTGTTTCATTTAATTCTCAATAGGCTTTTACATTTTTTTTTTGTTGCCAAAATTAAATATTATGTCATATATTACCATGTAAAAAATTTTTACATAGTAATGTAAAACATACATTATACATATATCAATGCAATTAGTACATTTTTTTACATAGTATAGATGTCAATGCTTTTCAGTGATAAACAAGATAATGTTTTAAATCTTCATTTAATACCGAAATAAAAACAATCGTTGGATAAAAAAAATGTTATTGCTCTTTTTGAAAGATGTTTCGAAAATAATATGTTCTTTCAACACTCAGCTAAGATTTTTTCTTTTATTGTCTTTAGCATTTTTTTTTTGAGTATAAACGATTATCTTTATTGAATTTTTAAATATAAAATATTATTTTTCATTTTCGATAGTGATACTAAGAGAAAAGTTTTAGAACTTTAATTAAATTTTTAAAGAAGTTTTCACATTTTTTTCCCCAAAACCTTACGCATTCTTGCTTTTACATTAAATAATCGAAAAAGAATGTAGGGTAAATATAAATTCCAAAAATATCTTTATTTTGCCACTCATTTTTACTAATCTTTTAAAATATAACTATTAAAAATTTTTTCTAACCAAGGGAATATATTACGTCAAACGTTATATATCTCATCTATCGAATTGTTTCGATAGATGAGATAACATATTTTTAAAACTTCATTTAATAATGAAATACAAAAATTTATGAAATAAAATTCGGGGGAAAAATTACTCAGCGAAATATATTTCGAAAATACATTCCTTCAGTTTTCAGCCTGAACATTTTACTAAAACATTACATTCTTCATAAACTAAATATGAAGATTTAACACATTTAAAATTACATTAATCACAAATATTACTTTTTTAGTATGAACTGTCATGTTGAATTTTTCAAGCTGAATTTCTGATTTTAAAATGTTATGTGAAGTTTTCTATAGTATTGTTAAGACAAGATAAATTTTTGAACGAAAGCTTCATATTAAACTTCCACAAATTTAACACGAGAGAATCATTTGCAAATGTTTGATAATATATACATTATATAACATTTTTTTTACTCCTCATCTTTATCTCTCTCGTTCACCTGACACTCGTTAGTTTCATCTCCTGTTTCTTTGCTTAGAATAAATGAGAGATCAGATAAAGTATCATTTTTTGGCCAACCATCATCTTCGCTGATAGATCACTGTCACTTTCATCAGAATCAAGTAAAATTGCTTTAATTTCTTCTTTAGTGTGTTCACGATTTCTTTTACTCATAATGAAGAAATAATAAGCGTTTCCACAGAAAAATTACTCTGATAATCCAAACACCCGATTCACAGTACATAAAATAAAGAGTAGAAATTCACAACTGAAGAGAAATTTTCAGAATGGCATTCTAAAAAGGAACTCAGTATTTATATAACTTATCTCACTCTTTGAAGAGAGCGATAAAAAATACTCCGAATCTTTTTTTTTTAATTCTATTTTAAAAGCGGTAGTTTGTACACGGCCTCAGAATTTCCGACAGTCCTTTGATGAAAGAATAAGATGCTTGGAGTGTAAAACGACTTCCTTTCATAGTAACAAGTGTCGCTACCCATTTTGTGAGAAAACTACGATGTGAATAGGCCGCATTGACAATGCAATGGTTTGTCTTTATATCATTACAATAGTCTTACTACTGAAAAGGGCTTCTGATGCTTGTCCGAAAAATAAACAACGTGTCGGTATCCTTA
Organism: Argiope bruennichi; assembly: GCF_947563725.1. Classification (NCBI taxonomy): domain Eukaryota; kingdom Metazoa; phylum Arthropoda; class Arachnida; order Araneae; family Araneidae; genus Argiope; species Argiope bruennichi. The sequence continues at coordinate 121,279,451 of NC_079163.1, forward strand.
AATATCATTCATCGTTACCAGAAAACTTCAGTGGAAAATTTCTTTTATAAATGGCCATAAAATCTTTCCAATTTTGAGCTAACAACACGTGAAAATAGAAACTAAAACCCTTTCAAAATACAAAATGTAGGCCAACAACCTATTTAGTGAATTCCTCCTCAACCCCTACCGCCCTAAGGCAGAGGGGAAACTACTGTGAAAAAGCCGCGATTGTCGAAGATAACGAGGACCTCCTGGAGTGTTCAGTAGAGTAGCCTCTTTTAATACCCATCTCCCCTAAAACGGCTAACAGCCGCCCCAAACCGCCCCACGTGGATGTTATAGGGTAAATTCTCAAACCGCCCCAAACCGCCCCGCTGGAATCGAGAGGGTTAAAAAAATAAAAATTACAAAATTATTTGTCGCTCTCGAGATTCCAACTGAAGACCAGCAAAATAAAATGACACATTCTATCGATCTGGCCACCAAGTCTCGTACATCGAGAGCGTCTGAAGGGTCTAAGAACCTCATTACGACTCGGTAATAAGTTTTAAGTACAGTGTAAATCTCGTTTTAAAAGCACAATGCTAAGAATACGAGTAGATTCTGCGCATGTGTGCGAACTTGACTCTTGAATTTCCGATTAAATATAGAAATATTTTGAAATTAAAATATAGTTTTGAAATATATGATTTCGAATAATTCATCATAACTGCATGAATAATTGAGAAATATAGGTAAAATGTTTTTAAAAAAAATAAAAATTACAAAATTATTTGTCGCTCTCGAGATTCGAACTGAAGACCAGCAAAATAAAATGACACATCCTATCGATCTGGCCACCAAGTCTCGTACCTCGAGAGCGTCTGAAGGGTCTAAGAACCTCATTACGACTCGGCAATAAGTTTTAAGTACAGTGTAAATCTCGTTTTAAAAGCACAATGCTAAGAATACGAGTAGATTCTGCGCATGTGCGCGAACTTGACTCTTGAATTTCCGATTAAATATAGAAATATTTTGAAATTAAAATATTGTTTTGAAATATATGATTTGGATTGATTCATAGTAACTCTATGATTAATGGAGAAATATAGATAAAATTTATTAAAAAAAAAATAAAAATTACAAAATTATTTGTCACTCTCGAGATTCGAACTGAAGACCAGCAAATTAAAATGGCACATCCTACCGATCTGCCCACCAAGTGTCGTACCTCGAGAGCGTCTTAAGGGTCTAAAAATCTCATTACGACTCGGCAATAAGTTTTAAGTACAGTGTAAATCTGGTTTTAAAAGCACAATGCTAAGAATACGAGTAGATTCTGCGCATGTGCGCGAACTTGACTCTAGAAATTCCGATTAAATATAGAAATATTTTGAAATTAAAGTAGAGTTTTCAAATATATGATTTTGAATAATTCATCATAACTGCATGAATAATTGAGAAATATAGATAAAATTTATTAAAAAAAATAAAAATTACAAAATTATTTGTCGCTCTCGAGATTCGAACTGATGAACAGCAAAATAAAATGGCACATCCTGACGATCTGGCCACCAAGTCTCATACCTCGAGAGCGTCTGAAGGGTCTAAAAATCTCATTACGACTCGGCAATAAGTTTTAAGTACAGTGTAAATCTGGTTTTAAAAGCACAATGCTAAGAATACGAGTAGATTCTGCGCATGTGCGCGAACTTGACTCTAGAAATTCCGATTAAATATAGAAATATTTTGAAATTAAAATAGAGTTTTCAAATATATGATTTGGATTAATTCATCATAACTGCATGAATAATTGAGAAATATAGATAAAATTTATTAAAAAAAATAAAAATTACAAAATTATTTGTCGCTCTCGAGATTCGAACTGAAGAACAGCAAAATAAAATGACACATCCTACCGATCTGTCCACAAAGTCTCGTACCTCGAGAGCGTCTGAAGGGTCTAAAAACCTCATTACGACTCGGCAAAAAATTTTAAGTACAGTGTAAATCTGGTTTTAAAAGCACAATGCTAAGAATACGAGTAGATAATGCGCATGTGTGTGAACTTGACTGTTGAATTTCCGATTAAATATAGAAATATTTAGAAATTAAAATATAGTTTTGAAATATATGATTTCGAATAATTCATCATAACTGCATGAATAATTGAGAAATATAGGTAAAATGTTTTTTAAAAAAATAAAAATTACAAAATTATTTGTCGCTCTCGAGATTCGAACTGAAGACCAGCAAAATAAAATGACACATCCTACCGATCTGTCCACCAAGTCTCGTACCTCGAAAGCGTCTGAAGGGTCTAAGAACCTCATTACGACTCGGCAAAAAATTTTAAGTACAGTGTAAATCTGGTTTTAAAAGCACCATAATAAGAATACGAGTAGATTCTGCGCATGTGTGCGAACTTGACTGTTGAATTTCCGATTAAATATAGAAATATTTTGAAATTAAAATATTGTTTTGAAATATATGATTTGGAATAATTCATCATAACTGCATGAATAATTGAGAAATATAGGTAAAATTTTTTTAAAAAAAATAAAAATTACAAAATTATTTGTCGCTATCGAGATTCGAACTGAAGACCAGCAAAATAAAATGACACATCCTACCGATCTGTCCACAAAGTCTCGTACCTCGAGAGCGTCTGAAGGGTCTAAGAACCTCATTACGACTCGGCAATAAGTTTTAAGTACAGTTTAAATCTCGTTTTAAAAGCACAATGCTAAGAATACGAGTAGATTCTGCGCATGTGTGCGAACTTGACTCTTGAATTTCCAATTAAATATAGAAATATTTTGAAATTAAAATTTTGTTTTGAAATATATGATTTGGATTGATTCATAGTAACTCTATGATTAATGGAGAAATATAGATAAAATTTATTAAAAAAAAAATTACAAAATTATTTCTCGCTTTCGAGATTCGAACTGAAGACCAGCAAAATAAAATGACACATCCTTCCGATCTGTCCACCAAGTCTCGTACCTCGAGAGCGTCTGAAGGGTCTAAGAACCTCATTACGACTCGGCAAAAAATTTTAAGTACAGTGTAAATCTGGTTTTAAAAGCACCATGCTAAGAATACGAGTAGATTCTGCGCATGTGTGCGAACTTGACTGTTGAATTTCCGATTAAATATAGAAATATTTTGAAATTAAAATATTGTTTTGAAATATATGATTTGGAATAATTCATCATAACTGCATGAATAATTGAGAAATATAGGTAAAAGTTTTTTTAAAAAAATAAAAATTACAAAATTATTTGTCGCTCTCGAGATTCGAACTGAAGACCAGCAAAATAAAATGACACATCCTACCGATCTGTCCACAAAATCTCGTACCTCGAGAGCGTCTGAAGGGTCTAAGATCCTCATTACGACTCGGCAAAAAATTTTAAGTACAGTGTAAATCTGGTTTTAAAAGCACAATGCTAAGAATACGATTAGATTCTGCGCATGTGTGCGAACTTGACTCTTGAATTTCCAATTAAATATAGAAATATTTTGAAATTAAAATTTTGTTTTGAAATATATGATTTGGATTGATTCATAGTAACTCTATGATTAATGGAGAAATATAGATAAAATTTATTAAAAAAAATAAAAATTACAAAATTATTTCTCGCTCTCGAGATTCGAACTGAAGACCAGCAAAATAAAATGACACATCCTACCGATATGGCCACAAAGTCTCGTACCTCGAGAGCGTCTGAAGGGTCTAAGAACCTCATTACGACTCGGCAAAAAATTTTAAGTACAGTGTAAATCTGGTTTTAAAAGCGCAATGCTAAGAATACGATTAGATTCTGCGCATGTGTGCGAACTTCACTGTTGAATTTCCGATTAAATATAGAAATATTTTGAAATTAAAATATTGTTTTGAAATATATGATTTGGATTGATTCATAGTAACTCTATGATTAATGGAGAAATATAGATAAAATTTATTAAAAAAAATAAAAATTACAAAATTATTTCTCGCTCTCGAGATTCGAACTGAAGACCAGGAAAATAAAATGACACATCCTTCCGATCTGTCCACCAAATCTCGTACCTCGAGAGCGTCTGAAGGGTCTAAGAACCTCATTACGACTCGGCAAAAAATTTTAAGTACAGTGTAAATCTGGTTTTAAAAGCACAATGCTAAGAATACGAGTAGATTCTGCGCATGTGTGCGAACTTGACTGTTGAATTTCCGATTAAATATAGAAATATTTTGAAATTAAAATATAGTTTTGAAATATATGATTTCGAATAATTCATCATAACTGCATGAATAATTGAGAAATATAGGTAAAATTTTTTTTAAAAAAAATAAAAATTACAAAATTATTTGTCGCTCTCGAGATTCGAACTGAAGACCAGCAAAATAAAATGACACATCCTACCGATCTTTTCACAAAGTCTCGTACCGCGAGAGCGTCTGAAGGGTCTAAGAACCTCATTACGACTCGGCAATAAGTTTTAAGTACAGTTTAAATCTCGTTTTAAAAGCACAATGCTAAGAATACGAGTAGATTCTGCGCATGTGTGCGAATTTGACTGTTGAATTTCCGATTAAATATAGAAATATTTTGAAATTAAAATATTGTTTTGAAATATATGATTTGGACTGATTCATAGTAACTTAATGATTAATGGAGAAATATAGATAAAATTTATTAAAAAAAATAAATATTACAAAATTATTTCTCGCTCTCGAGATTCGAAATGAAGACCAGCAAAATAAAATGACACATCCTAACGATCTGTCCACCAAGTGTCGTACCTCGAGAGCGTCTGAAGGGTCTAAGAACCTCATTACGACTCGGCAAAAAATTTTGAGTACAGTGTAAATCTGGTTTTAAAAGCACAATGCTAAGAATACGAGTAGATTCTGCGCATGTGTGCGAACTTCACTGTTGAATTTCCGATTAAATATAGAAATATTTTGAAATTAAAATATTGTTTTGAAATATATGATTTGGATTGATTCATAGTAACTCTATGATTAATGGAGAAATATAGATAAAATTTATTAAAAAAAATAAAAATTACAAAATTATTTCTCGCTCTCGAGATTCGAACTGAAGACCAGCAAAATAAAATGACACATCCTACCGATCTGTCCACAAAGTCTCGTACCTCGAGAGCGTCTGAAGGGTCTAAGAACCTCATTACGACTCGGCAAAAAATTTTAAGTACAGTGTAAATCTGGTTTTAAAAGCACAATGCTAAGAATACGATTAGATTCTGCGCATGTGTGCGAACTTCACTGTTGAATTTCCGATTAAATATAGAAATATTTTGAAATTAAAATATTGTTTTGAAATATATGATTTGGATTGATTCATAGTAACTCTATGATTAATGGAGAAATATAGATAAAATTTATTAAAAAAAATAAAAATTACAAAATTATTTCTCGCTCTCGAGATTCGAGCTGAAGACCAGGAAAATAAAATGACACATCCTACCGATCTGTCCACCAAGTCTCGTACCTCGAGAGCGTCTGAAGGGTCTAAGAACCTCATTCCGACTCGGCAAAAAATTTTAAGTACAGTGTAAATCTGGTTTTAAAAGCACAATGCTAAGAATACGAGTAGATTCTGCGCATGTGTGCGAACTTGACTGTTGAATTTCCGATTAAATATAGAAATATTTTGAAATTAAAATATAGTTTTGAAATATATGATTTGGAATAATTCATCATAACTGCATCAATAATTGAGAAATATAGGTAAATTTTTTTAAAAAAAAATAAAAATTACAAAATTATTTGTCGCTCTCGAGATTCGAACTGAAGACCAGCAAAATAAAATGACACATCCTACCGATCTGGCCACCAATTCTCGTACCTCGAGAGCGTCTGAAGGGTCTAAGAACCTCATTACGACTCGGCAATAAGTTTTAAGTACAGTTTAAATCTGGTTTTAAAAGCACAATGCTAAGAATACGAGTAGATTCTGCGCATGTGTGCGAATTTGACTGTTGAATTTCCGATTAAATATAGAAATATTTTGAAATTAAAATATTGTTTTGAAATATATGATTTGGATTGATTCATAGTAACTTAATGATTAATGGAGAAATATAGATAAAATTTATTAAAAAAAATAAATATTACAAAATTATTTCTCGCTCTCGAGATTCGAACTGAAGACCAGGAAAATAAAATGACACATCCTACCGATCTGTCCACCAAGCCTCGTACCTCGAGAGAGGCTGAAGGGTCTAAGAACCTCATTACGACTCGGCAAAAAATTTTAAGTACAGTGTAAATCTGGTTTTAAAAGCACAATGCTAAGAATACGAGTAGATTCTGCGCATGTGTGCGAACTTCACTGTTGAATTTCCGATTAAATATAGAAATATTTTGAAATTAAAATATTGTTTTGAAATATATGATTTGGATTGATTCATAGTAACTCTATGATTAATGGAGAAATATAGATAAAATTTATTAAAAAAAATAAAAATTACAAAATTATTTCTCGCTCTCGAGATTCGAACTGAAGACCAGCAAAATAAAATGACACATCCTACCGATCTGTCCACAAAGTCTCGTACCTCGAGAGCGTCTGAAGGGTCTAAGAACCTCATTACGACTCGGCAAAAAATTTTAAGTACAGTGTAAATCTGGTTTTAAAAGCACAATGCTAAGAATACGATTAGATTCTGCGCATGTGTGCGAACTTCACTGTTGAATTTCCGATTAAATATAGAAATATTTTGAAATTAAAATATTGTTTTGAAATATATGATTTGGATTGATTCATAGTAACTCTATGATTAATGGAGAAATATAGATAAAATTTATTAAAAAAAATAAAAATTACAAAATTATTTCTCGCTCTCGAGATTCGAGCTGAAGACCATCAAAATACAATGACACATCCTACCGATCTGTCCACCAAGTCTCGTACCTCGAGAGCGTCTGAAGGGTCTAAGAACCTCATTCCGACTCGGCAAAAAATTTTAAGTACAGTGTAAATCTGGTTTTAAAAGCACAATGCTAAGAATACGAGTAGATTCTGCGCATGTGTGGAACTTGACTGTTGAATTTCCGATTAAATATAGAAATATTTTGAAATTAAAATATAGTTTTGAAATATATGATTTGGAATAATTCATCATAACTGCATCAATAATTGAGAAATATAGGTAAAATTTTTTTTAAAAAAATAAAAATTACAAAATTATTTGTCGCTCTCGAGATTCGAACTGAAGACCAGCAAAATAAAATGACACATCCTACCGATCTGGCCACCAAGTCTCGTACCTCGAGAGCGTCTGAAGGGTCTAAGAACCTCATTACGACTCGGCAATAAGTTTTAAGTACAGTTTAAATCTGGTTTTAAAAGCACAATGCTAAGAATACGAGTAGATTCTGCGCATGTGTGCGAATTTGACTGTTGAATTTCCGATTAAATATAGAAATATTTTGAAATTAAAATATTGTTTTGAAATATATGATTTGGAATAATTCATCATAACTGCTTGAATAATTGAGAAATATAGGTAAAATATTTTTAAAAAAAATAAAAATTACAAAATTATTTGTCGCTCTCGAGATTCGAACTGAAGACCAGCAAAATAAAATGACACATCCTACCGATCTGTCCACAAAGTCTCGTACCTCGAGAGCGTCTGAAGGGTCTAAGAACCTCATTACGACTCGGCAATAAGTTTTAAGTACAGTTTAAATCTGGTTTTAAAAGCACAATGCTAAGAATACGATTAGATTCTGCGCATGTGTGCGAACTTCACTGTTGAATTTCCGATTAAATATAGAAATATTTTGAAATTAAAATATTGTTTTGAAATATATGATTTGGATTGATTCATAGTAACTCTATGATTAATGGAGAAATATAGATAAAATTTATTTAAAAAAATAAAAATTACAAAATTATTTCTCGCTTTCGAGATTCGAACTGAAGACCAGCAAAATAAAATGACACATCCTTCCGATCTGTCCACCAAGTCTCGTACCTCGAGAGCGTCTGAAGGGTCTAAAACCTCATTACGACTCGGCAAAAAATTTTAAGTACAGTGTAAATCTGGTTTTAAAAGCACAATGCTAAGAATACGAGTAGATAATGCGCATGTGTGTGAACTTGACTGTTGAATTTCCGATTAAATATAGAAATATTTAGAAATTAAAATATAGTTTTGAAATATATGATTTCGAATAATTCATCATAACTGCATGAATAATTGAGAAATATAGGTAAAATTTTTTTTAAAAAAATAAAAATTACAAAATTATTTGTCGCTCTCGAGATTCGAACTGAAGACCAGCAAAATAAAATGACACATCCTATCGATCTGGCCACCAAGTCTCGTACATCGAGAGCGTCTGAAGGGTCTAAGAACCTCATTAAGACTCGGCAATAAGTTTTAAGTACAGTGTAAATCTCGTTTTAAAAGCACAATGCTAAGAATACGAATAGATTCTGCGCATGTGTGCGAACTTGACTCTTGAATTTCCGATTAAATATAGAAATATTTTGAAATTAAATATAGTTTTGAAATATATGATTTGGAATAATTCATCATAACTGCATGAATAATTGAGAAATATAGGTAAAATTTTTTTTAAAAAAAATAAAAATTACAAAATTATTTGTCGCTCTCGAGATTCGAACTGAAGACCAGCAAAATAAAATGACACATCCTGCCGACCTAGCCATCAAGTCTCGTACCTCGAGAGCATCTGAAGGGTCTAAGAACCTCATTACGACTCGGCAAAAAATTTTAAGTACAGTGTAAATCTGGTTTTAAAAGCACAATGCTAAGAATACGATTAGATTCTGCGCATGTGTGCGAACTTGACCTTTGAATTTCCAATTAAATATAGAAATATTTTGAAATTAAAATTTTGTTTTGAAATATATGATTTGGATTGATTCATAGTAACTCTATGATTAATGGAGAAATATAGATAAAATTTATTAAAAAAAATAAAAATTACAAAATTATTTTTCGCTCTCGAGATTCGAACTGAAGACCAGCAAAATAAAATGACACATCCTACCGATCTGGCCACCAAGTCTCGTACCTCGAGAGCGTCTGAAGGGTCTAAGAACCTCATTACGACTCGGCAAAAAATTTTAAGTACAGTGTAAATCTGGTTTTAAAAGCACAATGCTAAGAATACGATTAGATTCTGCGCATGTGTGCGAACTTCACTGTTGAATTTCCGATTAAATATAGAAATATTTTGAAATTAAAATATTGTTTTGAAATATGTGATTTGGATTCATTCATAGTAACTCTATGATTAATGGAGAAATATAGATAAATTTATTAAAAAAAATAAAAATTACAAAATTATTTCTCGCTCTCGAGATTCGAACTGAAGACCAGCAAAATAAAATGACACATCCTTCCGATCTGTCCACCAAGTCTCGTACCTCGAGAGCGTCTGAAGGGTCTAAAACCTCATTACGACTCGGCAAAAAATTTTAAGTACAGTGTAAATCTGGTTTTAAAAGCACAATGCTAAGAATACGAGTAGATTCTGCGCATGTGTGTGAACTTGACTGTTGAATTTCCGATTAAATATAGAAATATTTAGAAATTAAAATATAGTTTTGAAATATATGATTTCGAATAATTCATCATAACTGCATGAATAATTGAGAAATATAGGTAAAAATTTTTTTAAAAAAATAAAAATTACAAAATTATTTGTCGCTCTCGAGATTCCAACTGAAGACCAGCAAAATAAAATGACACATTCTATCGATCTGGCCACCAAGTCTCGTACATCGAGAGCGTCTGAAGGGTCTAAGAACCTCATTACGACTCGGCAATAAGTTTTAAGTACAATGTAAATCTCGTTTTAAAAGCACAATGCTAAGAATACGATTAGATTCTGCGCATGTGTGCGAACTTCACTGTTGAATTTCCGATTAAATATAGAAATATTTTGAAATTAAAATATTGTTTTGAAATATGTGATTTGGATTTATTCATAGTAACTCTATGATTAATGGAGAAATATAGATAAATTTATTAAAAAAAATAAAAATTACAAAATTATTTCTCGCTCTCGAGATTCGAACTGAAGACCAGCAAAATAAAATGACACATTCTATCGATCTGGCCACCAAGTCTCGTACATCGAGAGCGTCTGAAGGGTCTAAGAACCTCATTACGACTCGGCAATAAGTTTTAAGTACAGTGTAAATCTCGTTTTAAAAGCACAATGCTAAGAATACGAGTAGATTCTGCGCATGTGTGCGAACTTGACTCTTGAATTTCCGATTAAATATAGAAATATTTTGAAATTAAAATATAGTTTTGAAATATATGATTTCGAATAATTCATCATAACTGCATGAATAATTGAGAAATATAGGTAAAATGTTTTTAAAAAAAATAAAAATTACAAAATTATTTGTCGCTCTCGAGATTCGAACTGAAGACCAGCAAAATAAAATGACACATCCTATCGATCTGGCCACCAAGTCTCGTACCTCGAGAGCGTCTGAAGGGTCTAAGAACCTCATTACTACTCGGCAATAAGTTTTAAGTACAGTGTAAATCTCGTTTTAAAAGCACAATGCTAAGAATACGAGTAGATTCTGCGCATGTGTGCGAACTTGACTGTTGAATTTCCGATTAAATATAGAAATATTTTGAAATTAAAATATAGTTTTGAAATATATGATTTGGAATAATTCATCATAACTCCATGCATAATTGAGAAATATAGATAAAATTTATTAAAAAAAAATAAAAATTACAAAATTATTTGTCGCTCTCGAGATTCGAACTGAAGACCAGAAAAATATAATGGCACATCCTAACGATCTGGCCACCAAGTCTCGTACCTCGAGAGCGTCGGAAGGGTCTAAAAATCTCATTACGACTCGGCAATAAGTTTTAAGTACAGTGTAAATCTGTTTTTAAAAGCACAATGCTAAGAATACGAGTAGATTCTGCGCATGTGCGCGAACTTGACTCTAGAAATTCCGATTAAATATAGAAATATTTTGAAATTAAAATAGAGTTTTCAAATATATGATTTGGAATAATTCATCATAACTGCATGAATAATTGAGAAATATAGATAAAATTTATTAAAAAAAATAAAAATTACAAAATTATTTGTCGCTCTCGAGATTCGAACTGAAGAACAGCGAAATAAAATGGCACATTCTAACGATCTGGCCACCATGTCTCATACCTCGAGAGCGTCTGAAGGGTCTAAAAATCTCATTACGACTCGGCAATAAGTTTTAAGTACAGTGTAAATCTGGTTTTAAAAGCACAATGCTAAGAATACGAGTAGATTCTGCGCATGTGCGCGAACTTGACTCTAGAAATTCCGATTAAATATAGAAATATTTTGAAATTAAAATATTGTTTTGAAATATATGATTTGGATTGATTCATAGTAACTCTATGATTAATGGAGAAATATAGATAAAATTTATTAAAAAAAAATAAAAATTACAAAATTATTTGTCACTCTCGAGATTCGAACTGAAGACCAGCAAATTAAAATGGCACATCCTACCGATCTGCCCACCAAGTGTCGTACCTCGAGAGCGTCTTAAGGGTCTAAAAATCTCATTACGACTCGGCAATAAGTTTTAAGTACAGTGTAAATCTGGTTTTAAGAGCACAATGCTAAGAATAAGAGTAGATTCTGCGCATGTGCGCGAACTTGACTCTAGAAATTCCGATTAAATATAGAAATATTTTGAAATTAAAGTAGAGTTTTCAAATATATGATTTTGAATAATTCATCATAACTGCATGAATAATTGAGAAATATAGATAAAATTTATTAAAAAAAATAAAAATTACAAAATTATTTGTCGCTCTCGAGATTCGAACTGATGAACAGCAAAATAAAATGGCACATCCTGACGATCTGGCCACCATGTCTCATACCTCGAGAGCGTCTGAAGGGTCTAAAAATCTCATTACGACTCGGCAATAAGTTTTAAGTACAGTGTAAATCTGGTTTTAAAAGCACAATGCTAAGAATACGAGTAGATTCTGCGCATGTGCGCGAACTTGACTCTAGAAATTCCGATTAAATATAGAAATATTTTGAAATTAAAATAGAGTTTTCAAATATATGATTTGGATTAATTCATCATAACTGCATGAATAATTGAGAAATATAGATAAAATTTATTAAAAAAAATAAAAATTACAAAATTATTTGTCGCTCTCGAGATTCGAACTGAAGAACAGCAAAATAAAATGGCACATCCTGACGATATGGCCACCAAGTCTCATACCTCGAGAGCGTCTGAAGGGTCTAAAAATCTCATTACAACTCGGCAATAAGTTTTAAGTACAGTGTAAATCTGGTTTTAAAAGCACAATGCTAAGAATACGAGTAGATTCTGCGCATGTGCGCGAACTTGACTCTAGAAATTCCGATTAAATATAGAAATATTTTGAAATTAAAATAGAGTTTTCAAATATATGATTTGGAATAATTCATCATAACTGCATGAATAATTGAGAAATATAGATAAAATTTATTAAAAAAAATAAAAATTACAAATTTATTTGTCGCTCTCGAGATTCGAACTGAAGAACAGCAAAATAAAATGGCACATCCTGACGATCTGGCCACCAAGTCTCATACCTCGAGAGCGTCTGAAGGGTCTAAAAATCTCATTACGACTCGGCAATAAGTTTTAATTACAGTGTAAATCTGGTTTTAAAAGCACAATGCTAAGAATACGAGTAGATTCTGCGCATGTGCGCGAACTTGACTTTAGAAATTCCGATTAAATATAGAAATATTTTGAAATTAAAATAGAGTTTTCAAATATATGATTTGGAATAATTCATCATAACTGCATGAATAATTGAGAAATATAGATAAAATTTATTAAAAAAAATAAAAATTACAAAATTATTTGTCGCTCTCGAGATTCGAACTGAAGAACAGCAAAATAAAATGGCACATCCTGACGATATGGCCACCAAGTCTCATACCTCGAGAGCGTCTGAAGGGTCTAAAAATCTCATTACAACTCGGCAATAAGTTTTAAGTACAGTGTAAATCTGGTTTTAAAAGCACAATGCTAAGAATACGAGTAGATTCTGCGCATGTGCGCGAACTTGACTCTAGAAATTCCGATTAAATATAGAAATATTTTGAAATTAAAATAGAGTTTTCAAATATATGATTTGGAATAATTCATCATAACTGCATGAATAATTGAGAAATATAGATAAAATTTATTAAAAAAAATAAAAATTACAAATTTATTTGTCGCTCTCGAGATTCGAACTGAAGAACAGCAAAATAAAATGGCACATCCTGACGATCTGGCCACCAAGTCTCATACCTCGAGAGCGTCTGAAGGGTCTAAAAATCTCATTACGACTCGGCAATAAGTTTTAAGTACAGTGTAAATCTGGTTTTAAAAGCACAATGCTAAGAATACGAGTAGATTCTGCGCATGTGCGCGAGTTTGACTCTTGAATTTCCGATTAAATATAGAAATATTTTGAAATTAAAATATTGTTTTGAAATATATGATTTGGATTGATTCATAGTAACTCTATGATTAATGGAGAAATATAGATAAAATTTATTTAAAAAAAATAAAAATTACAAAATTATTTGTCACTCTCGAGATTCGAACTGAAGACCAGCAAAATAAAATGGCACATCCTACCGATCTGCCCACCAAGTCTCGTACCTCGAGAGCGTCTTAAGGGTCTAAAAATCTCATTACGACTCGGCAATAAGTTTTAAGTACAGTGTAAATCTGGTTTTAAAAGCACAATGCTAAGAATACGAGTAGATTCTGCGCATGTGCGCGAACTTGACTCTAGAAATTCCGATTAAATATAGAAATATTTTGAAATTAAAATAGAGTTTTCAAATATATGATTTGGAATAATTCATCATAACTGCATGAATAATTGAGAAATATAGATAAAATTTATTAAAAAAAATAAAAATTACAAATTTATTTGTCGCTCTCGAGATTCGAACTGAAGAACAGCAAAATAAAATGGCACATCCTGACGATCTGGCCACCAAGTCTCATACCCCGAGAGCGTCTGAAGGGTCTAAAACTCTCATTACGACTCGGCAATAAGTTTTAAGTACAGTGTAAATCTGGTTTTAACAGCACAATGCTAAGAATACGAGTAGATTCTGCGCATGTGCGCGAACTTGACTCTTTAATTTCCGATTCAATATAGAAATATTTTGAAATTAAAATATTGTTTTGAAATATATGATTTGGATTGATTCATAGTAACTCTATGATTAATGGAGAAATATAGATAAAATTTATTAAAAAAAAATAAAAATTACAAAATTATTTGTCACTCTCGAGATTCGAACTGAAGACCAGCAAAATAAAATGGCACATCTGTCCACCAAGTCTCGTACCTCGAGAGCGTCTTAAGGGTCTAAAAATCTCATTACGACTCGGCAATAAGTTTTAAGTACAGTGTAAATCTGGTTTTAAAAGCACAATGCTAAGAATACGAGTAGATTCTGCGCATGTGCGCGAACTTGACTCTAGAAATTCCGATTAAATATAGAAATATTTTGAAATTAAATATAGTTTTGAAATATATGATTTGGAATAATTCATCATAATTGCATGAATAATTGAGAAATATAGGTAAAAATTTTTTTAAAAAAAGAAAAATTACAAAATTATTTGTAGCTCTAGAGATTCGAGCAGAAGACCAGAAAAATACAATAGCTCATCCTGAAGATGTAGCCACCAAGTCTCGCACTTCTAGAGTGTCTGAAGGGTCTAAGAACCTCATTACGACTCGGCAATAAGTTTTAAGTACAGTGTAAATCTCGTTTTAAAAGCACAATGCTAAGAATACGAGTAGATTCTGCGCATGTGCGCGAACTTGACTCTTGAATTTCCGATTAAATATAGAAATATTTTGAAATTAAAATATTGTTTTGAAATATATGATTTGGATTGATTCATAGTAACTCTATGATTAATGGAGAAATATAGATAAAATTTATTAAAAAAAAATAAAAATTACAAAATTATTTCTCGCTCTCGAGATTCGAACTGAAGACCAGCAAAATAAAATGACACATCCTACCGATCTGGCCACCAAGTCTCGTACCTCGAGAGCGTCTGAAGGGTCTAAGAACCTCATTACGACTCGGCAAAAAATTTTAAGTACAGTGTAAATCTGGTTTTAAAAGCACAATGCTAAGAATACGAGTAGATTCTGCGCATGTGTGCGAACTTGACTGTTGAATTTCCGATTAAATATAGAAATATTTTGAAATTAAAATATAGTTTTGAAATATATGATTTCGAATAATACATCATAACTGCATCAATAATTGAGAAATATAGGTAAAATGTTTTTAAAAAAAATAAAAATTACAAAATTATTTGTCGCTCTCGAGATTCGAACTGAAGACCAGCAAAATAAAATTGCACATAATACCGATCTGTCCACCAAGTCTCGTACCTCGAGAGCGTCTGAAGGGTCTAAAAATCTCATTACGACTCGGCAATAAGTTTTAAGTACAGTGTAAATCTCGTTTTAAAAGCACAATGCTAAGAATACGAGTAGATTCTGCGCATGTGTGCGAACTTAACTCTTGAATTTCCGATTAAATATAGAAATATTTTGAAATTAAAATTTTGTTTTGAAATATATGATTTGGATTGATTCATAGTAACTCTATGATTAATGGAGAAATATAGATAAAATGTATTAAAAAAAATATATTTACAAAATTATTTGTCGCTCTCGAGATTCGAACATTAGACCAGAAAAATACAATGGCACATCTTGCCGATCTAGCCATCAAGTCTCGTACCTCGAGAGCGTCTGAAGGGTCTAAGAACCTCATTACGACTCGGCAAAAAATTTTAAGTACAGTGTAAATCTGGTTTTAAAAGCACAATGCTAAGAATACGAGTAGATTCTGCGCATGTGTGCGAACTTGACTGTTGAATTTCCGATTAAATATAGAAATATTTTGAAATTAAAATATAGTTTTGAAATATATGATTTCGAATAATACATCATAACTGCATGAATAATTGAGAAATATAGGTAAAATGTTTTTTAAAAAAATAAAAATTACAAAATTATTTGTCGCCCTCGAGATTCGAACTGAAGACCAGCAAAATAAAATGACACATCCTACCGATCTCGCCACCAAGTCTCGTACCTCGAGAGCGTCTGAAGGGTCTAAGAACCTCATTACGACTCGGCAAAAAATTTTAAGTACAGTGTAAATCTGGTTTTAAAAGCACAATGCTAAGAATACGTGTAGATTCTGCGCATGTGTGCGAACTTGACTGTTGAATTTCCGATTAAATATAGAAATATTTTGAAATTAAAATATAGTTTTGAAATATATGATTTGGATTGATTCATAGTAACTCTATGATTAATGGAGAAATATAGATAAAATTTATTAAAAAAAATAAAAATTACAAAATTATTTCTCGCTCTCGAGATTCGAACTGAAGACCAGGAAAATAAAATGACACATCCTTCCGATCTGTCCACCAAGTCTCGTACCTCGAGAGCGTGTGAAGGGTCTAAGAACCTCATTACGACTCGGCAAAAAATTTTAAGTACAGTGTAAATCTGGTTTTAAAAGCACAATGCTAAGAATACGAGTAGATTCTGCGCATGTGTGCGAACTTGACTGTTGAATTTCCGATTAAATATAGAAATATTTTGAAATTAAAATATAGTTTTGAAATATATGATTTCGAATAATACATCATAACTGCATCAATAATTGAGAAATATAGGTAAAATGTTTTTAAAAAAAATAAAAATTACAAAATTATTTGTCGCTCTCGAGATTCGAACTGAAGACCAGCAAAATAAAATTGCACATAATACCGATCTGTCCACCAAGTCTCGTACCTCGAGAGCGTCTGAAGGGTCTAAAAATCTCATTACGACTCGGCAATAAGTTTTAAGTACAGTGTAAATCTCGTTTTAAAAGCACAATGCTAAGAATACGAGTAGATTCTGCGCATGTGTGCGAACTTAACTCTTGAATTTCCGATTAAATATAGAAATATTTTGAAATTAAAATTTTGTTTTGAAATATATGATTTGGATTGATTCATAGTAACTCTATGATTAATGGAGAAATATAGATAAAATGTATTAAAAAAAATATATTTACAAAATTATTTGTCGCTCTCGAGATTCGAACATTAGACCAGAAAAATACAATGGCACATCTTGCCGATCTAGCCATCAAGTCTCGTACCTCGAGAGCGTCTGAAGGGTCTAAGAACCTCATTACGACTCGGCAAAAAATTTTAAGTACAGTGTAAATCTGGTTTTAAAAGCACAATGCTAAGAATACGAGTAGATTCTGCGCATGTGTGCGAACTTGACTGTTGAATTTCCGATTAAATATAGAAATATTTTGAAATTAAAATATAGTTTTGAAATATATGATTTGGATTTATTCATAGTTACTCTATGATTAATGGAGAAATATAGATAAAATTTATTAAAAAAAAAGAAAAATTACAAAATTAATTGTCGCCCTCGAGATTCGAACATTAGACCAGAAGAATACAATGACACATCTTGCCGATCTAGCCATCAAGTCTTGTACCTCTAGAGCGTCTGAAGGGTCTAAGAACCTCATTACCACTCGGCAATAAGTTTTAAGTACAGTGTAAATGTGGTTTTAAAAGCACAATGCTAAGAATACGAGTAGAGTCTGCGCATGTGTGCGAACTTGACTGTTGAATTTCCGATTAAATATAGAAATATTTTGAAATTAAAATATTATTTTGAAATATATGATTTAGATTGATTCACAGTAAGTCTATGATTAATGGAGAAATATAGATAAAATTTATTAAAAAAAAAATTAAAAAATTATTTCTCGCTCTCGAGATTCGAACTGAAGACCAGCAAAATAAAATGGCACATCCTACCGATCTGTCCACCAAGTCTCGTACCTCCATAGCGTCTGAAGGGTCTAAGAACCTCATTACGACTCGGCAAAAATTTTTAAGTACAGTGTAAATCTGGTTTTAAAAGCACAATGCTAAGAATACGAGTAGATTCTGCGCATGTGCGAGAACTTGACTCTAGAAATTCAGATTAAGTATAGAAATATTTTGAAATTAAATATAGTTTTGAAATATATGATTTGGAATAATTCATCATAACTGCATGAATAATTGAGAAATATAGGTAAAAGTTTTTTTAAAAAAATCAAAATTACAAAATTATTTGTCGCTCTCGAGATTGGAACTGAAGACCAGCAAAATAAAATTGCACATAATACCGATCTGTCCACCAAGTCTCGTACCTCGAGAGCGTCTGAAGGGTCTAAAAATCTCATTACGACTCGGCAATAAGTTTTAAGTACAGTGTAAATCTGGTTTTAAAAGCCCAATGCTAAGAATACGAGTAGATTCTGCGCATGTGCGCGAAATTGACTCTTGAATTTCCGATTAAATATAGAAATATTTTGAAATTAAAATATAGTTTTGAAATATATGATTTGGATTGATTCATAGTAACTCTATGATTAATGGAGAAATATAGATAAAATTTATTAAAAAAAATAAAAATTACAAAATTATTTGTCGCTCTCGAGATTCGAACTGAAGACCAGCAAAATAAAATGGCACATCCTGCCGACCTAGCCATCAAGTCTCGTACCTCGAGAGCATCTGAAGGGTCTAAGAACCTCATTACGACTCGGCAAAAAATTTTAAGTACAGTGTAAATCTGGTTTTAAAAGCACAATGCTAAGAATACGAGTAGATTCTGCGCATGTGTGCTAACTTGACTGTTGAATTTCCGATTAAATATAGAAATATTTTTAAATTAAAATTTTGTTTTGAAATATATGATTTGGATTGATTCACAGTAAGTCTATGATTAATGGAGAAATATAGATAAAATTTATTAAAAAAAATAAAAATTACAAAATTATTTCTCGCTCTCGAGATTCGAACTGAAGACCAGCAAAATAAAATGGCACATCCTACCGATCTGTCCACCAAGTCTCGTACCTCCATAGCGTCTGAAGGGTCTAAGAACCTCATTACGACTCGGCAAAAATTTTTAAGTACAGTGTAAATCTGGTTTTAAAAGCACAATGCTAAGAATACGAGTAGATTCTGCGCATGTGCGAGAACTTGACTCTAGAAATTCAGATTAAGTATAGAAATATTTTGAAATTAAATATAGTTTTGAAATATATGATTTGGAATAATTCATCATAACTGCATGAATAATTGAGAAATATAGGTAAAAGTTTTTTTAAAAAAATCAAAATTACAAAATTATTTGTCGCTCTCGAGATTGGAACTGAAGACCAGCAAAATAAAATTGCACATAATACCGATCTGTCCACCAAGTCTCGTACCTCGAGAGCGTCTGAAGGGTCTAAAAATCTCATTACGACTCGGCAATAAGTTTTAAGTACAGTGTAAATCTGGTTTTAAAAGCACAATGCTAAGAATACGAGTAGATTCTGCGCATGTGCGCGAACTTGACTCTTGAATTTCCGATTAAATATAGAAATATTTTGAAATTAAAATATAGTTTTGAAATATATGATTTGGATTGATTCATAGTAACTCTATGATTAATGGAGAAATATAGATAAAATTTATTAAAAAAAATAAAAATTACAAAATTATTTGTCGCTCTCGAGATTCGAACTGAAGACCAGCAAAATAAAATGGCACATCCTGCCGACCTAGCCATCAAGTCTCGTACCTCGACAGCATCTGAAGGGTCTAAGAACCTCATTACGACTCGGCAAAAAATTTTAAGTACAGTGTAAATCTGGTTTTAAAAGCACAATGCTAAGAATACGAGTAGATTCTGCGCATGTGCGCGAACTGGACTCTTGAATTTCCGATTAAATATAGAAATATTTTGAAATTAAAATATTGTTTTGAAATATATGATTTGGATTTATTCATAGTTACTCTATGATTAATGGAGAAATATAGATAAAATTTATTAAAAAAAAAAGAACAATTACAAAATTAATTGTCGCCCTCGAGATTCGAACATTAGACCAGAAAAATACAATGACACATCTTGCCGATCTAGCCATCAAGTCTCATACAGGAACTTTTAGAGAGAAATAGTATAAATTTTAGATTAAAACTAGAAAAATTACGACTATTTAATAAAAAATAGGAGATGTTTTAGAGAAAAATAGGAGAAATGCTTGGAAAAATAGGGAGAAATTTTCAGAAACATAGAGGAAGTTTTGTCGAGAAGTAGTGAACATTTTAGTGTAAAACAGGAAAAATTATAAAAATTTAAGGATAAAAGGAGAGATTTTAAAGAAAAATAAGAGAACTGCTTGGGAAAATATGGAGAAAGGTTCCAAAACAGAGAGGAAGTTTTGGAGAAAAATAATGAAAATTTTAGTGTAACACTGGAAAAATTTTGAAAATTCAATTAAAAAATAGGAGATATTTCAGAGAAAAATAGGAGATATTTCAGAGAAAAATAGGAGATATTTCAGAGAAAAATAGGAGATATTTCAGAGAAAAATAGGAGAAATGCTTGGAAAAATAGGGAGAAAAGTTCAGAAACAGAAAGGAAGTTTTGTAGAGAAATAGTAAAAATTGAAGTGTATAACAGGAAAAATTATAAAAATTTAAAAATAAAGGTAGAGATTTTAGAGAAAAATAGGAGAACTGCTTTGGAAAGTAGGGAGAAATGTTCCAAAACACAGAGGAAGTTTTGGAGAGAAATAGTGGAAATTTAAGTGTAAAACGAAAAAATATAAATATTTAAAAAAAAAGATAGATTTTAGAGAAAAATAGGAGAAGTGCTTGGGAAAATAGTGAGAAATGTTCCAAAACATAGAGGAAGTAGAGGAGAGAAATATTGAAAATTTTAGTGTAAAACTGGAAACATAATAAAAATTTAAGGAGAAATGCTTGGGAAAATAGGGAGAAATATTCAGAAACATACAGGAAGTTTTGTAGAAAAATAGTGAACATTTTAATGTAAAAAAGGAAAAATTCTAAAAATTTAAGGAAAAAAGGAGAGATTTTAAAGAAAAATAGGAGAAATGCTTGGAAAAATATATAGAAATGTTCAGAAACATACAGGAAGTTCTGGAGAGAAATAGTGAAAATTTCAGTGTAAAACTATAAAAATTATAAAAATTTGAAGAAATAGGGGAAATTTTAGAGAAAAATAGGAGAAATGCTTGGGAGAATAGGGAGAAAGGTTCAGAAACATACAGAAAGTTTTGTAGAGAAATAGTGAAAATTTGAGTGTATAACAGGAAAAATTATAAAAATTTAAGGAAAAGAGGAGAGATTTTAGAGAAAAATAGAAGAACTGCTTTGGAAAGTAGGGAGAAATGTTCCAAAACACGGAGGAAGTTTTGGAGAGAAATAGTGGAAATTTTAGAGTTAAACTGGAATAATTATGAAAATTTAAGGAAAAACTAGGTGAGATTTTAGAGAAAAATAGGAGAAATGCTTGGAAAAATAGGGAGAAATGTTCAGAAACAGAGGAAGTTTTGTCGAGAAATAGTGAACATTTTAGTGTAAAACAGGAAAAATTATAAAAATTTAAGGAAAAAAGGAGAGATTTTAGAGAAAAATAGGAGAAATGCTTGAAAAAATATGGAGAAATGTTCAGAAACATAGAGGAAGTTTTGCCGAGAAATAGTGAACATTATAGTGTAAGACAGGAAAAATTATAAAAATTTAAGGAAAAAAGGAGATATTTTAGAGAAAAAAAATGAGAAATGCTTCGGAAAAAAGGGAGAAATGATCAGAAACATACAGGAAGTTTAAGAGAAAAATAGTGAAAACTTTAGTGTAAAAAAGAAATTTTATGAAAATTTAAGGAAAAAAGGAGTGATTTTAAAGAAAAATAAGAAAACTGCTTTGGAAAATAGAGAGAAATGTTCAGAAACATACAGGAACTTTTAGAGAGAAATAGTGAAAATTTTAGATTAAAACTAGAAAAATTATGAGCATTTAATAAAAAATGAGATATTTTAGAGAAAAATAGGAGAAATGCTTGGGAAAATGTGGAGAAATGTTCCAAAACAGAGAGGAAATTTGGAAAAATATAATGAACATTTAAGTGTAAAACTGGAAAAATTATGAAAATTCAATTAAAAAATAGGAGATATTTTAGAGAAAAATAGGAGAAATGGTTGGAAAAATAGGGAGAAATTTTCAAAAATATAGAGGAAGTTTTTTAGAGAAATAGTAAAATTTGAGTGTATAACAGGAAAAATTATAAAAATTTAAGGAAAAGATTAGAGAATTTAGAGAAAAATAGGAGAACTGCTTTGGAAAGTAGGGAGAAATGTTCCAAAACACAGAGGAAGTTTTAAAGAAATAGTGGAAATTTAAGTATAAAACGAAAAATTATAAATGTTTTAAAAAAAGGATAGATTTTAGAGAAAAATATGAGAAATGCTTGGGAAAATATGGAGAAATGTTCCAAAACAGAAAGGAAGATTTGTAGAGAAATAGTGAAAATTTCAGTGTAAAACAGGAAAAATTATAAAAATTTAAGGAAAAAATGAGAGATTTTAGCGAAAAATAGGAGAACTGCTTTGTAAAGTAGGGAGAAATGTTCCAAAACCCAGAGTAAGTTTTGGAGAGAAATAGTGGAAATTTTAGAGTTAAACTGGAAAAATTATGAAAATTTAAGGAAAAAATAAGAGAGATTTTAGAGAAAAAAAATGAGAAATGCTTCGGAAAATAGGGAGAAATGTTCAGAAACATACAGGAACTTTTAGAGAGAAATAGTGTTTCACAGAGGAGGTTTTGGAGAGAAATAGTGGAAATTTAAGTATAAAACGAAAAATTATAAATATTAAAAAAAAAGATAGATTTTAGAGAAAAATAGGAGAAATGCTTGGGAAAATAGTGAGAAATGTTCCAAAACATAGAGGAAGTAGAGGAGAGAAATATTGGAGGAGAAATGTTTGGGAAAATAGGGAGAAATCTTTCAAAACACAGAGGAATTATAGGAGAGAAATATTGAAAATTTTTGTGTAAAACTGGAAAAATTATGAAAATTTAAGGAAAAAATAGCAGAGATTTTAGAGAAAAATACGAGAAATGCTTGAAAAAATAGGGAGAAATGTTCAGAAACATAGAGGAAGTTTTGTCGAGAAATAGTGAAAACTTTAGTGTAAAAAAGAAAAATTTATGAAAATTTAAGGAAAAAAGGAGAGATTTTAAAGAAAAATAAGAAAACTGCTTTGGAAAATAGAGAGAAATGTTCAGAAACATACAGGAACTTTTAGAGAGAAATAGTGAAAATTTTAGATTAAAACTAGAAAAATTATGAGCATTTAATAAAAAATAAGAGATATTTTAGAGAAAAATAGGAGAAATGCTTGGGAAAATGTGGAGAAATGTTCCAAAACAGAGAGGAAGTTTTGGAAAGAAATAATGAACATTTAAGTGTAAAACTGGAAAAATTATGAAAATTCAATTAAAAAATAGGAGATATTTTAGAGAAAAATAGGAGAAATGGTTGGAAAAATAGGGAGAAATTTTCAAAAACATGGAGGAAGTTTTGTAGAGAAATAGTGAAAATTTGAGTGTATAACAGGAAAAATAATAAAAATTTAAGGAAAAGAGGAGAGAATTTAGAGAAAAATAGGAGAACTGCTTTGGAAAGTAGGGAGAAATGTTCCAAAACACAGAGGAAGTTTTGGAGAGAAATAGTGGAAATTTAAGTATAAAACGAAAAATTATAAATATTAAAAAAAAAGGATAGATTTTAGAGAAAAATAGGAGAAATGCTTGGGAAAATAGTGAGAAATGTTCCAAAACATAGAGGAAGTAGATGAGAGAAATATTGAAAATTTTAGTGTAAAACTGGAAACATTATAAAAATTTAAGGAGAAATGCTTGGGAAAATAGGGAGAAATATTCAGAAACATAGAGGAAGTTTTGTAGAGAAATAGTGAACATTTTAATGTAAAAAAGAAAAAATTATAAAAATTTAAGGAAAAAAGGAGAGATTTTAGAGAAAAATAGGAGAAATGCTTGGAAAAATATGGAGAAATGTTCAGAAACATAGAGGAAGTTTTGTCGAGAAATAGTGAACATAATAGTGTAAGACAGGAAAAATTATAAAAATTTAAGCAAAAAAGGAGATATTTCAGAGAAAAAAAATGAGAAATGCTTCGGAAAATAGGGAGAAATGTTCAGAAACATAGAGGTATTTTTGTCGAGAAATAGTGAACATTTTAGTGTAAAACAAGAAAAATTATAAAAATTTAAGGAAAAAAGGAGACATTTTAGACAAAAAAATGAGCAATGCTTCGGAAAATAGGGAGAAATGTTCAGAAACATACAGGAAGTTTGAGAGAAAAATAGGGAAAAGTTTAGTGTAAAAAAGGAAAATTTATGAAAATTTAAGGAAAAAAGGAGAGATTTTAAAGAAAAATAAGAGAACTTCTTTGGAAAATAGGGAGAAATGTTCAGAAACATACAGGAACTTTTAGAGAGAAATAGTATAAATTTTAGATTAAAACTAGAAAAATTATGACTATTTAATAAAAAATAAGAGATATTTTAGAGAAAAATAGGAGAAATGCTTGGAAAAATAGGGAGAAATTTTCAGAAACATAGAGGAAGTTTTGTCGAGAAATAGTGAACATTTTAGTGTAAAACAGGAAAAATTATAAAAATTTAATTAAAAAAGGAGAGATTTTAAAGAAAAATAAGAGAACTGCTTTGGAAAATAGGGAGAAATGTTCAGAAACGTACAGGAACTTTTAGAGAGAAATAGTGAAAATTTTAGATTAAAACTGGAAAAATTATGACAATTTAATAAAAAATAGGAGATATTTTAGAGAAGAATAGGAGAAATGCTTGGGAAAATATGGAGAAAGGTTCCAAAACAGAGAGGAAGTTTCGGAGAAAAATAATGAAACTTTTAGTGTAACACTGGAAAAATTTTGAAAATTCAATTAAAAAATAGGAGATATTTCAGAGAAAAAAAATAGGAGAAATGCTTGGAAAAATAGGGAGAAAAGTTCAGAAACATAAAGGAAGTTTTGTAGAGAAATAGTAAAAATTGAAGTGTATAACAGGAAAAATTATAAAAATTTAAGGAAAAGAGGAGAGATTTTAGAGAAAAATAGAAGAACTGCTTTGGAAAGTAAGGAGAAATGTTCCAAAACACGGAGGAAGTTTTGGAGAGAAATACTGGAAATTTTAGAGTTAAAGTGGAATAATTATGAAAATTTAAGGAAAAACTATGTGAGATTTTAGAGAAAAATAGGAGAAATGCTTGGAAAAATAGGGAGAAATGTTCAGAAACAGAGAAAGTTTTGTCGAGAAATAGTGAACATTTTAGTGTAAAACAGGAAAAATTATAAAAATTTAATTAAAAAAGGAGAGATTTTAAAGAAAAATAAGAGAACTGCTTTGGAAAATAGGGAGAAATGTTCAGAAACGTACAGGAACTTTTAGAGAGAAATAGTGAAAATTTTAGATTAAAACTGGAAAAATTATGACAATTTAATAAAAAATAGGAGATATTTTAGAGAAGAATAGGAGAAATGCTTGGGAAAATATGGAGAAAGGTTCCAAAACAGAGAGGAAGTTTCGGAGAAAAATAATGAAACTTTTAGTGTAACACTGGAAAAATTTTGAAAATTCAATTAAAAAATAGGAGATATTTCAGAGAAAAAAAATAGGAGAAATGCTTGGAAAAATAGGGAGAAAAGTTCAGAAACATAAAGGAAGTTTTGTAGAGAAATAGTAAAAATTGAAGTGTATAACAGGAAAAATTATAAAAATTTAAGGAAAAGAGGAGAGATTTTAGAGAAAAATAGAAGAACTGCTTTGGAAAGTAAGGAGAAATGTTCCAAAACACGGAGGAAGTTTTGGAGAGAAATACTGGAAATTTTAGAGTTAAAGTGGAATAATTATGA
Organism: Argiope bruennichi; assembly: GCF_947563725.1. Lineage (NCBI taxonomy): Eukaryota > Metazoa > Arthropoda > Arachnida > Araneae > Araneidae > Argiope > Argiope bruennichi. Next base: position 121,305,336 of record NC_079163.1, read on the forward strand.
AAATTTAAGGAAAAACTATGTGAGATTTTAGAGAAAAATAGGAGAAATGCTTGGAAAAATAGGGAGAAATGTTCAGAAACAGAGAAAGTTTTGTCGAGAAATAGTGAACATTTTAGTGTAAAACAGGAAAAATTATAAAAATTAAAGGAAAAAAAGAGACATTTTAGACAAAAGAGTAAGTTTTGGAGAGAAATAGTGGAAATTTTAGAGTTAAACTGGAAAAATTATGAAAATTTAAGGAAAAAATAGGAGAGATTTTAGAGAAAAATAGGAGGCTTTGGAAAAAAGGGAGAAATATTTCACAGAGGAAGTTTTGGAGAGAAATAGTGGAAATTTAAGTATAAAACGAAAAATTATAAATATTTAAAAAAAACTATAGATTTTAGAGAAAAATAGGAGAAATGCTTGGGAAAATAGGGAGAAATGTTCCAAAACATAGAGGAAGTAGAGGAGAGAAATATTGAAAATTTTAGTGTAAAACTGGAAACATTATAAAATTTTAAGGAGAAATGCTTGGGAAAATAGGGAGAAATATTCAGAAACATAGAGGAAGTTTTGTAGAGAAATAGTGAACATTTTAATGTAAAAAAGAAAAAATTATAAAAATTTAAGGAAAAAAGGAGAGATTTTAGAGAAAAATAGGAGAAATGCTTGGAAAAATATGGAGAAATGTTCAGAAACATAGAGGAAGTTTTGTCGAGAAATAGTGAACATAATAGTGTAAGACAGGAAAAATTATAAAAATTTAAGGAAAAAAGGAGATATTTAAGAGAAAAAAAATGAGAAATGCTTCGGAAAATAGGGAGAAATGTTCAGAAACATAGAGGTATTTTTGTCGAGAAATAGTGAACATTTTAGTGTAAAACAAGAAAAACTATAAAAATTTAAGGAAAAAAGGAGACATTTTAGACAAAAAAATGAGCAATGCTTCGGAAAATAGGGAGAAATGTTCAGAAACATACAGGAACTTTTAGAGAGAAATAGTATAAATTTTAGATTAAAACTAGAAAAATTATGACTATTTAATAAAAAATAGGAGATATTTTAGAGAAAAATAGGAGAAATGCTTGGAAAAATAGGGAGAAATTTTCAGAAACATAGAGGAAGTTTTGTCGAGAAATAGTGAACATTTTAGTGTAAAAAAATGAGAGATTTTAGCGCAAAATAGGAGAACTGCTTTGTAAAGTAGGGAGAAATGTTCCAAAACCTAGAGTAAGTTTTGGAGAGAAATAGTGGAAATTTTAGAGTTAAACTGGAAAAATTATGAAAATTTAAGGAAAAAATAGGAGAGATTTTAGAGAAAAATAGGAGGCTTTGGAAAAAAGGGAGAAATATTTCACAGAGGAAGTTTTGGAGAGAAATAGTGGAAATTTAAGTATAAAACGAAAAATTATAAATATTTAAAAAAAACTATAGATTTTAGAGAAAAATAGGAGAAATGCTTGGGAAAGTAGTGAGAAATGTTCCAAAACATAGAGGAAGTAGAGGAGAGAAATATTGAAAATTTTAGTGTAAAACTGGAAACATTATAAAAATTTAAGGAGAAATTCTTCGAAAAATAGGGAGAAATATTCAGAAACATAGAGGAAGTTTTGTAGAGAAATAGTGAACATTTTAATGTAAAAAAGAAAAAATTATAAAAATTTAAGGAAAAAAGGAGAGATTTTAGAGAAAAATAGGAGAAATGCTTGGAAAAATATGGAGAAATGTTCAGAAACATAGAGGAAGTTTTGTCGAGAAATAGTGAACATTATAGTGTAAGACAGGAAAAATTATAAAAATTTAAGGAAAAAAGGAGATATTTTTGAGAAAAAAAATGAGAAATGCTTCGGAAAATAGGGAGAAATGTTCAGAAACATAGAGGTATTTTTGTCGAGAAATTGTGAACATTTTAGTGTAAAACAAGAAAAATTATAAAAATTTAAGGAAAAAAGGAGACATTTTAGACAAAAAAAATGAGAAATGCTTCGGAAAATAGGAAGAAATGTTCAGAAACATACAGGAAGTTTTAGAGAAAAATAGTGAAAAGTTTAGTGTAAAAAAGGAAAAATTTATGAAAATTTAAGGAAAAAAGGAGAGATTTTAAAGAAAAATAAGAGAACTTCTTTGGAAAATAGGGAGAAATGTTCAGAAACATACAGGAACTTTTAGAGAGAAATAGTATAAATTTTAGATTAAAACTAGAAAAATTATGACTATTTAATAAAAAATAGGAGATATTTTAGAGAAAAATAGGAGAAATGCTTGGAAAAATAGGGAGAAATTTTCAGAAACATAGTTTTGTCGAGAAATAGTGAACATTTTAGTGTAAAACAGGAAAAATTATAAAAATTTAAGGAAAAAAGGAGAGATTTTAAAGAAAAATAAGAAACTGCTATGGAAAATAGGGAGAAATGTTCAGAAACATACAGGAACTTTTAGAGAAATAATGAAAATTTTAGTGTAAAAAAGGAAAATTTATGAAAATTTAAGGAAAAAAGGAGAGATTTTAAAGAAAAATAAGAGAACTTCTTTGGAAAATAGGGAGAAATGTTCAGAAACATACAGGAACTTTTAGAGAGAAATAGTATAAATTTTAGATTAAAACTAGAAAAATTATGACAATTTAATAAAAAATAGGAGATATTTTAGAGAAGAATAGGAGAAATGCTTGGGAAAATATGGAGAAAGGTTCCAAAACAGAGAGGAAGTTTTGGAGAAAAATAATGAAACTTTTAGTGTAACACTGGAAAATTTTTGAAAATTCAATTAAAAAATAGGAGATATTTCAGAGAAAAATAGAAGATATTTCAGAGAAAAAAAAATAGGAGAAATGATTGGAAAAATAGGGAGAAAATTTCAGAAACATAAAGGTAGTTTTGTAGAGAAATAGTAAAAATTGAAGTGTATAACAGGAAAAATTATAAAAATTTAAGTATTAAGAGAGAGATTTTAGAGAAAAATAGGAGAACTGCTTTAGAAAGTAGGGAGAAATGTTCCAAAACACAGAGGAAGTTTTGGAGAGAAATAGTGGAATTTTAAGTGTAAAACGAAAAAATATAAATATTTAAAAAAAAGGATAGATTTTAGAGAAAAATAGGAGAAGTGCTTGGGAAAATAGGGAGAAATCTTCCAAAACATAGAGTAATTATAGGAGAGAAATATTGAAAAGTTTTGTGTAAAACTGGAAAAATTATGAAAATTTAAGGAAAAAATAGGAGAGATTTTAGAGAAAAATACAAGAAGTGCTTGAAAAAATAGGGAGAAATGTTCAGAAACATAGAGGAAGTTTTGTCGAGAAATATTGAACATTATAGTGTTAGACAGGAAAAATTATAAAAATTTAAGGAAAAAAGGACATATTTTAGAGAAAAAAATGAGAAATGCTTCGGAAAATAGGGAGAAATGTTCAGAAACATAGAGCTATTTTTGTCGAGAAATAGTGAACATTTTAGTGTAAAACAAGAAAAATTATAAAAATTTAATAAAAAAAGGAGACATTTTAGACAAAAAAAAATGAGAAATGCTTCGGAAAATATGGAGAAATGTTCAGAAACATACAGGAAGTTTTAGAGAAAAATAGTGAAAAGTTTAGTGTAAAAAAGGAAAATTTATGAAAATTTAAGGAAAAAAGGAGAGATTTTAAAGAAAAAGAAGAGAACTTCTTTGGAAAATAGGGAGGAATTTTCAGAAACATACAGGAACTTTTAGAGAGAAATAGTGAAAATTTTAGATTAAAACTAGAAAAATTATGACAATTTCATAAAAAATAGGAGATATTTTAGAGAAGAATAGGAGAAATGCTTGGGAAAATATGGAGAAAGGTTCCAAAACAGAGAGAAAGTTTTGGAGAAAAATAATGAAAATTTTAGTGTAACACTGGAAAAATTTTGAAAATTCAATTAAAAAATAGGAGATATTTTAGAGAAAAATAGGAGAAATGGTTGGAAAAATAGGGAGAAAAGTTCAGAAACATAAAGGAAGTTTTGTAGAGAAATAGTAAAAATTGAAGTGTATAACAGGAAAAATTATAAAAATGTAAGGAAAGATTTTAGAGAAAAATAGGAGAACTGCTTTGGAAAGTAGGGAGAAATGTTCCAAAACACAGAGGAAGTTTTGGAGAGAAATAGTGGAAATTTAAGTGTAAAACGAAAAAATATAAATATTTAAAAAAAGGGATAGATTTTAGAGATAAATAGGAGAAGTGCTTGGGAAAATAGTGAGAAATATTCCAAAACATAGAGGAAGTAGAGGAGAGAAATATTGAAAATTTTAGTGTAAAACTGGAAAAATTATGAAAATTTAAGGAAAAAAGGAGAGATTTTAGAGAAAAATACGAGAAATGCTTGAAAAAATAGGGAGAAATGTTCAGAAACATAGAGGAAGTTTTGTCGAGAAATAGTGAACATTATAGTGTAAAACAGGAAAAATTATAATAATTTAAGGAAAAAAGGAGAGATTTTTAAGAAAAATAAGAGAACTGCTTTGAAAATAGGGAGAATAATCGAAACGCTCCTATCCTACTCGATTTATCTATATTTTTCCATTAATCATAAAGTTACTATGAATCAATCCAAATCATATATTTCAAAACAATATTTTAATTTCAAAATATTTCTATGTTTAATCGGAATTTCAAGAGTCAATTTCGCGCACATGCGCAGAATCTACTCGTATTCTTAGCATTGTGCTTTTAAAACCAGATTTACACTGTACTTAAAACTTATTGCCGAGTCGTAATAAGCATCCTAGAACCTTAAGACGCCCTCGAGGTACTAGACTTGGTGGCTAGATCGGCAGGATGTGCCATTGTATTTTTTTGGTCTTCTGTTCGAATCTCGAGAGCGACAAATAATTTTGTAATTTTTCTTTTTTTTTAATAAATTTTATCTATATTTCTCAATTATTCATGCAGTTATGATGAATTATTCCAAATCATATATTTCAAAACTCTATTTTAATTTTAAAATATTTCTATATTTAATCGGAATTTCTAGAGTCAAGTTCGCGCACATGCGCAGAATCTACTCGTATTCTTAGCATTGTGCTTTTAAAACCAGATTTACACTGTACTTAAAACTTATTGCCGAGTCTTAATGTGGATCCTAGAACCTTAAGAGTTTTCGAGGTACGAGACTTGGTGGCTAGATCGGCAGGATGAGGCGTTGTATTTTTCTGGTCTTCTGTTCAAATATCGAAAGCGATGAATAATTTTGTAAATTTTCTTTTTTTGTAATAAATTGTACCTATATTTCTCAATTATTCATGCAGTTATGATGAATTATTTCAAATCATATATTTCAAAACTATATTTAATTTCAAAATATTTCTATGTTTAATCGGAATTTCAAGAGTCAAGTTTGCGAACATGCGCAGAATCTACTCGTATTCTTAGCATTGTGCTTTTAAAACAAGATTTACACTGTACTTAAAACTTATTGCCGAGTCGCAATGACATTTTTAGACCCTTCAGACGCTCTCGAGGTACGAGACTTGGTGGCTAGATCGGAAGGATATGGCGAAGTATTTTGCTGGTCTTCTGTTCGAATTTCGAGAGCTACAAATAATTTTGTAATTTTTCTTTATTTTAATAAATTTTACCTATATTTCTCAATTATTCATGCAGTTATGATGAATTATTCCAAATCATATATTTAAAAACTCTATTTTAATTTCAAAATATTTCCATATTTAATCGGAATTTCTAGAGTCAAGTTCGCGCACATGCGCAGAATCTACTCGTATTCTTAGCATTGTGCTTTTAAAACCAGATTTACACTGTACTTAAAACTTATTGCCGAGTCTTAATGTGGATCCTAGAACCTTAAGACGCTTTCGAGGTACGAGACTTGGTGGCTAGATCGGCAGGATGTGCCATTGTATTTTTCTGGTCTTCTGTTCGAATCTCGAGAGCGACAAATAATTTTGTAATTTTTCTTTTTTTTAATAAATTTTATCTATATTTTTCCATTAATCATAGAGTTATTATGAATCAATCCAAATCAACGCTATGAAATATATGATTTGGAATAATTCATCATAACTGCATGAATAATTGAGAAATATAGGTAAAATTTACTACAAAAAAAGAAAAATTACAAAATTATTTGTCGCTCTCGAGATTCGAGCAGAAGACCAGAAAAATACAATGGCACATCCTGCCGGTCTAGCCACCAAGTCTCGTACCTCGAGAGCGTCTGAAAGGTTGAAGAACCCCATTACGCTAGGAAAAAAGTTTTAAGTACAGTGTAAATCTGGTTTTAAAAGCACAATGCTAAGAATACGAGTAGATTCTGCGCATGTGTGCGAACTTGACTCTTGAAATTCCGATTAAAAATAGAAATATTTTGAAATTAAAATATTGTTTGGAAATATATGATTTGGATTGAATCATAGTAACTCTATGATTAATGGAAAAATATAGATAAAATTTATTTAAAAAAAAAGAAAAATTACAAAATTATTCATCGCTCTCGATATTTGAACAGAAGACCAGAAAAATACAACGCCTCATCCTGCCGATCTAGCCACCAAGTCTCGTACCTCGAGAGCGTCTGAAGGGTTTAAGAACCTTATTACGACTCGGCAATAAGTTTTAAGTACAGTGTAAATCTGGTTTTAAAAGCACAATGCTAAGAATACGAGTAGATTCTGCGCATGTGAGTGAACTTCACTCTTGAAATTCGATTAAACATAGAAATATTTTAAAATTAAAATAGAGTTTTGAAATATATGATTTGGAATAATTCATCATAACTGCATGAATAATTGAGAAATATAGGTAAAATTTATTACAAAAAAAGAAAAATTACAAAATTATTTGTCGCTTTCGAGATTGGAACAGAAGACCAGAAAAATACAATGGTACATCCTGCCGATCTAGCCACCAAGTCTCGTGCCTCGAGAGCGTCTTAAGGTTCTAGGATCCTCATTACGACTCGGCAATAAGTTTTAAGTACTGAGTAAATCTGGTTTTAACAGCACAATGCTACGAATACGAGTAGATTCTGCGCATGTGCGCGAACTTGACTCTTGAAATTCCGATTAAACATAGAAATATTTTGAAATTAAAATATTGTTTTGAAATATATGATTTGGATTGATTCATAGTAACTCTATGATTAATGGAAAAATATAGATAAAATTTATTTAAAAAAAAAAGAAAAATTACAAAATTATTCATCGCTCTCGATATTTGAACAGAAGACCAGAAAAATACAACGCCTCATCCTGCCGATCTAGCCACCAAGTCTCGTGCCTCGAGAGCGTCTTAAGGTTCTAGGATCCTCATTACGACTCGGCAATAAGTTTTAAGTATTGAGTAAATCTGGTTTCAAAAGCACAATGCTAAGAATACGAGTAGATTCTGCGCATGTGCGCGAACTTGACTCTAGAAATTCCGATTAAATATAGAAATATTTTTAAATTAAAATAGAGTTTTGAAATATATGATTTGGAATAATTCATCATAACTGCATGAATAATTGAGAAATATAGATAAAATTTATTTTAAAAAAAATTACAAAATTATTTGTCGCTCTCGAGACTCGAACAGAAGACCAGAAAAATACAACGCCTCATCCTGCCGATCTAGCCACCAAGTCTCGTAACTCGAGAGCGTCTGAAGGGTTTAAGAACCTCATTACGACTCGGCAATAAGTTTTAAGTACAGTGTAAATCTGGTTTTAAAAGCACAATGCTAAGAATACGAGTAGATTCTGCGCATGTGCGTGAACTTTACACTTAAAATTCCGATTAAATATAGAAATATTTTGAAATTAAATATAATTTTGAAATATATGATTTGGAATAATTCATCATAACTGCATGAATAATTGAGAAATATAGGTAAAATTTATTACAAAAAAAGAAAAATTACAAAATTATTTGTCGCTTTCGAGATTGGAACAGAAGACCAGAAAAATACAATGGCACATCCTGCCGATCTAGCCACCAAGTCTCGTGCCTCGAGAGCGTCTTAAGGTTCTAGGATCCTCATTACGACTCGGCAATAAGTTTTAAGTACTGAGTAAATCTGGTTTTAACAGCACAATGCTAAGAATACGAGTAGATTCTGCGCATGTGCGCGAGCTTGACTCTAGAAATTCCGATTAAATATAGAAATATTTTAAAATTAAAATAGAGTTTTGAAATATATGATTTGGAATAATTCATCATAACTGCATGAATAATTGAGAAATAAAGATTAAATTTATTTCAAAAAAAGAAAAATTACAAAATTATTTGTCGCTTTCGAGATTGGAACAGAAGACCAGAAAAATACAATGGCACATCCTGCCGAGCTAGCCACCAATTCTCGTGCCTCGAGAGCGTCTTAAGGTTCTAGGATCCTCATTACGACTCGGCAATAAGTTTTAAGTACTGAGTAAATCTGGTTTTAACAGCACAATGCTAAGAATACGAGTAGATTCTGCGCATGTGCGCGAACTTGACTCTAGAAATTCCGATTAAATATAGAAATATTTTAAAATTAAAATAGAGTTTTGAAATATATGATTTGGAATAATTCATCATAACTGCATGAATAATTGAGAAATATAGATAAAATTTATTAAAAAAAAAGAAAAATTACAAAATTATTTGTCGCTCTCGAGATTCGAACAGAAGACCAAAAAAATACAATGGCACATCCTGCCGATCTAGCCACCAAGTCTAGTACCTCGAGGGCGTCTTAAGGTTCTAGGATGCTTATTACGACTCGGCAATAAGTTTTAAGTACTGAGTAAATCTGGTTTTAACAGCACAATGCTACGAATACGAGTAGATTCTGCGCATGTGCGCGAACTTGACTCTTGAAATTCCGATTAAACATAGAAATATTTTGAAATTAAAATATTGTTTTGAAATATATGATTTGGATTGATTCATAGTAACTCTATGATTAATGGAAAAATATAGATAAAATTTATTTAAAAAAAAAAAGAAAAATTACAAAATTATTCATCGCTCTCGATATTTGAACAGAAGACCAGAAAAATACAACGCCTCATCCTGCCGATCTAGCCACCAAGTCTCGTGCCTCGAGAGCGTCTTAAGGTTCTAGGATCCTCATTACGACTCGGCAATAAGTTTTAAGTACTGAGTAAATCTGGTTTCAAAAGCACAATGCTAAGAATACGAGTAGATTCTGCGCATGTGCGCGAACTTGACTCTAGAAATTCCGATTAAATATAGAAATATTTTTAAATTAAAATAGAGTTTTGAAATATATGATTTGGAATAATTCATCATAACTGCATGAATAATTGAGAAATATAGATAAAATTTATTTTAAAAAAAATTACAAAATTATTTGTCGCTCTCGAGATTCGAACAGAAGACCAGAAAAATACAACGCCTCATCCTGCCGATCTAGCCACCAAGTCTCGTAACTCGAGAGCGTCTGAAGGGTTTAAGAACCTCATTACGACTCGGCAATAAGTTTTAAGTACAGTGTAAATCTGGTTTTAAAAGCACAATGCTAAGAATACGAGTAGATTCTGCGCATGTGCGTGAACATTACACTTAAAATTCCGATTGAATATAGAAATATTTTGAAATTAAATATAATTTTGAAATATATGATTTGGAATAATTCATCATAACTGCATGAATAATTGAGAAATAAAGATTAAATTTATTTCAAAAAAAGAAAAATTACAAAATTATTTGTCGCTTTCGAGATTGGAACAGAAGACCAGAAAAATACAACGCCACATCCTGCCGATCTAGCCACCAAGTCTCGTACCTCGAAAGCGTCTTAAGGTTCTGTGATCCTCATTACGACTCTTCAAAAAGTTTTAATTACAGTGTAAATCTGGTTTTAAAAGCACAATGCTAAGAATACGAGTAGATTCTGCGCATGTGCGCGAACTTGACTCTTCAAATTCCGATTAAACATAGAAATATTTTGAAATTAAAATATTGTTTTGAAATATATGATTTGGATTGATTCATAGTAACTCTATGATTAATGGGAAAATATAGATAAAATTTATTTTTAAAAAAAAAGAGAAAAATTACAAAATTATTTATCGCTCTCGAGATTTGAACAGAAGACCAGAAAAATACAACGCCATATCCTGCCGATCTAGCCACCAAGTCTCGTACCTCGAGAGCGTCTGAAGGGTCTAAAAATGTCATTACGACTCTGCAAAAAGTTTTAATTACAGTGTAAATCTGGTTTTAAAAGCACAATGCTAAGAATACAAGTAGAATACAAGTAGTGAAATTAAATATAGTTTTGAAATATATGATTTGGAATAATTCATCATAACTGCATGAATAATTGAGAAATATAGATAAAAATTATTAAAAAAAAAAGAAAAATTACAAAATTATTTGTCGCTCTCGAGATTCGAACAGAAGACCAGCAAAATACAACGCCACATCCTGCCGATCTAGCCACCAAGTCTCGTATCTCGAAAGCGTCTTAAGGTTCTGGGATCCTCATTACGACTCGGCAAAAAGTTTTAATTACAGTGTAAATCTGGTTTTAAAAGCACAATGCTAAGAATACGAGTAGATTCTGCGCATGTGCGCGAACTTGACTCTAGAAATTGCGATTAAATATAGAAATATTTTGAAATTAAAATAGAGTTTTATATATATATGATATGGAATAATTCATCATAACTGCATGAATAATTGAGAAATATAGATAAAATTTATTTAAAAAAAAGAAAAATTACAAAATTATTTGTCGCTCTCGAGATTCGAACAGAAGACCAGCAAAATACAACGCCACATCCTGCCGATCTAGCCACCAAGTCTCGTACCTCGAAAGCGTCTTAAGGTTCTGTGATCCTCATTACGACTCTTCAAAAAGTTTTAATTACAGTGTAAATCTGGTTTTAAAAGCACAATGCTAAGAATACGAGTAGATTCTGCGCATGTGCGCGAACTTGACTCTAGAAATTGTGATTAAATATAGAAATATTTTAAAATTAAATATAATTTTGAAATATATGATTTGGAATAATTCATCATAACTGCATGAATAATTGAGAAATATAGGTAAAATTTATTACAAAAAAAGAAAAATTACAAAATTATTTGTCGCTTTCGAGATTGGAACAGAAGACCAGAAAAATACAATGGCACATCCTGCCGATCTAGCCACCAAGTCTCGTGCCTCGAGAGCGTCTTAAGGTTCTAGGATCCTCATTACGACTCGGCAATAAGTTTTAAGTACTGAGTAAATCTGGTTTTAACAGCACAATGCTAAGAATACGAGTAGATTCTGCGCATGTGCGCGAACTTGACTCTTGAAATTCCGATTAAACATAGAAATATTTTGAAATTAAAATATTGTTTTGAAATATATGATTTGGATTGATTCATACTAACTCTATGATTAATGGAAAAATATAGATAAATTTTATTTAAAAAAAAAAAGAAAAATTACAAAATTATTCATCGCTCTCGATATTTGAACAGAAGACCAGAAAAATACAACGCCTCATCCTGCCGATCTAGCCACCAAGTCTCGTAACTCGAGAGCGTCTGAAGGGTTTAAGAACCTCATTACGACTCGGCAATAAGTTTTAAGTACAGTGTAAATCTGGTTTTAAAAGCACAATGCTAAGAATACGAGTAGATTCTGCGCATGTGCGTGAACTTGACACTTAAAATTCCGATTAAATATAGAAATATTTTGAAATTAAATATAATTTTGAAATATATGATTTGGAATAATTCATCATAACTGCATGAATAATTGAGAAATATAGGTAAAATTTATTTTAAAAAAAAAGAAAAATTACAAAATTATTCATCGCTCTCGATATTTGAACAGAAGACCAGAAAAACACAAGGCCTCATCCTGCCGATCTAGCCACCAAGTCTCGTGCCTCGAGAGCGTCTTAAGGTTCTAGGATCCTCATTACGACTCGGCAATAAGTTTTAAGTACTGAGTAAATCTGGTTTAACAGCACAATGCTAAGAATACGAGTAGATTCTGCGCATGTGCGCGAACTTGACTCTAGAAATTCCGATTAAATATAGAAATATTTTTAAATTAAAATAGAGTTTTGAAATATATGATTTGGAATAATTCATCATAACTGCATGAATAATTGAGAAATATAGATAAAATTTATTTAAAAAAAAAGAAAAATTACAAAATTACTTGTCGCTCTCGAGATTCGAACAGAAGACCAGAAAAATACAATAGAACATCCTGCCGATCTAGCCACCAAGGCTCATACCTCGAGAGCGTCTGAAGGGTCTAAAAATCTCATTACGACTCGGCAATAAGTTTCAAGTACAGACTAAATCTGGTTTTAAAAGCACAATGCTAAGAATACGAGTAGATTCTGCGCATGTGCGCGAACTTGACTCTTCAAATTCCGATTAAACATAGAAATATTTTGAAATTAAAATATTGTTTTGAAATATATGATTTGGATTGATTCATAGTAACTCTATGATTAATGGAAAAATATAGATAAAATTTATTTAAAAAAAAAGAGAAAAATTACAAAATTATTTATCGCTCTCGAGATTTGAACAGAAGACCAGAAAAATACAACGCCATATCCTGCCGATCTAGCCACCAAGACTCGTACCTCGAGAGCGTCTGAAGGGTCTAAAAATGTCATTACGACTCGGCAATAAGTTTTAAGTACAGTGTAAATCTGGTTTTAAAAGTATAATGCTAAGAATACGAGTAGATTCTGCGCATGTGCGTGAACTTGACACTTAAAATTCCGATTAAATATAGAAATATTGTGAAATTAAATATAGTTTTGAAATATATGATTTGGAATAATTCATCACAACTGCATGAATAATTGAGAAATATAGATAAAAATTATTAAAAAAAAAGAAAAATTACAAAATTATTTGTCGCTCTCGAGATTAGAACAGAAGACCAGAAAAATACAACGCCACATCCTGCCGATCTAGCCACCAAGTCTCGTACCTCGGGAGCGTCTGAAGGGTCTAAAAATGTCATTACGACTCTGCAAAAAGTTTTAATTACAGTGTAAATATGGTTTTAAAAGCACAATGCTAAGAATACAAGTAGTGAAATTAAATATAGTTTTGAAATATATGATTTGGAATAATTCAACATAACTGCATGAATAATTGAGAAATATAGATAAAAATTATTAAAAAAAAAGAAAAATTACAAAATTATTTGTCGCTCTCGAGATTCGAACAGAAGACCAGCAAAATACAACGCCACATCCTGCCGATCTAGCCACCAAGTCTCGTACCTCGAAAGCGTCTTAAGGTTCTGGGATCCTCATTACGACTCGGCAAAAAGTTTTAATTACAGTGTAAACTGGTTTTAAAAGCACAATGCTAAGAATACGAGTAGATTCTTCGCATGTGCGCGAACTTGACTCTAGAAATTGCGATTAAATATAGAAATATTTTGAAATTAAAATAGAGTTTTATATATATATGATATGGAATAATTCATCATAACTGCATGAATAATTGAGAAATATAGATAAAATTTATTTAAAAAAAAGAAAAATTACAAAATTATTTGTCGCTCTCGAGATTCGAACCGAAGACCAGAAAAATACAACGCCACATCCTGCCGATCTAGCCACCAAGTCTCGTACCTCGAAAGCGTCTTAAGGTTCTGTGATCTTCATTACGACTCTTCAAAAAGTTTTAATTACAGTGTAAATCTGGTTTTAAAAGCACAATGCTAAGAATACGAGTAGATTCTGCGCATGTGCGCGAACTTGACTCTAGAAATTGTGATTAAATATAGAAATATTTTAAAATTAAAATAGAGTTTTGAAATATATGATTTAGAATAATTCATCATAACTGCATGAATAATTGAGAAATATAGATAAAATGTATTAAAAAAAAAGAAAAATTACAAAATTATTTGTCGCTATCGAGATTCGAACAGAAGACCAGAAAAATACAAAGGCACATCCTGCCGATCTAGCCACTAAGTCTCGTACCTCGAGAGCATCTGAAGGGTCTAAAAATCTCATTACGACTCGGCAATAAGTTTCAAGTACAGAGTAAATCTGGTTTTAAAAGCACAATGCTAAGAATACGAGTAGATTCTGCGCATGTGCGTGAACTTGACTCTTAAAATTCCGATTAAATATTGAAATATTTTGAAATTAAATATTGTTTTGAAAAATATGATTTGGAATAATTCATCATAACTGCATGAATAATTGAGAAATATAGGTAAAATTTATTAGAAAAAAAGAAAAATTATTTGTCGCTCTCGAGATTCGAACAGAAGACCAGAAAAATAGAATTGCACATCCTGCCGATCTTGCCACCAAGTCTCGTACCTCGAGAGCGTCTTAAGGTTCTAGGATCCTCATTACGACTCGGCAATAAGTTTTAAGTACAGACTAAATCTGGTATTAAAAGCACAATGCTAAGAATACGAGTAGATTCTGCGCATGTGCGCGAACTTGACTCTTCAAATTCCGATTAAACATAGAAATATTTTGAAATTAAAATATTGTTTTGAAATATATGATTTGGATTGATTCATAGTAACTCTATGATTAATGGAAAAATATAGATAAAATTTATTTAAAAAAAAAGAGAAAAATTACAAAATTATTTATCGCTCTCGAGATTTGAACAGAAGACCAGAAAAATACAACGCCATATCCTGCCGATCTAGCCACCAAGACTCGTACCTCGAGAGCGTCTGAAGGGTCTAAAAATGTCATTACGACTCGGCAATAAGTTTTAAGTACAGTGTAAATCTGGTTTTAAAAGTATAATGCTAAGAATACGAGTAGATTCTGCGCATTTGCGTGAACTTGACACTTAAAATTCCGATTAAATATAGAAATATTGTGAAATTAAATATAGTTTTGAAATATATGATTTGGAATAATTCATCACAACTGCATGAATAATTGAGAAATATAGATAAAAATTATTTAAAAAAAAGAAAAATTACAAAATTTTTTGTCGCTCTCGAGATTAGAACAGAAGACCAGAAAAATACAACGCCACATCCTGCCGATCTAGCCACCAAGTCTCGTGCCTCGAGAGCGTCTTAAGGTTCTAGGATCCTCATTACGACTCGGCAATAAGTTTTAAGTACTGAGTAAATCTGGTTTTAACAGCACAATGCTAAGAATACGAGTAGATTCTGCGCATGTGCGCGAACTTGACTCTAGAAATTCCGATTAAATATAGAAATATTTTGAAATTAAAATAGAGTTTTATATATATATGATATGGAATAATTCATCATAACTGCTAAAATTTAAAATTTTTTAAAAAATATATATAAAAATATTTGTCGGCTTCGAGCCTCGAACTGAAAACCTGCAAAACCAAGCGCTACACTCTACCGATCCAGCCACCAAACCTCGTAACCTGTCAGCTTCTGAAGTGTCTAATTATCTCATTACGACTGTCCAGTAAAATTTTAAATAGGAGTCAATCTGGTCTAAAAGCACAATGCTAAAAATACGAATGAATTCTGCGCATGTGCGTGAGCTTGGCTCGTAAAATTTCGAGTAAATATAAAAATATTTTGACATTAAATTCTATTTTTGACGTAGATGATATGGAATTATTCAATTTATCTCTAGCAATGATGGAGAAAAGTGGATAAAATAAATTTAAAAAAAAAGAAACAAAAATATTTAAAAATGTCTGTCGGTTTCGAGACTCGAACTGAAAACCTGCAAAACAAAGATCTACACACTACCGACCCAGCCGCAAAGCCTCGCAACCTGTCAGCTTCTGATGTGTCTAAAAATCTCATTACGACTGTCCAGTAAAATTTTAAATACGGTGTCAATCTGGTCTAAAAGCACAATGCTAAGAAGACGAATTAATTCTGCGCAAGTGCGTGAACTTGGCTCGTAAAATTTTGAATAAATATAGAAATATTTTGATATTCAATTCTATTTTTGACGTAGATGATTTGGAATTATTCAATTTATCTCTAGCAATGATGGAGAAAACTGGATAAAATAATTTTTTTTTAAAAAAAAAAGAAAGAAAAATATTTAAAAATATCTGTCAGCTTCGAGCCTCGAACTGAAGACCTGCAAAACTAAGCGTTACACTCTACCGCCACAGAAATCAAGCCTCGTAACCTGAGAGCTTCTGAAGTGTCTAAGAATCTCATTACGACTGTCCAGTTAAATTTTAAATACGGTGTCAATCTGGTCTAAAAGCACAATGCTGAGAATACGAATGAATTCTGCGCATGTGCGTGAGTTTGGCTCGTAAAATTTCGAATAAATATAAAAATATTTTGACATTAAATTCTATTTTTGACGTAGATGATACGGAATTATTCAATTTATCTCTAATAATGATGGAGAAAACTGGATAAAATAAATTTTAAAAAAAAGAAAGAAAAATATTTAAAAAATATCTGTCGTCTTCGAGCCTCGAACTGAAGACCTGCAAAACTAATAGCTACACTCTACCGCCACAGTAACTGAGCCTCGAACTGAAGACCTGCAAAACAAAGCGCTACACCCTACCGCCACAGAAACCATGCCCCGTAACCTGAGAGCTTCTGAAGTGTCTAAGAATCTCGTTACGACTGTCCAGTAAAATTTTAAATACGGTGTCAATCTGGTCTAAAAGCACAATGCTGAGAAAACGAATGAATTCCGCGCATGTGCGTGAACTTGGCTCGTAAAATTTCGAATAAATATAGAAATATTTTGATATTAAATTCTATTTTTGACGTAGATGATTTGGAATTATTCAATTTATCTCTAGCAATGATGGAGAAAACTGGAAAAATTAAATTTAAAAAAAAAGAAAGAAAGATATTTGTCGGCTTCGAGCCTCGAACTGAATACCTGCAAAGCTAAGCGCTACACTCTAGCACCACAGAAACCAAGCCTCGTAACCTGAAAGCTTCTGAAGTGTCTAAGAATCTCATTACGACTGTCCAGTAAAATTTTAAATACGGTGTCAATCTGGTCTAAAAGCACAATGCTAAGAATACGAATGAATTTTGCGCATGTGCGTGAATTTGACTCATAAAATTTAGAATAAATATAGAAATATTTTGATATTAAATTCTATTTTTGACGTAGATGATTTGGAATAATTCAATTAATCTCTAGTAATAATGGAGAAAACTGGCTAAAGTAAATTTAAAAAAAATATATATAAAAATATTTGTCGGCTTCGAGGCTCGAACTGAAAACCTGCAAAACTAAGAGCTACACTCTACCGATCCAGCCACCAAGCCTCGTAACCTGTCAGCTTCTGAAGTGTCTAAGTATCTCATTACGACTGTCCAGTAAAATTTTAAATAGGTGTCAATCTGGTCTAGAAGCACAATGCTAAGAATACGAATGAATTCTGCGCATGTGCGTGAATTTGACTCATAAAATTTAGAATAAATAAAGAAATATTTTGATATTAAATTCTATTTTTGACGTAGATGATTTGGAATAATTCAATTAATCTCTGGTAATAATGGAGAAAACTGGCTAAAGTAAATTAAAAAAATATATATATATATAAATATTTGTCGGCTTCGAGCCTCGAACTGAAAACCTGCAAAACTAAGCGCTACACTCTACCGATCCAGCCACCAAGCCTCGTAACCTGTCAGCTTCTGAAGTGTCTAAGTATCTCATTACGACTGTCCAGTAAAATTTTAAATAGGTGTCAATCTGGTCTAAAAGTACAATGCTATGAATACGAATGAATTCTGCGCATGTGCGTGAATTTGACTCATAAAATTTAGAATAAATATAGAAATATTTTGATATTAAATTCTATTTTCGACGTAGATGAATTGAAATTATTCAATTTATCTCTAGCAATGATAGAGAAAACTGGATAAAGTAAATTTTTTTTAAAAAAAGAAAGAAAAATATTTAAAAATATCTGTCAGCTTCGAGCCTCGAACTGAAGACCTGCAAAACTAAGCGCTACTCTCTACCGCCAAAGAAACCAAGCCTCGTAACCTGAGAGCTTCTGAAGTGTCTAAGAATCTCATTTCGACTGTCCAGTAAAATTTTAAATACGGTGTCACTCTGGTCTAAAAGCACAATGCTAAGAATACGAATGAATTCTGCGCATGTGCGTGAGCTTGGCTCGTAAAATTTCGAATAAATATAGAAATATTTTGATATTAAATTCTATTTTTGACGTAGATGATATGGAATTATTCAATTTATCTCTAGCAATGATGGAGAAATATGGATAAAAAAAATTTAAAAAAAAGAAACAAAAATATTTAAAAATGTCTGTCGGTTTCGAGACACGAACTGAAGACCTGCAAAACTATGCGTTACACTCTACCGACCCAACCACCAAGCCTTGTAACATGAGAGCTTCTGAAGTGTCTAAGAATCTCATTACGACTGTCCAGTAAAATTTTAAATACTGTATCAATCTGGTCTAAAAGCACAATGCTTAGAATACGAATGAATTCAGCGCATGTGCGTGAACTTCGCTCGTAAAATTTCGAATAAATATAGAAATATTTTGATATTAAATTCTATTTTTGACGTAGATGATATGGAATTATTCAATTTATCTCTAGCAATGATGGAGAAAACTGAATAAAATAAATTTTAAAATAAAGAAACAAAAATATTTAAAAATGTCTGTCGGTTTCGAGACTCGAACTGAAAACCTACAAAACTAAGCGCTACACTCTATCGCCCCAGCCACCAAGCCTCGTAACCTGAGAGCTTCTGAAGTGTCTAAGAATCTCATTACGACTGTCCAGTAAAATTTTAAATACGGTGTCAATCTGGTCTAAATGCACAATGCTAAGAATACGAATGAATTCCGCGCATGTGCGTGAACTTCGCTCGTAAAATTTCGAATAAATATAGAAATATTTTGATATTAAATTCTATTTTTGACGTAGATGATTTGGAATTATTCAATTTATCTCTAGCAATGATAGAGAAAACTGGATAAAATAATTTTTTTAAAAAAAAAGAAAGAAAAATGTTTAAAAATATCTGTCGGCTTCGAGCCTCGAACTGAAGACCTGCTATACTAAGCGCTACACACTACCGCCACAGCCACCAAGCCTCGTAAGGTGAGAGCTTCTGAAGTGTCTAATAATCTCATTACGACTGTCCAGTAAAATTTTAAATAGGTGTCAATATGGTCTAAAAGCACAATGCTAAGAATACGAATGAATTCTGCGCATGTGCGTGAATTTGACTCATAAAATTTAGAATAAATAAAGAAATATTTTGATATTAAATTCTATTTTTGACGTAGATGATTTGGAATAATTCAATTAATCTCTAGTAATAATGGAGAAAACTGGCTAAAGTAAATTAAAAAAATATATATATATAAATATTTGTCGGCTTCGAGCCTCGAACTGAAAACCTGCAAAACTAAGCGCTACACTCTACCGATCCAGCCACCAAGCCTCGTAACCTGTCAGCTTCTGAAGTGTCTAAGTATCTCATTACGACTGTCCAGTAAAATTTTAAATAGGTGTCAATCTGGTCTAAAAGCACAATGCTATGAATACGAATGAATTCTGCGCATGTGCGTGAATTTGACTCATAAAATTTAGAATAAATATAGAAATATTTTGATATTAAATTCTATTTTCGACGTAGATGAATTGAAATTATTCAATTTATCTCTAGCAATGATAGAGAAAACTGGATAAAGTAAAATTTTTTTAAAAAAAGAAAGAAAAATATTTAAAAATATCTGTCAGCTTCGAGCCTCGAACTGAAGACCTGCAAAACTAAGCGCTACTCTCTACCGCCACAGAAACCAAGCCTCGTAACCTGAGAGCTTCTGAAGTGTCTAAGAATCTCATTTCGACTGTCCAGTAAAATTTTAAATACGGTGTCACTCTGGTCTAAAAGCACAATGCTAAGAATACGAATGAATTCTGTGCATGTGCGTGAGATTGGCTCGTAAAATTTCGAATAAATATAGAAATATTTTGATATTAAATTCTATTTTTGACGTAGATGATATGGAATTATTCAATTTATCTCTAGCAATGATGGAGAAATATGGATAAAAAAAATTTAAAAAAAAGAAACAAAAATATTTAAAAATGTCTGTCGGTTTCGAGACACGAACTGAAGACCTGCAAAACTATGCGTTACACTCTACCGACCCAACCACCAAGCCTTGTAACATGAGAGCTTCTGAAGTGTCTAAGAATCTCATTACGACTGTCCAGTAAAATTTTAAATACTGTATCAATCTGGTCTAAAAGCACAATGCTTAGAATACGAATGAATTCAGCGCATGTGCGTGAACTTCGCTCGTAAAATTTCGAATAAATATAGAAATATTTTGATATTAAATTCTATTTTTGACGTAGATGATATGGAATTATTCAATTTATCTCTAGCAATGATGGAGAAAACTGAATAAAATAAATTTTAAAATAAAGAAACAAAAATATTTAAAAATGTCTGTCGGTTTCGAGACTCGAACTGAAAACCTGCAAAACTAAGCGCTACACTCTATCGCCCCAGCCACCAAGCCTCGTAACCTGAGAGCTTCTGAAGTGTCTAAGAATCTCATTACGACTGTCCAGTAAAATTTTAAATACGGTGTCAATCTGGTCTAAATGCACAATGCTAAGAATACGAATGAATTCCGCGCATGTGCGTGAACTTCGCTTGTAAAATTTTGAATAAATATAGAAATATTTTGATATTAAATTCTATTTTTGACGTAGATGATTTGGAATTATTCAATTTATCTCTAGCAATGATAGAGAAAACTGGATAAAATAATTTTTTTAAAAAAAAAGAAAGAAAAATATTTAAAAATATCTGTCGGCTTCGAGCCTCGAACTGAAGACCTGCAAAACTAAGCGCTACACTCTACCGCCCCAACCACCAAGCTTCGTAACCTGAGAGCTTCTGAAGTGTCTAAGAATCTCATTACGACTGTCCAGTAAAATTTTAAATACGGTGTCAATCTGGTGTAAATGCACAATGCTAAGAATACGAATGAATTCCGCGCATGTGCGTGAACTTCGCTCGTAAAATTGCGAATAAATATAGAAATATTTTGATATTAAATTCTATTTTTGACGTAGATGATTTGGAATTATTCAATTTATCTCTAGCAATGATAGAGAAAACTGGATAAAGTAATTTTTTAAAAAAAAAAGAAAGAAAAATGTTTAAAAATATCTGTCGGCTTCGAGCCTCGAACTGAAGACCTGCTATACTAAGCGCTACACTCTACCGCCCCAGCCACCAAGCCTCGTAAGGTGAGAGCTTCTGAAGTGTCTAAGAATCTCATTACGACTGTCCAGTAAAATTTTAAATACGGTGTCAATCTGGTCTAAAAGCTCAATGCTAAGAATACGAATGAATTCTGCGCATGTGCGTGAATTTGACTCATAAAATTTAGAATAAATATAGAAATATTTTGATATTAAATTCTATTTTCGACGTAGATGATTTGAAATTATTCAATTTATCTCTAGCAATGATAGAGAAAACTGGATAAAGTAAAATTTTTTTAAAAAAAGAAAGAAAAATATTTAAAAATATCTGTCAGCTTCGAGCCTCGAACTGAAGACCTGCAAAACTAAGCGCTACTCTCTACCGCCACAGAAACCAAGCCTCGTAACCTGAGAGCTTCTGAAGTGTCTAAGAATCTCATTTCGACTGTCCAGTAAAATTTTAAATACGGTGTCACTCTGGTCTAAAAGCACAATGCTAAGAATACGAATGAATTCTGTGCATGTGCGTGAGCTTGGCTCGTAAAATTTCGAATAAATATAGAAATATTTTGATATTAAATTCTATTTTTGACGTAGATGATATGGAATTATTCAATTTATCTCTAGCAATGATGGAGAAATATGGATAAAAAAAATTTAAAAAAAAGAAACAAAAATATTTAAAAATGTCTGTCGGTTTCGAGACACGAACTGAAGACCTGCAAAACTATGCGTTACACTCTACCGACCCAACCACCAAGCCTTGTAACATGAGAGCTTCTGAAGTGTCTAAGAATCTCATTACGACTGTCCAGTAAAATTTTAAATACTGTATCAATCTGGTCTAAAAGCACAATGCTTAGAATACGAATGAATTCAGCGCATGTGCGTGAACTTCGCTCGTAAAATTTCGAATAAATATAGAAATATTTTGATATTAAATTCTATTTTTGACGTAGATGATATGGAATTATTCAATTTATCTCTAGCAATGATGGAGAAAACTGAATAAAATAAATTTTAAAATAAAGAAACAAAAATATTTAAAAATGTCTGTCGGTTTCGAGACTCGAACTGAAAACCTGCAAAACTAAGCGCTACACTCTATCGCCCCAGCCACCAAGCCTCGTAACCTGAGAGCTTCTGAAGTGTCTAAGAATCTCATTACGACTGTCCAGTAAAATTTTAAATACGGTGTCAATCTGGTCTAAATGCACAATGCTAAGAATACGAATGAATTCCGCGCATGTGCGTGAACTTCGCTTGTAAAATGTTGAATAAATATAGAAATATTTTGATATTAAATTCTATTTTTGACGTAGATGATTTGGAATTATTCAATTTATCTCTAGCAATGATAGAGAAAACTGGATAAAATAATTTTTTTAAAAAAAAAGAAAGAAAAATATTTAAAAATATCTGTCGGCTTCGAGCCTCGAACTGAAGACCTGCAAAACTAAGCGCTACACTCTACCGCCCCAACCACCAAGCTTCGTAACCTGAGAGCTTCTGAAGTGTCTAAGAATCTCATTACGACTGTCCAGTAAAATTTTAAATACGGTGTCAATCTGGTGTAAATGCACAATGCTAAGAATACGAATGAATTCCGCGCATGTGCGTGAACTTCGCTCGTAAAATTGCGAATAAATATAGAAATATTTTGATATTAAATTCTATTTTTGACGTAGATGATTTGGAATTATTCAATTTATCTCTAGCAATGATAGAGAAAACTGGATAAAGTAATTTTTTTAAAAAAAAAGAAAGAAAAATGTTTAAAAATATCTGTCGGCTTCGAGCCTCGAACTGAAGACCTGCTATACTAAGCGCTACACTCTACCGCCCCAGCCACCAAGCCTCGTAAGGTGAGAGCTTCTGAAGTGTCTAAGAATCTCATTACGACTGTCCAGTAAAATTTTAAATACGGTGTCAATCTGGTCTAAAAGCTCAATGCTAAGAATACGAATGAATTCTGCGCATGTGCGTGAATTTGACTCATAAAATTTAGAATAAATATAGAAATATTTTGATATTAAATTCTATTTTCGACGTAGATGATTTGAAATTATTCAATTTATCTCTAGCAATGATAGAGAAAACTGGATAAAGTAATTTTTTTTTTAAAAAAAGAAAGAAAAATGTTTAAAAATATCTGTCGGCTTCGAGCCTCGAACTGAAGACCTGCTATACTAAGCGCTACACTCTACCGCCCCAGCCACCAAGCCTCACAATGTGAGAGCTTCTGAAGTGTCTAAGAATCTCATTACGACTGTCCAGTAAAATTTTAAATAGGTGTCAATATGGTCTAAAAGCACAATGCTAAGAATACGAATGAATTCTGCGCATGTGCGTGAATTTGACTCATAAAATTTAGAATAAATAAAGAAATATTTTGATATTAAATTCTATTTTTGACGTAGATGATTTGGAATAATTCAATTAATCTCTAGTAATAATGGAGAAAACTGGCTAAAGTAAATTAAAAAAAAATATATATATAAATATTTGTCGGCTTCGAGCCTCGAACTGAAAACCTGCAAAACTAAGCGCTACACTCTACCGATCCAGCCACCAAGCCTCGTAACCTGTCAGCTTCTGAAGTGTCTAAGTATCTCATTACGACTGTCCAGTAAAATTTTAAATAGGTGTCAATCTGGTCTAAAAGCACAATGCTAAGAATACGAATGAATTCTGCGCATGTGCGTGAATTTGACTCATAAAATTTAGAATAAATAAAGAAATATTTTGATATTAAATTCTATTTTGACGTAGATGATTTGGAATAATTCAATTAATCTCTAGTAATAATGGAGAAAACTGGCTAAAGTAAATTAAAAAAAAATATATATATAAATATTTGTCGGCTTCGAGCCTCGAACTGAAAACCTGCAAAACTAAGCGCTACACTCTACCGATCCAGCCACCAAGCCTCGTAACCTGTCAGCTTCTGAAGTGTCTAAGTATCTCATTACGACTGTCCAGTAAAATTTTAAATAGGTGTCAATCTGGTCTAAAAGCACAATGCTATGAATACGAATGAATTCTGCGCATGTGCGTGAATTTGACTCATAAAATTTAGAATAAATATAGAAATATTTTGATATTAAATTCTATTTTCGACGTAGATGAATTGAAATTATTCAATTTATCTCTAGCAATGATAGAGAAAACTGGATAAAGTAAAATTTTTTTAAAAAAAGAAAGAAAAATATTTAAAAATATCTGTCAGCTTCGAGCCTCGAACTGAAGACCTGCAAAACTAAGCGCTACTCTCTACCGCCACAGAAACCAAGCCTCGTAACCTGAGAGCTTCTGAAGTGTCTAAGAATCTCATTTCGACTGTCCAGTAAAATTTTAAATACGGTGTCACTCTGGTCTAAAAGCACAATGCTAAGAATACGAATGAATTCTGTGCATGTGCGTGAGCTTGGCTCGTAAAATTTCGAATAAATATAGAAATATTTTGATATTAAATTCTATTTTTGACGTAGATGATATGGAATTATTCAATTTATCTCTAGCAATGATGGAGAAATATGGATAAAAAAAATTTAAAAAAAAAGAAACAAAAATATTTAAAAATGTCTGTCGGTTTCGAGACACGAACTGAAGACCTGCAAAACTATGCGTTACACTCTACCGACCCAACCACCAAGCCTTGTAACATGAGAGCTTCTGAAGTGTCTAAGAATCTCATTACGACTGTCCAGTAAAATTTTAAATACTGTATCAATCTGGTCTAAAAGCACAATGCTTAGAATACGAATGAATTCAGCGCATGTGCGTGAACTTCGCTCGTAAAATTTCGAATAAATATAGAAATATTTTGATATTAAATTCTATTTTTGACGTAGATGATATGGAATTATTCAATTTATCTCTAGCAATGATGGAGAAAACTGAATAAAATAAATTTTAAAATAAAGAAACAAAAATATTTAAAAATGTCTGTCGGTTTCGAGACTCGAACTGAAAACCTGCAAAACTAAGCGCTACACTCTATCGCCCCAGCCACCAAGCCTCGTAACCTGAGAGCTTCTGAAGTGTCTAAGAATCTCATTACGACTGTCCAGTAAAATTTTAAATACGGTGTCAATCTGGTCTAAATGCACAATGCTAAGAATACGAATGAATTCCGCGCATGTGCGTGAACTTCGCTTGTAAAATTTTGAATAAATATAGAAATATTTTGATATTAAATTCTATTTTTGACGTAGATGATTTGGAATTATTCAATTTATCTCTAGCAATGATAGAGAAAACTGGATAAAATAATTTTTTTAAAAAAAAAGAAAGAAAAATATTTAAAAATATCTGTCGGCTTCGAGCCTCGAACTGAAGACCTGCAAAACTAAGCGCTACACTCTACCGCCCCAACCACCAAGCTTCGTAACCTGAGAGCTTCTGAAGTGTCTAAGAATCTCATTACGACTGTCCAGTAAAATTTTAAATACGGTGTCAATCTGGTGTAAATGCACAATGCTAAGAATACGAATGAATTCCGCGCATGTGCGTGAACTTCGCTCGTAAAATTGCGAATAAATATAGAAATATTTTGATATTAAATTCTATTTTTGACGTAGATGATTTGGAATTATTCAATTTATCTCTAGCAATGATAGAGAAAACTGGATAAAGTAATTTTTTAAAAAAAAAAGAAAGAAAAATGTTTAAAAATATCTGTCGGCTTCGAGCCTCGAACTGAAGACCTGCTATACTAAGCGCTACACTCTACCGCCCCAGCCACCAAGCCTCGTAAGGTGAGAGCTTCTGAAGTGTCTAAGAATCTCATTACGACTGTCCAGTAAAATTTTAAATACGGTGTCAATCTGGTCTAAAAGCTCAATGCTAAGAATACGAATGAATTCTGCGCATGTGCGTGAATTTGACTCATAAAATTTAGAATAAATATAGAAATATTTTGATATTAAATTCTATTTTCGACGTAGATGATTTGAAATTATTCAATTTATCTCTAGCAATGATAGAGAAAACTGGATAAAGTAATTTTTTTTTTAAAAAAAGAAAGAAAAATGTTTAAAAATATCTGTCGGCTTCGAGCCTCGAACTGAAGACCTGCTATACTAAGCGCTACACTCTACCGCCCCAGCCACCAAGCCTCACAATGTGAGAGCTTCTGAAGTGTCTAAGAATCTCATTACGACTGTCCAGTAAAATTTTAAATAGGTGTCAATATGGTCTAAAAGCACAATGCTAAGAATACGAATGAATTCTGCGCATGTGCGTGAATTTGACTCATAAAATTTAGAATAAATAAAGAAATATTTTGATATTAAATTCTATTTTTGACGTAGATGATTTGGAATAATTCAATTAATCTCTAGTAATAATGGAGAAAACTGGCTAAAGTAAATTAAAAAAAAATATATATATAAATATTTGTCGGCTTCGAGCCTCGAACTGAAAACCTGCAAAACTAAGCGCTACACTCTACCGATCCAGCCACCAAGCCTCGTAACCTGTCAGCTTCTGAAGTGTCTAAGTATCTCATTACGACTGTCCAGTAAAATTTTAAATAGGTGTCAATCTGGTCTAAAAGTACAATGCTATGAATACGAATGAATTCTGCGCATGTGCGTGAATTTGACTCATAAAATTTAGAATAAATATAGAAATATTTTGATATTAAATTCTATTTTCGACGTAGATGAATTGAAATTATTCAATTTATCTCTAGCAATGATAGAGAAAACTGGATAAAGTAAATTTTTTTAAAAAAAAGAAAGAAAAATATTTAAAAATATCTGTCAGCTTCGAGCCTCGAACTGAAGACCTGCAAAACTAAGCGCTACTCTCTACCGCCAAAGAAACAAAGCCTCGTAACCTGAGAGCTTCTGAAGTGTCTAAGAATCTCATTTCGACTGTCCAGTAAAATTTTAAATACGCTGTCACTCTGGTCTAAAAGCACAATGCTAAGAATACGAATGAATTCTGCGCATGTGCGTGAGCTTGGCTCGTAAAATTTCGAATAAATATAGAAATATTTTGATATTAAATTCTATTTTTGACGTAGATGATATGGAATTATTCAATTTATCTCTAGCAATGATGGAGAAATATGGATAAAAAAAATTAAAAAAAAAAGAAAGAAAAATATTTAAAAATATCTGTCGGCTTCGAGCCTCGAACTGAAGACCTGCAAAACTAAGCGCTACACTCTACCGCCCCAACCACCAAGCTTCGTAACCTGAGAGCTTCTGAAGTGTCTAAGAATCTCATTACGACTGTCCAGTAAAATTTTAAATACGGTGTCAATCTGGTGTAAATGCACAATGCTAAGAATACGAATGAATTCCGCGCATGTGCGTGAACTTCGCTCGTAAAATTGCGAATAAATATAGAAATATTTTGATATTAAATTCTATTTTTGACGTAGATGATTTGGAATTATTCAATTTATCTCTAGCAATGATAGAGAAAACTGGATAAAGTAATTTTGTAAAAAAAAAAGAAAGAAAAATGTTTAAAAATATCTGTCGGCTTCGAGCCTCGAACTGAAGACCTGCTATACTAAGCGCTACACTCTACCGCCCCAGCCACCAAGCCTCGTAAGGTGAGAGCTTCTGAAGTGTCTAAGAATCTCATTACGACTGTCCAGTAAAATTTTAAATACGGTGTCAATCTGGTCTAAAAGCACAATGCTAAGAATACGAATGAATCTGCGCATGTGCGTGAATTTGACTTATAAAATTTAGAATAAATAAAGAAATATTTTGATATTAAATTCTATTTTTGACGTAGATGATTTGGAATAATTCAATTAATCTCTAGTAATAATGGAGAAAACTGGCTAAAGTAAATTAAAAAAAAATATATATAAAAATATTTGTCGGCTTCGAGCCTCGAACTGAAAACCTGCAAAACTAAGCGCTACACTCTACCAATCCAGCCACCAAGCCTCGTAACCTGTCAGCTTCTGAATTGTCAAAGTATCTCATTACGACTGTCCAGTAAAATTTTAAATAGGTGTCAATCTGGTCTATAAGCACAATGCTAAGAATACGAATGAATTCTGTGCATGTGCGTGAACTTGACTCGTAAAATTTCGAATAAATATAGAAATATTTTGATATTAAATTCTATTTTTGACGTAGATGATTTGAAATTATTCAATTTATCTCTAGCAATGATAGAGAAAACTGGATAAAATAAATTTAAAAAAAAAGAAAGAAAAATATTTAAAAATATCTGTCAGCTTCGAGCCTCGAACTGAAGACCTGCAAAACTAAGAGCTACACTCTAACGCCATAGAAACCGAGCCTCGAACTGAAGACCTGCAAAACCAAGCTCTACACTCTTCTGTAACAGAAACCAAGCCTCGTAACCTGAGAGCTTCTGAAGTGTCTAAGAATCTCATTACGACTGTCCAGTAAAATTTTAAATACGGTGTCAATCTGGTCTAAAAGTACAATGCTAAAAATACGAATGAATTCTGCGCATGTGCGTGAATTTGACTCATAAAATTTAGAATAAATATAGAAATATTTTGATATTAAATTCTATTTTCGACGTAGATGATTTGGATTTATTCAATTTATCTCTAGGAATGACGGAGAAAACTGGATAAAATAAATTAAAAAAAAAAAGAAAAATACATAAAAATATTTGTCGGCTTCGAGCCTCGAAATGAAGACTTTCAAAACTAAGCGCTGCACTCTACCAATCCAGCCGCCAAGTCTCGTAACCTGTCAACTTCTGAAGTGTCTAAGAATCTCATCACGACTGTACAGTAAAATTTTAAATACGGTGTCAATCTGGTCTAAAAGAACGATGCTAAGAATACGAATGAATTCTGCGCATGTGCGTGAAGTTAACTGGTAAAATTTTGAATAAATATAGAAATATTTTGATATCAAATTCTATTTTTGACGTAGATGATTTGTATTTATTCAATTTATCTCTAGGAATGATGGAGAAAACTGGATAAAATATTTTTTTTTAAAAAAAAGAAAGAAAAATATTTTAAAAAATCTGTCGGCTTCGAGCCTCGAACTTAAGACCTGCAAAACTAAGCTCTACACTCTACCAATCCAGCCGCAAAGCCTCGTAACCCGTCAGCTTCTCATTCTGACTCATAAAATTTACCCCCTGTTGTGAATGGTCAGGGGAAAGCAAAAACATACCAGGCCGGTTTACGAACGTTCTACCAATTTCTTATCTTGTAAATTGTATTCAACCTTTATTTTGACTGAGGCCGTTTTAAGAACATTCTTAAGCTAGACAGTCGGCTCTGGATGGGTTAAAGAAAGATATTAATCCTCTTTTTTAGATAGAGTTTTTTCTCAGAATAAATATTTTTCTGTGGTGACTTGAGTGCGAAAGAAAACTTGTTTTCGTACAATGAAACAAACCGCGTATAGCTTCAATCGATAGTCGTTATCATGCGATGGGATAGGGAGATAGAAATAGGAAACTCTCTGCTTGTGATGAATAGATCCCTCCTCCCGCCACAACTGTTTGTAGGAGGTCAATTCTTGGAAAATGCATTAGTGGGTAAGGGACTTTTCTATGCATGATTGAACTCTTGTTCGAGAGCTTCCATAGGACAGATAGTATCGATTGTTACTTTCTATCGTGATCCAAGACCTATAATTGAAATACCACCAGTAAGATCGTATCAAGGATTTGAATCACTTCCCTTTTTGAAAAGTATTGATCACTGGTATTTGTGACTTTTTGATATTGGTTACGTAATAACCGCTCGTAAAATATTCGTCATCCCTAGTACCCATCAATGGATTTTTGTTTTTTAAAATTCGGCCGAATTGGGCAGGTCGAATCATAGAGTTGAGATACTATCAGCTCTACGGGTCAAATCGATAGTTACTTTCCATCGTGATTCAAGATTCAAGAGCTGTAATCGAAAAATTGCCGGAATATTCACGTCGATTATTTGAACCACCTCTTAACATGAGTAATATTCATCATTAATATTTTGTATTTTAAAAATATGTGATGATTTTTTTTAAATTTTGCAATGGTTACAGAATAAAAATTCGTCAAACTTCCTCAATAGGATGAAAATGGAAAATGCAGTGGTATAAACATATTTCGTAAACTATGATTGGCAACACTGAGATATTGTAGACTTGAGCTAAAGCGAAAGGAGGTATTTTCGTATTCTGAATTTTCTAAATCTATTTTAAGTTATATGTCTTCATGCTTTTAATAAGAAGTTTCTAATAATAAGCGAAAAAAAAAAAAAAAATGGAACGCGTGCATGCACATCTGGAGGAATTCCTTGTAGAGTATTGCGGTATGTATTAATTTTACTTTTGTGTGTTATTGTTCTTTTAAGCTTCATATCGTACCGGTTAATTCAGTATATCAGTAATATATTTGTTCTGTTTTTATTTCAAAATCAATTTTTTGTTAACTGTTAAAAGAGCTTTAATTTTTTATAATACTTTCTTGTTTGCAAACCTGACAATTCATTAACTGTATTTACAAGCATATGCATCAAACTAAAATATACTTCGATTTCATATGTAAAATAAAAATTATTATAAAAACTTCAAATTTTAGTAAGGTATAAGAAAAATGTTATTTATAGTGTATAAGTTACATAATCCTTAAAATTTACTTTTATTTTATGAAGGAAAAGTCTTAATATTTTTAAACATGATTAATAACACTACACCATAAAACAGTATTAACCAAACAAAACAACTTAGCTACTGAGTTTTCATGTTCATTAATTCAGTAGTTGCAGTTATGAAATTTTTGCAAGAATTTCTTTTTTTTAAAAAAAACTTTTCTTAATTTTTTGTAAGGCTTATGATATAATTTTCTTTTCATTTCAAGTTCATACTTCTAATTGCTTTTATTTGCACACTTGAAAAGATTGTTGGAACTACATTCTGCTGTTAATTCTTTGGAGTAATAACAATGCTGCAATGAATGATAAGGTCGATTGCATAGTACATTCAAAGACATTATGGTTAATTGATCATACACTTTTATAGGAATTAATGAAATTTTTTCTGGATATCCAAAATATTATTTCTAATTGTTGTTCATGTTTGAATAATACAAAGAATGTCTCTTGCTTGATTATTAAGGTGAGGACAGATCTTGAAATTTAACTGGATTGGACAGATCGAATCAATAGTTTCTTTCTATTGTGATCCAAAAGCTGTTATCAAAATTTTTCCATATTATTGACACTGATGGTTTGACCTGTGGATCTTGTACCATTTCCATTATGTATTTAGTTTTCAAAGCAAAACTTTATTTTAAGTGTAAAATATATTAAAATAAAGATTCGCTATTAATTATAAAAACTTAGTAAGAAGTAATAAAATGTCATTTAGAGTAGATTTACTTTATATATTGCTCAAAAGTGGCATATTTTTTATAACAAAATCTCAATATTTCTGTGATTAAAAATTTATATTGAAACTAAGTTTGATTTTTAAATAAGAAAATTTATTGCATTTACCCCATTACTAAATGATGGTAAGACTTTGCATTTAAGTATCTTTATTTTTTTATATTTTATCTTTAGAGTTTAATCTACTTTTTGATTTTAAAAGAATTCCAAAGTTGATA
Organism: Argiope bruennichi; assembly: GCF_947563725.1. Classification (NCBI taxonomy): domain Eukaryota; kingdom Metazoa; phylum Arthropoda; class Arachnida; order Araneae; family Araneidae; genus Argiope; species Argiope bruennichi. The sequence continues at coordinate 121,337,029 of NC_079163.1, forward strand.
AAAAAATCTTTGTCTTCATCTTTTATGAAATATTAAGTAACTTAGTAAGAAGTAATAAAATATCATTTAGAATAGATTTACTTTATATATAGCTCCAATTTGGATTATTTTTTATAACAAAATCTGGATATTTCTGAGATTGTAGATTTATATTGAAACTAAGTTTTATGAAATATTAAGTAATATTTTAATTGAAAACAGTATAAAACTTTGAGTAGTGAGAAATTTGGAGAAACAACTGCTTAAAAGATAACATAAAAGTATATTAGGAATATCATTTTATATATAAAAACTGATCTGTGGGACACAGAAATTACTATTATTTATTTCCAAATAGTAACAGTCAAATGTAAACAAATTGTACTATAAATATTTCGAGCTGTGTCATGAAATGGTTTTACTGCTGCACTTTTTGTTTTTCCTCTTTTGCTAATTGATGGAGTTGTAAAATGCTATTAGAAATGCTCTGGAGAGGGCTTATCATATTCTCTTAAACTCTATTAAACTCGAAATATAATGTATAAAAAAAGTCAGTAAGGTGCATAGCGTCATGAAAAGTGTTTAAATTTGAAAATCATTTTAAAGCAATTTAAAAGTGCTTAATTTTTTTCAAGAAGTGTAAAGATTTTTTTTTGTTTTATTTCTATATATGTTAAATACAATAAATGGAAAGCTCAGTCATAAATTCTTGTTTATGGGACGTATCAAGAAGAAAAAAAACGAAGAAAGGGAAGAATTCGAGGAAAGGTTTCAGAAGTTTCGGCATAAGATAATGCTTACTGCACTTTTTTCCTACTCCCTCTATTCTTCAACAGTAGGCACCAATATATATTGAAATGATGAATATAAAGGGGTGAAATACGAAAAAATGGGCAAACTTGTTGTAACTTGAAAGTATGTTCGAATTTCTTTGATCTTTAATTTTCTAGATTGGAAGTATTTATTTTAATGCATGTAAACTTTTTGTTTAAGCCTTTATGGGTTCTTGAAAAAATCTTTTATGCATTCCTAAAGAATATGCAGATTGGCTTCGATCGACAAAAATTAGAATAAAATAAGATGCATTTGGTACGCAAAAAAATGGATGAATCAAACATGGAGAAATTGCTCTAAATACACCAATGGAAGATACATATGATATTTAGCTGCTTTTATTCTAATTACTCTGGAGCCTCTTCAGCTTGTTACACGTTCAAACATATTTCTTGTTAATATGTAGTTTTGGGATGATATCTTGAACGACATACGAAAGATTTTGCTATAAGATATTGAATTGATATTTAAAGCGATATGTAATTATGTTAGTCGATTGCTTAAAATCTAGTGTGAGGAAATTTTAATTTGAAACCGTAAATTTTGAATAATAGGGATTTTTTTTGTAGCTTACATTTTTAATATAACCATTAACTATTCTTTTAAAAATTAGCATTTATTGAACCAATATTGCCATATGTTATTTTTTTAAAATTCTGCTTGGTCTGATAATTAAAATTTAAAGGACAAAGTTTTAAGAAACCTTTATTTTTTCAAATTTTATCGGTTTTTTTTTTTTTTTTTTTGTAACTTTTACACAATGCTTTTAGTTTCCCAGTGAAATCTCTTTGTCTATAATTAACACTGACTGACAGAGCAATACTCAGCCTAAATAACTGAAGTTAAGAACTTGAAATGTAGTGGGTAGTTAATTCTTGGGTATTAGAGAATCACTGATTTGAAAAATTTTTAATTAGAAGTTTGATTGAAAAATTAACACCGTAATTAACAATTTTAACATGTTTCCACTATAATTAAAAAATATTATCGTCCAAATATTATTTTTACTTTCTTGAAGATTAAACAAAAAGCTTTTTAACAATAACATTTTGTTTGAATGAATGCTTTTTTTTTAGATTTAAAAATTTTTTAATTAGTTTTGGACACTATTTATAACAGTGCCAGCGTCCTGGCATAGGAGTAGCTCATCTTCCCCGTGATCTAGGCGTCCCAGTTCGAGCATGGTTGTTTTTCTTCTGTGTTCTATCTGTGAGGTGTGTGAATGTGCCTTGTAAAAAGGGGTTATGTAAGCGAATACGACACATGAAGTAGCCAAGTCGTACTCTTGGCCCTAGTTGGTGCTACTGAAAAAACGAAAGACGCTCGCTCGACTTAAATCGCTGACAGATCAGTCAGTGGGCTTGTAAAGTGCAATAAGTAACAACAACCACAATTTATAGGAGTAATTTTTTTCTTATTGTAATGAAAATCAAAATAATATATTTGCTGAAGGAAATCTTCAAATCATGTCTTTTACACTATTAGCATTGTGATATAAAAATAAGATCAAAGTGATTTCTGTTGACCCACAGTCTTTCAAGGGGTTTCAGCAATTCCTGAAACCTTTCTGCGGTTTGTGTTGCTGTTTGTTACTTCACATTTATTTTGGCAGAGTAAGCATAATCTATAAGCCTTTTTACATAAGCTGTAGATTTGCAAAAAAAAAAAAAAAAAAAAAAAAAGTATTTTAACAGTTCTGCTCAACATAAATTCAAGCATGCAACATTTTTTACAAATACATCTGCATTTTTGAAAAATGTTTTTCATTTAAAATATTTTTCTTTTAATTTCTACGAATAAAATGTATTGTACTATATGTTTGACTTTTGGAATAAACATAAAAAGGTACTTAGGAAAAGAAATTTCTGGCATGGATAGTGAAATTGAAAAACTGTAACAACTAACCAATGAAAGAAAGTTTTAGTTTTTATTCTTGACAAAATGTAACAATATTCAACGACACATAACAGAAACAAACTTTTACTAGAGGTAGAATCTGAAATTGGCTATGAGAAATTTTAAAAAGCTGTAAAGTCAGGTGTAATAATAACAGTGTTTCTCTACTGCTTTGTTTTTTTATATTTATTATTTCTATTCTCATAAATATTTATATAATCTAGTTTTGATAAAAATAATGACAAAATAAAAACTATATGTGTTAGTTCTATCAAATAAAGCTATCAATACCAGGTAATGCTGTCAAATTTTTGTCATTTTAATTTTAAAATTTGAGTTGGGGATTTTAAAATTAAGGAAAAAAGATAGCCAGTTACTTTTTACGTGTAATTTTTTTTTTTGCAATTGTACACATAAGGACATCTAACTATTAGGATATAAAAGTTATTTATATATATTTTTAAACTCTGAAAAATTTAGTTAGTAAATTATATTGATCAAAATCTATCAGCATTATTTAATATTGATAGATTAACATATTTATTAAATGATTGATTATAATATTTTGTGCAATTGATACCTATATGTATTTGTCTTAGGGGATGATAGAAATCCCCTTCCCCGTCTTGTACAAAACCCATACATTCACCCATTTTTTCTCCCAATGTATGTCCAGTTTGCCGATTATTTAAATCTTCTTTATGTTTGTAACATATACTGATTCAATTAAATTTGCTCATAATTCATATTCTTAGTATGAATTATTACTTAAAGGTAATACTGCCAATCTCAATAAGTGACAAGGCTCGATTCAAACTTTAAACAATGTTATAATCATTTTTAGAAATCGCCAGATCATATTAGAATATTTTGATTAAAATATGAAAAGTTGTTTCTTGTCAAAAATTAAAAAATAAATATTTAAAATTAAAAAATATTTTTCTATAAAAACTATTATAAAAAATCCTATGCTTAGGAATTGCATGGGGTTTTGTATTCATGGCTATATGAATGTGTTTAATTTTTTTCACTAAGGGGCTTAAAAAGTCCTTAATTTTGCATCCTTTTCTCATTATAAACCCTGGTCAAGAAATAAGTAAATAAAAAACTTAATCAAGCACGAAAATAAGCTTACTTGTGACTAGATGGGTAATTGCTATGAGTAAGCAATAAAATTTGATGAAAAATATCTTAAAAAATGATTTTTGCATTATTTAAGTCCTCCCCCCCCCCAAATGCCTTTTCATGATATAAATTTCATTTTTGTAAATTTTTACTTTATTACTGCTTATTTTTATTACTTTTATTATTACTTATTCTATTCCTATTATTATTATTTATTTTTACTTTTTAAAATTTTTATTGTATTTTTTAATACATTTTCTGTAATAATGTTTTTAATGCTATGTTTAAATCCAAACTCATTCATCAAAAAATTCAGTTGCATACTTTTACCAATGCTAAAACTAAGATTGAAAAATTGTTTTCTTTGGATTGACAACAAAATAGGGTTTTTACTTGTGCCTTTATTTCATAATGTATACACTTTTCAATTTGTAGCTGGTTGATTCAATTAAATTCATGTTTTTCCGTTATATCAAATTACCAAATGAAAAAAAAAAGTATTATATTTTAATTGTAAAAAGTCTAAATTTTTAAGTACAAACTGATCACTAAATGTGGCTAATACAACATTTATCAAATATATAAAAAAATTGTGTTCCTTATACAAATCTATATTTTTTCTCTAATCTGCAAAAAAAATTTGCATTTGTGGTTATCAAAAGAAGAGAAATATTGTTGCCAACTTTTTAAAAGTTTATTGAAAGCTGATTTCATAAAAAATTTAAAAAGTTGTTCCCTAATAAAGGGTGAAAATGTCGGAAAGTATGGGCCGATCAAATGGTCACCTGTAATTCCTGACTAAACATTTACACTAAAACGTTTTTAATACTCATGAGGACATGTGTTGTATGGATTTGTTGATGTCCGTATATGAAGGTTGTGTGTATTATGTCTTCCAATTAAGGGTGCATTCATCTATGAATAACACATGTGCACTAAAACTAGGTAGAACTGCTATAGCCGGCGTCCTGGCATAGGTGTAGGGCGTCTTCCCCGTGATCTGGGCATCCTGGGTTCAAGTCCCGGTTTGGGCATGGTTGTTCTTCCGTTATTCTATCTGTAGATGTGTGAATGTGCCCTCCTGTATAAAGGGGTTGTGCAAGCGAATGAGTGATGCATGAGTAGCAAAGTTGTACTCTTGGCCCTAGTTGGCATTACTAAAAAAATGACACTCCCCCACCGACTAAAAATCGCTGTCTTCGTAACAACCATGGTAAGTGCCATAAGAAACAACAACAACAGAGCTGCTAGCTGTTGCAAAAACCAACATGCAAACTTGACATATGGTGCATAATCTGCAGGTATCAGGGCTTGCACTTTCTGTACATGGTAGGAGTGTAATTTTTTTTCCTGTAATATTTGCCAAACAATTGAGTAGGACATATTTATGACACAGGAAACCTCTTGCATGCTAATATCCGGATGATCTTCCACTCTTTTCAGAATGTCCTCTACAACTTGTGGTGTCTACACACTCTTGTTATGTTGAGGATAGAAATCGATATTCTTTTCTATTTAAAAAAAATGACATAAAAATGCATTTAGAATATATGTAGCTTTGTTCTATCCTCAATTTCATTGCAGTTTTGCCATTTTATGATGATGGCCATTCTGGAATGTTTTAGTTCTTAGTTTTATAAGACTGTATATAAAATCACTAAATATAATAAATTAATACAGGAGGAAATTTACTTTTCATCCCAGCCATGTTGAATCTTATTTGCAATTGCATATATAAAAATCAAATAAAAAATCATCATTTTCAGAAATGATGTATCTATCTAAATGATTTGTTAATTTTAAGAAATATTGAAAGAGATCAGAGATTGTTATTGTTAATCTTATGAAAATTAATTTAATTTTTTGGTATTGATAATTTTTTTTTTGCTTTCTTTTTAACAATTTTTATGTTTTTGTCAAAACCAAAAAGACATAATTTGTTTTACAATAGCAGATGTTGTACAAATACAGAAATAAATATTAAAATTTAAAGAGTACACATTTAAAATTAAAATCTTTTTTTAAAAATAAAAACTGTACATTATTACAAAATAGAAAACATCCTTTGCTTATAAAAATGCAAATTCACATATGGATACATGTGAAACAGTGCTTTTTTTCTTGTTTTTTTTTGGCTAAGCTGCTTAAAAAGTACTTAATTTCTGCAGCAGTTTTCTCTACACAACTTGTTATATATGAATAATATGAACTCATTTTAGATTCTGTCCAATAACTAAGCAACAAAACTATTATTGCTAAATGTTTATGAATCATCAATTTCTTATTAAAGTTGTTTTAAGTAAAAAGACATAAAAGTTCTATTAATGTGTAAACTTATGCCAAGTAAAACGCTTAGTATAGTTTATGTGAAGAATTTCATATAATTTAAAATGATTCTCGGATATTTCAAAACAATTCATAACAAACTATCATTGTTATATTCTTTCATTAATTTTGAAATTTAATGAACATTACTGAAGATTTATCATCCATTCTGTATGGCATTTTGAATATACCATATCTGCACAATGAACTTGCACTTGCAGAGGAGGGGAGAAAAAATCCAACACCAGGGAGGAATTGCACTGGGTCTTTGAAAACTCAATATATTTATTGCAGTGAAGTATAAAGTAAATAAAATTCTAAGAGATTTGGTGAGAAATTACAAGAGCTGTAATTTATAAAATATTACTGAATTTTTTCTTTGACAGCCTTGCAGATGTTACATTATTTTATGCAGGTCATGAAATTGTTCATATGATTGAACAAATATTAGAAATCATTCTATAGGACACCAATCCTTAGTTGTTCTTTTTCAGTAAAACTCAGCTATAATCATTGTGAAATAAATGAGGAAAATGAAAATACATCCCAATTATGCCTCACTCATCCTCAATTGGTGATAAATCTGATAGTGGTGGCATCCATGATAATGTTGGAACATGATTGCAGTTGTAATCCATAAAAGTGTTTAATAGGTTTAAACACTTTTGTGGTGGAAGTTGCCTGATTCTCTGTTCATAAAATGTGCTTTAATATCTTGCAGTAGTAATCTAATATATCAATGTACATTTTGTATCATGGATTTAAAAATGAAGATGCTGCTGTCATTCATAATGAAACCAGAAATCATAATACTTGGAGTTGATTTGCTTTTTCTATATTAGAAAGTATTCGGCAAAAACTTTTTGTGGGGCCTTTTTACCAATGAAAAACTATTGCTGAGATAAACAGATCTTGTCCATCAACATAGCTATATTATATTCAGATCACTAGCCAGCTCTTTCATAGTATAACTGAAGATACTTTTCACATTTTCTAGATCATCTGGAATAGATGTCATAGTTCAAAAATCTTTATAGCAGTCTGCAGTAAGATTCCTGAACCTATAATTATTTGTATTTGATCGCCCAGCCATCTACTGGTTTTTATTAATCTCCTTTCTTACTAGTTACTCTATCAACCAAGCCCCTTTATTATACTACTGTTCTCCTATGGTGATCATTGACAACAGTTTACATAGTTGCGACATCTCAGCTAATTTTTAGTATGATGTGGCAAAATGAAAATTCTTCCTCTTATATAACACATTCCAACAATTTTATCTTATTTAAAATTATTTACTTTCTGACTGTTTGCATATGTTATTTCTGAGGCAGGCATTTCATATACCTTTAACCAATATTCAGGAGAATGGCCCCTTCTTACAGTTTATATCAAGTATGATACATGCAATAATTTATTGCATATTTGTCTCATAATGCAAATAGTTATGTTGAAATCTTGATGCATCAAGCAGGCTGATGGAAATAGTTCTATTTGTAAGCAATTTTCCCCTTGTATTGAAATTTGTTTTCTGCTTGTGTATATAAAATAAGTTTTAGTTATGTAGAGTTTTGAAATCTAAATTATATGTTTTTAAATATATTCCAGTTTTAAATTCCTGGTATTTGTATTATTTGTTGTCCTGTTTGTTGTTTTTAATTCCTGTTATTTATTTGTTTTATATTCCTGTTATTGTATATTTTTAAATATATTCAATATATATATATACTGGGAAAAAAATTTGTTGGTTGAAAGAGGGGAAAGATTTGACTTTTAGAAAATTCAAAAGCAAGTATAAACGACTTAGATATTTATTATTAATACAGATAACAGACTAAATTTTAATGATTTAATCTATAAGATCGTAACCAATAGTACTGACAAAGTTTAATGCCAACATGAATTTATAGATAATATGCGATTATCATTATATTTTGTGTGTGAAAATGTCTTTCTTCTTGATTAAATGCCTTGGGAAAACTAGATTACTAGATTAGAAAAGAGAAAAGTAACAAAAAATCTGAAATTCAAATTTCAATTTATTTTCTGGAATTTTTGATGAAGTGTTATAATATTTTAAATTAACTTTGAAGTTATTTGTTATTCTCATTCCCCTCATTTTACTCTGGGGCAAAGCTAATTTAGCATCATGTGGAAGTTTGGACAGAATTAGCTTGGGTGTTATCTTCAGTAATTGAACACAGTTTTTGATATTTTCTGATGACCCTTGTGTAGCTAAGATTTCTGACAGTTCAAGTTGGTGAAGTTTCTGTTATTCTTTCTCTTTGGGCCTGTTTATATTCATCTGCTGCTGATTTGGGGATTGTCAGTCAACAAATAAGTTCACAATCTCAGCTGAGTGTTGACTCATAGATTTCAACACAGATTCATCATTTTATATTTTTTATTTGATAAATGTTTTATGCTTTTTTATTTTTGTCTTATTTCCAATATGTGTTTTGTATAATGAATGTTTGAAATGATTGTAATTATTTTCTTAGAGGATCTGCCAGAATATATTCCATGCCTCCTAGAACCTCCATCGCCTGTTGACTTTCTTAATGAATATGTGTACTTAAATTTGCCTTTTGTTATACACTATAAGGAACCACCTTTTCCAGCTGTAGGATTATGGAATGAATCAAAGTATTTAAGGTACTTTTTTTTTTTTAATCATTGCTTCCTAGACTTTAACAAAATATCTAGTATAATCCTATTATTTCAATTATCATTGTAACAAATTATATTAAAGCTAGTCGTATATAATTATGATTTCTTATATAAGATATTATATGAACATTGAAGATAGATTGTAAACAAAACAGTTCTGAAAGCTCTGTTATCATGATTTATTGTTATTCGTTAAGAATTACGGTTAAAAATTTCTTTGTAAGCAAAATTTATTATTGTTTTACTTAGTAACTTTTGTGTCATCTATTTGAAACTTATGTAAGGCTACTTGTAGTTAGTAACATCTTGGATAACAAAAATATGTCATTATGTACTTGTAAATAATACTGAATATATTATTAATGTATTAAAAACTGATCTATTAAAAAGAATCTATTTTAAGCCGACATAATCGATTTAATTTCCTTTTTTCATCTTCTTTTCATTCATTCACTTTTTTTAATTCAGGAAAACTTTGTTTTTTTGGGTCTTCAAAAATTATTCACTATTAAGATTTAAATGAATGAGCATATTTAAAAACAATAGTTGGTGATACATATAGATATATCTCATACTGCATGGAACATAAAGGCTATTTAGTTTTATTATAAAACTGTAACTTTATTAAATTCTAAAGGAGAGTATGATAAAGTTAAAAAAGTATATCATTTATGATATTCATGAACAAAAATATTCTGTCAGATTACACTTTATTACTCCTTAGAAATATTCTCCAAAAGCAAAAGTATTTTTAATTTATTTATATTGTAAATTTCTTCTTTTTGGATTTAATATGTTTTTAACGTTTTATTAATATACTTATTTTTTAATATATTTTTGTATGTCAATAGATATACGTATGTTTTGTGTTTTGTTTCACTTCCATTTGTTTATCATATTTTGATTGTACTAAATATGAAAAGTGTTTAAGTCTCATTCTTTTGCATTTTTGTTGTAATATGTTCTTGTAAACATCAATACAGTTGAAGTTTTGCTCAAAATGCAAAGAAAAAAAGTAGGATTTGAAGTTTAAAAGGATCTTGTTCAGCATGTATTAGCTTTTTGCATTTAGTTCTAAGTAGGAATATCACTTTCATACAAAGATTTTAATCAAAAAAACTTAGGGATTATACACAATTAATATGTGGATTTGATCAATCGGAACGTATCAAAGTTAGCTATTGAAAAATTGGAAGAAAAGATATTGATTTCAAGTTGTTGTGGCCCAAACTGTATTAAAAGATGTTAAGTTTACAAAGCAAAGAAAAGTACATTCCAAGAAAGAGACATCCCCCCCCCATTACCAAATGTCATTGGTTTTCTTTGCATAAAAGTTCACCTTCAGGCCCCAAAACAGGAGTATGAAGGAAAAAGAATGGATTAATAGACATAAGAACTCCAGAAAGAAGCATACGATTTTCTTTACACAGTGGGACCTCTTCCTTTTCCTAAAATATAAAATTAAGGTATGAATGAAATCCCTCACTACCTATCTAAAATAATCTCACTGAAAATATCTTAATTACATTTCCAGAAGTTTTTTCCACTTTATGGACAATTGTCGTTCTATCTGTGGACATGATCTGAAACCAAACTTCAAAATAGAATTGATCTTTTTTAACAATATGATAAGTCACTGTCAAGCTGCTTAACCCATGACCGTGAATTTACTTTAAGGTGTCTTGGGACTTTTAACAATTATCCATGAAAGTGAAAAAACATCTTTTCCCAACTGTCAAACTTACAATTGAAATAATTCTGAAATTTGAAAATTTAACTATATGATACTCATATATAATTAGATTATTTACCATATTTTCATATAATTTCAAAAAAATTAGAAAGTTAGAAAATTAGAAGGATATAAAATGTATGTTGTTCAAAATCTTAAAAACTGATATTTTCACACAGGATTTTGAACTTAAAAATTGGTCAAAATTTATAATTTGTAGTTCTTGCAGAAAAGTGTTCAATTTGTAAGTTACACAGGCTTTTTATAAAACTTTCAGTAAAAAAATATTTTTATACTATAATTATTTAAAAAAATTGAAACTTTAATATAAGATCTAATTAAATTTTTTTGTCAATAATTTGGCTAAAAATTGATGTATAAGTCAAAGAAGAACTTATTTTAAGCATGTGTATAAAGTTTCAGATTAATAGAATAAAAAGTTATTGATTATTACTGTGTCATGAAAAAAAAAATCAAAATTTGATTCCAGTGACCCTGCTTGTCATTCTGTTTATAGCCTGATCCCACTTCTGCAGTTCTCCTAATAATTCATAAAAATGAATGATATGAAAGAGAAATGTGTATACAATCTGTCTGCAAGTATAAAGTGAAATATTTTCTGAAATCTATTGATTTAAATATTTTGACATTTAAAAAGTGGAAATATTTTCTTTTGGAAAAATTTTGAATTGTGAAATATTTTATGTTGAAAAATTGATAGTTACTTAATCACATGTTATTTGATTTTCATAGCTACAATTACATAGCATTTATATATTTTGAAATCTAGCACAAGATGTATTTTAAACTTTAGAGCTATTATGGTGTTTTGCCGGATTATAAAGAATACATCTTATAATGTGGGGAAATCAAATTCTATTTGATATGATTTTAATAATTGCTGTTTTGAATATCTCTATAAACAAGTATTTGATATTGTTATTGAAAAGTCCTGTTAGTTTTGTTAAAAGTAATCGTTAAAATGCTGGGTAAACCAAATTTATAAAATTTGTTCTAAAAGATATTACTGTGTTTGAAAATTTCTATAAATATCTGTTTTAAAAATTTAAGCAGATTAAAATTTAAAAGTTTTTTAAGAGACACAGCATTTTAATTCCACAAGAAAACTACAACTCACACACTCGGAAGTTAAAGCTATAGTGAAACCAGAGTTCGAGTGATTAGTAGATTATTTTTAGAATGCAGAATTATTAGAAGTTAATATATACACATTATATATAACATAGGAATATAATGATTTCTGGTCTCAGGTTCATAATGCATCTGTCATAATTTATTAAAAAAGAACATAGAAGGAGAGTAGTTGTTTGTAGTCAATCGAAAGCCTAATAAAATTTTTTTATTGCATATACAGTGGTGACCAAAATTGTGGACACTTTTGAATATGTTTGTTTTCTAACTTTGTACGCTTATAGAAAATGTTACGTTTCACAAAATGCAAACTCTTATATATCATTTTAAAGAGAATTTAATGCTTATTTCCATACAAAAAGCAAAGTTCAAATATTTACAATACAAAAGAAGTTAAGTGGCAATAATTATCCAGATACATTAGATGCTGATGACTGCAGTGAGTTATCAGTACTTAGTAGGGTAACCTTTATTTTTTTATTACAACTTCACACTGATGTTTCATTGAGTTGATGAGAGTTTTAAGCTCTTCTTTCATTATTGCTTGATGCCAGGAAACAATTATAGCCTCAATAAATTCTCTTTAATTTGATGAACACTTCAAATGTACAAGGGTTTTCAAATGGTGTCATAAGTTCTCAATAATTTTGAGGCCAGGACTGTTTCCTGGCCATGATAACAATTCAATGCTTTTTGTACTAAACCACGCTTTCAATATTTTAATCCTGCTGAAAAATAAATGATGTGTTGTTGGGAAAGAGATCACTGATGGAAGGTGTAAATTTTGGTTCTAGAACAGTGTCAATGTATTTTCTTGCATTTAACGTCTCCTCGATAACATGAAGGACACCAATACTGTCTGCTGACATGCATGACCAAATCATAGCACTAACTGAGTTCTTCATAGTTGCCTGAATGCAGTCAGGGTGTAGCTCTTCGCTTATTCTACATCTTCACTACCGAGTAACAATATCTTTTTTCATCACTCTGTATAACTTGTGAATACTGATAATCTGTCCAATCAATGCATTCCTTTGCCCACTGTAATCTTTTTATACTCTATTGTAAATTGAAATAAGGATTTTTTTTCGTAGAATTCTACCTCTTAGTCCAACATGTAATAATCTTCTCCTGATTGTTCTTGAACTGACAGAAATGCCAGCATCATTCATTTGACTTTTAATGGTCGCTTATGACATTCTTCTATCTTGGAGACAGTTTTTTTATTCTGTCATTAACAGATGTGGTGCAGCTTTTTCACCCATTTCCTTCTTTGTGTTTTTATTGAATTTGTCTCCTGATATTGTATACAAAATTTTATGACTCCAGATGTAGTCACTGAATCACCCATCTGTCTTGCAATATCAGCATATGAAAAACCACATTCTTGTAACACAGTCATCTTAGTTCTCTTTCTAGGTGTCTAATCTATTCTTTTATTTGATATTATTGCTTCTTGATTAAATATTAGAAATATTTACAGAAATTCCAATTGCATATTAAAAAGTTTAACAAAACTTCTGATAATAACTTGCAGTTATTAACATTTGATTGGTTCCCAGAACAAGAACAGTGATTTGTCAGGAAAGTTAGAAATGGGGTCAATTCACGATCATGTGACAGGTACCAAACAAACCGCTTCTGTTCAATTTTCAACCGTTCTGCGCATGTCGGGATGTCTGCCGATAACGTTGCTGAAAGCATTGAAGTGAAACGTTTCTCTAGCCGAATAATTATTAAAAACTTTTGATTTTTTTAAAAAGAAATTTATATTTTGAATTATTTTCTCCACATTTTCATAGTAATGTAATTTTATTTCTTATATTAAAATTTTAATTAGTATTTTCAATATAATAATTATTTTTGCATAATTAATTAATATCGCTTTTTAATTACTTTGGTTTATCCTTTTTTTTTTCCTTTGTCCAACAGATACATTTTGACAAGTGGCTATGGCAGTGTTTTTGAAAAATTACATTTTTTCATATTATTTAAATGTTATTTAATGCGGAATTTTATGAATATATATTTTTTAAAGTAATTATTAATCTTAGATAAGTTAAGATTTTGAAGGTTTTCTAGTAAAATTATTACTTTTTTACTCATGCAATGATTTTTATTAAAATTGAGACTTGGATGTCTTTAGTTTGCTCAGAGGAAAGAACATGAAACTCAAATTTGTATATATTGAATTAATTATGTTTATAATTTCAAATTATGAAATATAAAAGGTATAGATACATTTTTTAATCTATTCAACTTATGAATTTTATTTCATTTATTTTTATTTCATTTTAATTTAACAAACAAAATGATACCTTCATAATTTTTATTTACACTTACAAAAAAAAAAAGATAAAATACATATGATAATTATTTGAAAAAATATGATAAAATAGATGTTTCAATGTACTCGCCTATTAAAAAAACTCAAACTTTTTATCAACATTTGTTTTTCTAGATACAATGAATATAAACATAGCATGACAAGAATGTCAAAATAAATGATGAAATCAGTTTTATTCAACAGAAACATCCTAGATACTAAACAACAGTTTTTTTTTTTTTTTTTTCAAATTGCCAGTAAAAATATAATGTTGAGCAATATACTTTTAAAGTAGAACATTTCTGAAATGTATTTTAAAATGCTAAAGTTACATTGATAAAAACTGCATTAAATAAATATTGCAAAAAAAAAAAACATACAATAGAGTAAATTTAATAAACAAGAATTAGGTCATGATATACAAGTTAAATAGGATATAAAGAGGAGTTTGAAAAAACACTTTTATGCTTTTACAGAGTTTTATGATTCAAAATCGATATGTTAAAAAAAAAAAAAAAAAAAAACGAGTGAAACATTCATGTAGCAGTGAAATTGGAAATAAAAAATATATAATAAATGCTGATATGGAAATTGATTTTCAATGAAAAGACCTTTATTTTTTAAAGCAAAAATCACTGAAGAGCACAATGGTATAGCATGATATTATTGATAATAATCAATTTCAGTTTAAATACAAGAAACTAATGATATTTCATTTTTAACATTAAATTCACCTTGAATCACCAACAAAGCAGCAAATGTATTTGGATAACTAGTAATAATGCTTTCTGGAGCAATCCATATTGCTCTTTTGTTATTAGACATGATTACCTAGCAATAACTAAATAATATGAATTATTAAAAGACAAAGAAAACTTTACAATTCATAATAAAAAACTAAAACCTTATAATGCATATTTATTATAATACCAAAAAAAACTAAAAGTCAAATACAAAAATTATTTGATGTTAATTAATGGTCTTTGAAAGCTACACAATATGCAAGTAATAAAAAAAATACTGAATTGACATTATATAAACATGTGTAAGGGAGAGCCGCTGCAAAATATTTGTACATTTTAATTCTTGAAATAGCACTTTTTACTGTAACTCCTACACTGGATATCTTGGAGTTATCAATTCTTTCAGTAATATTAAACTGAATAGTCCTTTAAAAATGTAGGATATTTCAATTTATATCCTATTATTTGTAGTTCTTTTTCAATTTGGAAACCTTTATCTGCCATCACAACATCATTCGGTTCTAATACGTACATGAGATGTCTTTTAATAAAAAGTTCCTTGTCAGATATGCTACCACAGTATTATGGCTGATGGCTTTATATCATCAGCTAATGACTTTAATGTCATCAACAATATTCTCTGGAAATAATCTCTTTCATTCTCACAGAATCCTGAAGTTTTTGCAGCTCATTTTGCAAATTGCTGATCTTGTCGCTTATTTCAGAAAAAGTAATAGTCTGGGAAGAAGCAGAGTACATTCCACTGAAATTAGAATTCAAATAATTTTGCTTAGTAATCAATTCTCTTGCATTTATATACTTAACTAAATGACATGTATTTTCAAAACTTACATATATTTCTTATATATAGCATTCAATTTATCAAATTAGCATCAATTATAAATGTTGATAACAGTCAATAAGAAAATCGGATTTTCAATAGTTAGTAAAGGATTCACTTATTAAATAAATTTTTAAGAAATTTATTCATTTCCACCCAAGTGTAGCATTATATCAGTTGTTAATTTTAAATTAGGAATGATAATTTTTTTTTTTTTTTTTTTTTTTTTTTTTTGCAACAGGAGTTTGTTTACTTACATCAATTAAATTTAGATAAGATTTTGCAGGTAAAATGTAATACAATATTCATGTAAACATTTAAAAACCTTTCAAGCATATTCAAAATTATCAGAAATTTCATCAAATGTCAATAAATTAGAAATGCACTCAAGATTTTGTTTGATTGTCCCCATTTTTTTTTTTTTTTTTTTTTTTATGGCAAATCGCTTTCCGATTTCTTTTTTATTTCGTAGGGTTTTCTAAAAAATTACTGGGACAGCTTTGAATTTCAATTTCTTATATTTAGTAAACGGACATACACTGAAGTAATTCTTCAAAATGATCGGAGCATATCACCGACTTAGAAGAAGGCGTAAAACCTTCTAATTCAAAGTAAATAACCCAAGTCAGGATTGTTGAAAGGAAACTAAAAAAAAAAAAAAAAAAAAAAAACAACACACACACACATTTTATCAAGACAATCACTCTTGTGTTTCGCATTAGAGCATCCAACAGCTCACCAGTATTTCATCTTTTAACATATAAAAAGAGGAAAGAAAATGACCCAAAATTATAACTTCAAATGTGAACAAAAAATCCGCTTCATACTTGGTGGAGAATGTTAATGGCAGACTCATCAACAAAATCGTTGCGGATGAAAACTTAAATGCCATGCGCATAAGTTCATGACATGTGACTTTTACATCACATGAATCCCCCCCCATTACAATCCACTTCATCACAGTGCTTGTTATTCAGATTAAAATAAGAATAACTATTTTTGTATTGTAAATATTTGAATTTTTCTATTGAAATCAGCATTAAATTATCTTTAAAATGATATGTAAGAGTTTGTATTTAGTGAAATATAACATTTTCTATAAGCATACAAATTTAAAAAAACAACGATTTTCAAAAGTGCCCATGCGCATTGTGCGTGTTGAAGACTCCTCCTCTCGTAAAGCAGGCTTCGTCTGAGAATAAAAATCGCAGAAAAGTGTGCATCTTGCTGTGTGGCATCAAGCATCCAGTGTGCGAGCTCCACCTGACTTGGTAATCATCATCGCATAGGAGTTCGACTTTCTGCTAGTGGAAGGGGTGCATGTTTTCAGTACTCATAACTTCATCGTTTCCTGTAAAAAAGAACCAGTTCAGCTGCAACTGATCTTTTTGATGGGATATCGGCAAAGCGCTGCGAAACTGTTTTCTGTGTCAGGTGTGCGCACACTATATTCTTGTCCTGCATTTATCATCGTTATTTTGAAGGATCCTGTTTCCCGCAGCCGTCGATCGATGTTTGCAAACGTGGTATGGTACGGACAACGCCTCATTGGATATTAATTACTCTTAGTACATACTTTGTGTTAGGCGTCCATTGCCATCTGCCAAGGTCGTGCATCTGCTCGGCCGTAAGTTAAATGCATATTCGTCATTCGTGAAATTTAGGACGTTGTTTGCGAATGAAGTTTAACGACCATCAATTCTGCAAGGCTGATTAATGAATACTTGCTCGCTGCTTTTATTTACCTTATTCCTAATCCTCGCATTCATAGGGCCATTCTCTTGCTAGGCTCATTGTTTTCTCGGCGTCTATTTTTGCGATTTTCAATCGCATAAACGTCACCTGTTTATGGTAATTTACCTATGTTTTATGGTAATTTTTCATCTCTTTAATGCCTTCTATCACCCCTCTGAATTTATCTTTCGAATTTTTCTACACCTTTTGCAAACATCTGTACCTTGTTGCAGCTATGTTTTCTCGTGCCCATTTTACTTTTTTCTTAAATATCTGAAAAACTCTTCAGTTTTTAAACTACATTTCTCACATTTTCAAGCTGTTATTTTCTTGAAGTTTTAATATTTTTGCAGATAAGGGTAATAATCTACCTTTTCGTTTTCAGAAATTCACGACCCCCTATATCATCAAATCGACATGTTACCTACATTTTAAAAAAATATCTTTTAAGAATGTACTTACACTTAAAAAGAATTCATAGTTGAAACATTATTTGTTATTTCTTTGTTAATTTTTTACAGCTTCCAACAATTTCCTATATTTTTGCGATTTTTACCTACTGAATATCATTTGGGATATTATGTTGTTTAGTGATTTTTTTTTATACTCTTGATATCCACTGTCGCCTCTTTGAATTTGGCGGGTGAATTCGGCAACACCCTGTATCTATGTATGCAATGATATTTTAGAATCTAATTTAAACAATTAATTTCTTAATGTTGAGCTCAATTTGGACCATATTAACTTCATTCTAAAATATTCTCTTATTTCCTGATCCCATTCCACTTTTTCTATCTT
This sequence comes from Argiope bruennichi, assembly GCF_947563725.1. Classification (NCBI taxonomy): domain Eukaryota; kingdom Metazoa; phylum Arthropoda; class Arachnida; order Araneae; family Araneidae; genus Argiope; species Argiope bruennichi. Next base: position 121,355,184 of record NC_079163.1, read on the forward strand.
AATTAATTCAACAGAAGCTTTGTAAAATTGCTGAATCGGCTAAAAACCGACACGTTCCCACATTTTGAGTGAAGCTGACTAAACAAATTCTTCTTGAAGATTCCTGTTCTTCCCTTGTTTGTGATTGACATGCTTTAGAAATCCCTATCAGAATTTTAATAGTATATAAGCACTGTGAAAAATATTTTCCCTATCAAAATATGGTATATAAGACTAGGGATAATTAATTTTTCTCTCTTTCCCCTCTTCTGCTCTTGTAACGCGCTGCGGATGTGTAGTAGTAGTGCTTGTAGCGGTTGTGCCTTGTCCACGCCACTTGCACATAAACCATGCCTCCCTCGATGCAGTAAATGCGAACTTAAAAATTCAAAATCCTCTCCTCTGTTTTCGAAACTGCCTTCTGCTTCACAATATATATATATATATATATATAATCATTATTTTATGTTAAGCAGAATGCAGGTGCGACCAGCAGTGAATAGACTTTATAATTTTTAAAGTTCTTTTTAATCCATCGGGAAAACTTAGTTATTTACAAGCAAAGACGTGGACATTGCAGCGCGGCACAAAAAGCGGAAGTGGGGAAGAAGAGAGAAATAAATTATCCCTCGTCTTATATAACATGAGATATGGATAGGGAAAATATTTTTTTACAGTGCTAATATATTATTAAGATTCTGATAGGGATTCCTGACGCATGTCAATCACCTGTATAAAGGAAACACAGGGATCTTTTAGAAAGAATGGGCTTCCTGGACAGTTCACGCTGAGCTTTGAAAGTGTTGGCGTTTAGCCGATTCAGCAATTTTATAAAGTTTCTCTTAAATTAATTAAGTAGAGAAAGTGGAATTGGATCACGAAATAAGAGAATGAATTTACTATGGGCTAAATTAAGATAAAAGATTGGAAATTAATTAAATTGAAATTAAGAGTTTAAAATATCATTACATATATATATATAATATAAAATTCTTTCTTAATTTCATGGTAAGTAACGTTTTAACCATATTCTGTATAAGAAGGATTAACACATTTAACGATGATTATGAATTTATACTATAATTTTCTCTTACGAATGCTGTTTTTTTTTTTCGGAGGGGCTTAGATATTTAATGCTGATTGATGGTATTCAGATATGAAAATTTTTATTTAATTATATCAGACATGTATAGACAAATAATTCTTTTGAATTCTGGTATTAAAAAAAATGATTATTTGATGATATTTATGATTATTTGGTAATATTTATAACCATATTTGCTGTTTAGTTGCTTGCTACAAATGCTTAGAGTTTAATTTGTATGGAAGGATTCTTGAGACTTATTCCTCTGCTTGTATTTTATATGTATAATTATGATTGTGAAAAAAAAAAACCCTTTTTTTAAAAAAGTCATGTGCTACTTTGGTGTCTTAGTTATTAAAATATACAAATGAGCTAAATGTTATGTTTTTAATTAAGTCTTATCTCAACTTGGCTTGATTAATAAAATATTTCAATTAGAGAGTTTATTCATTTTTTTGTGTTTTGAAGTAGGATAATATGTTTTCATTATTTGAAAAAGGACTGAGAAATTTTTATTAGTTGTAAGAATATTGCTATATCTATTTTGATTGCAATATACAGAGTCTTCAATCTGATTGTGGCCAAATATTTAAATTATTTATCATTATAGGCATGCGCTTCCAATTGGAAAAGTACTTTCAATGATATGAATAATTATGTTATTTGAGTCAAGAAATACACTTCCAAAAAGTCTGAATATTTATAATATCTTGATCCTGTTAGTCATATTTAGCATTTTTTTTTTTTTTTTTTTAATTTAGACAAAATGTTCACTTTTCTGTTATCTAGAATGAGGGACTTAAGAAGTATGAAAAGATATGAAGTACATAAAGTGTAATTCTTGAACTCGTTTATTTTTTATTTTTTTCAATAGGAAGTATATGCACTGAATATCTGAATATACTTTCTATTATTATGAACACTCCCTCAATACAATATTGGACCACCTTTTGCCCTTAGCATATATATATATATACTTAGCCACTTAATTGGGAAGTTTTTTTGTGCCAGAAATGTTGGTAAAAATATCATATGTTTTGCTATGTACAAATAAACGCCATATTTAATATAATAAGAAAATATGGATATTCTTTATTTTAAGAAACATGTTTTGCCATCTATTGAAAATTGAAGATAAATAATATCTTTAGAAGAGTTAAAAATACCAAATCAAACCAAAAAAGGAAAGGAGAAAATAATTTATGTTTGTATGCCATTTGGTTAAACTAGTTGAGACAAATTTTGGGGACATGGTATATGCAAACTGGTTAAAGAGTTATTTTTGAAACCTGATGAAATAGAGGTTCTTTTTATTTGTTTCATTCAAAGATAATTTCTTACTTTACTTTTAACATTAAGGTTTAGAATTCACTTTTTAAAAAGGACCTTTTTTATTTTATTTTTTTATATTTTATTTATTTATTTTGCTTTTCTATTTAAAAAAAAACTATTTTAATCTACTCTGCCTCTCCTTTTCCTGAAATTTTATGCTAAAAATAGCAATTTTATTAAATTCTATAAAAAAAAATTAATGAAACTTTTCAAAAGTAGCCTAATTTTAGATACTTATTGTAACTGATTTAAAGAAGGGATAAAAATTTTTATCCTTTAAATTTTTTCATAAAACATTTACTACTTTCTGTCTATTGGATATTTTCTAATTTTATATGATAACTGAAACTGGCTCTAAAAGTTCAGTAATCTTTTATTTTAAAGAACAAATTTTACATGAAGAGTTTTTTGGTAATTTGGTATTTTTATTGGTATTTAACCAAGACATTAAGAAATATATATTTTCTTTAACATTAGATGCGACTTATAATTCTGTTTGAACTGACTGTACCGTATTATGACAATGGGCTATATATTGTTACGGATTTTTCCACCTCTGCCGTCGGGTTCTTTTTGATAGTGGGTGTATGGTGAAGAGAACACACAATCAGCAAGCTTCAGTTGAACACAACGACGACGTTTGTTTACACGAAGACACGAGTAAACAAATATTTACAGCAGAGACAAACACAGGACAGCACACAGTAGCACACTACAGATGACAGTAGCCCACAAGTAGTAATCATCCACAGCACACGAAGCGGCCAGACAGAATCCAGCAGGAGAGGGGTTCCTCGGAGCTTCACTCTACGGTCTCTCCAACGGCTGAACTTGTCGCTGTAGCTGTCGGCTCATTACTTCTCACAACTGGCTGCACACAATATACGACGCTGCCTCCACAGTAGACAATAGGATTCGGCACACAGCAGTTCAATACTCGCTCCAGACAACGCTGGTAATTCGCCGTTGCTTCGCTATTCTGTGGAAGGCTCGTTACTTGTCGGCGACTCCGACTACTCACACAATTCACCACAGCTTGAGAGTGCCGGCCTTTTATAGTTCTCGGAAGGCGGGGCTAGAAGCTTCTAGACCAATCAGGCGTATCTCGGTTCCTAATGGACGGATCGACAAAATTCTCGAAGTTTCGAGTATTGTCCATTTTGTCGCCAAATGATCGCCAAGCTCTGGGATCACTGGCTCGACATCCAGCAGCATCCAATACGGATGACTGTAAAACGGTATTTCTTATGATGATACTATTTGCGCTGGGAAGCAAAATTACAGGTTTGTAACAATATCAACTTGGAGGAAAGACAAATACACCTGTCAAAATTTAAAGTTTCCATCTAGTGTTTTTGTCTTGAAAAAAATTAACACTTGTCTATTTATGTTGAATATTTGTAAGACAATCCATATTTTGTATTGGCTACCACCAAGGTATATTTCTCATTTATGTAGGCTTACCCCACAATATAAATTAATAAAGAAACTTGGCTAAGAAATGAATGATTCATGGTACATTTTATATCTCAACCTTGTGAATTTTATAATTTCAGCCTTATCAGATCCCATTGATAAAGACTAAGACAATTGTTTTTAGCTATCTTTCAATAATTTTTCAGATTTTTTTTTGGTGCACTTAAATTAGATGAGTTTTGTACTGCATTAGACGCAATGATTTGTAATATTTTTGAATATTAATTTTGTTAAAATTGAAAGTATCGAAGATTAATTATGGACTAAGACATTTATTCCTAATGGACTTATATAATATTAAAAAGATTTTAACTTGATTCCATTATCCCCAGAAAGAACCAGGCAGATTTTAATGAAATGAAGTTTGCATATGAGTTAATAATACAAAAAATTCATATTAGAATTAAGGTCCATTCGCAGAATCATATGTGCTGGTCATCAACACAGGAAAATGTAAAACAGGCATTACAAAATGGAACGGGGAAAAAAAAAAAGTGTTCCTAGGACCTCTCTTGCTGTTATACAGATTTCGCTACATGAATCCATGTTGAAGATTAGGCAGTTCATAAATCTTTATAGCAATCGTTTCCGCTCGTTGGATAGTGCTGTTCTTAAGTCTTGATAGTTCTAGGAGACGGCAGACGAGCTGCAATCATCTTCCCAGGCATACTCTGTTAACCTCTGGCTGTCTGGTACATATGCTGAATATCTTCTTCCCAGAAATTAGTCAATCAGTTGAGACCTATATGGATTATCGTCGCTCTTTAAATTGTTATCACAACTAATTGTATTCCTGAAAAGACAAACAGATGGTCTCACATCCAGATCAAGATCTTATCCCTGTAATTGATAGCATATAGATGCATGGGAGAAAAGAAAAATACATTTAATTTGTTGGAAAGTGCATCGAAATTGGATCTGGGATGTATGAGAAATCGTTTTATTTACTGAGAGTTCAAATTCAACATAACCACTTATTCTCAACGTACGAGTAAGTTCATGTGAAGGGAATTGGTAATCTTCTGTCTGTTCACCAGCATCCAAGAAAAAGACTTATATGGCATCGGAGGCTTGATGATTTGGGCAGACATCCCTTTGGATGAGTGTGCATACTGTCATGTCTTTAGTAGAAGCTGGGTCTCTGTTGTTAGATATGGGAGTTGAGATCTTGGAGTCCTTTGTTCTTCTTATTTAGGTATGCTGTCGTTCCTGATTTCATTTTTAAGGAAACACATGTGCCACATCTTGTCAGCTTATTGCTGAAAAGTGAGGATTTTCACCGTATGCATTAGTCGACTCATTGGATCTTACTCCTATCGAGCATATCTGAGACATTCTTGGAAGGGGGATCGTTGCTCACTTTTTCTTTTTCAGAACTGTCCAATGTTTGAAAGCACTGCTACTGGAACGACTGCCTGAGACCCATAAGTTCCTAATTTCCAGCATATATTCTCTTTCAGAAAGCTGCGTATTAGCAAGAGGGGATCTTATCCCTTATCATCGCTCTTTTTTTTTTTTTTGTTCCATCTTATAACGTCTCCATCTTGTATTCATTCCTGCTTTAATGACCATCATGCTTGATCATGCATGTGAATCATAACTTTTGTCGGGTATTTCTTTTTGTATTATATCAATCTGTATTTATACCTAATTTCACTAAAATCTGATAGTTATTTCTTGAGATAAAAGAATGTTCTCCTTTCGCAAATTGATTTTGATTACCAATATGCTGTTGTATCCATGATGTTGTATCCATCAATAACATTTTAATTGTCTAACTTTAAGTCCTAAAGTGAAAGTATGACAAAAAATTCTTTGTATTTGGCTGGTTTAATAGTTATATCCTTCAGAACGTGGATACTGAAATAAAAAAAAGAGATGAAAGTGTAAGAAATGATATGAAATTGCAATCATAAATTAACTCGGTAGTGAATGCAATAAGCATATAATATGAAGTCGACTCAGATGTCATTTAATTCTTGGCGTTTGAAGTTGGCTGGCAATTAATTTGCTAATGTTTATCGTAATTTATTTACTATGCAGTTCTTGTTGGAGTGCTGCAATTAATTTATAAAAGATTGTATTTGGAAAATGCACGTTTATGAAATATTGAGTTATATGGAACGGCAATGTGTAGTCTGAAATGAGGATCAAAATATGGTGAAAATAAAAATTCCGAAAAAAAAAATTATAGGCCAGTACAAGAAGAAATAATATTGAGGGTATTTTCTTGCCTCTTGGTAGGCTACATGGTCATCGAAAATATAAACCTCTAATTTCGATTAAAGGATGAAAAGCGAAATAGACTATATATAAAATTTGAGGGCGAAGATAAAATTGAAGAATTTCAGTACAGGCTTGAAAATCACTGTTCAGTTTTTCAAGCAGAACTTTTTGATATATGACAAGCTTTAAATTGGAAAAACCATAATAAACCGTATTTGCATTATCATCTATTCACAGACAGTGTTTTAAAGGCTCTTCAAATGTTCAATCCCAAAAATAATTCAGTAGATGTTAAAAATCTGGTAGATGGTAATATTTCATTACTAGATGGTAATATTTCATTTTCATTTCCGCGCATGGCATTTAAGTTTCATCCGCACCGCTTTCGTCGATTAGTCTGCCATTAACGTTCTCCGCCGAATATGAAGCGGATTTTTTTGTTTACAGTTGAAGTTATAATTTTTTAGTCATTTTCTTTCCTCTTATTATGTGTTAAAAAAGGAAATACTGGTGTGCTGATGGATGCTTTAATGCGAAACACAAGAGTGACAGTCATGATAAAATGTTTTCTTATTTTCCTTTCAACAATCCTGCCTAGGGTTGGTACCTTTGGTATAGATTTTTTCAAGCCTTCGAAGGCGGTGATATGCTTCGATCATTTTGAAGAATTCATTCAGTGTGTGTTCATTTATTAAATCGTAAATGGAATTCCAGTAATCGCAAATGTTGCAGTAATTTTTTGGAAAAATTCTTCGGAAAAAAGAATTTGGTAAGCGATTTGCCAACAAAAACAATCAAACAAAATCGTGAGAGCATTTCTAATTCACTTTATTCACATTTAATGAAATTTCTGATAATTTTGAATATGCTTAGAAGGTTTTAAAATGTTTACATGAATATTACATTGCACTTTCTAAAAAATCTTATCTAAATTTAATTAATGTAAGTAAACAAACTCCTGCTGCAAAAATAACTTCTATAATGCTAAACTTAGATGGAAGTGAATAAATTTCTTAAAGATTTATTTAATAAGTGAAATCTTTACTAACTACTGAAAATTGAATTTTCTTGTTGACTGTTATAATATATCAGGGGTGTTTGTGCTCCGGGGAAACCCCGGAATTCCGGGGATTTTGAACTTCGATACCCGGAAATTCCGGGGATCGTCGTTCAAAAGGAAGTAGGAATAATAATGAATTATTTATTTTGATCTGGGTAATTTTGTTTGCTTTGAAAGCAGAAAACGCAAGGTCAGTGTGTGTGGTGAAAACTTTTCCTTTCTTTCTCCAAAGACAGTGATAATGCGTGAAAAGGGGGAAAAAACTTCTTTTTTGTTCTTTCCTTATTGCGAGTTATGACTCATTCCCCCGGTTCTCGGACATTCTCTTCTGGATTCTTTTCGGCAAGTAGGCGCGGCAGAAAAAAAAGGGAGAGACTTCGTTCGACCAGATGTGCGATCACGTGACCTGGGTTCAAAGGTCTTAATTTTGCAAAATTAATGGTTATTAATTTTGCAAAAAAAGCAATTCATTGAACTTTTATAATTAGGTCATTCAATACTTCATAATCGTAATTTTTCATTTCTCCCCCCCCCCCCTTCTCGAAACTCCAAAATGTTGGTAGTAAGTCCGTAAAAGTTTCAGGGGATTTTTTGGGGTCCCACAAACACCCCTGATATATATATAATTGATGTATTTTATTAAAAGTGCTCTTAATTTGATAAATTGAATGCTATATATATATATATATATATATATATATATATATATATATATATATATTAGTTTTGAAAACACATGTCATTTAATTAAATATATAAATTAGTTAAGTATAAAAACATTAATTAACGTCAAATAATTTTTGCATTTGATTTTTAGTTTTTGGCATTCTAATAAAATGCATTATGAGGTTTTACTTTTTTATTATGAACCTTAAAGTTTTCTTTATCTTTTAGTAATTCATGTTATTCAGTTATTGCTGGGTAATCATGTCTAATAACAAAAGAGCAAAATGGATGGCTCCAGAAAGCATTATTACTAGTTTTCCAATAACATTTGCAGATTTGTGATGGATTCAAAGTGAATTTATATCAGACAACTTTTCTATTGTTAAAAATGAAATGTCTATAGTTTATTGTATTTAAACTGAAATTGACTATTTTCATAATATCATGTTATACTTTTTTCACCTCAGTGATTTCTGTTTTAAAAAATAAAGGTTACCTGACACGTGACCGTGAATTGACCCCATTATTGACTATCACCTTGGAGAATCTGAAAGAACAATCAAAACTCGTCTTCGTAAAATTCTCATCGATGAATGGCAATTAAGATGAGAAAATAATGAAAAAGGCCGCTTTACTTTCAGTATCTTTTCTCAGGTGAAAAGAAATAGATGTATTGACAATAAATATTTAGCCCAATTAACTACAAACCATGGACTTCGCCCGCATTATCTTAAAAGATTCAGTTTGAGAAATTGTAGTTGTAGATGTGGTTATGATTATGATAACATTCCACACTATATTTTCCATTGGCCTATTCATAATTTGAGAAAACTTATTAAACCTCAACTAAATATTTCCCAAATTCTATTAAACAATAAATTGACTTTAGAAGCTGAAAATATTTTGGATTTCCTTTATCATAATAAAAATAGAATTTTTGAAATTGAACAATAATTTATCCTGGTTTGTCAAGCACTGTTAAAAGTGGATAGTATCTAGTGAGTACAAGGAAAAAAATGCAAAAAGAACTCTATCAGGGCTTTTGTTCCTGATTCATGGACTCTACCTTAGACTGAGCAATTGTATATATTTATTTTTCTGTTGTTTATGTTTTTCATTTACTTATTTTTTTATTTGTTTATTTATATTGTTCACTTTTTTTTGTTTATTTATATAATTTTTTTTATTTAATTTTTATTTAAAATTTAAATTGTCTATTTTCGGTAAATTTTATTATTTACAAATTATGTTCCAGTGATGCTGTTGTAATATTATGTAGACTCTTCTGCTTGGGCTATTTACACCGCTCCACTTTTTCTTTTTATGCTTACTCTTTTTCTCTCTCTCTCCTTTGGCTGTTTTTAACTTCTAGTACACAAAATTATGAAAAAAAGAAAAAAAATTGAATAGCTAGTCCTTTAATAACTATTGAAATTCTATTTTTTTAAAATTTTATTTATGAGCTTTTACCGGTGTAACGCCACTTTTGGCACACACCTAATCATCATCAAAATAGGAATGACTAAATTTCCTACAATTGAATCTAGAAATTTGGAGAATACCTTTTTTCATCTATGAAATATCTTTTTACTAAATTTTGCTGTTTATTGCTCTAATGAAAATAATTTTTTAAAACTTTCGAATTTGCTGACTTCGACATCTTTTTCCATTTCTTGTCACAAAAGTGCCAATTCTCTCGCACAAATGTCTTGTCAGTTTTATTCTAGACTTCATTGCTTATCCTGAACAAGGAATGAAGGCACGATGATGCATTAGACTATGTGCACTTAAATGTTGATGGCATGCAGGGTTATATTTATTTTCATGTAATAGGAATAGATTCCATTAGTCCTAAAACTGCATTCCATTAAGAACTTTCTAAAAGTATCAGTTACTTACGTTTGCTCTGTTTCTTATAATTTCCAATAAGATTGCTTCATGTTTCTTTTTTCGATTAAAGGTGAAATTGTTTCATAAATGTATTTTAAAAAATGAGAAAATTTTATTTATTGGTATGAAGACCTGTGAGCATTAATTTGCTTTTTCATAATTAATGCCATTTGTATGTCAATATTTTGATTCATTTCCCAAAGTTAATGAGTTTTTTTAATATTGCTTTTACTTAACTCTTTTGTTCGATTAATTGTCTGATAATCATTCCATTAACTGCCATCTCTCCTCGAACAACATAGAAATCTATTATTCCTTATAATATGATAAGCAATACTATTATGGTAATAGCATTTATGTATAACTTATGATTTTGCACAAGAAAATTGCTTGAGATTAAAAAGTAATTTGAGAACTGTAAGATCAAATTTTCTGCAATCTAAATGTTTCCACTTATATAGTCTAAATTCATTATGACATTGCACTAATGCCATCATAGTAATATATATATATATATATATATATATATATAATATTCTAAACTTTCGGAATTAACTTATTTTTATGTATCTATATATGCTCTGCTTGGTTTTTGCTTCTCAACAAAACTTTTTTGATGATAAATTTAAAGCCAAAGATCAGCAATAAGAATAATGAATTTGTTTGAATAAAATATGTGCTTAAATGTTGTTGCTGTATGCAAAATTTCTTTGCCAGTTTCTTCTAAAATTTAATCTGTCCCAAATTCATTTTTTTATAATTCAGAGAGAAGATGGGAAAAGAGAAAGTGACTGTTGCTGTAACACCAAACGGCCTAGCAGATGCTGTTGTAAATGATTTGTTTATGCTACCTGAAGAAAGAGAAATGGAATTTACAACATTTCTTGATGAGCTTGGACATCCCCCTTTAGATCAAGTTTTTTATTTGCAAAAGCAAAATAATAACTTGATTGAGGAATTTTCTCCACTAACTTGTGATATTGATACTCATATAACATGGGCGACTGAAGCATTTGGTAAATATATATCTTTACTTTCATTGAAGGTTTTTGAATTTTTTTAAAAAAAGCATTTCTAAAAATTAATAGTTTGTTGTTATAGCATAAAGTATAAATATTTTAAAATTTTAGTTTAAATCTAAAAAATTATTACTCGACAGAACTACTGTTGTTCAATTTTAAGGACACTTATTGTTATGCTTCTGTTTGTTTTGAAATTATCTCTTGTTGAAAATATCAGATTATGTTCATTTCATATTATCTGAATATTATAAAATAATAGTATATTACTTAGTAATTTATATATTTTCAAATAAATAAAAGCTTTTAAAATGAAATCATTTCAGATTTAAACTTCGTAGTTGAATCATAAATGCAATTAAAATTTTTTTTTCCTTGTTGACTGCTAATTTGGAGTAGTGTGATGTTTTTTGATAGGTTGTTAATCTGTACTCTTAAAATCCAAGTTTCCGACCTCGACGCGCGATAGCATGCCATCTGTTTCGGATACACCTGAAATTTTTCTAAAACCTTTTCTGTGCGTTTTTTAAAATCTCTTGGATGGTAGGTTTTACTGGGAAAAAATGTGAATTAACCGCAGAAAATTTTGGACTTGAAAGTTTAACCCTTTGACTACCAACGGGATATATACATCTCACTAACCTTTTAAAATCAGCTTAAATAGTTTGTTGATAGCTCAGTTAAAAAACATTAATAAAATTTCTGAATGTCTTTTATTTTCCCCCGTTTTTAAACACTTATTTTTACATGGACAATGCACAGGATAAGGATGTGTGATGCACGGGACAAATTTAAAATGCTTATATTTTGAAAAATTATTAACATGAATTTATCTTAATAATATATATATATATTTTTTTTTCTTAAAAGTACAAAGTAGATTAGAAATTATTTCTGTCTGAAAAAAAAATTAGTACTGCTAGTAAAACTTATAGCAGTTTTAATGTGATGCACGGGACATCCTTTAAGATATATCTAAAATCATGAACTACAATTTGAAAAAATTAAAATGAAAGTAATTTCCTTTTTAAACTAAATAAAAATATACCTGTAGCTACTTTGAAAAGCCAAAAATTGAATAAAAGTGTAGAATATTTGTTTACAGACATTATGTACATGTATGAATTCAAAAATTTTTCAATATTGTAAGCGCTATTTTTGACCTCCATGAACATATAAAAACAAACTGTTTAAAAAAAAAAAATGCATGAATTAAATAGCTCAGACTGTGTGTTTGACTAATCTATAAACTTTTTTTTTTTTTTTTGAAGGTATGGTTCACTTTTGGGAGAATTGCCCAATACTTTCACTACTGAGATAACCAGATAAAATGTCGTCTGGGCTTTTTACCATTTTGTGTAAACGCCTTAACTCTTTATGGCTCCCAACAAAGTTAGTAGCATTATCTGAAAATAATTTAAAGCATTTTCCTCTTCTAGCGAAAAATCGCATCAAAGCAGCAAGAAATGCTTGGGACGATAATTCAGTAACAAGTTCTAAATTAATGCATTTCGTTTCAAAGCATATAAAAAAAGAGAAACGTAAACTTTTTGATAATTTCCTTTACATTGATTGTTTTACTTAATCAGAAATGGACCTATAAAATCTACTCCATTACAGTTAAAGGAGTAATTAGCTGTAATTCTTTGTTTGGGAAGAGATCCCATTAACTGTTCACATACTACTGGTTTTACTTTAAAACAAGTTACACATTTATGTACGACTTCTCTACAATTTGTTCGACCATTTAAAGGCCAGTACTTTTGACGCACATGAAATAATAAGGATTGAGGTCCAAGATGCAAATTTATCTTGTGATAATACTGCAATATCATACTAGTTATTTTACTTTTTGAATACAATACAATTGGGTATTTTTTATCAGTACATAACTAACTAATACCCAGTCTTCCACCAACTCGTATAAGACCAGTCCAAAAATGGATTCAAATTTTTTAATTGACTCTCCTTACTTACCTCACCCTTTTTCTCAAGGGAATTGATATCTTTCGCAAAGGACTCACTTTGCACCAATTTTAGTATAAACACTTCAGCATCTTTTAACTCACCAGAGTCTAGAAATCTTTTTTCTTTTCGATCTTATTTGTACAATTTCTTATAAAATATAACTTAAAATGCGGATTATTCTACGATAGTTATTACTTAAATTAATTAAATTAGGAGCAAAATTACAAGCTACATTATTAAACACAGTGAAACAATTAGAGTTGCTGTCAATAGTGTTCATCTGAAAAGTCATTTATAAAGACTGCTGCTGGAATTTCCCTCTGGATAGTCTCTACCGGTCAGGAACTCAGGACCATTCCACCGTAAAGAATTTTCAGACAGCTTGTCTGGATCCACGCCTCTGGAGATCAAGTCAGCTGAGTTATTGTGGAAAGATACGTCTCCATTGGTTCACCGTGATTGATGCCTGTATTGTTGCAATTTGGTTTGCCACAAAAGTTTTTAAGTGACAAGGTTCTTTTTGCAACCAACAAAACACAATCATGGAATCGGACCACAAATAAGTGCTATTTGAGGGCAGAAATTGCACGAACTATTAATTTGGAAAGCAGAACTACCGCACACAGCTCCAGTTTCGGAATAGTCAGGCGTTTTAATGGTGACACTGTGGACTTACTAGTTACTAATTTTACAGACACTTCACCAGTCTTTGAATGCGATTTGCAGTAAATCGCTGCTCCATAAATGACTTCGTTAGCATCCGCAAAGCCATGTATTTCAATCAAATCTGGGTTTGAATGTAGTATACACCTGTCAACTCTAATACCGTTGATAAATTGAAGAGCTGATGAAAATCGTAACCATTCGTCCTTTTCCCTTATAGGGAGAGGATAAGTTTAGTTTAATTCCAGTAACCATAACCGCTGCAAAAATATTTTTGCTCTTGTAACCATTGGATCTAAAATATCGAGTGGATCAAAAATACTAGCTATGGTTGATAAAACTTGACGTTTTGTAACACCGAAATCCTCACTCGACACTTTGAATGCAAAACAGTCCTCTTTAGATTTCCAAATAACACCCAATGCTTTGGTTTCTTGTGCATAAGGAAAGAGGTACGATTCGCTATTTACTACAAGCTCCGCAGTGTTACTGCGCCATTTGTTACCAGTGTTACTGCAATATTACAAAAAAAAAAAAAAAAAAAAAAAAAAAAAACTCAGAAAACACAGCACCACGTCCGGACTCTCAATTCTTTATTGACAAGAGGACGTTCGTAACCAGAATTCACTTCAGTTTACAAAGGTCTTCTCGCTTGACTTCACTGAACATAGCTCTTAGTAAAAGTAGTTTTTTTGGCGGGGAGGGAGGGTGTATTTGGCCATCATGTCCTAGCCATGGGGGTTTAAAAACATATGAAAAATATATGAATATTTATCTAATACAGAAGCTATTATCTTCATTTTCTACGCGATTGCAGAGAAAGATTTTAAACAGTTGGTAGTCAAAGGGTTAAATTGCAATTTCGACTAATTTGTTTCTGTTTGTGTCCAAAACAAACTATAGCTTAAAAAAATTACTGAGATCCGGACTTTTAAAAGTCACGGTTTTCTCAAAAAATTACAAAACTGCTGTTTTTGGTCGAGTTTTGTCAAATATCTCCCAATAAGCAGCTTAGAGTAAACCTCATACATTGCAGTTATAAAGAAGGGTAAAGTTGCTGTAAGTAAAGCACAATAGGACGTTTACAGACTACATTTGAAAATATGAATTAGGAAATGCGGATGTTAACTGTCACCTGTCTAAAGAATTTGACAGCAAAGAAATGTCCAGAATATCTCCTGAAACTTTTGGAGAGTAAAGATAAAATGATCATACTTGCTTTTGTTAGTAATAATACTAAAATTGGAAAAGTAAAAATTACTGTAAATTCACTTACCCTCTTCTACAGAAGTTCTGTGGCCTGTTACTCAGATGAAGACTTGAAAATGTTTTTTCTCATTTGAACTGACCACCTTTCCTTTTTCCACTGTTTAGTGAAGAGCAAATGCGAAAGGAAACTAAATATTCATTGTTTTCAGTGGGTAGTGCTTGTAATTGAGATAATACTGAGATTCTTAGGTTACCTCCATATAAAAGAATCTAAAAGGTTTTGCCTGCTCTAACCTCTAGGTCACTGGTATTTCAATGTTAAGAAGTATTTACATTTTTAGTTCTAGGTAATGGCCTCCTCACTCCGAAATAAAGCAATATTGTGTCTTCCTATCCTGAATAGTTCACTTGTGTCACGCCCATTAAAAACGTGTATAAACAGTCATTCTGCTTCATTTGCATTTAAATGCTGTTATTGAGTATTATATATCAGGTGTCCTCTCTTTTTCACATTTTTGGAAGTACAGGTTCATTTTCGTCAAAGTTAATTTCGTTAGAAAAACTAAAATTAGTCAGCATCAACTTTGAAAATGTTGGCGTACTGAGATTCAGAGAAAATAGTGACATAAAAGAGATAATGCAGAATGCTACATTAAATTATTATAAGTGATAAAGGCCATCTGTATATTTACTTAGAATGATTTAGTTAATAATCCTAATTACGTTTCATTATGTTTGGGATATTTTCTCTGTAATCCCAGCAACTATTCTTGCTTTCTTTTTTCCACTCAGAATTCTCGTACTTCTTAATAAGATCTGGGTCGATTGAGAATATCAAAATTAAAAATAAAAACGTAGCCATCATCCAGTTTTAGGTTATTACAGCTGTATGAATAAACTTATAAAAAAAGTTTAATTATGTACTGTCAATTGTTGAATTTCTGATTTATTCTGTTGAAGTTCTGTTTTTTTCTTCATACATTTTACTATCAAAATAAATTTTTAAATATATGCAAGATTGGGTTTCATTTTAAGTTTATCACTTAAGATTTTTTATTTAGTCAGTGATGAAATTTATGTGCATTTTGTATCATAGCTGTTATATATATATATAACAAGCAAATGATAAGTATTTTAAAGTTATATTAATATTTGTATGTGTAATTAAGTTGTCTAAATGATCTGCTACATGTAGTTTAGTATCTTCTGTTTTAGTACTCATACCTTTTAATATTGATAAATAATTATTTTATTTTTGAACTCCTCAGTGCATTGCATTTAATTGGAATTATTTTCGTAATGAAACGGACTTTTAGTCAGCCAGTCTATTATTTGACCTTAAATTGCTTTCCTTGTGGTTTTATTTTTAAAAGTTTTAAATAAAAAAATGTCATTTTACATTATTTTATTTGATCTAAAATTCTAAAACTTTGTTTTATATCCTTTGATTTAATTGCTTATAATTAAAAGATTGGATAATGAATTTTTATATTATATAATTTTTTAATATTATATTGTTATTTTCGTTTTCCTGCTGAATAACTGCATTCTTACTGGATTCATTGCTGGGATGTATTAAAAAGTGCCTTTCATAAACATGATCCTTCTTTCATTTATTTTGGTTTTCAAAATTGTCATTGAAATTTTTTTATATAAGTATTATGATTATAAAAGATTTGCTCTTTTTTCTAATAATGAGTGTATATTGCATTTGCTTTTTATTCAGAAAGTTTAAAATTGTTTCTTTATGAAAATAAAATACTTTTTGAGTTCTGCCTCAAAATCAGTTTCTTTTGACTTGGTTTTTACATATTTGAAGCATTGTAAAATCAAATTATAATTTGTTTTTTGGTTATATACTTTTATACGAGTATCTAAATAAGAATATAAAGTTTCTGCATTTTTATCACATACTTTTTTTTCTCATTATTTTCAGGTAACGAACCTGAAGCAGTGAATATTTGGATAGGAGATAATCGATCTGTTTCTTCAAGTAATTTTTGCTTTTATTCTATTTACTAAGTATGTACAGTTGTATGCAAAAATTCTATTTTTTTTTCCCCTTTGGATTGTCTGGGTTATATAAGATGAATATATTTATTCAGATATTTCTTTATTTCCTTAATAGGTATTGGCTTTTTGTAGTCTTTAGTTCAGCAATAATTATAAATGGCCAGTTTTGAAAGAATGGCTAATGAGTTAGTTGTTTTGTTAATACAGATGAGGAAATACTTCAGTGATTACTATCAAAGAAACTAATCCTAATGGCGAGGAATAAAAAAAATATCCGAAAGAAATCTCCACTGTAATATCAAAATGCTGAATCAAATGTTCGATCTTCCACAGCACTATATGATCTCCTCAGATATGTTTAAGGTGGCCTTTTTCAATCCTGGTAAATATGTCCAGTGTACCTGGATCAATGTAATTGTAACACTTTGGGTCAGGATTTTCTAAGACCGTAGGCCTCTTCCATTTTGCCAGTATTGTAACGTAGGATTAATCAAATGTAAATTAAAAAAAAATTTTAATATGTCAAAGAAGAACTTCCGTGCGAAAATGATTGTAAAATTTTAGATCTAGCAGAGTGGTCAGCCAAACAGGAAAACCGAGAATTGTCAAAGAATTCCAGGAGGTTTGGAAAAGGCAGGGGAATTTATTATAAAACTGGAATTTTTTTATAAATTGGTAATTTTTATCGAACATGATAAATCATACGCTGGTATTTTTTCATAAGTAAAATGAAACATCGTTGGCAACTTATTAAATTCAAATTTTTACAGATATTCTAAAACAGACTGTGGAAGAGAAAGATTAACCATTATATCTAATTTATTGCATGTATCTATAAATATATATTAGACATATTATATATAAAAAGTTTTATATATAACTTCTTTTTTTCCCGAACGATAAGTTATCGACATAATTAGCGAAAATGGTTTTGCGTAGTACTGTGGGAAAAGTCAACTTAACTAAAGCTCATCTCTTGTTACTGTTATGATTTTAAGTTTTAATGTGTCTCTTTTTAAATAATATATATATATATATATATATATATATATATATATATATATATATATATATATATATATATATATATATATATATATATGGAGCTATCCCCCCCCCTTTCCTTCCTTCAAACGTCAAATCCATTACACCACGTGTTACAAGAGCGAAAGTATGAATTTTGGGTATTAATATTCAAAACTGGTTGTAAAATATCGACCCATTATTAAAATTCCTAAACAATTTATTTTAATTAAATAAGTATTTTACAATAATTATTTTCCCCCCTCTTCTCAGAAATATTTTTGTTGAATCATGAAGTATCGGACGTTATTGCTATTATTTCTGCAGAGCATTTGTTTTTGTTCATTTTTAAAGATTATGAACACTTATTAATAATTCATATGAATGGATGCTAAAAAAAGACATGAAATGGACGTTTTTGCTAATATTTTCTTTTTTTATTTTGTGTCCGTTTAAAATTCCTCATGCATTCAACAAACTGCTCTATAATTTAATAATAATATTAAACACGAGAAATTAATTTGTTTGGCACACAAGTCTTATAATTATTTCAAAAATTTTGTAAAAAAGGGAATTGCAGCATTTTTTTTATATGGTTTAATATATATGAAACTGTTTGCCACAGAAATTTACAAAATTCATTCATACTATATTTTTTGAAATTTATACCTCTTAAAAATTTGTCTTCATTTTCTCTAAACATTTGTAAACATTTTCTTGTAATAAAGGGAAAAAAATTAATAAGGACCAATTTTCCACTTTTTTTTCTCTATTTTACAAACCAGCATGCAGGCGATTTTAAATTTTTCTTTTTTATTATTATAGGTGGTGATCTAAAAGTCAATGCAATTTTGATTTCATTGAAGAATTTTCTTATTTCGATGTAGAGATTTCATTTTATATTTGTAAATTATTTTTTTTTTCTGTTAGTAAAATTGTTGTTGAGTTCTGATTGGTTTGTTGGTAAATAGTAGGAATAGGTAAGATCCCACTTCAAGGAAACAAATCATTTCATTCTACAGCACTCTGCCAATGTGCATATATTTTTGTGCTGTATTTTTCGTGAGTAAATTTGACAAACAGTTCTGACTGGTTAGCTAAAAGTCAGTCTGGATGGGCATGTATCTTCTTGTGTTGATTAATATATTTTCAAAGAAAGTGAAGGGTTTTACAGGACTGAAACTTATCTGAAATTCAATAAGTGAAAATGTTTTTTTTTTTTTTCCGAGCATTAAATTTTATTTTACATTGATTTTAGTTAAAAGAGTAGAACAATTTTTCAAATAAAGTTAAGAAGGGAAGAATTAAAGGGAATAAAATAAAGCAACATCGTTCTGAAGATATTAGAAGCATCTCAAAAAATGGCAGGAAATTTCTTAAAAAACTTGGAAATGTCAGGGAAATTCAAAGAGCAAAAAATGCTGGCCACTCTGTCTAGGTGCCTGGGAACTACACATAATTGAGCAGTATTGACATAATCTACATATGACATAAATCTAATGAATGGAAAGCAGTTATTCTAAGAACAATGTATAGAATATTTAACCCATATTGGACCGCCGTCCTATTTATAGAACAATTGATTTAAATGTGAATAAAATAAAGGAAATTAAAATTACATAAGAAAAGACATAATTATGAGCAGACTAAATTTAATAAATTATTGAGGAAAAATGAAAGAGAAAATTAAAAAATTGCTTTAAATTCATCTCAAAAAACATATTCAGTTTTTTAGTATATCATCAGGTTTGTTCAAAAGATTAAAACTATCAGTGAAAAAAATAAATATTACTGGCATTTCACACGTTTTCTAACTGTCCAATAAATTGAACAATTGTATGATATCCATCTTTTTTTTTTTTCAAATCTTTCATACTTCTAGAGTGCATTCCTTGAATTCAGAGAACAATGTATCATTTGAACTTTTTTTTTTTTAAATCTTTCCATTGGTTCAGTTGCTTCTTTATTTTACAGTTGTGAATTTGTTTGATCATTTTTGTTGTTGTAAAATGGCTAGAAAATTTCTAACTGGACGATTCTATTGCAAGTTGCAATATGGTGGAAACATGTGGTGATCCTGAAATTCGAGATACTGGTGGAACTGTCAAGGTTTTGTCAAATATGTGTGAAGAAACTAAATTTGATCCAATACCACCTAAATAACGGGGGGGGGGGGATGTGAACCAGAATTTTCGCTTTCACTGTGTTCTCTTTCTTCTCAAGATCATCAAACATTGTGTATAAGATAGCAGGAAAAAGTCATATTGAACTTTTTCACATAATGATTAATGATATGATATCACATACAGTTACGGAGACGAATTGTTTGCAGTGCAGAAGAAAGATCAGTCTTGTGATAGCAGTGAAAGTGGAATCAAAAAGTTTGTAGGCATCTTTTTTTATAGTGAATATCACATATTACCACGTGAAAAAAGATGTGTTGGGAAAATACTCTGGACACAGGCACAACCTTAGTGAATAGAACTATGTCCAGGAAACGATACTGTGACATAAAAAGATATCTGCATTTGACGGCCGTCGACAAAGAGGATGTTTCTTACAAAATTCGTCCAGTTTTAGAAAAACTTAATATTCCCTTGCAACAATCTGGAATATTTTCTGCATGCGTTGCAAGAAAATTAGAACTAAACTATTTTTTAAACTTAACTGAAACTAAACCGAACTCTTTTGATGGTTATAGTATTTTGACCGAAGTTGGTTACATTTGACCGAACTGCTTTTCTCTTTTTTACAATCGAACTCTCCGTTATTTTGTTATTTTTATGATCATCCTCTATAAGAAATGGTTTACTTAGTTTATGCATTTGTTTGATCTTTTTGCTTAGTAAGATTCAATGAATCCAAGAATAATATATTTTTGTTGAGATCTATGTAAAATTTTGTGTTTTATTTCTAACCGGAAAAAAAAATTTTTTTCCTTGAATTTTTTTGAAAGCATTTCGGAATTTCATAAAATTCAAGAAAATTTAATGTTAGAATAGTTTGAATTTACAGTTTACAATCAATTATAATTAATGACATTTTCTGAAAGAAAATTTTGTGTCACGATTGCGATTTCTTTCTTTGTAAATGGATTTAAAGTAATTGAAGTATTTTTGAGAAATAACAATTTATTGAACATTATAATATTACAATAATATTTATTGTATTATATTAATATATTCCTTTCTTAGATCCTTCATACTTAATTGATATTAATATATTTTTAATTGATCTAATATGTTTATATGTTTTGTTTTTAGTGCATAAGGATCATTATGAGAATCTCTATTATGTAATCGTTGGAACGAAGAAATTCGATCTTTATCCTCCAGTTGCTTCGTGTTGGATGCCATATAGTACGTATTTCACTTTTATAATTTTGATAAAACTATTTTTTTGAAAATAAAACACAATTTTCATTTATTGACATCAGATTAGATTCTATCATTCTTTCTTAAAAATATATGTATATGTCTAAAAGTATATATCTGTATGTATCTAAAAATATTTGTAAATATCGAATATATAAAAATGTATTTTTGTTTGTTCGTTCTTTATGCGCTGTCTTCCCGTTCAACCGACTGCGATGAAACTTGGTCAACTTATTGCTTGCCCCTCCGCGAAGGTTATAGGCATAATACAGTTATCATATTTATATCTAATATATTAAAAGGAATTTTTGTTTGTTCGTACCTTATGCGCTGTCGTCTCGTCCAATCGATCGCGATGAATCTAGGTCAATTTATTGCTTGCCCTTCCGCAAAGGTTATATTTTAAAATTAACAATTGACAAACATTAACCGGCAAACGGCACATGTCATTCGGAATTAATCTTCCATATATCAAACGAAATAAAACTATTATGATTGATGCCAATCAAATGAGTGAAATGGAATCGAAAATATTTAATGCAAGCGCTAACTTTTTTCTTCTTATTAATGACACAAGATGTTGTCATTCAGTGTGCACAATATTTTGTCTGTGACAAACCGCACATATTATGTAGAGTTTGTCTCAT
This sequence comes from Argiope bruennichi, assembly GCF_947563725.1. Lineage (NCBI taxonomy): Eukaryota > Metazoa > Arthropoda > Arachnida > Araneae > Araneidae > Argiope > Argiope bruennichi. The sequence goes on from NC_079163.1 coordinate 121,376,813, forward strand.
ACATACAAAATAGAATTAATACTGTCGATGCCGATCAAGTTAAATTGTATATCATGGGAATTTTCCAGTGTGAACAGTATTTTTTCTATCTATTCAGTCAATCGATAAACGATATTTCAGTTATACAAGCGTATATCGTGTTGATTGGCCATCAACAAGGCGCAATGTCAGTCACTTCGAATATGCGGATTGAACCTAGAAAATCCATGTTTTTCACATGGTCAGTTGTATGCTGGATGCTTACGAGTCGGACAGCCGAGAAATTTGTTTTTGCTAAAAACAGGAAGACAAAATTAAAAAAAAAAAGCACTTGAATAATAAAGTAAAAAGAAAAAAATTGTACTTCTCCTTTATTTATCATAAAATTTCAGTGAATGTATTCACTGTCAACAAGAAACTTTATATCATTCTTTCTATCATTACTAGTTAAACAAGACAGGTATTTTAAATTTCAAACGATATTTCCAAAATTATTTCTTCTACAGTAGCAACGTACCGGGTACCAGCTAGTCTTCCATAAAAATATCTAGAAAACTTGGATTGTTTATTTAGTTCAAAAGCGCTTATCACTTTTTACTTTAAAATCTAATAAATTTGTATTTGAGAGATCTTATCTGCATTTGAGAAAGATGAACTTTTGTATTTGTATGTCAATAGAGATCAATAATGAAGGGTGTTTGATACGCAAGGTGATCGAGAATTGTCGGACACTTTACAAATTGATTTTTTTTTAAAATCTAGAAATAGTAGCAATAAAATGTAATCATTAACTTGAAGCATAGTTTCAAAAGTTAATAGATTTCAATATAAGATCTCTTGGTGGCTTGTAATACAGCTAAGTGATACTCCCTTTCATTCTATGCTTTTAAAACATTCGAGTAGATATGGAATGAATAAACAACAGTGATTCGCCTCTGAAGTTTTTATACATCAGGACAAGTAGTTTTATGATAAGAATCTGACGTGTGTGAAGAAAAATTTGAGCGGGTGAAATCTAGCGAACTAGAAGGTCACGGAATCGGATCACCTCAACCAGTTCATCTGGTAGGAAATGTTGACCAATGTGCAGGTCCACGTTATCATAACTTTCGATCTTGTGTATAGTGAAAAGTTTCAACATATCTAAATACCACTGTTAATGTTATTCAGAAAGAATTTTCATTTTCAAGTAGCCGAAAAGTAGTAGAGAAGAAAACGTATTGCTTTTAGTATGTGTCAAATTGAAGTATGTGTATGGAGTTGGTTAGCTTAATTAACCACGTTTCTTGCAGTGACGTAGCGACGATGAAATAAGGTTGTGTAGTTGTCCAGTGACACCAAATTTAGGAAACATGGTACTTAGGCACCTTGTGAACAAAACAATAGCTCGTTTAAGGCACTAGAAGTGAAATATGAAAGAGCGTAAAGATAATGTCATGCCCTTTTCCTCCACTTAACCTTATTTTGCTGCTAATTTGTTATTGCTTCAGAACATCAGTGTAAACAGTGATATCGGTATAATGAATATGTTAACTGTATATTAGATTAGAACCCTTAATTTCTGTCAGTTCATAGCCTAAATCCATGTCTGTTGATAATTCATATAATGATTATTCTAAATTTGTAATAGCAAATGTCACAGGATTGGTTCATTAACCGTTTAGTATTAAAGAAGCTGTGGATTTTATGATTTACATTGTTAATTCCTTATAAACCTTAAAGATTCCCTTAATCCTTTAGCTGTTAATAGGACATATATATCACATCTGTAGTTAAAATTCTTAATCATTTGTAATCGAATGAAATGACTTAATAATTTTTGTCGTTTTAAAATTCTGGAATTTGTTTTTTTAATGATTCAGTAACGGAAATGTACATCTTATAAAACTATGATTATCTTATAATGCAGCAACCTGCAAAGGTCTAAATGAAGTTTTAAAACTATTAACTTGAAAGAAACATTATTATTTCTGTGTTTTTTTCTTGGACAGTCTTTGATTTTTAAATGGAAAATTTGATTATTTTTTTTTACTATATTTAAATATATACTATTTACTTGTGTGAACGTATTTTCTTTATATAATTTTTTAAATATATTATGATTTTTTTGGAAACTGGTTTTTGTGCACTTATGGACAGTCATTTACTTATGACATTTTTTTTTCTCTTCTTTCATATTTTAGTTATTCTGGGGAATATTCTGTGATTTTTAGCGATTTTTAATATATTTTCTTTTTTTACTATTTGTTTGGTGTAGCATAGTTAAATTTGATATACCAGGGTGCATAGTGCCATGAAAATGCTTAAAGTTGAAAACCATTGGTAAGCAATTGAAAAGTGCAAAGAAAAGTTCTTATTTTGCTCCCCATATATTGCATAGGACAAATCAAAAGTATGGTCGTAAAAGTTTGTTTATCGGATGTAATAAGAAAGAAAACCAACAAAAGGTAAGAATTGAGAAAGGAATCCAGGAATGCCAACATATATTAACACTTAATATCCCCCCCCACACACACACACAAACACACTCTCTTTCTTTCTTCAACAATATGGAATTATTGTTTATTGAAAAACTGGGAAGGCTATCCGAAAATGCGGACTATGTCACACTTGTTGCGACCCGAAAAACGTTCGAATTTCATTGGAATTCAGAAACGGTGTTTTAATAATATTTGTTTTAGTTATGCGTGATGAATGTATGTTTACCCTTTTTTATGTGATGTTAAAGATAAATATGCAGATTTGTCCGGTAAACGGAAAATAAGAATACAGCAGAATGAATTTGGTGCTCCAAAGAGTTATACGAACATGGGAGGAGCTGCTTTAAAACACTTATAAAGAAGCCTCTTTAATCCATTACACACTCGATCATTGTTCTTGTTAATATGTCGTTTTAAAGCACTCTATTAAAGGAATTGTACTGTATTATATTGAATTGCAATTCATTACTGTGTATAATTCCGTTAGTTTATTAGTTGCGTAAAATTCAGTATGAAGAAATTTTATCTAGAAACCATAGGTTTCCACAGGGTGTGTAGTGTAATGGAAAGTGCTTAATTTTATCGAGAAGTGCGAAAAAAGATTTTTGTTTTATTTTGTTTCCTCACATATTGAATACGATAATTCGAAAGCATATGGTCGTAAAGATCTGTTTACTGGATGTATGAAGAAAGAAAACCAATAAAAAGAGAAGAATTCCGAGAAAGAACCAAGGTGAAATTGATCCAGGGGTTCTAACACACACTGAGGTAACGCTTTTAATGAGTTTTTTCTCGTTCCCTCTTTTTCCAAAAATGTGCATTTTCGTTTATAGGGTTTATACAAAAACCGGTTTTCAAATTCAATATTTCCAAAAAACCGGTTTTAGCCGGTTGTCAAATTTTTGTCAAAAAAATAGAATAGGTAAAAATATTTTATTTAATTTATATAAAATAACAAAAAACAAAATCAATATCAAAGTGAAAACATGAAGAAAAAAAATTAAGGATTACATATACATATTACTTACACAAAATAACGGAAACGCAAAAAAAAAATTTCAAATAATATTCATATTATTTTCACTAATTTTAATTTCTCCTAAGAGAATAGGATTAAGAAAAAAACATAAAATATTCACTGAACGGTAGCTAAGTCTTTTTCTTATTTTGGACATAATATTGCCTGCAATTGAAAATGATCGTTCACTAGCTATTGAGCTTGGTTTTATAGTTTTCAGGGCATCAAATAACAAATCTAAGTTTTTTGTTCTTTTGTTCGTTGCCGCAAATAATGAAAATTCAGCTTTCAGTGTCTTTAGATTTATAAGTTTTTCTTCAGAGTCTTCAAGAAACTTAAGAATTGATTTTTATATGGCTTCTTTTAAAAAAACATTACTCTGATATAGTATCTTCGGTTTGCTCTTCATCAGAATCGGTTTCCAGGTAACTTAATTTCGGTTTTTGAAGCTAAAGAAAGTACACTAGATTTCTTCGCTGAACTAGAAATGTTTTGTGGATTTTGAAAATACAGCAAAAGAGTTGGTAAATTCTACTTGTCTTCTTTCTTGAATTCGTTCTTCTAAAGCATATAATAATTTCAAACTTATTCACTTGTTAAAAAATTCGCATCTCATCATCCTAAGCCTTCAGCAGCTAGATGAATCTGTCTCAGCCGATAAAATTCAGTTTTTTAAAAATTATTATTTTATTTTATTTTATTCTTTTATTGAAGACGAGGAATATTCAGGCTTTCTGGAAAACCGGTTTTCGAATTTGACAAATTTACTTTTAAAAACCGGGTTTGAAAACCGACAAACCCTAATCGTTTATTGAAATATTGGCATACAGTTATCCGGAAGTTGCAGCATGAAATACGTACTGTGCCATACTTGTTGGATTCGAAAAACGTCCGAACTTTAATTTTTAGTGTTTTATTTCTTGAAGAATTTCTTTTATGCTTAGTAAGTATATGTTTAACCATTTATGTGTTAAAGAAGAATATGTAGATTGGTCCAATCTACGGAAAATAAGAATACACAGCAGAATGAATTTGGTCCACCAAAGAGATATATCGAATATGAAGAAAAGCTGCTCTAAAAGCAATTAGTGCTCTTTATAGCACCTTACACATTCGATCATCATTCTCATTAATAAGTCGTTTGGAGCAATCCTTTGAATGATCTACTAAAGGGATTTTACTGTACTACAGTGCATCTCAAAAGTTTATGGATAAGCGTTTCTTTCAAATAACAGTTCAAAAAAATGAAGCAGTAATCACGGGGGGGGGGGGAAAGTTTAGCATATGGTATCATAACGTAAGTTTATTACAACAAAAAAAAATATAACTTTTACAAAATTTGTACAAATAAATAAATTTAAATAAAAATAAGTTGTCCTAAAAATATGTGGACTTTTCGAATATTTTGTATTTGAATTCATATTTTGGATCCATTGCTTTGAATTATCTTGAAAATCCTATCAGACATGCTTTGAACTAGAATTTGGTCAGAATGCAGTTGTAAAGAACCGTCTCTGCTCTACTTGTTGCTTTAATTTCAGAATAGTCGAAAACTGATGCCCATGGGCATACACATCTTGTGCTAGTGTTCCCCAAAAGTTTTTCATGGGATTCAGGTCCGACGGCCGGCCAGTCTATAACAATCACTTGATTCTGCTTAAACCAATCTGTTGTTGAGTGGGAGGTGTGAATCGACGCATTCTCCTGTTGGAATTTCCTGTTTTCCTCTTCTAAAAAGTTTCCAATTGGAAGTACATTGCTTTTGGGGATATTTTGATAAACTTCAGAGCACTGCTGACCATTGATTAAATCAATAACTGTTGTTCCATTGAAACAGAATGCCCCCATACCATGAGAGAACTCCCTCCTTGTTGTCGACTAAAGAATTCGCTACGTTCTGGTCCTAGATTATGCCAATAGTATGCCCAGTATGCACGATGTAAACACAATTTTTTTCGTCCCTGAAAAAAATATTCATTCATCCGTTCAGTGCATGTATTTTTTAGCCCAAAGAAAGCTTGCCTTTCTGGTACAATTTCAGCATAGGTGTTCGAAGCATTTTACGATATTTATGAAATTTTCTTACCTGTATGCGACGGTGAATATTAGTTCTTGAAATTGGAAGCACTAAAGTCCTCGTAATTTCACGAGTAAACTTTTCCTTTGAAAGTGCCCGCAAAATCTTTTTGTCGTGCCGCTGAGATGTTTTTCTTGTTCGACCTGAACGCGCTTCTTTTGGAATCACGTTGTTACCTTACGATAAAATTTCATATAGTCACGTAGGTACTTGAGTGTGGAACTCAGTGACACACACAAGAAGTAGAGCTAAACCAATTGATTAACTGAACTCTGTGACTGACAAATCTTCTGCTTTTATACTAGCAGGGAAAGTTCCAGAATACTTTTCTGGAGACAGTAAGAAAAGTCCAGAACACTTGTCTGGTAAATTAAAGAAATGTCCAGAATCTTCTGGAACATGAAATAAAGAGAAACATAGAATCAATTAAATAATTATTTACACAAACTGTGAATCGCGGGTTCGAACTCACAATCCCTTGATTGTGAGATCAGTTCTATGACCATTCGGCCATGAAGAGTCGACTGATTCTTTTCAATGCGGCAATATCTTCTACGCTTCATTTGGTTAGCAATATCGGAAACTTTAACATTTTGAGCTTTCTATTTAGCTATATCAGCAGCAGCGATTTGAATGCTGCGATGAATTTTTCAGCTATTCGAGAATTGAAGAAAGAACAGTGATTTTATATTTCGAAGTTGTTGCGTCACCTGTACAGAACACAGAATATGCAAATTGTTTGATACAGTAGAAATAAAAGCGATCCTTTTCAGTGTATATATATTTTAGCGACAGCTTATTTTGAATTTTATTTTTTATAAACAATCTATTATAAAAGAATTATATTTCTGTAATGTAATGAACTTATGTTAATATTCCATATACTAATTATTTTTTTTTCGTGATTACTGCTTCATTTTTTATTTCAGGGTTCGTAGCATCATAAAAAGGGCTTAAATTTGAAAACCGTTTTTAAGCATCTTAAAAGTGCTTAATTTTGAAATAAGGTCCTTAAAAAGTGTTTAATTTTCTCAAGAAGTTCAAAGACAACATTTTGTTTCCCTATACATGAAATACGATAGTTCGAAAGCATAGTCATAAAGGCTTGTTTATCAAAAGTTTCAAGAAAGAAAACCAAGAAATTGGAAAAATTCGGATAAGGGATCGAGAGTGGAATAGATCCAGGGGTTCCAACACATATTAAGAAAACGTGTAATAAGTGTTTCTCTTTTTTCGGCCTGCCTTTTTCTTCAACAATGTTCATTGCCATTTATTAAAATACTGAGGTAATTATCCGGAAGGGGCAGTACGCAAAACGTACTGTGTAGGGATTGCAATACCGGACCAAAATTTCAATACCGGTATTCGGTATTTGTTAGATCTTAATACCGGTATTAGAAATTTTGGAAAAAGAAAGCAAACACAGGTGTTTCTTTTTTTTATTTACCAGTTTTGTTAGAGAGTGTAAATATCACAAAAAATAATGCATAACTTATAAATTATAACAATATATAATCACATAAAAGTAAAGAAGTATCTTATTTATTTAAATCACAAAAAAAGTGTAAATATTCAGTCTGTGGTACTATTACAAATTTTTGAAATTTGATAAAACAAAACATAATACATCAATTGTACTGTCATTAAGCCTGAAAAGTAATTTTGTGTAAAAATTACCAGCTGTCGAAAACGCTCTTTCGGCATCTACGCTAGCTGGTGGTACTGTTAGCAATGCGCGATATACTTTTTCCAAATATTTACCTCTAAATCCCTCATCTTCAAATAAATCGATTTCTCGTCGGATGGTTTTGGATATAGATGATTTCTGTATTGTATTTTGGTTCGTTGATTTTTTTTTATTTATCACTAATTCTAATTTTTGTTCAAGAGACCCTTCCTTTTCACTATCGACAGTAGTGACATCATAATCTTCGATAATTGAACCGAATTCTGAATGTGGATAGGTTTGTGGGAAAAAAATTTTAAAGAAACTTTACTCTAACTTAATAAGATTTGAATTGGTTAGTCTCTTTTCTTCTTTTTCATTTTCATTTTTAAAATCATTAGAATTATGTAAATACCATAAGACATTTTCTATTTCGGTATGCCTTTCTTCTATGCGATTTTTTTATGTAATATAGAATTCTTCAGATAGTGATGTGTGCTCTCTAAATTTTAGTTTTTACTAAGAAAAACAAACAAGAAAAATGCCTGTTCTGAATTTAAAATTTTTAAGGAAATAAAAGAATTCTCAGAAATTCTATTCTTCAGGGTTTGGATTCTATCATTTTATGACGATTTTTCCGGTGTTTTTTCCCCCTTTTCTTTCTATAACACTTAGAGAATTTTTTTCCCCAATGAAATCTCTCTTTACATATAAAAGTTTGTCCTGATTGACAGAGCAATGCGCAACATAAATCACTTATATTAGAAGTGTGAAATTTAGAAAGTTAATTTTTGGGTGTTAGACGTCCACTAAAAACGGATATTTGAAAATTTTAATCAGAAGTTTAATTTAAAAATAAAAACAATTTTAATTTGCTGTCACTGCAACATCAAAGCATAACTGCTAAAAAAAAATTTTTTTTTACAACATTTGAAAGATTTAAAAAATAGCTTTTAAATTATACAAATTTTCTTAGAATGAATGCATCCCCTCCTTGTAGTTCTAGTAATTTTTGAAAAATTAGGTTTGGACATAATATCTAACAATCATTTTTATTACAATGAAATTAAAAACAATATTATTGCTTCTTCGAATCGTTGAGTCACATTATTTTGTATTTCTTAACATCGTGATGGGGGGGGGGGGAGGCTTTCTTTGCTTCAATTTAAACTTAAAAGTTTTTAAAGCGGTTCATTGAATTCGACTCTTCATTTGATGAGTTGTGTTAAGTTTTGGTGCAAAGCGATATGCGATTGTTTTGTGCTAGCCTCAAAAAAAAAAAAAAAAAGCTTTAACTACCAGTTTTTATTTTCATTTTGCTTCTAACTACATTTTTTTTTTTTTTTAACTTCTCAAATTTTTCCCGTCATTTATAGAAACTAGAAGTTGTTAAAACATTTTCATTTCTTCGCAAAATGTATCATGTAATTTTTCTACAATAATTTTAAAGCTAAAGTAAGATTTTTTTTTTTTTTTTTTTTACATAAATTAAAAAGCAAGTTTTTGTTAAATTTTTTGGAATACTAAATGTTTAAAAAAAAAAAGCCTTCACTAAACTTCAAAAATAAGAAGCGATAAGACATTTTTTTTTTTATAATCTGGCCATTAATGAATACTGCTATTCTTTTCTATTAAAAAAAACGATTTAGAATATGACTTTGTTCTATCGTCAATTTTATAGCAGTTTTGCCAGTCTTATGATGGTAGCCCTTCCGGAATGCTTAATTCTTAGCTTTATAAAACTGCAACCAGAATTTCTAAATATATCGACTTAATGCTGGAGGAAATCTGCACTTTCTTTCCCATCTATATCAAAATCTTTTTCTTTATTGCATGTATAAAAATCAAATATAAGTTGTTGGTCATGCTATGCTTCTACATCAATGGTATTTTCAGAACTGAGGTATCCATGTAAATAAACTGGTAATTTGTTATATTAAGAAACAATGAAAAAATCACATATCCTTATTGTTAATTTTGCAAAAATTGTCTTAATTTTTTGATATTGATAGTTTTTTCATTTTTGTGATCATTTTTTATTTTTATCAAAATCAAAAAGACATTTGTTTGGCAACAGGAGGCAATATGCAAATATAGAAATAAATATTAAAATTTAAAGAATGCACATTTAAAATTATTAAAAAAAATTTTAATAAAAATTATGCATTATTATAAAACCGAAAATATTTTATGCTTAGAAAATACTCAAGTTTATATATGCCTACATGTCCAAAGGTACTTAAAAATTCTTAAAAGTACTTACTTTTTGCAGCAATTTCTTATTACGCACCCTGTATTTATTTTTTTTTAAAAAATCGAATGTTATATATTTTTGAGGTGCACTGTATATTGAATTGTAATTAATTGTAGTATGTAATTACGTTTGCCTATCGCGTAAAATCTAGTATAATGAGATTTTAATTTGAATCCATATATTTCGATGATCGTGATAGTTTTTTTTAATGTCTTCATCCTTTAGAAAAATTATTTGTTGGACCAATCTCCCGAAATTTCAGTTTTTACAAAGGGGAAAAAAATAAAAATAAAATAAACCTACTAGATCTGATACTTAAAATTTTTTAAGAAATAAAAAAAAAGTTTTTTCCAAAATTTATTTTTTAAGGTTCAAAATTCTTTAATTTTATAACGGTTTTCTTCCCCCCCCCCCCCTTTTATATATCTTATAGAATGTTTTGGCCTAAAGAAATCTTCTGTAATTGATAAAGATTTGTCCTGATTGACAGAGGGACACGCAGCATAAACCATTGAAGTTAGGAGTATGAAATTTGGGAAGTTACTTCTAGAATATTAGACGCAGCGAAAAATGGAGTTTTCAAGATTTAATTAGAAAGTTAATTAAAAAATAAAAAGAGAATTCGAACATGTTTTCTTCGTAACATCAAAGCATATTATCGCTCAAAAATTATTTTTACACTTTTTTAAAGATTTTAAAAGTAGCTTTTTAACTATACCAACTTTGTTTTATATAAAAGAATGAATGCATTTTCTTTAGTTTTAGTAATTTCTGAAAATTAGTTTTGGACACAGCTTGTATGTAATATTTATTATAATGAAATTCAAAATAACATCGCATCTTCGAATCATTGACTCATCTTATTTTACCGCTGTTAATGTCGTGATGAAAGAAGAAAAATGCTTTCTTGGTTTGATTTGAACATTTTAAGTCAGTTTAATCAAATGAAGATTTTTCATTTGATGAGTTTTGTTAAATTTTGCAGCAGTGCATTATATTGTCTCGCGCTGGTTTCAAAAAATACTTTAAAAAATGCTTCAATTAGCATTTTTTATTTTCGTTTTGGTTCTAAGTACAAAGCTGGCATTTTTTTTTATATATAGCTTCATGTATCTTTTTTTATTATTTATGAAAACTAGAACTTATTAAAACATTTTTATTTCTGTGTAAAATATATGATCATGTTTTTCTGTAATTCTTTAAAAGTTAAAGTAAGATTATTTTTTTTTGCATATATTTTAAAAAGCAGTTTTTTAATTTAATTTTTGGAAAGTTATAGGTTAAAAAAAGTTTATTAAACATCAGAAGTTAGAAGTATTAATTTTTTTATAGTCTGGCTATTTCTGAACGCTGCTATTCTTTTTTATTAAAAAATTAAGTAAAAGAGATTTAGAGCAGCGCATTATTCTATTATCAATTTCGTAGCAGTTTTGCCAGTCTTGTGATGGTAATCATTCCCGGAGGCTTTAGTTCTCAGTTTTATGAGGCTATAAATAAAATTAAGTATTGTGATCAAATACAAAATGTTTGGTCATGTTATGTTTCTACATCAAAATTGGCATTTTCAGAAAAGATATATCCATCTAAATAAACTGGTAATTTGTTAATTTTAAAAATAGTTGAAAAAGGTATCAGATCTTTGTTGTTAAAAAATATTGTCTTATAATAGTTGACTTTGTTTTTGTCAAAAAAAAAAAAGAAAAAAAAAAGACATTTGCTGACTTGGGCTGAACAATGAAAATATTTCAATATTGTCATATAGCATATGATTTACATATGTAGCGATACATTTTTATTTTTTATTTATTAACAAAATTTATGTATAAAATTATTTATCAAAGTTGAAGGATAAATTTAATGAATAATAGTAATAAGTAATACATTATTAATAAACAAGCAATAAATAGTTTTAATAAATTAGTAAACACTTTTATTAAATAGTAGCAACTCTTTAAATATGGCAATTGCATAGTAAAACTTTAAAAATAAATGAAATTTCCTTGTTTAAATGATCGTATTTAAAACTGATGCGACTTTCTTAGGTATATTTTCTTACGGAACTCAAAACAAAAAATTATTGTTTCATTACTACTTTTTTCACATATTGTTTCTTTAGAGATCAATCTTTTTAGAATCTTTCTTTACCATATTTATATTACAAAATTTATATTTACATTTTTCTAAAATTTGATTTAAAATGTTAAGGAATAATCTTATTATTCTTACAGAAAAATATAAGAAATATCAATGGTACTACGAAGATAAGCAGTGGAAAATGAAGGATTTGAACGAAGAGGTAGTAATTTTATTTATATTGTTTTTATGTGCAGTGTCGATTCCTAAAATGCAAACAGTGAAATTTCCATTTGTATTTTTGAGTGTTTTTCGATACAAAATAGCTGATAATTACTGGACACATTGCAAAATTATGTGAAACAAAAACTAGAAGATATATCAATAATATAATTTTTTGTAATTGAAATACAAAAGCTGTTTGTGTGCAGTAGATATAATAAATATACTAGATTTCTCATGCATTTACAAACGTTCAAAGAGTTCTGGTTTGAATAGCAGCTGTGATATGATGTTTCAGTTCATGTAAATTAACTCAACTATGGGAATAACACTTCCATGAAACTGAAGTTTATGGGTCATGTTAATAATAGGTGGCAGTATGAAAATTCCATTGTTAGTAATTATTTTTTGTTATATATGTAATAATTCCAGACACTTTTTATAGCTGAGCAATAATTATAAGATTAAGATATGCTTTAGTAAATTTCACCATCAAATTTAAATTGCACCATCAAATTCAAATAAAGATATCAATTATCTTTATTTGAATTCGATGAGGTGCTGATTCTTTGCTGAGAAGGGTGATGAAATGAAATTTGGCCTCTAAAAGCTCAAAACTGTAACACTTTAAAAAATGCAAACTTATTTTGAATTGTGTTTTAGAGCTTTGAATTTTTCTGTGTACATTTGATGTACACTGTGTAGCATTGAATTAATAATTATATTTAAAATAGTAATTATAACATGTTAAATCGCAAAAATGTAATGGTTTAGATATTTTTATATGGGACCCTTTTCACTTCATATATGATGGCTACTATTCAAAGGCTGCTTTTGTCTATAAGAATCCAGTGGTGTGCAGTTTGTGTTGGAATTTGGCGAACATCTGAAGGAAGAGCATATAACAGTTTAAGTGGCATTGCCACTGCAAATACTCTGGTGTAAGGTCGTTTCCTTTCTCTAATCGACAATTTAATTGCTTTGCTTATTTTTTTAAATGCCCCATCTTCCTACAACAAGGAAATGAATAAAATGTGCTTGACATATACTGCCCATCTTTTGCATTAAAATGTGGCATGTCATTTTTTCTAAGTTTTATCAAATGGTCCACAATAGTATTTGCAACAAATGTTTAAATTCAGAATATTTTACATTTTAATTATATCCCATAAAAACATAGGAGTATTTTAATTTATGTTCATATAGTGGAACATTTTTCTGCAAATGCCTGAATGTTTTTTTAAAAATTTATACTTTATATTTATTTAGTACCTATATAAAAAAAAAATAAACATTTTTAGTAATGTATAGCATGTATAATGATTTATCAAGCTAAAAATTTTTGACATGTGTTCTGTTTGATTAAACTTGTTACTTAATATTAACATTAGTTAAGTTATATGAAAATTATATTGAGTAATTGCTTTTTGTGTTTGATTTTGTATATGTTTAATAATGGTTCATACAGATAAAATGGATATCTAGCGATAAAAAACCTGAAACTCCGAAGAAGTTATTACTGTATTGTAAAACAAAATCATTTTGCGTGGAATTGGAACCTGGTCAATGTTTGTTTATACCAGCTCTGTGGTATCATGAAGTTCGTCAATCAGAATTTTGCATTGCAGGTAAATTTTACTTTATTTTTTTCTGAATTATCATTGCTAGTTTTAAAATTTAGAAATCAGAATTATGGGAAATAACAAAATTTTGCATATTCACTTTAATGAATTTATTTTATACGATTAAAAAATGTGTGGGTCATGTACATTTGTATTTCAGTTTGTGATTTGTGTAAAAGACATCTATCTGATAACCAATCATCCTTTTGAAAAGTTAAACAATGAAATTATCACAAATAGAATGTTTAATATTGGTTAATCATGTAAAATATTTGGATCCTAATTTATTGCTAAGCATTTTCTTATTTTATTTTTTATTTAGTTTATTTAGTTATTTTTATTTTTCTTATTAGTTATTTTTAATAGGAAAATACCATACAACTTATTTAATATTTATAAGTTAATAAGTTAATGCAGATTGATTTTTGTTAAGACAGCCATTTAGAATCAAACTAAATTTTAACAATCATGTTAATCCTTCTGCCATAGCAGTAGAAATAAAACACCAAAGCTAGTATACTTTCATATCAACTGACTTGGACTTGGACGATGGAAGGGCAGAAAATTTCCCCACTTCCCTCTCAACCGTTCCTAAGACCATGAGATAATTATTTTTATCTTTCTCTTTGACTTTGAAAAATTTCCGAATATTTATAAGGACTAAGATTTATTTTGACTATATGACTAAATTCCTCGAAGTGACATTGTTTATTCAGTCTCATTTTCTTTCACCAGTAAATTTTATTCGTTCTTTCTCTGTCTACTAGGATATATAAAGTTTAGAGGTTTTATTAATATTGATTCTCATAAAAGTTGTATTTAAAAATTGCATTACTCTTACAAGGATCTGATTTTCTTCTAATTTGCTAGCTTTGACTGATTTTTTTTGTACGATTTAAATTTGATTATTTTTTATTCCATTATGAACATAAATTTTCCAATGACAGACACGATTACAGCATATTTTGTCTTTAAAATGGAAGATAAGACATTAAAAACATCTTGAGTATGAGTGAGTTTTTCTTGCTCTATGAAATTTGTTAAAATTAGGCTTAGAATTTCTATTTTCTATCAATTTCAGGAATAAAACTATTTTAAACGTTAAATTTGTTTTCTGTCAGTTTCAAGAATAGCATGGCATAGAACTATTTTGAATTTGGTTGTTTTAAGAGAAAAATTCTTTCAGATTACAGAAATGGGTTTCATTTTAACACTTCAAGATTGAATTATTTTCTGAAGTGTAAAAAGATCGACATTATTTAAATAAACAAATGCTAAAGCTGAATTATATTCCATCTCGTATTCCCTTCAACAGCAACGGAATTTCTGTAGTTGCTATGGAAATTAGGTATTAGGTAGAAAGTATACGGAGTTAGATATATAGTAAAAAAACTAAGGAAAGCTTCAAAAAATGGATATATACTTAAAATTAAGAAAGCATCGAAAATATCCTCTTCCCGAATTATTGTTTACAGCATTGTTGATAGTGAAAGAATTTTCAGTATAGTTAGAAAAATGAAATGGAATCTTGCTTCAGCATGAATACAAAAACTCTGGAGCCACTGCTGATAGTAAAAATGTATATATGAATTTTTTTTTATGATGTTAAACTCAGCAACGATGATTTAACTATTTAATGAAAATTTTACTATGACTATTTAATGAAAAAGAATTGTAAATGTCTGTCAAGTAATTTGACCAATAAAATCGTGTTATGTGATTTATATTTCATTTGTATAATTTAGGTAATAATAAATACCTGTTTAATAATTATGAATAATGTTTGAAAATATTTATTTTAATTAATTCTTTAGAAATGCCTATTCTTCAATAATTTGTTGATACTACATTAAATATTATACATCTGCAAGAAATGCTATTAATGACTTCGTAAGTAATGTTGAAAGGTATGATCTTGTATTTTAATTCCTTAACCCTTATGTTCATTTTGTATAGTATACCATACATACAACTTTATAAAAATATACTACCACTATAAAATAATTTTTAACTTAGTTTTATTAAACACATGACATTTCTAGACGTTTATTTATGCTTCAAAAATAAAAATAGTAGTTTATCTGTCATAATTTTAAATCAGTTGTGAAAAATAACTGTCAAGATGTGCCACTCAGGTTTATCTAAGGTAAGTTTTGTTTTGTTTTTATGTTTGTACCCCTAAATATGTATGTTGATTATAAAATACACATGCCTAAATGTTTGTTCTTACGCATTTTTATATATACATACCTATATACATTTTTTTTTTTTTTTTTTTTTTTTTTTTTTGCTTTTCTTCAAAAGAGCAATTTTGCCACGATAAGGGTTAAGTATAGATGAATCTTCTATAAAATATATAAATTTACCTTCAGTAATATCAGCTATCAAAGTTTATATTTAATACTTAAATTTATACATAAAGATTTACAAAGCCTGTTGTGATTGTAAATCTTTGCTGTTTCAAATGTAACATTACTGGCAAAAGGTATGTATTTTATGTATAACCTTCACAATAACTTTAATCCTATTACCATTTAGTGTTTATATATAAAGTATTCTTTACCAGCACCAATTTCATTTTAGTGTTAAATGTATATAAGGATATTTTTGAACATGCAGATTTGTTTGAGACTTCAGATTATGCTGAAAACCATTTTTTATAAGTAGATAATAAAGTTGTTGAAAAAGTTTTAGATGAATTAAGTGATAGCATAAAGAATGCAATGTGTTAAAACCCTACAATATGATGACAAACTGCAAAAATATATGAATCTCTTTTAAGATTTAAAATTTATCAGAAAGATTATAAAAGATTTTTTAAGTGTAGGGAAGACGCATGGTGTTTATAAATCTATTATTAGCCTTGTTCATGTTTTAAATACTCCGCTGTTTAATAAAGTATCTCTGTGACTGTTTGCTGATGATTATAATATTCTTGATGATGATATTTCCACTTTGGTTAGATTAATATAAAATGATCATGTCAGTATCTTAACATATTAACTGCGATTTTTTAGTTTTTGGCCGAGTAATTTATGTATATGCCCAAAATTTGTGTAACTATATAATTATTTTCAAACTGTGTTTTGTTTTGAAAATCTGAATAGGGTATCGTTATAAAATAATCAATAAAATCATTTTAATTAAAAAAAAGACTAGGTAAGTTCGTTACGTTAACCTTAAATTACATATTTACTAGATGTCCTGAAATAGACTGACTACTTCTAAAAATGCATAACAAAAAAACGATTAAGGTTAAAAAAACAATTTTTGCAGCAAATTCATGTAACAGGGCGTAAATTTTTCCTATCGTAGGTTTGGTTTTAGTTCGAAAAGTTAGCCTTAGATGGCTCTGCAGGTCCCTTTTATCGTTTTTTTCCGCGTGCAAATCATTAAAATACGCAAACTCAGGAGTTACTATTTCGAGTTTAACAGGAATGTTCTGTGATTGAGCGAGTAGTAGAAAACTGAACAGCAGATTCTGTAGGAAAATTTGAAAATGACGTATTCATTGGAGGAAAGGATTTTTCTTGTATTGGAATTCCATAGATTGGGGAAGAGTATTACTACAACATGTTGAAGCTTTCAGTGTGTTGCGGATGAGAAAGTGGACGACACCGTTCGGCTTTTATAGAAACAAATGTACAGACCGTTGGGGAAACAATCGCACACACCCCTAAAAAATCAATCCTAAAAACTGCAGCCGCATTTCAAGTGAGCAAATCGGCGACGCATAAGATAATGCGTGAGTGCTTAGCTTTTTTCCCGTACAAAATTCAAGCACGGCAACCGCTTCCTACCGCAGCCTTAGAAAAAAGGATCAGTTTTGCGAATGATTTGTTGACAGGATTGATGGTGGCAATATTGATACGAACTCTATAGTTTTCAGATGATGGACATTTCTAACTCGATGAAAACGTCAATAAGCAAAATTGGCAAATATTTGGAACTGAAAACCCGCATGTGTATGTTCAATAATCACTCTATTCTCAAAATGTGACTGTATGGGCAGTTGTCTCCAATTGGTTTTTAATTGAACCCCCTACCCCCCCCCCTTTTTTTTTTCTTTCTTTCTTTCTACTTTCAAAAAAATGTCTAACAATTTGTCCTATTATGATATATGATTGCGGTTGATGGTGGACATTTCGAAAATATTGTACTGTGATTTTATTTTATTAAAAGATTTCGGAAAAGTTGATGGGATTTTCAATTATTTCTTTATTTACATATTTACTGTCTGCAGTGCCATTTATCGACAACTTTTTGAACTAAAACCTAGTTTTCGAACTAAGGATGAAAATTTTAGGGTCTGTAACATGAATTTGCTACCAGATTATTATTATTATTACTTTAACCGTTTCCCTATTATGCATTTTTGAAAATCGTCAGTCTGTTTCAGGATACCCTGCATGTACGGTATTTCATTATAATATGAAAATCAAACCATATATAAATTCCTCAAATATGAGTTCTGTTTCATTCAACTTACACACGAATTTCAAATTTGTTAGCTTGTTGTAAAGAAATGAAGCGCAGAATACACATTTTCTGCTAAACACAATACTCTGGTATATATAGTGTTACAAAATTTTTCTACAAATATCACCAATCAATCGTAATAACGCAACGCATTTAATCGCTAATTCAGCAGCTTGCTTGCTGTCTAATCCTCCAATTCCCCCGGTCTTGAGTGCTTGCTTTTTTTTATAGACTTCCCACAGGAAGTGGCGTAATCTTGGGAAAGTTCCAGAACTTTCTCCAAGCTTCAAGGAAAAACTGGTCTCAGTGATATAATGTTCAGACCATCTGGAGTCTTCTAGAAGATTCCTTTCGTCGCTAAGGTCGCCATCATTTGTCGGCATGTCAGAGATACGTTTTATCACTTCGTAATGATAGAATGAAACTGAACTGTCAGGCGTACCACATTTACTTTTGGCGCCGAGTGGTATATATAAAATTCAGAAATCTCCAAATGAGGGTCGTTACAATTAATGGGTTAGTTTAATTTTCATTCTTTTTATACCACAACATATTATTTTAATTTCTTATGTTGTTATCATGTAAATGTAGACTTTTATAAATTCTAAATAGGAATTAATGGAATTGTAATAACCTATAAACAATACTTATTCATAAAATTTTGAATACTTATATTGTAGAATATATCTCGAAGTGATCTGAATATGCTTTTTCTTTTTCATTTTGCGTTGAATATTTAAATAAATCTTTCTACTTTTGACAATTTCGTGCTACAGTTCATAATTTTTTTATGTATTCTTCAAAGCCACAGTTTATTTGCAAAGAATGCAAATATGTCTTTTTTTTATATAATTATATCCAGTTACTAAGAACCCTGTTTTTTCATTGCACTACTTTCCAGCTGCTTTTGCTCTTCAAGTGACAAACTGTGAGAAAAGCTGCAGAAGTGTAAAAGTCAATTTCAACAGAGAGAATTTTCAAAAAATTTGCTCTCCAGGATATCAAAAATGTTGAGAAAACAAGTAGATCGATCATCCAGTGAGCTATCTGTACCACATAAACGTCGGCGTGTTATACGATTGTCATCTTCGATTCTGATACTGCATCTAATAATTCACTGAAGAATATCAGAACCAGTATTTCTAATTAATGTTTTGATCCTCGAGGCAACCAACCCAATACTGTATCCTTCACGAGTGTCCATGGTTGCAAACTATCTAATGAGAATATGCAAAACTCTTAGTCAGAAATGAAATATTTGAATACATAAGTGATCAAACAAAAATGTATGCCACACAAACAAGAATCACTTTCAGACTTGTAGGAAAATGGATACATGTTTTCATAAGGAGGACGAAATAATGCGATTATTTGGACTGATTTTGTCGATGAGATTGGTAAAACTTCTATCTATGTATATATTTTGATCCCAGGATCCGTTGTTTACTCAAATATTCCTGCGGAAAGTAATGAGTAGATACCGGTTTGAAATTCTGCTGAAAATCTTTCTTTTCACTGACAGTGCAAAATATAATGCTTCCATTTGTCTCTTAAAGGGTGGAATTTATCGTAGACGAATTGAATAAAAAAAAAAAAAATTTAACATAATCCGGTTGAAATATGCATTGACGAGATTTTGACCATATATTGACAAAAGAGACGGGATAAAGATATTTAAATCGTGCTACAGTAATAGTTAAACTTTTTTAAGTGTCGCATTTACATCGGCAAATCATTGGATAAAGAAAATACCACACAACAAATTTTGAAATAAATTTATGTGATGATATGTTTGATAAATGCCATACTTTATGCACAAAAATTATTACACCAATGTGGATTTTGCCAAAAACCTCATATATTTTGGTCAAATCACAAAGGTAATCCACATAAAGTTGAGACAGCGAAGCCAAATCGCGGATAAGTTGTTGCTCTAGAAAATAGTCAGAGAATTACAATCTTGAAATGGAAAGACAAGAGATATGTTTTGGTTGCTTCTACGAAACATGCTAACAAAAAGGAGAATATAACAACAAAAAGGAGTTTGTTGTAAACCAAAAAAGGTAAGAATTGATAATAAGGGAAAAACTGCTATAATAAGGGTTGATTATAATAAGGGAAAAACTGCTGCTGATTTCTGATAAAATGAAGGGCCACGATAACCTGGTGGTGAGGTTTCGGCTTCGAAAACTTCAGGGCTTCAGGTTCGAGACCCGATTTCACCGAAGAACCGCCGTGTAAGCAGGTCTGGTGCACGCTAAATTCGTCGGGGCCGAACGTCCTTCCGCTAGTGTGTTGTGGAAGTTTGGAGAGGGGGTAACATCTCAGGTGTCGTTCTCGTCATCTTACCTTTGGTTCAGAATAACGAAGTCCGTCCCAAAATAGCCCTATTGTTGCTTTAAATGGGACGTTAACATGACTTAACTAAACTAAACTCTGATAAAATGAGTACTTGAAACAATCCATTGAGGAGAAAAATAAAATAGTATAGAAAGTTAGTAATCGACCATTTTTTGAATGCTTCCGTTAAAATGCATTGCATATGTTCTAAACTGTAACGGCAAGAAAAATATCACAACATGCAGAAAAAATTGGCAGATGTTCTTACACGGCATTCACACAAGGAAATTCCAACCTGTGCTAATACATGGAGAACTGTTCACAGTTTTCAAAAGAAATGAAGAAAGGCGCATAAAGCTCAAAAATATTGCGTTGAATATTATAGCACAAACACGTTAGCGAGAAAATCCACAAAACTGGTCGTTACTTACTATAATATGTGGAAATATCAGCCACATCTTTGCTTAGAATGCTTCAATTAACTCCAATAAAATTATGGCGTCAATCCTTTTTTAATTGCAATTAATTTATTAACTCTTGACAGTGCCGGTCTCACATAATCGATGTCGCCCAAACAAAAAATCCACTATCAATCCCTAGACATTGACGTCGCCTTGATGGGAAGTTCACTATCAGTATCCTGGGACTAACGTGAGGCTCAACGTATTAAAGTTTGTTGAAGTGAGTGAAAGGGTATGGGAGTTATGGATGAGAATGCATGCAAGTGAAGTTGCAAAATTTAATTATGCATTGAAACGATCAATTTTCTGAAAAAGAAGTAGCCATTGAAAATTTGCTACAAAGTTTTTGTCAATCATTTTTTTTTTAAAAGCACGAATATTCACTTTTCGATCAATCCAATTTTCATATAACGGAATTTTGCAAGATAGGAAAAATTAAAACAATAAGAAAACAAACTTATTCTTATTAAACGTAAAGGAAATTTAAGAAAAGCTAATGATAAACATTTTTTGCTTGAATTAGGTATTGAATATTTTAAAAATATTAAAGGAAAAAAGTTTCCTGAAATAATTATTATTATGCCCTCCCCCCCAAATAAAAATCTAAAAACTAATCAGATTTAAAGAAAAATATTCTGAAATTCAAAGTGGAATTACTAATGCAACTTCCTTGACTTATGACAACTCCAGTGATATCTTATAAAATGCATCTTCCAATCAACTTCTAAGTCACTATGATCTAATTCTGCAGATGTTGGGTTTTGTAATCGCTAAGATCGGGGATGCTCGATTAGACACATTAAATTTTTTTTTATAAGATTGTTTTTTTTTGTTTTTTTTCGAAGGTGAAATAATCAGTAACTCTGAGAAATACACTAGCAAAGGCGAACATGGGGTGAAATACATCTTTTTTATCTTTAATCTTACATTTGAAGCAACAGTTTTTGTAAGTTTTATGTATAAAATAAACCTTAAATATAATGTCAGTTTTGATACTTGATATTATTGAAGGTAAATTTATACGTTTGATAGCTCTCGTTGACTTACTTAAGGAGCGTAAATACTTGGCATACTTAAGAAATTAAACCATGAGATAGAATAGAATGTTTATTAAAATAATGTCAACACTTTTAATTCAGAAAATAATTCAATCTTGAAACTTAAAAATAAAATCTATTTCTTTAACTTGAAAGAATTTTTCTTCTAAAGCAGTCAACTTTAAAATAGTTGTACGCTTTGCAATTCTTCAAAATGATTCTATCAAATTCCAAGTTTAAAATAGAGAATCGGAATTCCAAGTTTTCTTGCGTGATGAAAATTTTGAAA
Source organism: Argiope bruennichi (assembly GCF_947563725.1). NCBI lineage: Eukaryota > Metazoa > Arthropoda > Arachnida > Araneae > Araneidae > Argiope > Argiope bruennichi. The sequence goes on from NC_079163.1 coordinate 121,398,810, forward strand.
TTAAAACTCATTCGCATCCAAAATGTTTTTCATGCTACTTCTCTTATATTTTATTCATGCAATCTTTTTCGTCGTTGGAAAAGTTATGTTCAAAATGCAGAAATAACTTAAATGGTAATGCAACCATTTATAAGTGGTGGTGGCTTTTATAAGTACTTTATACCATTATACCATTGCAATAATGGTTTTGCATTATTTATATCAGGGTGCGTAGCGTCATGAAAAGTGCTTAAAAAGGCCTTATATTTGAAAACCATTTTTAAGCACCATAAAAGTGCTTAATTTTCAGAAAAGGTCCTTAAAAAGTGCTTTTGTTTTGTTTTGTTTCCCCACAAGATAAAATAATGATAATTCGAAATTATGGTTGCGAAGACTTGTTTACCGTATGTATCAAAAAAGGAAACAAACAAAGGGGAAGAATTCGAAGAAGTATCCCAAAGGTTCTAGCACATCTTAAGATAACGCTTACTGATTTTTTTTTTTTTTTGTTCCCTTTTTCTTCCATAATGTGCATTGTCATTTATTAAAATACTGGAATAGTTATATGGAAGGGGCAGTACGAAATGCGTACCATGTTATACTTATTGCGAATCGAAAAACATTCCAATTTCAATTTTTAATGCTTTAGATGTTGAAGAATTTATTTAAGTCACGCCTGGTAAGTAGATATTTAAAGTTTTATGTGTTGTTAAAGAAGAATATATGATATGGTTCGATCAACCGAAAATATGAAAATAGCAGGATGAATTGGATGCGCCAAAACGATTCTATCGAACATGGAAAAAACTGCTTTAAAAAACACTAACATATTCAATGATTATTCTCATTAGTGTTTCGTTTTGGAGCAATTGTTTGAACGATCTACTACAGGTATTCAGCGGTACTATATTGAATTGTATTTAATTGCGGTATGAAATTACGTTAGTCGATTACGTAAAATCCAGTATGATGGAATTTTAACTTGAAATCTTAAATTTTCAATGATCGTGATATCTTTCGCAATATTTTTTGTATGTCCCCATCCATTTCAAGATTTTTATTTGTTGGACTAATCTTACCAAATTTGTTTTGGTTAAGAAAAAAAGAAACTGTTGGACCTGTTACTTAAATATTTTTTTAAAGAAATAAAAAAAGGAGAGGGGGTACAATTTTTTTTTCAAGATTTAGATTCTATCATTTTATAATGATTCTTTTTTCTTTTTATAACTTTTATAGAAATTTTTCCCCAATGAAAATCTTTCTTTATATATAAAGTCTTGCCCTGAACAACGCCCAGCATAAAGCCATTGAAGTTATGTGCATGAAATTTGTGAAATTATTTTTTGGGTATTAGAGACTGACTAAGAACGGATTTCTCAAACTTTTAATTCGAAGTTCAATTAAAAAACAGAATTTTAATGTGTTTTCATCATAACTTCAAAGTATATTATCGCATGAAAATTATTTTATCACGTTTTTAAAGGTTAAAAATAATATAAATAAATAAAGGTTATAAATAAATAAATAGTGAAAAATAAAAGTTTTGTTTGGTTGAATGTAATTTTTAAAAAAATAATTTCTGAGAAATTAGTTTTGGACACAGTTTATAGCAAAGATTTTTATTATAATGAAATTCAAAATGATATTGTTTCTTCAAGTCGTTGAATCATATTATTCCGCAGCTGCTAAAATTGTAATAAAAGGGGGGGGGATGCTTTATTTGCTTTTATTTAATCTGTAAAAAATTTTATAGCATGTTCATTGAATAAAATTCTTCATCTGTTAAATTTTGAAGTAATGCGATATATTGTCTCGAGCTGGTTTCAAGAAAACTTTTTTAAAAATGCTTCAATTGGCATTTTTACTTTCCCGTATACAAAATTTAGAGAAAATATTGCAATCGTCAAAAAATTGGTACTCGAGATTTTAATGAATCTCCACGTTTCATACCTCCTTGAATTCAAAAACACATTTTTGAAAAATGTCTGTCTTTGACAAAGATAGCATAAAAACACTTTGAGCTAGAGGGATGAAATTTGGTATATGGTCTTCACATCAAACTTGCAAATTTCGATCAAATTTTAAGGAACGTCAGTTCAGAGGAAATCTGTTTACCTGTCCGGCTGTTCGAATATAAGTTAGCAGGGTAATTACAAAACGAAGAGAACTAAATCGAATAATAATAATAATAAAAAACGAAGAGAGCTTTTGATACGCAGATTTAATATCTATTGTATAAACATCTGCCAAATTTTGACCCAAATCCAACTGTTCTTTTAGAAATATGTAAACGCGATAGTTAAAAAATTTAATGATTTAAATATATCAAATTTGGTATGTAATTTTGTGACAGCAAGTGTAATTTTGACTCACTATTTTTGTTTTAATCAATTGGGAAGAAATTGTCTAAAACCCAAATTCGCTTTTAGGATACTTTCAACCGCCTGTCAGAGATGAATCCAAAAACACTTGCAAACGATCACACGATATATAGAATCAGTAAAAATACAGGGTGTTTATAAAGTCCCGGACCCATTTTGATGTTTAATAACTCATAAAATAGTAAAGATAGATTTAAATTAATAACATAAATTGTTAAATAGACTCAAAAAGTTTCATGACCCTTGTCAATGAACTTCCACGTTTGCCCCCTTCGTCGCACGGAGAATATCAAGTCGATAGTCAATTTCATGCCAGGTAGCGGCAAACATGTCGGCATCCACAGAGCCATTTGCGCACATTATGGCGATTAACAATGCCAGAAACATGAAAGGATGCTTCATCGGAGAACATTATGCTCTTCAGAAAATCAGCAGTATCTTCTATCTTCCTTAGTATATCTGTTGCAAAGGCCATCCTCCTAGGCCTATCGTTCGGTTCCAAAACTTGAACAATTTGAACTTTGTATGCATGCAGTCTTAATTTTTTCTTAATAACCTTGTACACCGTCGAAATTGGCATATCCTGTTGCCGCTGATCTCATATTCTAGGATTGTGTAAAAATGTCTCTCTGACACGCTCAACATCAAAATCACTTGTGCAAGGACGTCTGGAACGTTTCTTATCTTCGATACTTCCAATTTCTAGAAAATTCTTTTTCCAACGCAAGATGCTGTTTTTGGATGGAGGAACTTTTTGGTAAATTCTTCTGAAATTTCTCTGTGCTTGCACTATCGATTTAATTTCTATGAACCCCCATAAAATTTGTGCTTTCTCTTGTGGTGTATGCATTCTCCTTAATATCCGCTCGAATAAAACATCACATACAAAAGTACTACATAGAACAAACACATCAAAAGTAAACATAACATTGCAATAGTTTCCAAAAACAAAAGAGAGAAAATGCAATTAATAAGCAGACAATATTTAGAAAAGTACAGATATTTAGACTGGAAAATGAAATTATCTGAAATTAACCACACGCGCAGACGATATTTACAAAAGTAAAAATATTCAAACCTGAAAAGGAAAATATATGAGTTATTCCATCAATAAATGCTATAAGTGTGTTTATATCTTTATTATTTTATGAGTTATTAAACATCAAAATGGGTCCGGGACTTTATAAACACCCTGTATAATGTTAATATTCAGTAACTATTGTACGCCAATGACACACAAGGCATTCCCTGGCAATATGCGAGAAAGTTTTGGGAAGACGCTCTGGCTGATTTATTTCCGCTTTGCTTCTAACTACAGAGCTGATTTTTTTTTTTTTTTTTTTTACTTTGTTAATTTCTTTCCGTTATTTATGAAAACTAGGACTTGTTAAAGCATTTTCACTTCTTCGTAATATATATATATATATATATATATAACGTTTCTTCTGTAATTTTTTAAAGTAAGAATATTTTCTTATAGGTTAAAAAGCAGGTTTTCATTAAATTTTAGGAGCGTTAAACTGAAAAAAAAAAAAAAAAAAAAAAAAAAGACTTTTACTACACTTTAGAAATAAGAGGCGATAAGACGATTTCTTTTTAATCTGATCATTTGTGAACACCTCTATTATTTTCTTTTAAAAAACTTATTTAGAACATGGCATTGTTCAATCATCAATTCCATGGCAGTTTTGCCAGTCGTATGGTGATATTCATAGGAATGCTTAGCTTTATAAGATTGCAAATAAAATCACTTAATAGAATGAGTCAGTCCAGGAAGAAATTGAAATTTACTCTTTCCAACCCAGCCATTTTGGATCTAAATTGTTGTTGCTTATATAAAAATTAAATACAAAATTTGTGATCGTGCTGAGCTTCTACATCACTATCGACATTTTCAGAAATGTTGTATTTATCTAGTATTTTAATTTTAAAAAATGTTAAAAAAGCTCACAGATTTTTATTGTTAATCATATAAATGTTGACTTAATTTTTTTGGTATTAAGTTTGTTTCTTTTTTCACGTTTTTATGATCATTTTTATGCTTTTATCAAATCTAAAAAGGCATGATTTTACAATAGAAGATGTTGTGCAAATACAGAAATTAGTATTAAAATTTAAAAAACAAGCATTTAAAATTAATTTTTAATAATTTTTTTCAATAAAAACTATGCATTATTATAAAACAGAAAACAGTATATAATAAAACAGTATACTATGCTTAAAAAGTACATAGTTTACATATGCATACTTTACAAACGTGCTTAATTTTTGGGACTAATGTACTTAAAAGTATTTAATTTTTGCAGCAGTTTCTGACTACGCACCCTGTATATACTACATCGACAGTAAAAGTTTCCATATTTTAACCCATTTCCAGTTTTCTGTTTTTCGTATTTTCTTAGCCTTTTTTATCAGTGAATTGCGTTCCACTTATAAAAAAATTAAATAATAGTCAAATTTAATGTCGTAATTAAATTAATGTAGTTAATAAGGAGGACGCATCAACCGTCGCTGATGCTTCGTAGTATTTAATACTAAAATATCAAAGCAGAGAAGTGATAACTTGAGTTCACTTCTTCCATTTTTTATTTTTTTATTAGATAGTTGAAACGCGCAAGTCTATCTTTCTGCGTCTTATTGTCTGCTGATTAAAAACAGAATTGCCACTCACCTCTCACACACATCTCTAAAATACACTCATGTCCAAAATTAAGGTCACAAACATATTTTTCAAAATAATTCTAAATTGCTACCAGTGAAATTGATAGAATTAGTATTTTATATATTTTGAAGAACGGGTAACAATTTCCAATCTTTTGTTTAGAAAAAGAATTTGTAGAATTATTAGAATTAGATCGTTTAAGCGTCTGGAATTTTTGCCTGCAGTTAGGTGAATATTGCTGGTTGAGAATATTCAGATGATTACGTGAGATGGAGAGCTTTGGCAGGTTTGAAGCCAATCAATCTCAAGCGGAGGTGGCTCGATGGTTACACGTGGTATCCATGCTTTGGAATCAATTCCAAACAAGTGGTACTCTCACTAGGAAGGCTGGCCAAGACTGTCAAGACCAACGACACCTGTACAGGATCACTTCTTGACATTAAGCGCACGACAACATAGACTGACAACGGTCCCTCAGCTTGCTCGTGACCTTGCTGCTGTGTAAGGAAGAATTTCCAAGTAAATAAAGTATATAGACATCTAGCAGAGAAGGCCCTTTATGCCCGGTGTGACTGCAACCAACAGATAATTCCGGTTGTTCGGAGCCGAAGTCTTGGACATAACAAGAATGGGGGGCGTGTTCTTTTGAGCGATGAGTCGAGATTCACCACACAGTGATTTTCGCCGCATCTTCATCTGGAGAGAACAGGGAGCTCGCTATCATTCCTATTACGTAAAAGAAATCGACAGATTTGGTGGCAAAGGAATTCTTGTCTGGGGCGGTGTAATGTTTGGTAAACGTAACAGTATTACACGTTTTCGACCGCAGATCGGTATGTAAGGAATTTTTATGGACGATAAGGCGCGACCATACAGATCTCAGATTATGGATGCTTTTATTGGAGAAGAGGATATTCGCCTATTGGATTTCCCTCGAAGTCTCTGGATTGCAATCCTATTGAACATGTGTGGGAGGTTTTGGAAGAATGGGTTTTGTTACCACAAATATTTATTAACACCCTCATAAATAATATGAAAGCTCTTTTGTGAGGCTTGTATAGCAGTGCATGGTTATCACACTCCATATTAGACAGACCTTTCCTGAGATGAATGCTTTAACTCTGCTTCAAGATTTAACCCTTTTTTGATATACCTTGTTTATTAGTTCACAATTAAAATCTTTTTCATATTATGTTGCTGTATTCTTTTTCCCATAAAAAAAAAATCTCTGTACCAGTGAATAGTTCACCAGTTTTCACAGATTTTGTTTGTGACCTTAATTTTGACATTTTATTTTTCAGGTGTATTTATCAAGAAAGAAACAACTAGCATGGGTATAATAAGTCTGAGATTTCTTATTAGTTGTGCATTGGTAAATATAGTGCTAAAACGTAACTCATATACAGGATGGTCATTAGAAAAAAAAAAAGAGAAGAAGGAAAACCCTTTCCTTATATATCAATCCTTAGCTGCTTATTTACGCAACCAATCAAAAGGAAATTTCAGGAATTGCTATTTAAAGCACTTGAAATTATGATGATTTAAAATAATAAAACTCAAGGTTATAGTTACAGTAAAAAAAATCGAAATTTTCGAACGGCAACACCGCTTCTTCAATTCCAGAATTACGTATTTCTGCGACATTGTTGTATACCGAGCTTTTGTGATGGAGCACGTTTCTTAGTAGTGGAAGTAACCCTTTCGAAAAAGTGTGAACTGAGAATGAATGCGATTGCGACCACCGAGTTACTTTAGCTTCGTGGCAAGGCACTGGTGCCACTTAATTTTGAAGAAGAATTTTTGTCACCCCAATAAGTGCAGTTTCTGGAATTGACGTTCCCAGTTAAAAAGAAATATACTTCATTCGTCCATGATATCCCCAACTGCCACCTGTCATCTTTATCACATCTGATAAAGAAAAAATTGCTCAGTCGGCATACGATTTCTCGTGTCTAGGTTGCAGCATCTGGATGCGTTGAATTTGATAAAGAAGCTTTGGCAGAACAGAGCGTAGAAGTTTGAAGACTGTGTATTCAAATTACGGGCAGTACTTCTTGCAGTATGCAATGAGCCTACAGTAATCGTATTATACATTTTCTGCAGCAATTTTAACTAAAACAGATGATCGTTGGGATTGTAGTCTATCACATGCCCATCCATTTTCTTCATTTTTTCCCCCTTCCAAATAACGTTCAGTTTTTAAGGAGTATGAGTTTCGTTTTGGCTTATGATTTCATCTATGAACTCTCATTTCTTCTTCACCATTTTCTTTTCTCAGATAAAACAGCTTTATCAGTACGCCTCGTTATTTTTCTATATGTATCATTTAGTTGACACGTTTGACTTGTTTGTAAGAAACAATATTCCCACACTGTTTATTAAAGGCTTTTCACAAACTATGCTTTGCACATGGTGTTCTGGGATTGGTGTTTTTATTGTCGAATTTCTTGAATGATGCAAAGTATGTCAATGCATTTTGTTGTCATTTTTCCTATACAATGATCTTTGCAAATGTTTTACACCAGCAGTTTTTCTCAAACGTGTATCATTCAAAAGCTTTTTAGAGTTTTTGAATGCTCTGATCAATCTGCACAGGAAAAAAGTTGCGCATTCGTAATTTTTCCAGTGTTCCCATGATAGCTCTATTGTTTTAAGTCGTCACAACCTCGATCACATATCTTCAAAGTACAATATTTGATATTTCCTTTCGATTGATTTGGAGGTTAGGCTGTTAGGGGCTGATATATCGGGAGAGTTTTTGATCACCCTGTATTGTTGCTCTTTTAATTTGACGGATCTGATTTCCATGATTTAGCAGGATAGAGGCATTTCTGTCATTACAAACTATCAGAATTCTGTTTAATTTTAATTAAGAAAAATGAATGCTTCTCTTTGGTCATTGCACAGAACAGTTGTTTTAATTTATTAATTATGTCTTGCAACTTAGATTTAATAATATATAAGTTGTATTTTGAAGCTTATATTAAAAATATATAAAGCTTTCAGTTTTGGGCAGGTTAACAGATTAGTAGTAACAAAGCTTACTACAGATTTGAAAATATTATTCGATAAATTATATGCAGATGAAGTGCAGCAATATTGCTCTATAAAGACCACCCTCCTCTCCAATAAAAGTAATTGTGTAGAAATGTTTTCATAACAAGCATTCTTATTTCTGATGCAATTAATTTTAAAAATTGTCTAACGAAAAAATACTTTACTCATAAACTTTCTAAAGTTTTTTGGGAAACATGCAATTACGTTTGGATTTTTAAAAAAAATTTTTCTGGGTATTGTTATTATTTGCAAACTTTTTTTAATGGGAAATGTAAATCTCTAAACAACTCATTGGAAATTGTTAAAAAATAAACAATAATATCATATTTTTTTTTCAGTTTCTGCGACATATGACGCTTCGCTGCAAAGTTATTTATACTTGATATTATTTCGAAGTCGAAAATCAGTTAAGCCATCCATTGCTAGAAAAAAACTTTTGTTTCTAAAAGCATCTTCAAATTCATTTGCCTTAAATTGCCTTCATTTGCATTAAATTCATTTGCATTTGTCCACTGAAAGGATTTTTCATCCTTCAAGCATTTTTAAAACAGTTTTTTTCTATGTCAACTTTTCCTGGCATACTTGTTTGGCACCGAAAAATTAAAAATTTTCCTACACTTTAAAAATCCTATTGTTTTTTTTTTAATGATTTTGGTAATTTGTGTTCCTTTACCATTCAAATGTTGTCCAACTTTCTTGCCATTTTTCCATTGTTATATTAAAGCAGTATTTCTATAAACTGGTCTAAATTCAGAAAAGGCTCGCTTGAACATAGTTCAAGAATTACAAGGCTTTGGCTGGTGGGAAAATAGTTTCTTACTATGTGTTTAAAGTTTATTCCATAGCTATTCAAAATCCTCGCAAGAGAAATCCTTAGTAAAAAGGCAAATTTTTTTCCCTTTCTTTTACACTGGGATAGAGGGATGTAATTTTTTATATTGTTTTTTGGATGTATTTTTTTTTCTTCTTTCTTTTCCCTTTTCTTAATTGGAAGACTTAAAATAAAAAACGATAGGAATAGGTTTCAATTACGACGAATGGACTTTTGCCTCTTGGAGAGGTTTTCATGATTGTCCCTAGTGGTTAGTTTGACATTGTATGCAAGAGATAAAAATTCTGTGACAATGTCCATTGAAACGATACGAGTGCCTTTATTGTATTAAAATTTTACTTAACTTGTAGGAAATAAAAAAAATTTCAGATCCCTTAGTAATTGCTATGCACATTTCTTAGGTCTTACAGAAAATCAGTGTACTCGATAACTAGCAAGATTTCTTTCAGGATATTATAGTTTTTAATTTTAAAAGGTAGCAAAAGTATTGAGTTCAATTTAGGTATCATTCCATGGTGCCAATCAAATATATAAATTAATATCAACCTAATTAGTCTTCTATATAAAAATATCAGTAGCTTTTTTTGTATTTCAGATGTAATTTATTGGATCAACCAGAAGAGGTGATATTGCTTTTAAAGACTTAGAATTCTGAAAATAAAGTAAATACCTAATGTAGAATCTTCTAAATTATTTGATAGTTCAATTGTTTTGAATTATCTGAAATGTTTTTAGTGATTTATGATAGGAATCTAATTAATTTTTGAAAAAGGAAACTGAAGATATGATAAACTGTTTTATTAGAATATTTTATTTCTGTAATATTTTCCCATTTCGTTTCGTATACTTCAGAAATAATATTGCCTCTTGTGTTTGTCTACTTTTTTTTTTTTTTTTTTTTTTTCATAAGCATATTTCTTGGGTTTTATATACTTGTTTGCAGTATTTGCAACTTTTCTTTTTTGTTAAAAACTTTACATTCAATCTTCATGAAATGTTTTTCAGAAATTTTAGAATCTTGACACAAGATTCAAGTTGATAACCTAGATAACTATTAACTAGATATGAAATTATCACTCTTTCAGTGTTTTAAATTGCCAATGAATAAAGGTCTCTTCTTTCTTGTTTTCAAAATTTCTTACTGATTTTTCTGTATTTCTTACTTAGTGAACTACTGGTATAACATGAAGTTTGATTCAAAGTACCCATTCATGCGTTTATATGAGAATCTATGCAACTTACCTATTTTGAGTATTGATGGTGAGTATTTTAACTCTTACGTTACTTTTTTTACCCTATAATTGATGTAGTGCTACTCTTATTGTATAGATATCTATTTTTTTTATCTGTTCTTGTAAATTGTCTATCTTTTCATGAGTTAATTTTTACATAAGATGTGAGATTTAATAATGTATTTTTTTCATCATTAATATAACTAAGATTTCATGCGTTTATCAAACTGGAAAGAGGTTTTGAAATTCGAATCATTGTTGAAATACATTGTTCTGTTTTGATCCTTCGCATAATAATGTATCATGTTTAAAATTTTGTATTTAAGAAATGGATCAAATTTAAAGTAGAGCTGTATTTGAGACTTATCTTATATAAATTTAATCAATTGCAGACTTAAGACAAGATATATTTTTATGATGAAACTCTTGTTTCATTTTCTGTAAAACTGCAAAATTTTGATCCAGAAATACTGAGAAGTCAGCCTGATAATATCCTCTTCCAACAACAGATGGATGAGGGCCAACAGCTACTATAAAATGCATTTCAAAAATCTTGGCTAGAGAAAATGGTGAAACATTTTTTTTAAAAAATTAGATATCCCAAAGCCAAGATAAATCAATGAATCGGATAGTAATTCTCTGCCTAATTTTGTAGAATATAATTCTGGTATAATTTTGAAAATTCCAAAAAATTACCAAATCATCTTTCTCAAATTTGGATCAAAGTTTTATTCATTAGCATCAGTGGAGCACATTCAATTCAGATGGTAGAACTACAAACTGAGTAGGAACTGGGTTTTTCATTATTTTTTTCTAAGAGAAAAAAAAATTAAAGTATTTTTATTTACACATCTTTACTTAACATACAGAGGAGAGGCTGTTTTCACTTATCCATGTATGAAGTATTTCTTCTGAAAAGTGAATCTTTAGGAATAATTCTTTGCAAGTAGAAAAATTATTACTTTCCTAGAAGTTAACATTTTAAATCAACTGGCATACTTTATTTTATTATTATTATTATTATTTGTTAAAGTTACTTTTAAAGCAATTATATTCATGAACAAATAATTTGCTGCCAGATGGTTTTTATTTCGAACATTTAGTTTCTATAAACCAAGAAAGATGTATTGTATCAACTAAACAGTTCACATATTCCTGACGATAGAAGGATATTTAGCTTTTATCAAAACAAAAGTTTAGTTTTTTTAAAACTGAAATATATAGTTTCAGTTTTAAAAAAACTAAACTTTTGTTGAAAATCTGAAGCTTCATTGGAAAGTCTGCCAATTCATATTATCTAAATTTTGTCTATGTAGATTGATATTTTTGTAAAAAATTTTTAATTTTTTAAAACTTTGCAAGCTATGAAAAAAAATTTTCAACTTTACTTTGCAACTCAGCTAAATGATTGGCAATGCAGAATGATTACAGTTGTCTACAAAAACTGGATTTACGTATTACACACGCAGTAATGTGAAAATTATGATCATTTGTAAAGCATTAAAAAGAGAAAATATTGCCACATTGAAGAAAGACAGTCGAATCTCCATGGCACTGGTCTCATGATCAATAGACCTGGGTTCAAATCCCGCTAGAGACAGTGCGATTAATAGTATATGTAAATACTTAGTTCCTCGATTTTTTGTTTTCCTTTATTTCATGTTCCAGAAGATACTGGACATTTCTTTAGTTTAGCAGACACGTGTTCTGGACTTTTCTTACTGTCTCCAGAAGAGTATTCTGGAACTTTCTTTGCTTGTATAAAAGCAGAAGATTTGTCAGTTACTGTATTCTCAGTTCAGAGTTCAGTTAATAAATTGGTTTATCTCTACCTCTTGTGTGTGCCATTCAGTTCTATACTATAGCATCTATGTGACAATATCTTGGGACAAAGAAAACAGCATTAAGGATGACTTGACAACATTTTTAGCAGTACCAGTCATTTCACTTCTGTAAAGTAGATATTCCTCAAATATATAAATTCAAAAATATAAAAAAAAATATCCAATATAGTCATATAAACAATCAAACGATATTTTTTTTCGAATTTTTAATTTGAAATTCTGGTGCAATCCTTTTATAATTTGCCAAATATGTAAATTTTTAATAATTGTGAATTAAAGCTAAGAATCTGTTCACTTTTTTTGTTATTCTTTTATCCTAAAAATGTTTACTTTCTGATTTTTTAAAAAAAAGCGAAGGAGAAAGAGAGAGACCAGGAGTTTAAAAGTAAATAAATCTTAAAGAATTGAAAGATGATCTGGAGTAAACCAGATATAAAATTATTATGAAACTGAGTGATCCGATTGTTAGTTTTCAAAGAAACTTATTCTCCAAGGAATCGATAAAAGAACTGTTGGTGCAATTTTCTTGTGTTACAATAGTTCACTAAGTAAAGCAAAGAAATTATTCTTAAAAATATGTTAAAGTAATTTTTATGTGTAGTGTGCTAAATTGTACAAAAAGTGTATAATTTATTTAAAACACTATATACACTTTTACCTTGGTACAGTTATGCATCCTTTTTTACTAATTGATAATTTAAATGTGTATAATTTTTAAAAATATGTACATTATTTTTCATTTGTGAAGAAAATTGTAAAACTAATGTGAATTATTTTATAATTTTTTTTCCAGCTGCTGTAGATATACAAACCGATCTCGAGGAGAGTTTATGTCTTGAACTGACTAAAGCATCCCTTAAGAAAAATGAAAAGGATTCGCCGAAGAAGATAATTAAGAAATAAGTTGATACTGTATTGTGTGCAGTTCTGATTATAAAAATATTTGCATCAGATGTTATACAAAGCTTATTAGTTAGTAATACAACTATGTATCTTTTTATATTTGTCTTATTAAATTTATACTTTTACCTGTTTTTGATTTTCTTGAAGAACAAACAATTAAATTTCTTGCTTCATTTTTGATAATTCATAATTTTTGTGCCAGTGTAGCATAAATCTTCATTTTGTAACCTTTCATTTGCCAATTACAATTAAATTTTTTACAAAATTATATGGCAAGACAATAAAAAGTTATGAATAGGGAAATTAATGGCACATAAAGTTTCTCTTCAATTATTTTTAAATACTTCTCTTTAAATGGAAAGCGGAAGTAGCACTCTGATTTTTTTGAGATAGCCTTGGTTTGGGGGTCATAAATCGCTGGCTTATGACCCTATTGCACAAAAGATTTGTTGTGCATATCAAATTTGAGCATATTAAATTTACTTTTGAGATTCAAACATCTTCCCGTTGGATGTAGCATAGAGATTTCAAGAATGGGATGCTGTTTGAGATTTTACTATAGTTCAAAATAATGGTATTCATCCCAGAATAAATTTTGTGCAATTAAAAAAATAATAACTGGGACTTTAATGTATTAACATTGAATTATTTTAATGCATTAGGAATATTTACGGATAAATGAATGGCTATATGCGTGATGAATTGATCACATAGATGACAAAAATAGAAGTAAAAAAAATGATGAATTTGAAACATACCTTAATTTTGAAAAATGTTTTAATTAATTGTATTGATGAGAAATGCTTTGCACAAAAAATAAATTTATAGCAATTAAAATATAAATCGTTAATATTTTCTAAAAGACAAAGTAAAGCATAATCATTATTTTATTGTTTATGACAGCTACTGAACTCGGGTGTTTGTGTGATTTATAATAGAGCACGCCTTTTTTATCCACATTTTTTTTTTATCTACCCGATTGGTAGTAGCTTGAAAATTGCTACATATTAAATGGGAATTTAGCGAACAAAGAACTTACTTTAATTTACCTTTAAAACAGTAGATCTAATACAATTGTGGACATTGAAATGTTAAGTATAAATATTTATTGCCATATAAGGGTAGCAGTAGATTATGAGGCAGAAATGTCTGTGAACTTTATTTATCATAAATATAATGAATGAACATCAATAATTAATGTAATCAAATCCTATTCTAAAATTGTCATATATTTGAAGAAATTCCGTATGCATCTAAAATGCATATTATTGGAAGCGGAAAACTTCTGAAATACCACATAATTGAATTTTTCTTGAATGTATTTTATGCTGAGTTTGTGATAGAACTAACAAGTGAGTGTAACAGACTAGTCAACCTAAGCGTTAGAGATAAGTATTATGAATCGCTAAATTTATAACATCTTATATGACCCTTTTAAAATAATATTGAAAAACTTGTGAATATGCTGTTGTTATACCTTTCGTTTATGTCCCATCCCCCGATTGCTACATCCTACGGTTTGGACTTAGTCTGCTCCTTTCAAAATTTTTTACTTCCCCTTAATTTATTATTATTGCTAGAAGAAATAATGTTTTATATATGTTGATAAAAAATAATATTGAAAAACTTGTGAATATGCTGTTGTTATACCTTTCGTTTATGTCCCATCCCCCGATTGCTACATCCTACGGTTTGGACTTAGTCTGCTCCTTTCAAAATTTTTTACTTCCCCTTAATTTATTATTATTGCTAGAAGAAATAATGTTTTATATATGTTGATAAATGAAGATTAATACGATTTTGCTCCTTTTTTTATGTATTGTATACCCGTCTAGGATTTGGGAAAAAAATTGCTTGGATAGAGTAGACAGCAAGATTAGATAATCGTAGATTGAAGACCCGATTTCGTCGTATATATGGCCCTTGTGCACATTAAATCATCATCATAGGTTAGTGCTGCTCATACTGATATTTGTGTGATTACTTGTGTTTAATGAGTGGATTGTCTGCTTATGTAGTATGGTTTAGAAATTTAAAACATTCTTTCCTAGCAAAACGCGTGTATTTTTAACCCAGAGCGTTAGCAGAATAAAACAAATATTGTCGTTTTTTTTTTTTTTTTTTAGTTATAGAATATAGATCTTAACTGAACCCAGATTTAAAAGACCAAGATCTTTTTACCAGTGGTATGCTGTCCTTTTTTAATAATTTACTCATGAATTTAAGTCATGATGAGTTGTTTTATTACTTGATCCTTACTTTCTTGTAATTACACGAGAGGCTTTACGGAAAAATACAATATATTCTGTGAGATTTTTTTTCAGAAATAAAAAATGTTTGATTTTACCCTTTAGAGATTCGCTAATTTTCTCAAATTCTGTCTGATCTGATTTAAGACGCGATATGCTCATAAAGCTAGAATTTTTTCAAGTAGTTACTAGACAAATGCAAAAATTTATAAAATTTTAATTTCAATAATAAAAAACAAAGACTGAATGTTCCTCAAGCGAAATTTTGTTTATTGCCACTATTCAAGATGATGCTTTTTGGTCAACGCTTCCCGGGCTTGGTGACACATGCAAGAAATCTTAAGAATAACTGAAACAAATATATCATCGTCACATTTAGGCAAATTTTGAAAATTCGTGTTTGGAATTTCAAGAATATCATGATTTTTTTATAGTATATAGATCTTAACTGAACCCAGATTTAAAAGAACAAGGTCGTCTTTTTACCAGTATTACTGGTAAAGAGAAGACCTCTTACTTACTGGCCTAAAAAGAAGACTTCTTACCTTCTGATGTGGAAGTATATAACATTATTGGAATTCTGGAAAAGAAAATTCAATATATTTTCAAAGAGGCATATATTAATTTGTGTTGATTACATACACTACATTTTCCATTGCCTTATTCTTCACCACTTGAGAAAATTTAGTAAACCTTTCCCAAATTCTATGAAATAAACAATTGATTTTAGAAACTCAGACTATCTTGGATTTCCTGTATTACAATGAAAGCAGGATTTTGCAAATGAAACAATAATTTATCCTATTTCTTTCCTGTCAGAATTAAGCTTTTATGTTTTTTTGAACTTCACATGTTATTTTACTACAAAGGACTTTGGAGCCATATGTTATTTTACAGGGTGCTGCAGAAAAACCCGGACGAACAATTTTTAATATAACTTGATTAAAAATTACTAAATTAACAAATAATAATTAGAGTAGACTTGTACTAATAAATTAATTTGTTTCAAAGTGGCCGGCTTTTGCAGTGATGCAGAGGCTCAAACGCATAGTGAAATTTTCAGCTATGGGCCGCAAGTCTTTTACCTTTAATCTACCCCATTCCCGCCGAAGCCATTTCTTTAGAAAGTCCAAATTTTTATGTCGTTTAGTTCAAACCTTAGACTCCAAAATGGACCATACACTGTAATCATGAGATTGAAATTCGGCGAGTATTGTGCCTATTCACGAGATGATACCACTTCAGGAAAATGCGCCTTGCATTTTCCTGAAGATAGATCCGCCTTGCATTTCTTGCAAGATAGAAGAGTGGGCGCCAATGCGCCCACTCTTCTATCTTTTTCGTTATGCGAGCTGATGCGGATTCGTGTAGAAACTCCCACTTTACATTTCCGAAAAGTGTTTTGGCCCACGTAAATCCAACAGCTTCTAGAATGTCCCGTTGGTGAACTTTTTTTATTTATTTTAACACCCTCATCCACAAATATCAGAGACATTATTGACATTTGGCGCAAATTCCGCCATAGACCATGATCGTTTTTGGATTTTTGCGATGTTCAACAATTGCTGGAATGCTTAGACCGTCTTCAGATTAGATCCTGTAGTCTAGGAGTTATGAACTTTAGGACGTTAAAGTTCTCCTCATTAGTGCAAAGGAATCTCTTTCAGCGCTGATTTGCGGCCCGTTTCAGAAGTTTTCGGCATCTTTGGAGCCGCGCGAGTTTGTTTTGTTCATTGAAAAGCTGACTTTTTTAGAACTTGTAAGGCTTTAGTCCAAGCTCAGTTTTTGCCATTCGTTGCACTGATTCCTAGTTCACAAGCGATCTTTCTCATGGAAACTCGAATTTCATTGAACTTGCTTTTTGATAACCTTACGGCTATTGAAAGTGTTCACCATACATTTTTTTTCACTTCCTAGACTTTGACTATCATTGCCAAGCTCTTTGAAACGATAAATTGCATCAGACACTGTTTGCCGAAGCATATTAAGCAAATGAACGACTTCATACTGTCGTTTTCCTTTCTTAAACAACTCTAAAATAGTATATCTTTTGCTTGGTATTGTAAAAAAAACCCAAAAACAATAAGTAAACTAAAAGATGCATTATAAAATATGTTATAATTGAAGTAGTAGACAAAAAGAAATGAACATAAATTAAAATGAAATCAATTAATTTCTATTCTACGATGTAATAACTGTCCGAGTTTTTTTTGCCGCACTCTGTACTACAAAAAAAAAAAAAAAAAAAAATTGTGATAAAGCAATTTTACATTCTTCTAAGTACTTCAAGTGTTAGTGCTTTTTTAAAAGCTGCAAACTTTAAATGGGAACTTTACTATTGCCTGAATCCTTCAAAGTATGCACGGAGAAATTTAAGCACTGTTAAAAATGAGCAGTATCTTGTGCGTATTTAAAAAAAAAAAAAAATCTAAAAAGAACTCTTTATCTAGCTTTTTGTGCCTGATCGACTGAATCAAGGTATATATATTTATTTTTCCTGTTTACTTTTTTTCCCCCAATTATTTACATTTATTTATTTTTGTATTTCTCTTTGCTTTATTTTTTTTTTCTGTTTTCAAAGTTAAACTGGCTATTTTTGGTAAAATTTATTAATTATTATTTTTCAATGTTTTACTGCGGAATATTATGTAGGTTCTTCTGCTTGAGCCATTTAGACCTTCTTCACTTTTTCCTGTATTTATTTATTCCTTTGGCTGTCTTTAGTTTCTTTTGCATCTAGTACATATGCATATGAAAGATTTTTTTTTGTTTTTGTTTTGAATAGCCAGTCTTTTGATAGCTATTTAAATTCTATTTTTTTATATTTTAATTATGAGCTTTTTACCGGTGTAACGCCCCTTTTGGCACACACCTAATCATCATCAGAATACTGAGCCAGCAGGAGTGTTCTACTTTAGACTTTCTATACTTAGACAATATAGTATCATCTTTTCGGTTCTTACAAATGTCTGCATTTCCAAACATCTCGCGAAGGATAGGGAGGGAAGTAGTAAAACCTCGAAGGTCACAGCTTAATCCACAAGTGATAGTGAATCTTCGCACTCCACCGACATTTAGTTATATCAACACAGTTTGATGCGTTTTGAATTCATAGAATAACTAAAAAAACCAAATGTACATTTTTACGCCTTACTATCTGTCAGCTGAAACCTAAGTTCGATGCAAATCTAAATGTTAGTTACCAGACCATATAATAAACTTCATACATTTTAGGGTTTCCCCCCTAGTGTGTTCACACATTCGAATATATACAACGATTTTTGTCCATTTGGTCCAAAATTGAGTATAAATCTAATTCTGACGATAAAACTGTGTACCAAAGTTTATCCAATTTGCACACAACGGTAGACAGATTTCCTCTCGATGGATTTCATCCAAAATCTGCAAGAACTCTACAAATTTGGTGTTCAAACCATATACCAAATTCCATCTGTCTAATTTAATACGTTTTTGAATTATTGTGCTCAGAAACAGGCCAAAGGCAGCCATAATTCCAAAAATGTGTTTTTTATATTCGAGGAGTTCTACAATGTTTGAAATTCATCAAACTCTCAAAGCTGAATTTTTTGAACGACTAATGTATTTTCTCTTATAAGCATCTTATACTAGAAAGTAAAAAGTTACTTCTAAAATTAAAAGTCCATTCAATAAATAGATGTTAATATGACAAACAAGGAATATACCTGAACATTGATAATTTAGATGTTATGCTGACTGTAAAATATACATCATTTGTTTTTTTCAACAAAAAATGTTTGTAAAGGTTTTGGTTCAGAAAATACCTCACCAGGAAATTTTAAGAATATCATGAATTGCTCGATATAATAACAGAATTCTTTACTTCCCAAGAACTTTTCCCCTTTTCCTTCCTGAACCCTTTTTCTTCCTGATTGCAATTCCTCACGAACACTGTTAACATAGATATTTCAAATTCAGATCTAGTACTGGCAGGGTTGAGTGAAAAAACATTGTATATTTCAAAATATTTTACTGATCAAACTGAACTTTCATCTATTAGCAAAGAAAAACGTGAACATAGCAATTCCCAGAACTTACCCTTCCTGCCTGCTTATCCAAAAAGCGAACGAAACTTAGTAGTTTAAAAAATATTGTGGAATCAAAATACGGAATGGTATAGTGAAATAATGTAATGAATGCTCATTATTTTCGAAATTGCATTTGTGCTTTGTTTAATACTTTGTTTGAAAATATGAATGTATTTATGTGCATCACGAAATAATTAGAAATTATGTGATTAATAAAACATTAGATTTTTTTTCCAAGAATTTTTTCAAAATGGTTTTTGTTGCCTTACTAATGAAACTGTTTTAATCTCTTAACTATGAAGTTTTCTGTGCTATTTAATTGGATGACGTTTAGTTTGAAAAAATGTCGTATTGATTAATGTTGTCGTAAGAATCGATATTGTAACACCTGAGACATTTATGGATCCCAACTAAAATATTGTATTATAGAGTTTATGAATGATAAAAGTTTTATTTATTATTCGAAAAATAGGATTGTGCGATGCACCAACCACTTTCGGGCATTACTTTTAAGGAGTTAACGCATGCATGCATGTATATAAATGCATCACATTAACCTTCTAAATTATTCGAAAATAAGTTGGACTTTTACTCTCCGCTAATTTTTGGAATATATGAAATGGAGTCGCAGTCATCCTCTTATTTGTTCATTGGTATTAAAAATATCTAAAAACAAAAATGTGATTGTGAACATTAAATGGCTCTGAAAAATGCAAGTCATTCCGTGAATTATAACAGGCAATGCAATGACAACCAGGGAAGCTACAAATGCTTAATGGCATACGAGTAACAGCTCTTACCTCATTAGTAGAAAAAAAAAATGAATAAAATTAAAAATTAATCAAGTTGTTTATAAAAACATGGTGACATACCGCTCTTTCTAACTAATGATATTTGGCTAAACACAAATTTTATAAGCGTAAGGTACTGTGTGCTACGAAGCAAAAGTGACATAAAAAGTAAACTCCCCATCCCCACCCAAAAAATAACGCAAATTGGATGCTGGTATATAAGTATACATCTCTAGATTTGAAAGGGATTTAATTGCATATTTTTCTACAGATGAGAACAATACTATAGGCCTTGTCAAATGAGTTTTTGGTAATATTAAGGTCCAGGGTGGTGATATTGAAGACAATAATTTAAATGAGATGAATAGAGTTAACGGTATTCTGATTTCCAGCAACGAATTAAAATGTGGGACTATATCATATAAGTCCAAGATGAAATTCTAAATCCTAAACACACTGAAAGGCAAAGTCAATGCTTAAAATGTGAGAGTAAATATAATGTCTTCATTTATAAAATATGGTTATAACATTGAAAGTTACGTGTAATTTTTCACACTTGTGATGACTAAACATAAATTAATGAGACACAGGGGAGAGCTGCCGAATTTGAACCATCCCTCGCATCGTAGCTGGATCGTACGTCCAGTTTTGTTAAATATTTCAGATATGAAATAATTTTTTTTAGAGAAAGAGCTTCGTGATTGCAATGAAAGAGAAAATGTTTACCTTTAAGCTTGAATAATTTATTATAAATTCTTAAGACAGATGGTTCGTACATTATTTGAAGATTAAAAAAAATTATATCTTTAAAGAATTGACTTGTTTTGGCTACAATACGCTGTAATTAATTTAATAAATGAATTTAAAGGTAAGATTCAGTGATTTTTGTTATTGTCCAAAAGTTCTTCAAACTGGATTTTAAATCAATAGGATTATTATCATGAAATGTTGGAAAGGAGCAAGAAGCAGTTCGAATCACTGCTGTAGTCCTCATCAACTGGAAATGGAAAAGGCATAAACAAAAATATTAAATGTTGGCTCAAAAAGAATAACTAAGGCTACATACATCAAATGTGAGGAAACAATTAAAGGACTAATTTAAAGCGTAAAATGCCATACTTGGTAACATACACGATGTTTTGAATTTTTAGATGTATATATTGTTTCATTTGTTCTTAAAATAATTGATGGTGCAATATGTTATACCAGTGGTTCAAAATGGGAAACTAATTACAATGCAATGATGAGACAATTCTTTAAATTTTTAATTTTCCAATTTTTTGAAGTGTCTTTATTAAAAACTTAATTACTCTATTTCGAAGATAATAAGCTACAAAAAAAAACTTTTTTTTAATTACTTCTCTATGACTGCAAATAAAAAACAAGTCCAGATGGTTCAAATTCGGCAATCTTCTTCTATATCAAAACAAATTTACTTTATTAATAATCAGTTGATATATTCATCCATGAGCGATATTTAGAAAAATCAAAGAGTTGAATTTCAAAATGACCATTGAAAAGTTTAAAACGTTTGTATCATTTTTGAAAGCTATCTTAAAATTTGTTCTTAAGGACGCTCTCTAGCTCTTAAGAAGTTAAAAAGGCATTACGAAGGGTAATTTTACAAATGTCTATAAATAATATGAGTATGAAATGTACATATTGTTTTTATTTTTCCAAAGAGTTAGAAAGAAAACTGGTGACATACCTTAGAAGCCATTTCTCGGATTCAAATTATAAGAATACATGAAGAACGCTACTGTTCTCTTAGATATCCAACTCTGAATATTTTCACTTACTCGTAAGTGGGCTGGTGCATAGCTCTTCTACTTTAAGGAGGGATTTCAGTGGCTCATCTTTACTTTTTCTAACAGCAGTACTGTTCGTAATCCGTGTATTAAAAAAAGTAGCTGATTGGTTGAAATGAACTTACTCTTGCCTGCCGTTTATGGATCATCTGACACGAACCTAGGATTCCATTTTCATCGAAAGGAGAAAAAAAAAAAAAAAGACTCATTACACAACTTGTGAGATAAAAGTTTATAATTAAAGATAAACAAAAGAAACCTTGATTGAAATAATTGGGAAATGCTAAGATGCAAGGTTGGGTTTCAAAATTGCGGGAGGCTCCAAAAGTCCGTACATAAAAGTTAAAGATATGTAGGGCACACACACACACTCAAAGCTACTTTTATTATTGATCATGGGATTGAAGCGCAAAGAACAAGCACCATAACAGCTCTTTGCCGGACAATTTTGTAAAAGAAAGGGATACAACATATAAGGGATATAGTTCAAGTTTAATGGAATACATTTCGTAATAGCGCAACTGAATTTCTTGAACAGCATTACGACAGGGCAATGACAAATTGGGCTCATTATGAACAATGAATTTATGTAAGTGTTCTGAGGATCTGGCCCCTATATGTACACTTTGCAGGCTTTGATTCATATGACAGTGTTGTTGTAAATTTGTATTTCATTAACCTTGTCTTGTGCACTTTTTTTTTTTTTTTTGACAAAGAGTTTTTTGTAACTATCGGCATTTGCGTTCCCATGTTTAATTTTTTGACTTAATGTTTGACCAACATTTTAAATTTGTCCAACCCACTTTTGAATCATCCTGTAGATTCTATAAAATTTAAGTCATGCAAGAAGCACATGATGATATACATCATTATATCTAGTTATTTTCTTTAAAATACATTTTGCTACTTTTATACTATAGAATGTCTTATCCAGATGGTAGAAGTATGTCAAAAAATTTAACATGAAATGCTGAAATTTGCTTTCACACTTATTGGAGTCGATTCATGTGATGGCACAGTGTCATGACATCGTAGCTGCATTTATCATCAAATTGTATTTTTGTTTGACGTTGCGTTATAACGTCACATACATTTTCTTCATGTGAAATATGCATTGGATTCTAAAATTAAATGACTCGTGTCCCTGTTTTATGTTTGCTTAAAATCGAAAAATTTCAACAAGAAATAAAAACATAATAAATTCGATAGACTACTGAAAAATGTACAGTTTATTTTATAAAAACTTTCTTATAAAGAAACTTGCGATTCATATTTATTTGTATGTACTATTTATCCTGAGCATCTGGACAGTTTCCCTTTGCAAAGGAAAAAATGGTTAACTTATGAAACTATTTATTTCTCATTTTGTACTGATTTAAAGAATATCTTTCATCACTGTTGTGGATGAGTTTTTGGGTACATAATTTATTGCAAAAACTCTTCTGGAGGCTATTAATTATTTATAATAATAATTTAGTGAATTGCTTTCTTCCATAATGAATTTCGTGGAATAACAATATATTTCATCTTTGGATTTATTTCATAGATCAGCTTTTAATATTTATCCGCTAGCGACACCGAACTAGAAAATAAATAAGAAAACAATACTTCATGTGACGATTAAAAAAAAATTCAATTTAAAATAGTAATTTAGCAAATTTAATTTTAGTGCTAAATTGCCTTATTATTTTAGTATCAAATCTTAAAGTATAGATTGGATTTCTGTGAACACCTTTTTATTACTGTGCTTATTTTTTGTATCTCCAATATATCCATCATGGTTTTTTTTTACGATTAAACTTAAATGCTTTAATGATTAATTAATAAAGTTATTTACTTATGACGATTTTGATCTGAAATCAGAAAGATCTCAGTAAAACAATTTTAATATAAATAAATGTAATAATACTAAAATAAAAAAGTATATTTTAACTAATTATATTTAGTTAAAAATAAATATATTTAATTAACTAATTTTTATAAAGTTACATTTGAAATGAAATATTTAATTATTTTTCTTACACCTCTTTATGAAAGAATCACGTACATTAAGAAAATATTCAGTCTCGGAACTTATTTTGAATAACGTGATGAAATATCGTCTTTATAAATCATCTAAATAAAAGTCGTTGGGACTATAAATGTTTGTAATTTCCACACCTCCTCCTAAACAACTGGGCCGAATCCAAACAAATTTTGCGCCCTTATTATGTAAGAGACGAGAAAGAATACTGCGAAATTTTCAAAATACAAAAGTTAATTAAACATTTAATTAATTATAAATTAACAAACTTATTTCTTTTTTTTGCATTTTTAATAATTATACCAATATTTTTTAAAATTTCTCTTTAATTTTAATACGCCATTTGACAATTTTTTTATTGGTTTTAAAATTCTGATTTAACCATGCTTAAAACGAACTTTTTTTTAATACTACTTCACTATTTGTGAACAAAATTTGCTTAATATAACAACTATTAATAAAAAAAATGGAAAAATTAACTATCGGTAATTTTAAAAAATCATCTGGTTTAATTGACATTCTAATTTTTATTAAAAGCAGATGATAAAATTTTAGACGATAAACGGATTTTGCGCTTTATACTAATTTATACAAAAGCAGTGTTTGCGTTAAAAATATTATACGTGAAAGGATTTCATTCCCGAGAAACGTCAGGTATATCAGTTAGTTCTTATTTAAGTATTCATCGAGTAGATTAAAGGATGTTGAAAAAAAGATTGTTGTTGTTGTTGTAGATGTTTATTGGAGCAAGAGCCATATTTGGCTATGCTGCGCCAATCAAATGGTAAAATATAAAACCAAAAGATACATGTTTTATTAAAATATACAAAACAATTGTGCAGAGATAAAAAAGCGTCATAAATATCAGGATACAAAAAGTAAAAAGTTGAAAAAAGAAAGAGAGGTAAAATCGGTACAAAAGGCCTGAAATATTTCAAGCACTTGCATTTTTAGAAGAATAGCTTCCGAAACATAATTTCATTATGTCCTAAATGCAAAGTAAAATGAATAATAGAGGATTTTAAAAAGTTTTTTTCCTAAAGATTTAGTGCAGTAAAAGCGATGCTACAGATATAATTCAGTAAATATCTTGGAAGTGTGTTCAAACATAAAAATAAGATAAAAATGTTTTAAAAAAATAGTAATAAAAAATATGTATTTTTTTAATTGAAGGAATTAATAACATTAGACACAAGTTACTAACTAGATCATAGAAGAATCTACTTTTTATTAACAATTAAACTGAGCACTAGATGGCAGCATGATCATTCGCGGAGCCTTTAAAATTCTGCGGGACCAAATTTCATATTAGCAAATTTCCGCTGGCATTTCAATGACTCATAAAAAGGAATTTTACAGTTTATAACAATACCACTAACATATGCACGCATAGGAGTATTATTCGGTACAGTTGTGGCTATTTTTGGCACATCTGATCTGATAGGTAGATCTGTCAATTTTTAGAAGTAAAAGTGTTGTAGCAAAACTGCAATATCAGTATTTAGTAATTTAGATTTAGTTGTCAAATAGTTCAAGAAAAAACAAAACGAAGTAAATTTATTAAAATTACATTTCATTGCAATTTCTTATAAACGGTATTTTCTCAAGCCGGTCTACGTAAAAGAATTTTTAATCTTCTTTAAAGAAATATAGTGTTTTAATTCGCACATTTTCTTGCTAGATCACTTCGATTAAGATATAATTTCTATTAACTTTAAAATATATGTATTCAATGATATCAAGCTTTTTCAACACTTTCCTTACAAAAATGTGAACTTGCTAATGGTTCTCTGATATTAGGAACCTTTCATTTATCGAGAGGGAAATAATGAAGTATGGGACCTTTTCATTTAGTATTTGGAGCAGAATTTTGATTTCAGCTACAATAAAAGCAGATTACTTTCAATGAAGTTGCTTTGGATTTTAGTTAGCACTTCAAAAGCATTGGAATTTATGAGTTCAACGTGTGTCCTCAAATTTAAATAGATTAATGGATTCTTCAAATACAAAAAATAATAACAAATGAAAAGCCTAGATAAAGAATGTGCTAGAAACAATGAGTTTCAAAACAATGACTTTTCCATATTTTTATACTCTCATCCCTCTTAAATTGAGAGTTGACATCCTTTGAGCTGCCAACTAATAACTTTAGATTTTCCTGTTGTTATTCCCAAGTTATTTTATTAAATTTGTTATAAGAATTTTGTTATTTGTTTGCTTTTTGGATTGTAATTACGTAACTGCCAATTGTGAATTTAGCTAATAATTAGGAGCAAGGTAAGCACAAAGTATTTCTCTCGTTACAAAATGGTAGCAATAAATAGACGTTGAATCTGTTATAGTGTAAGAAATACAAGATTTCTTTGCATAGTCTTATTCTTAATTTTTTTTTTATTGCCAAAGGGGAACTTGTCCATAAATGTAAACAATGAATCAAAAGCAATTTTTAACGCAAAAATGTCGATGAAGGAAAGGCGCAATGCGTTTTGTAGTAGAATCTTTCTGTTCAAAGGGAATTTAAACGCTGAGAAATATTTCTAATCCAATGGAACAGAAAATGCAGATTACCATAGGCTCCACGTTCTCCCGATAGAATGATATGGATTTTTTTTTCTTTAATTGATAAATCAAAGAAAGAATTCGTGAGATTGAAGCTTTGAAAGAATAATAGATACTGTGCATGTTGTTCCTAAACAAATGTTGAATAACACATGAGAAGAACTAAGAAAATAATGGCAGGGAATTTAAACGTTGTTGTGCAAAAAATTTCCAATCGAATGAAATAGAAAGCATGGACTATCATGAGCTGCGCTTTCTTTTAATATTATTGTAATATTTATTTATTTATTTTTGTTTAGAGATTATGTCGAGGAAAGAATCTTTTCTCCACCAATGAGTGAGATAGAAATAAATAATAAAATATAATAAATACTGTGTGTGGTGTTCCTAAACAAATGTTGAATACTAACATGGAAAGAACTAAGAATACGGCCTTAATATTTTCGGAGCTACAAAGGTGGAACACATTGAACAAGCGTAATTAGTTCATTACAAACTGAATTCTGGTATTTACTATTTACAAAAATAAAAATATTATTTGAAATGTAATAGTTTTTGTGCAACAAGATTTTGTAATCAGTGAACGATTTTGTGCTAACCCTAGAATTAAAAGCAGGCGAAATTTGAACTGCTGAAAAGTGACAATATCTTTAACGAATTATCGCCATTTATTTTAAATATTTTCTCTCTAGGTACTTTTATATGTTTAAAGTCTAAACCAATGACAGACTATTACAGAATTTAAAAAACAACACCCCTAAAACCGAGAAAAATAAAAATGCAATTTGAAAGAAACTATGCTTCAAATAATTTTAAAGATGGGTTGACATTTTTGAAGAGCCAAATTGTTACTAATCCGTTTTTATTATATGAAAATCAGATTTTCATCTTTATTTGGTTGTACTTGATACTAGAATTATCTTGTCTTTTGAATATAATCGCTGAAGAGAGTACTAGAAACATAATTATAGCAAATGATGATATTCATTTACAAGAAATAGGAGGGGGAAAGTTCATACTTAATCATTTTGAAATGTAGAATTAAGAAGAATTGGTGTTTTTTTATGTATTCTGAAGAACATTAAAAGTTAAGAATGTTGAAACTATAGAAAAGATGGAAAGGAATGAAATTACTCAGCACTTTAGAATCAGAGATAAATATGTTATTTTCCTATTAAAATGAATATTTTTTTTTTCCTATTTGTTTTATATTCGAAATAGCCGCCTTTGGAGACCAGCTTTTCTGCGAAGATTATTGACTTTTTAGGCTGTTAAATGAATAATATGGAATGCAATTTTTTAAAGTTTCACCTTGTTATTTGATGTGGTTAAAAAGCATGAATTCACTTGAATCTATTTATAACAAATTAACAAGTATACGAATGTGACATAAAAGCGGAAGTGAATATTCTACTATGGAGGTACTGTCTGGCATGCTATTATTGGCAATTGAATTATTGAAATTGTATTGGCAAAAGTTGGCGATTCAATGTTTTGATGGATGAGCATGAATTCCATTATAAATTTCGAAACGGATTGTGTAGCAAATCGAATTAAAAAATATTAAAATTAAGGGGAAAATTATACAGAAATGAAATTGATATCATTAAAAGGGTCATTTTTTTGAGTCTTTAATCAGAGAACGTTTTTGTAAGATAAATGTTTTGGAAGTTATGTACATCAATTTCCATAGGCAAGTCGCAGCAATTACCCATTTGCAGACTGTTATGACTATTTTTACACTCGATTAAACTTTTTGTTTTGAAACGTATTTCTTGATTTTTTTAATATTTTTTTTTTTGACTGAATGGATGTTTTGGCGACGCAGCGAGTCTTCTCCAGGACATTTCTGATAATATTTTGCATTTGCATTAATTAGACAAGCGAAGAGATGATTTCAATGGAATTGTAAAGGTGGTCAATGAAGTAATCTGACATTCATACAATAGTGTGTTTGCATTTGATTGTTGCCATTCGATAATACGTAATAAGACCGATTTCTGTGCCACGTAGTTTTATATATATAGATACTGTATAAAATTTAAAAAATGTTTTTTGTTTGTATAATTTTCTAATGAATACTACTCTTAACGTTTACAATAAAGTCTCGTTATCCCGCAATTGTTAAACTTAAAATATTAAGAAAAAAAAATTCAACCACCAATAATAAACAGTCGTTTTAACACCAAAAAAACAAATTACCGATTTTCTTTTTAAAAAATGTAAATCAATAAGTACAAAATGTACTGTTTAACACTTTAATCGTTGTTCCCCGTTGCGGACTTCCAATTATCGCTTCTCAAATTTATAACCTGAAATTAAATCATTCAAAGACGCAATAATGATAAATTACACATAATCTACAAATACCTCAAGTGTTCTTGAATTCTTACTGGAAACAGTAGGAAACCGCAAGGTATCAACTAATTCGATGATAAAAAAGCAAAATGATGAAGGGGTGTATCACAACTGTATGCTTAGGTTCCCTACTCAGAGTAAATATTGCTCGAAACGATTTTCGTGTTAATTTGTGCCCCCCCCCCTTTTTTTTTTCGTTCATTTTATGGATTATTCGTGGAATTCGTTTATCCGCTGTTGCAGTGGCAACGATTCAGCGAAGTCGGAGATAGGAAATAGACATAATGAAAACGGACAAAACATTTTTAGTCTTGAAAAAGGCCTCTCAAATAGAAAAAAAAAAAAAAAAAAAAAAAAAGTGTTTCATAGTGCGATATAATTTTTTTTTTTCAAAAGTCATGTAAACTAAATTTTATTTTTTATTAGTTAATAGCTAAATTAGTCTGAAAAATTCTGAATTTTTCAGTACCATAATCACATTTTAAAAATACTTATTAATGGTACTTGTTTCCAGCCAATAAAAGAATATATTTACATCTATACACCTACTTACCTTACATGAAATTTCTTGAATAGAATTTCATTAGAAATTCGATAACTTGACATTTATGTGAAGTTTTTAATTTTAGGAAATTCGTCTTGAAAATAAAAAAACGGAGATGAAAAGAAAAACATTGTAAAATTTTTAAAAAATGGTTTGTTTAGAGTCAAAATTTTACAATTTCAAAGTAAAGTACTGCATATTTTGAATAAAACCAATTTTTCACGTGGAGAAAGAACGAAAAAATCTTCATCCCTGCGTATTCAGAAAATAGTTAAACAATGTGACGAATAAAGCAATAAAGTTTTATGCCATCGAAAAATAAAAGGAAAACTTAATCAATCGATTCTGTTTGCACTTGAAGACACCGGAAAAATGCTACGGAAATAATTTTCAGGATTATATGCAAATGAATTTCCTGAATACCCACATATGCTTCCTCAGAATTTTCTCGGTTCGCTTAAAAAAGTATCTTCACTAAGCATTACAAGTAGTAGAATAAATGAAACTTATAAGCATTCAATCGAAGTATTTATTATAAATATTGGGTCCATGTTTAGTAGAAAATTCACTTACAAAATTTACTACTGAACATGTAATTTAATAAAAAAATGTCTTAAGTTACTGTCTTCTCAACAAATTTTAGACTTGACCAGTTTTTTGCATAATCATTTAAAACTGATTCTCAGACTGTAGAATGCATCTACTCAGACTGATGCGAAGACACGAAAAAATGACTAAAATTGTCGTTAGAGCCGAAGAAAGAAAATGTTTTCTATTAGTGAAAAAACAAATGTCGCCTTTAAAAATAAACAAAAGTACATGCGATTTGATTTCTTTCCTTTATGTTCCGTTTTGACGTTATAGAAGAACAATTTGAAAATCGACATTGTAATTTTTTTAACTTGGTTAGAGGACGAGGGCGACCCTAAACCAGCAACTTCTCTCCAAATTTCCTCACCCATACAAATGCGAACGTTGACAAGGCCTCCTCACTAATCGAGTATAAATAGCTTTGTAAACCATTAGAGATGGGTATATATTTCCAATTGAAAAAAAATAATTTATATATGACGCAAATAAATATATTTTCTATGTTTGAGTCAAAAACCATACTACTTAAAGAATTACAAAGTTCAAATCTTTATACAGTCACCTGGCCTTATCAGTAGACTATTTTGAGTTAATATTTTTATTTGAAAAAGCCCCACTCTTTTGCGTCTAAAACTTACCGAATTATGAAGGTTAGAATTTACAATTTTAGACGATCCTAGACTATTTCAGTAGCTGCCTCAGAAGAAAACTGTTAATCAAAGGGCTGTGCTTGCTCGAAGCGATCGTTGATTGGTTAAAAATAATGAAATTCATAGCTAAATAACTCAAATCAGTTTCAATCGCAAAAAGCTTTTTAAAAAATTGTTATAGTATCCATTTGTTTTATTAATGTATGATTGATAGAACATAGGGACTGTATAAAAATGTAGACTTTGTAATGTTTTCAAAAACAAATTTATTAATTCAAACATGTTCTCTCAGTCATTTAAAGTATTTTTCCTCTAGTAATTATATACCTATCCCTAACGACGTGGAAATTAGTTATTGGGCCGCGGTTAGAATATACACTATGCATATAAGTACTAGAAAAGTATGCAATAAAAATTGATATGGAAAGTCGGTTACTAAATTTTAAAACGTTTGAATGCTGTTGACTTAAAATATTGGAAATCAAAGATATAGGTTTAAATTTTAGTTGATTGTACTCTTTTGTATATGATCACAATATAAAATTACATTTATACGCTTAGAATTAGAATTTACAAATACGAAAATACATCCACCCTCAAAAAAAAAAAAAAAAAAATGCTGCGTTTTCTTTCCTCTAACAGAAGTGGATGTCAAAGAGTGGTGACATTAAACCAAATAGAGAGGTGAAATTACCTAAGTGCTCCAATTACTATTTTTTAGCTTTGTTATTCTTTTTAATAAGTAGTTTTGAGTTATTTAATGAATGCAGCCGTACTGTTCTTGGCTAAGTCGCCGATTTTCTTGAGAAGAAAGGGCCTTAGGGCGGCTTGATTTAAGAAAGAGAGCAAGTAGCTATAATAGCTCCACCATTCGCAAATTGCTGATCGCCAGCTGTCGGTGCTAACGAACCAACAGGTGGTGCGAATAGTGCAAGCAAGCTCTTGCTTTCAGGTAAGGGAAAAGATTCTGATTCCCCCCCTCCCATTTTCATGCGTGGAGTAAGGAAGTGAGGTTTGACACTTGACCGGAATTCTTGAAAACAGCTTCTACGTCTCCAGTACCCCTCTACTTCCTCCCTGATAGTATTGAATATAGAAATTAATCGTTTTCTTTTATATATGACAATAAATATATTGTAATTATTTTCAAAATTATGTAGGAAGTCTTTCATCTGACTGCGTGTGGATATTTTTAAATTCGGATTTTTTTGTTGTTTATTTTCTACAAAACAGATACTTTTATAGATAGATAGAATTCGGCCTTGAGTTATCATATGCAATATGAGTGCATATAGAATTTATTTAAGAAGTATTTGAGATTCAGTTGAAACTCACTGAGTTTGTAGTGAGTTCTTTATTTTAAAATTTTTTTATTAGATATGATCACACAAGTAATGACATACAAAACCAACCCAGTCCTCAAGCATGACTTTTTATAACTGTTTAAATATTAGCCTTAAATATTACTAGCGTTATCCATCTTTTAATCAGAATGCTACTCAATTTCAAGAAATCTTTGTCTTGGAGTAATCTTTTAAATACAATTTTGGCATTTTAGAATATGAGACTACAATTACATTCCCACAACATAACTCAACATTTATTTAAAATATCATTTAATATTTAAAACGAGATTCTGATAAATAAGTACTTTTATACATATAGTTACGAAAGATTAAAAAAAAAAACACATCCTATAATGAAAAATTCCCTATACTAAAATTGCAAATAATTTTAGGTATTTCTTAAAATAAAATATTTTAGGTAATGAAAAAAGGTATTTTTTAAAAAATATACCATGAATACACGCAGAATAACTAACATTTTCACTGTTACTTCGTTCGTTATAAGAATAAAAATTAGTTATATTTGAATTGTACATCGAAAAAGCAATCTGTAATAGGAGCATCATAATTCAATTTTTAAATCACATTTTTCTTCTCCTATTCTAAAGATTCTCTTCCGATATATTATCTATTTCCCTCAGTTATACCTTGTATATAATAGTCTGATTTTCTCCTTCAAATAGATTGAAATCATTTATATATCAGCCCATTATAGTCTCACAATATCTCATACTTTCCACTTGAGTCAGTGGTTCAAATGGCAAAAGGGACATAGAAATTATTGGAACCCCTTCTATCGTCAATGTCGACATAAAGACAAAAAGTTCTGTCACATTTTATCTTCCTGCCATCCGTCCAAGATTAGTACTTGGGCCATCCATACTCTAGATTCCTCCCTCCTTGCCCTTGTCTTCAGAATGGCATTGTCGAGTGGTTTCTTGTGCATTTTGAACTGGAGCACAAATCCATTTTTTTATCGCTAATTGCTTGTCTGACATCATCCAGGAAGTGCTCTCGAAAATAGGTGAGCACTGTCCATCTACTGTTAATAATTTCTCCCTATACTTCCTACTGTATTGAATTGTTACGATACGGTAGCAAAATTTCTTGGAGAGCAAAACGGTTCCTACTACACGTATTGAAGACCGTAATTGCTAGTTTGGATTCGCGTTAGTTTCAACATCTGGGGAAGTAAGTGCTAAGCATAACTATCACTAGTAATGTGTACGACACAGCAGCATCGGGGAATATATGTGTGCATACCCTATTTATGTACATCATTCCGATTCTAAGGAGTTGCCAGAGATGTTATGAAAATTTCATTGCCTTCTTCGAACTTATGGACATTTCATCAATTATAATTTATCTTGTTTATTTCGGTGGGGGAGGGAGGGGGGGGGAAGAAAAGCAAAAGATTTTGGTTTTTATTTTCAAGTGTAATAGATTTCAGATTGTGTTTTTATTGTTTGTAAGCATAGTATCGCACTCAAAAATCAATGCTCCATTTTAAAAATCAACAAAACATATCTTATTTCATTGCACTATTATATCAGTTTATTTCATGAACATATCAAAATTTTTAAGCTGTAAAATGGCATTTATTTTTCTGTCTTTGGGCGTTACTTTCTTTGAATCACATTAGTTTTTCATTCTTTCATCATATATCATCATCAATCAAAATCAATCAAAAAATGCGCTCACAGAGACTTCTTCTTCATGATGATGTTTTTAAAAATGTAAGCATCAGCGATTGAAACGATTAATTACCCAAACGTGTAATAAAGAAGAGATAAAATATTAAAACTTACAAAAAAAACCCCACTTTTCTACTGGAAAGAAAGTGGGAATCCTCAAAATAAAGATAGTAGCAAGTAAGAAATGACAAACAAATTAAATTAATAATAAAATATAATACCAAAATAAGCGAACAATATAAAAAAATTATGCATAAAAAAAGACGAAAAAATGCAGTGTAGAATTGAGATAATGTTGAGTATATTAAACAATGTTTCTACCGCTAAGCTACACCTTCCGTTTCTTTTTCACACGCGTGGTTTATAAATAAGGCAATTATTTATTGCAACTCTGCAAAAGTAATTGGCAACAGTCATTTGCTTATTATAGGATTAAAACATTTATAATATATATATCGCAAGTGTTGCTCTTTAGTGCTTAAATGATAAATGGAAAAGTGCTCTTAAATGACAATAATAATTATAGTGCGTGTAATAATTGGTAAAAAAATTGAGTAGAGAATCAGTAAATAATTTTAACCGTCTAATATACAGTGCCATTATAAACATAAACTGCTAATAAGAGACGTTTATTTGATTCAACTGAAGTAAAATGCTTTATTTTTTTAACTGAACAATGGGGGAATTTGAAAAAATTATGAAGTTTGACATTATCCCATATGGTAGTGAAGCATAAAACATTTTTTAATACTTGAAAAATTGCTAACAATCAAATTTTAAAATTAATGGAAGATATAATAATATAAAATTAATAAAATATCGGATCGCAATAATGATAAAATCACTTAAAAATGATTATGATCACATATGTTTATAATGTTAAGTTTAGAAACAATTAACTGAAAAAAGAAAACAATTCTATTTATATATAAGCTATCATTCTAGAGAAAATTTTCAATTTTTAATTTCTACACTTTAAAAGATTTTTTTTTTATTTTTTATTTTTTATATATATATATTTAAAGTAATTTCGAAAAAAAAAATGAACACTTTTTTTAATCCAAGCAAACTGTGATGCTTTTAAAAGCATTTTTTTTTTAATTCCCGTGTAATTTTAATGTGATTTTTTGCCAATATTATATAAATAGCAAATTCAGTTTTTTTTTTTTTTTTTTGGCAATTGATTGTTATATATCAGGCATAAAAATGCAGAATATATTTTTGTTGTTATATCATACTAATGATTTATCGTATTTCTCAAAAGATTAGATAATGAAACATTGAATTGGGAATTCATAATTAAGAAAATCTAAATGTGTTCAACTGAACTATTAGTGCTTGTAAAAATTACGAATTAAACAATTTCGATTGTTTTTTTTAAATAATTCACAACGGTCGACATAAGTCACCCACCTAGAATCTTTGATGCATACAATGAATTATTGTTATTCTATTTTCGATATTATATATATATTTATTTACCCTCTGCGTTGCATAATTTTTTCATATAATGCTGAAAAAAATATGTATTAATTCATAAAGCACATACTATGCGCGAGGGATAGCCGATACATGTAACATATTCGTGGTGAATTTAAGTAAAGACAAACACGCTAAATAAGCTTTTGTGTTGCTTTTTTATAAGCAATATTTTAAAGCGTATTACAGTTCTTAATGTTTTTTAAAAAATAATTCAGTATTTTGGACATTTTAAAAATTGGATTAGCCGCACAAATATAAATACAATGCAATAACAAAACTGATACATTTTTTAAACTAGATTTTTATTTATATATATAATCTCTTTTAAATGAATACATACACATTTTAAAGTTCCGAGGGACGTCTTACCAGATAGTGAGCTCAAAAATTTTTATATGTCGTAAAAATGTTTTGTAAAAATCCAAAAGTAGAGATAGATGAACGAACATTTTAATTTTTCATTCTTACTAGGTCGATCGGTAATTATAAAGCTACGTGCTGCCAGCTCATTTTCTGGAAATGGGTGAAATGAAACCTGACTGCATTGTTTTTTATTTATAAACAGAGCACATCGTGCAGCTGTCTTTAATTTAACTTCAGCAGGGTTTATTTATTTGTTGTTGTTGTTATCAGAATTCTACCGGTGCTTTTTTTTTCTGCTGTTGTTTATCCCAGACGGCGGGAAAGTGAACGCCCAACTTTTTCCCATATTCTTTGCACTGAAGGGTACTTACATCTTATTAAACTTGCAGTTTGATTAAAATTAAAAAAAAATATTTTAATTCAATATATTCTTCTTTCTTATCCCTCAGTAGAACGGCCGCGAATTACACTTTCCTAAGTTATATGACTTTTTATTGTACTTATTTGATTGAAAAATACTAATTTCGGAATTTTCTGTTTGTATTCAGATATAATTTTTATTCGCCTGGAATGAATCCATTAAACTATTTCATGTTTAAAATATAGGATTAATTAATTAATTATCTAACAAGTATTGACTCATAAAGTAAATTCATTCTTGTCGCTTTACTCATTTACCATCATGTAAATATAATTCATTTCCTCTTTTCAATTTACCATTGTATGTTCTTGTGAAACATTTTTTTTCTGTATTTTCGTTTCTTTTTTACAACTCTTCCTACAAATTTAGAATACAAAAAAAAAAAAAAAAAAAAAAGAGTATTTTTTTCTGGCCAATAACTTTTTCAGTTGCCAACACCTGGTAGGTCGAAGCCAATAAAATGCATTATGTACATTTCAAAACTTCAATTCAAATCAACCTCATTAGTATAAAGATAAAGCATGGAATGCTATAAAATGAGAAACGAGCTGTTTTCAGAATTTAAAGCTCTAACTAACTGAATTAAAATTTTACACATCAGTTTATCGATTGCCAAAGTTTTAGATAAAAAAAATTTGGAAAGGTTTTTTTTTTCTTCTTTTTTGTTCATAAATTGTTTTTTTTTAATAACTTAGGTTTATAAAAATTCGGCAGTCCGGTCATTTAGTATTTATTATTCGTGTGCCTTCGGGCGGATCGTAGAGTCAGTGATATGACTTATTATAATACTAGTCACCTAGTGGTGGCCTTCTGATTTGCCGGGAATACTGGATGTATTTCATGATTTCCTCCTCAAAATATTTTATTTCAAATTGTGATCAAAATTATTGTATTATTTTAATAGTCTTACACCTGTTATGTTTATAGTGTTAAAGGAAGCTTCGTAATGGAGTCAAGTTCCATGACATCATGGAGTTATTAAATACATCTATTTTCTGACTGCGTGTTGTCTTTCATGGCACTGTAGCTTCACTTTCTTATTCCTCATCTAGATTGGCCGAGTTATAACCAGAATCTTTCTTTAGTAGCTTTGAACACTGGAAAAAAATCTCGCAATAAAATTTTGATGAAATAATAAAAACGGTTTGAGTTTCAATACAACAATGAAATGTATACAACTATTTAAAAAATATTGTTCAAAATTACACAAAAAATATTTTTTTAAAGTTGACAAAGTCCAGGGCAAAATTATTACACGACACGGCTGAATATAATTAAAAAGATAATTTTGAACTTTAAAAATATTGTAAAAATCATTTTTGTGCAATTATATTTTCGGTAGTAATTGAGAAAAATTCCTGAAAATCTCGTTAAATTTTTACTTAATCAAAATTCTAATTAAAATGTATATTACTAAGGGTTGTATATTTTTACCTTCCAAAGTACACTTACCATATTTGGTAGCTATAGGTTAAAAGATCTGTCCTGTAGAGCGCTATCATATACATTTGAAACTATGCGCATTTGTAAGCACACATTTTTCTTTATTGTTAGTAGAGATTTGTATTCTGTTTATCGGATTTATGAATCAAAGCTAACTAAATCGAATTCTGTGTAATAATATTTAATTATTCAAATTTTTTCTTCTAATCATCATCAACAACAACAACAACAAAAAACCAACAAAAAAAACAGTTTTATCTAATTTCATATGAAACATAGTAATCTTAAGATTTGTCTAAGAACCAATTTCAAGAACAGTTCGTATTTGTAAGTATTCTGCCTACTAGTTTATCGAAGTGATGTAAAAAACTTTGTTATTTTAAGAAATGAAAATAAGAACAGAGAAAAGCAGTCGAACGTTGCATATATTATAAACCTTTTGACTTCATGAGAAAAAATTGAAGCAGGAATGGTTCTTCCTGCAATAATTCACTGTCTAACTAAAGGTAAATCTAAATAATGGGAAACAGCATTTTGAAAAAAAAAATATATCTAATAAAAATAAGGATGTTGGAAGAATAAAAATATCGATTGTTTTTCTAATATAATTTTAAATCATTTTTAATCTTGCTCTTTAAAAGTTTTCTAAATTTAAGAAAAGAAAGAAAAGAAATATAATAAAAAGCCCTGATTTAAGGAAAGATGATACTTTTTTATGCATAAAACATAGTAACTGCCAAACAACACAAATAAGAGAAAAATATGTTCACTGTTTTCTTTTTTTCTCCCTTCGCATACATAATATGCTTTATCTAATATGCTCACGTACGCACGGAAAGAAAACAAAACGCGAGCAAAATGTTAAAAATTATGCACCTGTACCTCAGAAGACTATGAACAAAAATAAAATCCAAACTGAAACAAAATATTATTCAAAACAGAAGCAATGCAGGTGGAAAAATGGCGGGTTTCTTTTAAATATGCGGTTCTTTCTCGTTCGTGCTAGATAAAATGCACAAGAAAAAATGTCATTTTCATTGCTTTTAAAGCAGGTTTTTGCTCACAGACAGCATTTAATTATAAATTTGACAAAATTGCTAGCAATCGTATAGACTTGTAGCTGGGAAATTTTAATGTAATATTTATGTTGCATTCTCAAATGATGCAAATTTGTATATAATTTTAGGAAAATTTTTATCATTTCTTTATATTCTAATCTATATGTAATATTTCATACAGATAAGATAAAGTTTATAATAGTTTAGATATGCTATAATATTTTTTATTCTTAACTATCACACATTATAAATATATATATTAATAATAACTTCGAACTCATGGTTTTATTTCAGAAAATTCTCGTCATGATTTTCCATGTATATTAAAATTTATCTGATGGCTTATCTAATTATCTTTAGATATTCACTTTAATGCTTCATTTCGTTGAGCAGAGATTTGATTAAAATATGTCGGTAATCTTAATCATCTTGCCGTGTTTATTGTATGTATCTCCAAAGATGCTTCATTTTTGTAGAATAAACGTTTTATAGACTTTTGATTCTAATGTATACTCCATTAGAATTAAGTAATTTTTAAAACCGAAATGTTATAACAATGCTTCACTTTTAAACCACTGTAATTTCCAAAGCAGTATTATATCCATTTTATTTGTACATTGATTTTTCCAAAACTTTATTTCTACTCTTTTTTTTTTTCAACTAATGTTACAATATGTTTAAAATTAGTAAAATTTGAATTTTTTTGAGCAATTTGTATATTGATGACCAATAGATCAGTAGTTACTCATGTTTTTCTCGATACTTTGATAATTTTTTTTTCTTATCACGATAAAAAGATCTTGATTAATCATTAAAATAAACAGTGTCCAAAAATTAACGCAAGATTTGAAATTACCACCACTCGGGCTGCTAAGTGTTGAAAACCCTATTAAAAATACATTTGACAGATGATAGTTTAGGGTTATTCAAAATGGAGCATTACACGATAGAACAATGCGCTTTCACTGTTGAGCAATATTTCAAAAATAATGAAAATCTAGCTGCTACAGTTCAAAAATTTGAGAATTGCCCTCAAGATCGTGTGATTTAACCCCATTGGTTTTCTTTTTATGGGGTTATTTGAAGTCAAAGATCTATGCCAACAAGCTCACAAGAACGCATGCATTGAAGGAGGAAATTCAACAAGAAATTCAATGACCATTTTACATTTATGTAAAATGGTCATGGAAAATTTCGACAAAGGAATGCGTATGTGCCAGCAAAGCCGTGGAGATCATTTGCCCTATGTGTTAGTTTATACATAATCCTATCTTATGCACTTCACGATTCAATAAAAATATAACAATTTAAGGAAAAAAACAGTGTTTTTTATTTAATTCAAATTTTTCGTTAACACTTTGTTCCATGTATAGATCTCAATTTTTACTAACCCCAATCTATCAGCTGTCAAATGGTTTTTTTTAATAAAGTTGCCGACACTTTAATGCACGAATGGTGCAGATCCAAATCTTGCCTTAATTGTGGAACACCCTTTATTAGTTCAAAATTTTCAGCAAGAGCTAATAATTTATAATCTCAAGATGTTCAAAACCGTACATGAAGAATAGATTTCCTCATCTAAAGTATTATTTAGTTGATTTGAATGAATTAGCTTACACTACAGTTATTCTATCGAATTAATAGGGCTGGTTGAAAACATGTCATTTCCAAACCGACCGCCCTATATATAGTTTGAACCGGATGAACTTTCATTTCCGTCCACCGCAAAAAAAGCATTAATTATATGCATACGTGACATAGAGTATAATGACATCTGACAGCTCGGGGAATAATCGGAAACCCTTACGATGGAAATTAAACGCGAAAGTTAGCTTCTTAGAAATTGACTAATGCACATTTGCCGTTTATTAGAAGTTTTATTTTTACTTCACTGTTTATTGGATGTTGCAACAATTGAGAAAGAAATTTTTTTGTAATTAAATTTCTTTTTTCATTAGAGGATAAGCATTTGAAATTAAATGTACTATATACATAAAAATAGTAACATATCTCTAAAAGGAATTAGCAAAAAAGCGCAGATATGTTTTTTTTTTTTTTGCAAGGGTATTACCTATTATGTACAACATTATATTTATATGAATATTTTTGTAAGCAAAGTTTAATAATATATCTGTTTTATAATGCGTTTACATGTCTAATATACTTATTAAGGCCATTAAAATTTTTTTTTATTCATCTTTGGCAATTCAACTCCTTTACTTTGGTAATAACATCGAAATTGCGTAATCATATAACAGAAATATTGAAAGCCCCGATTCATTTGTTTCCTTTTTCATTGACATTTTTACAAATGACTTATCCACATTTTCTTGTTGATGATGAGGACGATGACGATAGAATTTACAGATTTATATATGATATTTGAGCATTTTACAAAAAAAAAAAAAAAAAAAAAAAAACGTAAGTTTGAAAATTGGAAAACTTCACTTATAGGATCATAAAATAATTCACCCCCTTTTTTTTATTATTGCGATTTATGAGATTTTTTTATAATTCTTGCTATCAAGAAAAAAAATATTTATCGAAATCTATATCGAATCTTTATATGTTCGTTGTAATATGTAGAAAGCGTGCTGAAAATTTGTATATATGCAGGAATTTAAAGAAATTTGTAGTATTGGAATCAAAATTATATTTTTTATTTAATCTAGTATTGGAATAAAAATTAATTAAAATTGGGTAGTATTGGAATCAAAATTATATTTTTTGTTTAATCTAAATATATATAAATACCTCAGTTGAAAATGTTGCAAATATTATTGTAAATACTGAACCGAAGTGTGGTTTAAATCTAAATATATCATCATTTCTCTTTTCTGGCACCATTTTTAAAATATTGTACTTTAAAAGCAGTTTAGAGATCGTTGAAAATATTTTCTTTGGTTTGTCATTTTATATTCAATAATTATTTGGACAAAATGGCAAGAAATTTGTATTGGATTTATCAATTAATGATACTGAATTGCAGTCAATTCATTTTTCGCATTTTATCTATTTAAATCGTATCTTAATTGTTTTCAAGATTCAACATGTCCATCGTGGCCCAATAGCTAATATCTAAATAGTTAGAAATGGATAATATGTAGGAAATAGATATATATTTTGAAAAAGGCTCTAAACGACTTACAAAAATTAAAATTTCTGTTGTTTGATACAATGTATGTATTTCTGACACAAAGACAAATTTAAATTTGACCCTATCAGTCATATTAAGCAAATCTTAATTATATCTTAACTGATTAATATTTTAAATCACAAAATTCCATTGACTTCTTCACCGAAGCTAAACTAGTTATGAAACGTAGAATTTCATTATTTTACTGCGATCAACAGACACTTCAAAGTAGCGTCGCGAATTGATTGATGAATTTTCCACGAAGAAGCAATTAAAATGGTCTAAATAGTGATATTCAAAGCTTCGTAACTCAGGCAGTTACGGAAGTGTGAAATTGTTTTTTCCCCTGTACATTGCTAATACATCTTTAATGTTTTCTATGTATGATAAATAGGATAGGAGAATTGTTTAAAAATGTTAACATGGAATACACCTTTTAAAAGAAACGCGAAAGGTAAATCAATTCTGGTCTCGAAATGTTACGGTAAATTTTGATCTTAATACAGCCATAAAAATTAAAATTAAATAATAAATTACAAAAAAAAAATTTAGCCAAACATTTTTTTTAATTTTAATAAATTTTACCTGATTATTTTTAAAAACCTAATCATAGGTTTCTAT
Source organism: Argiope bruennichi (assembly GCF_947563725.1). Lineage (NCBI taxonomy): Eukaryota > Metazoa > Arthropoda > Arachnida > Araneae > Araneidae > Argiope > Argiope bruennichi. Next base: position 121,440,904 of record NC_079163.1, read on the forward strand.
TCGCAGTTATTCATTTAACATTTTCATTTTTAAAGAACTTTTAATACATTAAATTACTGACTTGTCATTTATTGTTCCGGTTTGTACACAATATAAATTATAGCACTAATTGAACTTAGTAGCATAGAAAACTACGAGGTATTTTATTGATTCATTTAATGAACAAAAGAAAGTTTCTACTATCATTATTTTCATTTTGATCTGAAAGATGTCCCATAACATTTTACAGCTCGCTCGACACGCGCGTGTTGAGATCCCCCTCACCCCCAAATTTCTCCCCTATGTTGTTGTTCGCGTGGACGCTGTAAAATTAGAAGATATCTTGCCAAATGTGGCTTCTTGGTAAGATTCCGTGCTGCCAGCTGTCGTTCTTAAATGGTCAGATGGGGGTTGGCAGACGGCACGTGGAGGGAGGACGACAGGCTGGGTCTCTCATGCACCTGGCTCCAAGGTCGGATGAGAACATCTGCCTCTTCGGATTTCTTAAGGGAGGGGGAAAGAGAAGCGAACTTGTCCAACAATCCGAATCGGCAGCTGATGTTTTTGAGGTCGGACGCAACCCGATCCAGGTAGAAAAAACAAGACTGAACTTGCGAGTGATAAGAGTTCGCTAAGATTAAAAAAAGAAAAAGTGTTAGTATCTTTTTATCAAATATTCAGGTGGATTGATTGTAAGAGTTTTATGCAGGTCGATGTGAAAGTAATATTAAATGAATTTTGATTCAAGAAAATCTTTAATTTCGCGAAACGAAAAGACGGCTGCTTTAAAAGTGTTGTATCAACCTGTAATTGATGATAATGTTAAAATTTAATTTCTTTAATGAAATCCAGATGTTTCCTTGTAGTAGAAGGCACAATGATTTAATAACGAGAGTAATGTAAAATGATTTTGGATTATTTGGTCATTGGATCAAAATTCTGGAACAAGTCGGTATGGAAGGATAATACGGTGTCTGCTTTTGATTAGGCCAATGCGATTACAAACAGCAGAAAGCTTTTAGAGAAGAATGAGTTACAATGTCATACATATCTGTTATTGTTATTCTATGCTAGGGGTTTTCGGTGACCAGCTTGTTCAATGGGAATACTTATTTCATTTTAAAAATTGAATCTCTTTTTGTATAATTTGACATTCATTTTATTTTTAATTAATCAAATAATTTTAAACTTTAAAATGCTTTAGATATTTGGTAGCTTTGCACTTATCCTGTTCATTGACTACATGGACGTCCTTAATGGAGACATAACAACATTCAAATTGTGTTGCGCATTTGCATCCAGCAACTTGTTAGTTAAATCAAAGCGTGTTAATACAGTAATAAAAGAATACCAACTTTAATTTTTGAGCTTACTGGTGTAACGTTCCCCCCTTTCCCTCAAATGGTAATTGGAATTCCGACCAAATGTAAGTCTCCCGTTTCCCCACGCATAGTTAAGTGCATACCTACCTCCAGATCTAGATCATTTTCGCTAGGAGAGTCATTGTGTCTAGTCAATTGCTACTATATCCAGTTATGGGGAAACAGATGTGTAGCCCGTCGTTTCTTATAGATCCATCATGTCTTCAAGAGAGAAGAACGTCAAAACAACCAGATGCTAAACTTTTTTCCCTTACGAAGAGATTCCTTAAATCATCAATAACCAATCAATCACCAACAACCGTTGTCGTTAAATGTCAAACCCAGGTACACTTCAACCGATGTTAGCTACGAATTTATTATAATTGGCATGCGCTCAAGAGGCGGTCGGCCACAAAGATGGATCTTTAACAGACACTACCTCGATCGAGTTGAGACCATTGAGGAAGCGTTGCCGAGCAGCTATTAGGTGATAGGGAACTCATGTTCACCAATGAGAAACCATAGGTGGGCAACTGATGAAAATAAAATGCAGTTTTTTTACAGAGAGGGGAGAAAGGTTTCGAATTAAAATTCGGTGTGCTTGATTTTTGGTTGTTCTTGATTTTTGGAGAAGCTCCGTGTGATTCTGGCTTATGTGTTAAGGTCCACTCGATAAAGACCGGCGAGTTTCTGGAGTGGCTGTTTAGAGCTAACAACCTGTTAACAGTTTTTAGTGACTTATTCACCGATTTGATCGAAGAACTATTTCGTGATTGAACTGTTACTTGATTTTTGTAAGTAATATTAACCTAGATGAAAACAAGTTGTTCGTTGTAAATATATAGGGCTGTAAATAAATAATTATTTTGTTACGGTATTCTCTTATTTGGTAAGTTTTGGCCAAAATATTACACTGAATATATTTCATTATATACTAATTATCTTAGTGGCTTTTGTTTACAAATTTCTTAGAAAAAATAATAAAAAATGAAATTAAAATTATTAGGTAATGAGCGTAGCTTTCCACAATGGAAGAGAAACAATTTAAAATTTGTATAAACAATGAAAATAGTTTAAATATCATTGGAACAATGATTCAGCAAAATTATGCGTAAAATATATTTGAAAACTTATTAATACTGAGGAAAGAATTGGATTGGAGGACTAGATTAATATCATAAAAAAGACAATATTTTGAATTTTAAGATGCGCATAAGTCACATCCTTGTGTAATAGTTTCGGAAGATACTAAAGAAACACGTCAACATTTTTCTCAATTTCAATGCGAACTAAGGTACACATTCTAATCCTTCGTAGTATTTTTTGCGAAATTTCGTAGTTTTAAATTTGATAGTCTGTTGCTCAGACATACATGCGTTTTTATTATTAGTAGATATAAGATTTTATCGTTTATGAATCAGAATATTTACAAATTTCAGAACTCTGATTTGTTTTCGAAACCCGTTCCAATCTATATGCTCCCTTAATTACCAAAAATGATACAGAAAAAATAAAGCCCATATTCTTTTTTTTTTTTTAAAAATATTTTAAGGAATAATGTGTCAAAAATATATAAAATATTTTTTAAAAATAGTAATATTAACTCGTTGCTCAAAATTTCAATACTCGAAGTTAGTTATTTTTAAACATCAAAGTTTATTTGTTTAAGGAAAACATAAAAAAATATTTATTCTGAAGATAATTAGCATTTTTTTTAATATTTAAAACTATTACTAAAACAAACAACATCATCAAACAGAACCTTTCTTTATTTATTGCAAGTATAATACGAACAACATAATGATAACACAAATCAAAAAGAATTCAGGGACTTCCCATTTTCAATGTAAATTCAAGAGGGATACGCGTCGAAATGTTTCAAGAAAATCAAGAAATGAGTGTAGAAAAGCCCAAAGTGACATGTATCTAAAAATTCTAGAGAGACCTTTTTGGATAAATTGTATATTTTTATAAAATAGAAAATATAACTTAGTAAATTTCATTTAGTAATGATTTAAAGTGAATTGTATGCGTGGATTGATTCTTGAAAATCAAGGATTGAATTTGTTGAATAAATTTATATTTTTTCGATATTTTTCAGACCTTATCTTTATTATTCAAGTAATTTTTTTTATAAAATAAAAAATACAGTTTAGTAAATTTTATTTAGTAATGACTTATTGAGATTTGTATTGATGATATCAGAAATATAAAAAAGCATTCTAATAAATTACATGGTATAAATATCCGCTTAAATTTTTTTTTGAAATCTTGATTAACAGATAATACAAACATAAAAGTAGTTTAATTTATAAAATACAGGAATCTGATATAAAACTGCTTTCCGAATCGAGAAAAGAAAAGAGGGAAACAAAAATTAAATAACTTTTTGACACAAAGTAATTGAAATAGTGACTATATTTCACAAGACTGAAAGTCATCTTTAAAAATGAATAATGATTTTGTAGTCGCAACTATACCGCGATAAAGTTTTCGTTCAAATAAGATGCGATATTAAGTGAATACTTACTAGACACAAAGAGTTTGACATCATTGAAAGTCATCTATAAAAATGGATGATGATTGAGCAGTTACAACTTTATACATATAAAATCTTTAAAATACATAGTCATCCAAATTAAATAATATTCTAAGAATGGCCTGGAAGGTCTTTTGTAAAACTACAAGCATGAATACAGCGCAGTATTTTTTTATTTCTTTTGTCCTACACACCAAACGTCACACTGTATCTTACAAAATAAATAATATAATAAAATAAAAAAAAAAGCTATAAAATAGTCAAGTTTTCTAAAGGCATTACTTTGTACTTGAAGAATATAAGGTAAGGTTTATATCAGAATCTCATTATTATTAATAATATTTCACAACATTTTGAAAATAAATGAACAAATTCAAAGTGATTTGAATTCATTTTATATTATTGGATGCATCAAACAACCTCGAAATTGAAAACATCAACATAAATTCTTACATATCATCTACTTATTAAAAAAACTCTAAAAACTTTATATATAATTTATTTATATTTTTTACAATATTTATCACCATAAAATCACCACAACGACAGTGACATCGTGGTTTTTTTTAAGTTATAACAAAAAAGAAGAAAAAAATCTGATACTGTAATTGTAACTAAAGAAATCGAATCCCTTTTGTTGCAAGTACCGTTGTGATTGAGAGAGCTAGAACAATTTATGCTGCTATGAATTTATAACTCGAGTAGGAAATGTTTAATCAATGAAGAATTTTGATTACATTGTGCACACTTGATTTGCTTTTGACAATTTTACTTCAATTATTGTTTGAATTGCTGGAAGATTGTATTTAATGAGCAAAGAAAATGTGTTTGCAGTACAATTCTCTAATAAATGAGTTGTAAAAACCTTGATAAAATAATCGGTATCAACACAATAACAAACGCCGAGAGAATTGAACATTAAATTTTGTCTATCTTTTAACAATCAAAAACTACGTGGATCATTGTAGAACCGTTTTACTGATATCATGAAAATAGATGATACCATTTCCATAATTTAATCCTGATATCACAAACAAGTGAATTTTACATTCTATGCTTTACTAGCGTCTTTTTTTTTAGTTTCAAACACAGTTTTTATTAAAAAAATTTTATATTTTATTTTATTTGAAATATTTTATTCCCCTGGTTACTTGCCCATCGATGGCTGGTAAAATTTGAAACTTGTAATCACTTTCAGAGCTGTGAAATAAAATAAGTTTGGTCAGATTTTGATTTGTGCATACAATTATTTTTAACAATATTTTGGAACATCAGAATCTTTAATCCATTTAGGTGAAACTATATTAAAATAAAAATAAATACGTTTGTAATTTTTTTAAATATATTTTTGATGATAATTAACATGACACTTTTGATTTATTTACAAAAAAAAATGTACTTCTCCATTAAGCAATCGCTTTTAATCAATAACAGATGGAGATTCTATAAATTTAATCGATTTGCTTTATTTATGGATTATTTTAATTCTTTTGTTAAAAAGAAATGTTATTTAATGTTCAGATATCATCCAGACAAAGACATTTTATTTCTTACCTTGCGATGAATAAAATTGGTGATTTTTAATAAAAAATTTAAATAATTATGATTGAATAAAGAAATAAATTCCAAAAAGATCTTACTTATACTAGATTGCCTGAAATTCTGCTTTAAAACTGAGCAAAGAGCCTTTATATCCATTTAAGGGATTTTTGTAATATCATCAAGACATAAATTAATTTTATTAACATAATAAAATTAATGTTATTTAATTAATTAAAATTAACATAATAAAATTAAATTTTTAATCTCAAAAGAAGCCGTCAGAATTCTCTAATATTTAAAAAATAATACTAATAACTTACCGTAATAAGGAAAAAAGTTTCAGGTAAATCATTGTTTAATAAATTTTGGAATTTAAATTTAAATCAGATATGCAGTTTAGGTAGCCAATTGGAGTTAATATATACGCTCTTATCTTTTATTAAGCAAGGCTATATAGAAAAGTGGAAATTAATTTCCTTTCATGTCATTTATCCTGCATTCTTTTATGATAGAATTCCTGAGACTAGAATATAAAGAAAGAACTTTTCATTTCAACGACAAATTTGAAACTATGTAACTTAATTTTCGGGGATGTAAATGACATTATATTAATTGCGTGAGTTTCAACGGCGGCTATCCTAGCAACTGCAATTACCTTCATAATTTCGAATGCCCTTTCGCTAGGAGCACAGTAATTGCTCAAATCTTAAACACGTTGCCATGGGAACACCCGGTTTTAAAATTTCTGGTAGTATTTTTCATTGAATCGAGGAAATAAACTTTTTTTCCAAGTGCTAAGAAAATGGCTTTCCGTACTACCGCTGATATGGAGGTCTGTGAAAAGGCGAATCAATTTTGAAGAATGAAATTGCAACATTATATACTCACGTGAATTTAAAAGTCATTATATTTCGAAACGCCCAGATTTCGCTCAAATGTAGGAATTTCTGAACTGCAGTTTTTCTGGAAATGGTTTTTTTGAGAAAATAGTTCGATTTTATTATATATATATATATATATATATATATATATATATATATATATATATATACTTGTAAGACTGTTTTAGAGTTTGCTGAAATAGTTGAAATAATTTTTTAATGTGTTTACCCATTTGAAGATTAAATGTTTGAGATTTTAGAAAAAGTAGAACCACTTATTTCATTTATAAACCTCTTTTAGATAAAATATTATGTTTACTTGCAAAAAAAAATTCTTAAACAAGTTTTGTATTCTGTTATTAAAAGACTTATTTTAAAACAAAATTGATCTGTCATGAAGAGCTATATCTGTGTGTGACTGCGTCAGATATCAAAGTCTTATGAAAGCTTTAAGATACCTTAAGAAACTCGAATTTTTCTCAAAACTAATGGGCATGTTAGTATTAATAAGGATATGTTAGTGTTAATTCAAAACTCAATTAAAATAATATTTTTATTACGATTGTTATAATTTTTTTGCTGATTAGATAAATTTCCAAATTCTCTGTTCGTTTTATCCAAATCGATGAATATGGTTGCATTGTGAAGTTGCGAATCCTTTTTCTTTTGAGAAAGAGGAAAACTCCGTTTTAAAGAAAACTTTAATCGAATATTTTTGAAGACGAAGCAATTTCTGAAAGCTTTTCAGATGAAAGCAATCAGAATCTTCTTGAGATATATATGCATGCTTGCAATCAGATATTCATATTAAAAATGTTAGCTTTTTTTATAAAGATTTTCAATAATAAGGTTAAGTCATCATTTTAAAAGAAACACGATGTATACTTTAAAGTCAAAACTAAGTTTCTTTTTCTCCTTTAAATTAAATACACCCAAATGCAACGTAGAAGTAATTACCTCTTTTGTCAAAAATAAGAAAGACCCTTTTTTTGTGTATGTTACCCATGCATGGCATTCCATGTAAAAACGATATGTCTCTGTCCTTCATACCGAGCAGATGAGTTCTGAAATGCAGATTATTCTTCCGTGCTGAAATTTGGAACGTCACATCCTCAATTATAAGTTCCGTCCTGACACTGAGATTAATCAATTAGTCATCCTGTACTTGTCTAACGGCGAGAGAATGAAAGAGACATACTATACAGTAAAAAATGAAAGAGACAATATGGCCGTGACAAATTGGTTAAGTATTTTCACTAAAAAGGGAGGTTAAAGCGACTTTTTAATTCTGTTTTGCCATTTTTTTTATTACTGAGTGTTTTTAAAGGAAAAGAAATTGATAAAAAAATTAAAATGTGTTTTAAGGAATAACGGAATGCGATAGACATTTCAGCCTTGTGTGCCATTTGTGAAAGGTTCATTGTTTGAAATTGTTATTGTTGTCATTTTAGCAGTAGTTATATTTCCTTCTATTTATTTAAAGTTTAATAATATTTACAGCTAAAAGTGAGAAAATTCTCAAGGATAAAATAATGTATATGAAACGTTATTTAATCATTATAAGCATGAATTTTTATAATTTGTTATAATAAATAGTTTTATTTAGTTTAGACGTAGTAGATTACTAGAAAAATGCTAGAAAAATTTTATTTCTTTTGCAAATTTTCATCGTTTAACTAATTATTTAAAATTATTATGCAAAAAAGTAATGAATAATTTTTTTAAACATTTTGTTTTTGTCTTTAGTGTGTTAGAATGCATAAGAATTTTGATGAAGCGCATGAAAAACCATTCTTAGAAACGTTTATCGAATCAGCATCGAAATAATGAATATAAGAATATTTCTTAGAAAAAAATGTTTTAAAAAACTCAAAATTCTATAAGGATTTAACTCAGATTTTTTTAAACACTTCATTAACAAATGAAATGATAAAACTTAACATTGATATCTTACTTAATTTTTTCAAAAAATTAATTTTCTTTAGTAATTATTCATTTAAAAAATCAAAAAAAATGAATTATTTGATGAGTACAAAGAAGTTTCTTTGGAAAAGCATTTTAACTATGTTCAAAATTCTATGAGGATCTTAGTACGAAGAGGAATTCGAACTGTTAAACAAATTTTACTGCATTTTTCCAAAACGTTAATTTTTTTAAAACAGTAGTCAATTTCTTAAAATATTTTTATAAAACATTAGTTAATGATGAACATTTTTTTCATTTTTTTTCAGTTCCTCTAGTTTATATTTGAAAGTAATCAACAGAGAAGCTGCAGTTTCAAATCATCAACCGTAATTGAAGAACCTAATGCCATTTCAGTTAGTAAAGATTTATGTTATCTAGCTGTATATTTAATGATTCTATTTTTAACGAAGAATAGAATAGAATGATTTCGATTGTAATAGAGATTAGTTACTCAATATCATACAATATTAAGAGAAATATGATATGCATTTATTCATTCATAATTTGCGTTCAAAGCAAGGCTTTCTGTTAAATTGTGTACGGCAAAATCGTGAACGATTCGCTATTCTATAATAGATTCTCCTATAGAAGAAAGTAACAATAAACATGGAAACTTCTAAATTGAATAACTTCTTTGAAATATCAAAATAGATCGATCAAATTAAAATTATTTTTATATTTTATCATTTGGTATTTCATTTGTTTATTTATATGTTAAGTATGTTCACGAAAAGGTTTTTCAGACAAACTTTGAATCCTGGTTCTTCACCATTTTTATTAGGCGAAAAGAGACTGTTAGTTTAATTTATGTTGCATTGATTTAAAAAATGAATAATTGATTTTCCTGCACCGATTTGAAGGCAGCAATGGGTAATAAAGTGTTTGTATTAAAATTTTAAAACTATTATAATTTAGAGTGGTTTGAGTAAAAGTCAATGTAAAAAAGCAGCAAAATTTTTGAAATAAATTCTTAAGCTCTTTGCAATTTACAGTCGAATAAATAACAATTATTTATGTGTAATAGAGCCCATGCCTATCCTATACATATTCAAAAGAAGCTAAAGGAAGGATCACTCACAAAATACGAAGTAAAATGCCCTTGAATATGTTAATATACTCTGAAATTACAAAAATGAATGCGTTTTTTGTGATTTTTTTTATTTAAATGAAATAAATGAGCATTGTTTTATTTAGAAATTAATTTATTATATATCTAATAGATTTATTTCACAGAGTGTCCTTCTAATCGTGGTCCGATGGCTAATTTCTAAATCGTTAGAGATAAACATATGTTTACAGAGGGAAAAATGCTTTAAATGGCATAAGGAATCAGATTCTATGTTTGAGTAAATAAAGGAAATGTTGAAAAAATTACTAAATCTACATTTTTATGCAGTCTCCCGGTTCTTTAGGTCATATTTCGTAAAATATTTTTATTACAATAACATTGACTAAGACTAACTGAGTCATGAAACTTTGAATATCATTAGTTTAGACGATTTCACCTACAACCTCGAATAACGCTCCAGTCAACAGATTGCATTCTATCGAGAGTGCAAACGATTGTATTAATATCTTAAAATTCACTGCTTCGTACCTTGCTCAGTTTTAGTCGTAGAAGAGAGGAAATTTATTTGTGAAAAATGTTAGTGGGTCAAAAATATTTCATGTAGTATGACCAAGGACTGTATAAAAACTTAGATTTCATAATTTTAATAGTCATGTATTGATTCAAACAGCAATGAAATAATTCTTTGTAACATTTAAAACATTTCTCCTCTCAGAAATATTTGCTTATCTCAAACAGTTTATAAGAAATAGTTAAATATTGGGTTACGATTAAATTAAACATCCTGTGTATTTGAAAATAATTTTGACAAGAATAACAAAAAAGTAGTGATCAGAAATAAAATTTGGATTTAAATAAATGTAAAATAAGATTTAAAGTAATATAATTTCATAATAATCTAAAATGGGAGAGGAATTGGGTTACATTAAACTCACATGACAATATATTACGAAATGACATTACTTTATTTTCTCAGCTGCAACACGAATTGTATTTTGAAATAATTCGAAAGTACATCACCTGCCGCGTTTGTGTTAAATTTGGCAGAAACAAGCTTTCATTTAATCAGAACAATCAACTAACAATCTCTGCTTCAATTCATATTAAATTATTTAAAGTGTTATTTATTCAAAGGAATATGGATGTATGCATTCTAAAGCATTTTGCTGGAGAGAGCATCTGGAATTCGAGGATGGTGTTTTAAGATGTTCGTTGATTTAGCTTTTAATTATCTAGAAGCCTGAAAAGAAATAATTTCTTAACTGAATTCAATTATGATTGAATATTTCTGGAATATCAGCATCATCATTAGGAGAATATATTGCAGGAAATCTAATGATGGTATGGGCTGTGGTTTTCATAGAATTCACTTGTATGGCATAATCCATGTCAGTTTTTTCTGCTGTACATATGTATTTTACACTCCAATAATATCTATAAAATGTGCATATATATTTTTAAAAAGGATTTTTCAATCAAAATTTCAGAAAAACTTGCAAATTTCTATCTGTTCACATTTATCAGAATTTTTTTTTAGAAAGAAAAATCACAAAAGAATTCTGTGTTATTAAAAATAAGGTTATTATGGAAAAAGTACACATATTTTTTGCTAAAAATTCGAGATATGAGGATAATTTACCAATATTTATAATGAATAGAAATATATTGAATGTAATTTGCCTGAGTAGAGTGGCTTATAACGAGAATTTCGATTCTCAAATTTTTTTGTGTTGTTTAATTGATGAATAAAATTATATTTGATCTCGGATGAGGGATATTCTGACAGACTGTCTAATTTTTCTTTTCATAAAGGTTATATGATTTCCTCATTCATATTTAGAGAAACATTAAAATTTTAAACAGAGAAAGGTAGAATGTAATTTCTTATTCCATGAATCACATAGCATTCGAACCATTTAAAACCCAAAAGAAAAATCCCTGCTCGAAGATTGAACCCAATTTTCAATATTTAGTTTGTGTAATTTAGTTTAAATACTGAAAGAAGCAGCATTTATACTATTGATGGTATTGTAATTTACACATTTTATATATAAATATATGTTTTGGCATAAAGTGACAAAGACTGGTGTTGTTTTAATGCTTAAATTAATTTATCGCTACTAGAATAAATTTCAGTATGTTCACTTTCATAAATTAGCAAAAACCGAAATAATCTTGGTCTATTGTTTACTTTTTCTAAGAATTCGGTGAATCTAAATTTTTTTGGGATAATAAGTACCATGCAATAATGATGGATTAAGTATTATAGATTTTTTTTTATCTTTTCGAATATTCTAGAATCTTTTATAACTATTTTAAAAAGCTACTTAAAATTTTAAACGAGCTTTTGAAATTTCATTTCAAAATTAGTTTTATTTAAACTTTCATTAAAAAAGAGTTTTTGCAGAAGAATGCAGCGAAACTGGACGTTTAGTGGAAAGTATGTCTATACAATGGTTTCTACTCAGCTCTTTTTATAAAGCAACAGAAATTTTTTGTGTGAAATAGAATGTCGTGAGAAATAAAGGTGGATTACATGTATTCAACACAACAAATAAACAAAAAAAAACAGAATAAACTTATCGCAAAATTGATTGCTTATTTTTCATAGATAAAGCACATAAATGAAGTAAACAAACGTTAAAAGATTGTATACGATTCATCTAATCAAACATTTACATTTGAAAGATTATAGGCAAAGTCATTTGAACGACAAAGATACATTTAGTGAAAAAAATAGAGTGTAGAAATGAAACCGTCATTTTTTTAATCTTACGTGTAAAATCAAAAACTGAATATTCAGAAGTATGCACAAAACATAATTTAATACTCTCTTAAAAGGTTTAAGAACCTCGAAAGTAGCGATCAATTTTAAAATGATCTTTTTATTTTTATTTTAAATCCTGATTGTATATTCTAATTAATCCGGTCTTTCTTATGGCCCGGCGTTTCCAGAATTAAGGGCGAGTCAAGAGTGGTAAAAAGAAGACATGTCACTGGTATGGATTTTCGTGACTTAGGCGAGCTGAGAAAATAAGGTTTTAAATTACATTTTGGAATATTTATTATATGCATATGATGATTTTCTGTATAATTTGGTACATTTTGTATTTTTAATATTTTGTTTGCTGAACGTGGGTCAGACTATTAAAATAGGTTTTTTTAATGAAGTTCATGCCGACTATTTTAATTAAATTTTTCTTTTCTCTATCTTATAATTTGTTGCAGAAAATATCAATGCACATTTCTCTAAAAAAAAAAAAAAAAAAAAAACTTCTTTCTTTATTTGCTAGTATTCTTTATTATTTTGCTTCTTAGCTAAGAGTTGTATCGAGATTCATAATTAAATTTGTTTCAAATGCAGCTTTATATGCAAAATCTCTGTATTATTAGTATACAATCTTAACGGAAAATCGAATTTAATATATATTTTCTTACATTTTATGTAAATAGATTATTAATTATTGCCATTTTATTTCTTTTCATTAATAAGCATTTCCCTTCCGTAAGCAAATATTTATTTAACAAATTTCGCCGCATGAAAGAAATTTTTTTAATAGTTTATAATATAACGAATAGTTTTTATTTTTCCGATTTTTTAATAGAAGCATTCTTTGGCTTTGATTGAGAAGCTAGAAATAAAATGAAAGTAATAATGAACAAATAAATAAACACATCATCCATTTTTTTTTTGGCAGCGTAATAGGTTTTGGCTCATCTTTAAACACTTTCTAACAAGCGAATGCACTTCCGGCAATTTTCTAGCAAAGAAGGAAAAAGCACTCGCGATAAACGGCTGCGGTTAAGTTAAAATTCTAGAAACGATTAATTACTTAAAGAGAAAGTATTTCTTATGATCTATAATCGCCAACAGTTTTCTAAGGCGATCACTATTTCAGCCTCAAAGATGTTCAAGCACAACAATTTATTATGTTTCTTTTAATTATCGAATCAATTTAGCTATAAAATTTGCCAATCAAATTTACCAAGAGAAAAAGTAAATTGCCGTGTTTCAGTAAAATATTTCTTCTTCGGTGTAATATTAACAAAATACAATGGAATTAATTAATTAGAACGTTCTTAATTTGATTTTTTCGGTACTTCAAATTTTTCTGGTTTATTGATTTTCTAGTTAATATAAAGTTAATATATAGTCTATAATTTATTCGCAGTTTGCAGAAACCACATTCATTTTTTTTCAAAGTTTCATTTATCCTGTTTTCGGATTCTAATGGAATATTTTCATATTGTGTGAAGAAACGATGAGTATTAGAAAGTTTTTTTTGACCAGTATGCAAGAAACTGAATGAGTACAGGAACTGCATTAATCATTGACTCTTGTTGATACCAAATGGAATTGATAACTCTGAAAGATGGCTTTCTTTTATAAACGTTTTGTTTTGTTTTGCAGCTATATTAAAATTATAACTACTTTACTTTTGTTTTTCATAAAAACCGTCGTGATGTGAAGTGGATGTTGCTTATTGCTGTTGTTTCTTTTGGCACTTGCCATGGACAAGCCCGCTGTTACAAAGACAGCGATTTTAAGCCGGTGGGGGAGCGTCTTCTGTTTTTTTCAGTAGCGCCAAGAGTACGACTTTGCTACTTACGTATCTCTCATTCGCTTGCTCAACCCCTTTTTACAGGAAGGCACATTCACACATCTCACAGATAGAACAACCATGACCAAACCAGGACTCGAACCCAGGAAGCCCAGATCACGGGGAAGACGCTCTACCCCTATGCCAGGACGCCAACGAAGTGGATGTGATGAACCACAGTGTAAAAAAAGTGGAAAAAATCGTCAACCGTATGGAAGAAATCTTATCAATAAGAAATTGAATTAAGAAAGATTGATTAAAACTGAAAGTATGTTGCAATATATTTTTTGATACAAGTTAACAAATTTCCGGAACTGAATGCTATGCTTTTTACTGTCTCGTATTCGAAGTATGGAGGAAGTATTGTAATCATCAAAAAATTCAGACTCGAGATTTTGACGAGTACACGTACACGTTTCTACACGTTTCAGAATTCCCTGAATTCGGAAAACGTATTTTTGATATTACATATGTCTGTCGAAAAAAAGCCTCTAAAATACCAATTGGATTTTTGGGCACTTGTGTATTAACCTCAAGCTAGGGATTAATCGCCAAACATGGCACAATAGATTCAGTAAAAATATTAGATTCTGGCCAAAGGTTAATTTTTTGCAACTGTTGTACACCATTGCCTTGTAAAGTGTTCTCTGGGATAACACCTTTATTAGAAAGTATACGAGTATGTTTTGGGGTGACTATTCTCAGTATTGTAATTATAAATCCATTATTATAATGTTTCTGATATTGATAATCAAATTTATTTCTAAATTATTATTAAAAATTTATATTTCAGAATTCGCTCAGAAATGAAGTTAGATAAGATTCGATAATTATCAATACTTAATTGCAATGCAATATAGTATAAAACAGACAAGTAAATCCTTAAAATATCGAAGGCAAGTTTTCAGTGTAGTATTCTCTTCAATCATTGATATATTTTTTTACACGAGTCATAATGTCTAATTGTCATTCTATCACGTATATCAACGACTACGAATCTTGCTTAAAAGAACAGCAAACATAGTTATAATTGTTATAGTCCCAGTTGGATGATTTATTATGTTCCCCTTAAATCGCATGGACCGTGATTAAATGGATGGCTCCTGATGCTGAAATCTCCCCCACACTGACTGTTCTCACCAACTGGAGGATGTTGAACTCCCACTGAATTCATCCTGCACCAGTCCTTTGTAAATGGAATGTCTTTAGGGAAACCTTGTCTCGAACCGCTCCTTGCAGGTGACCCTCGTCTGTTACTTGATGACCAAAACTCAACCATCTAGCTACCAAAGGCCGCAGCGGACCACGGATTTGAAGAGATTGTTAGCGATTAGAATCCTGGACCTCATTTTTTAAATTGTTATTTAGAAAGAAACAATAACTTCTATATGTTGCGAAAGTTGGACGTATGGGAGATTTAAATTCATGCAGCATAGATGTGAATCAGGTCAAGAATACGCATACATTCTGAAACTAACACAACCATCACTCTATGTAATAGTTTAAGCTTATGCGGCTTAATAAAATCTTTCTTCCTCCTTCGGATGTTTCGAAAAGTTCTTTATTTATCCGAAGGCTGAGTAAATGAAATTAAATTATATTAACGTTAAATATAAAACAGAAATAGAGAATTTATCTGGAAAGCAATAAATGCTACAAAGTATCTTGAGAAAAAGATACTTTATATCATTATAATGATACAAGGTATATTATATGATATTTTGTATCGTTATAATGTTAAAGAGTATCTCCTAAAATAGTTCGTATCATTATAATGTTTCAAAGTATCATAAGAAACCTTTAAAATAAATGAACTCGTAGAGTGACAATAGAAAACGACCTTTATTTCATCAAAAATAAGCTTTCAATCTTCAACAAAAACAGGAAACAAGGTTTCAATTTAATACCATGAAACACATCATTATCGACCATCTTCATAAAACACTATATTGAATAAAAGCTCATTTAATCCGGTACAAATGATACGAGTTTTTTATTCTCGTCATTTCGTTGTTATCTCCGATTTTTGTCTAAAAATAATTAACATTAACTTTGAAACAGACATTGATTTCTAGTAATTGATATATTAACAAAATGTTGGAAATGAGATTGATTTAAGAAAGGAATTTTAAAAAATAGCTTATTAGATAAAATTAATATGGCCCACTAATTAGATAAGTTAATATTTAAGTAATTGATCATAATATTTCGTTATGGTTATAAGAAATTGAAGCATCCAGATATTAGTTTCATCAAAAATTTACTAGAAACTTATGGCAATTTTCTTTTTAGCTAAGGTATTAATGCGTTACTATCTCTAAATAGTAAAAAAAATTAATTTGATTTCAGAAGACCCTATTTTGTGGTCAAAGTGTATAATTATAATTTCTGGAGTTTTTTAAACTTATGAAAAGACAGCAGCTCTATAGACAGATGGTAAAATAGCTTGCATTGGACATTTACAAATTAATTTTCTGGTAAATATCGTTTATTCTGCCTTAGAATAGATAAAGTAAGCCCCGAATTTTATCAGGTTCGGAAAAGAATGTTTTTAAAATTCTTTTATGGAATTTAATTATTTCTAAATACATTTCATTTATTAAATTACTTTAATACCCTAATTCTCATATATTTGTTCACCAAGGCTTCGTTGATTTTTTAAAAAATATCATGTTTCATTTCAAACTGATTTTTATTTTAACTACAATGATGGGAAAACATTCTCTCAACATTTTAAATTTCCATATAAGCTTTATTTAAGTTGTACTGTTTTCAAAATTTATTTCACTTGGTGTTCATTTTTTAATTTTGGTGTGTGATTTTATAAACACAAGTGTAGTTCAATTTATTTTATGCCAATCGGTTAAAAACAATGCATGTAAAACGCAAATTCGATTTTCAGGTAATTACTGCTAAATGCCGAGGATTAATTGCCAAAAGAATTCGCCAAGGATCACACAATATGTTCAGTAAAAATGCTCAATTCAGGCCAAAGATCAATATTTCTCAACTATTGTTCGCCAACGCCGTGTAAGGTATTCGCTACCATACCCAAGGTGCACAATTTTATGCGGAACAGAGGGCTAAGGCTTTTATTAGATACTACGCGAGAAAATTTCAGGAGGACCACTTCCACAGGTTTTTCTTTATTGTATGAGGTACTGAATGGAATGTTTTTCACATTTTACTGATTTTTATATGGCTACAGTAACTCACAGTTTTAATAAACTGACCTACTAAAAGACGCAGTATGTGTTCTTGCAATAAATTGTTGAATGAATGGAGTGAAAGTCAGAAGTCAAATAAAAAATACTGACAATGGTAGTATTTCAGGTTATTTGCATAGTCATAGTTCAGAAGTGGCTAATAAAGCATTAGTTTCGTTTAAAAAAACATCATAAGCAATGAGAATACAGTTATACTCAAAAACTAAAGCCTTTCATGCAGAAAAGTTTCTATAAGCATTAAAAAAACGGATAACTTGAACCAATTAAAAATTTATGTTGAAGAAGAATTAGCTGATTTTTACAACATATTTTTTTAAATTACCGGCATTCAAGGAAATGCACAATATAGAAGATGAAATTTTTTAAAAAGTTGTATTGCTATGAATAGCGTTAAGATTATAATTATATTTCCTTTATACACTATGTCCATTGAAACAATATGAATATTAAATAATGTACCTGTCAGTTTAAAATTTATTATATCATTGATTCAGTGCAAGAAAATACTCATTGAGAATACAAACGGCAGGAGTCTCGGACCCCTTAAATCATTTTAATACAAAAGAGATTAACTGCTTACGTGAGGTTTCATTACAGATATACAAAATCTACCAGGTAAAAAAAAATTAATGTTTGCTTAATTAACAAATTTAGCTTTGAACTGATTGAGAAATTAACAAATAATTAAGTTATTTACTAATTATGTATTCCTTATTAAGTTTGTTAAATACTGAAAATAAACCGTATTCTGACATTTCTTTCTTTTTTGTGGTGCCTTCACCTTCGAATTTGCTACATTTCTGTATCAAGTTGTGATATTTTATCAATTAGAATTTAAGATTGGAAAATTGTATTGGATCATGGATGATGAAATGCTGTCAAAGTAAATAGGAAAGATAGGGAGTTGAATTAATATTGTGACTCTGTCAATATAAACATGGTAAATGTTTACGCCTCTTACTTTCTTTTATGTTGCTTGATGCATTTTAAATATTTTATCTATACTGATAATAAAGATGAATGTGTGTGTGTTTGTGCTCTACAAGTCACATCATTTGATCTAGAGCTGCTAAACTTAGCACATGTATACTTTGCACCTCAGAGCGATTTCTTTTTGAAACTATAATTAACTAAAAATTAAGCTGAATTGTGCTGTTTTTCCGCAATAATTTCAGAAAATATTATCGCACAAGAATAAATTTTACTCCCTTTCAAAATTTAAAAAAATTGTCTTTTTGATGATACCATTTTAATAGTCGTGCAAATTTTTGCTGAATTTTGATAATGTTTTAAAAATAAATTTTTGCCTGATTTCCAACAGTAGCACACCATGTTGTCCTGAAATTCAAACTGCTTTCAATGTTTCATCAAATACTTAATTGTGGGATTTTCTTCCATTGTTGAAACCTAAGGAAGGAAGATTCTGCTTAATATCTTTGTAGTTTACATGACAAATAAAAAACTGAAGTTACAATATCAAGAAATTTAGAAGGTAAATGAACCGGATATTTACATTTTAATAGCGTTTTGATGTTATGGGACTTTATATGGACAATAAACGGAACTTAAAGTAAGACAATTAAAGTAACGCAACTTTAATGTCAGACAGTTTGGGTAGAATCATGAATATGAAGTCATAAAAAATGATTTATCTGAAGTCAAATATAATCAATATTCCCGGTGAACCAGCTGGTGAGCAAGGAAAAAAAAAGCAAAATTATAATACCAGAAAAGTAAGATTACTCTGAAAGCTATGTATTTAATAATACTATGATGTTTTTGGATTTGATTCGATCAGAATACACAATGAAAAGAACAGATATGAGGCTATTAAAGTTGCACGGCTTTCATTTCATAATTTGATACGTACAAATATTTTTTTGGAGGAATCATGAGCATTAAGTTATGTGCACAAGAGATTTAATTGAAAGTAAAAGTTACCAATTTTCGCGACGAACTAGTTGGTCCACAAAGGCAGCTATTTTGGAATAAGCATTAGGATTGTAATGGAGTTACTGAAAATTAAACATTCTGTAAATAATTTGTGAGTGAATTTTGGATCATTAAAGCCTCAAGGAGTGACTTTGTTGCATGGGTATAGATTTATTTCCATTGTACAAAGAAAATGCAGCAGACAAAAAATGAAAGCACGATTTCCTTTCTGAATTCTAAATACGCAAATAAATTAACGATTTCGAAAACTTGTCTATTAAAATTTAGCAGACAGTTTTCCTAATGGTTTGAAATAGCGTAATGTATAAAAGAAAAATGAGTATTGAATTAGAAAATTGTGTGTGTGTGTGTTTAAATTTTATGTATAACATCAATTAATTTTTTCTTTCAAAGAAGGGGGAAAAAATCAATCGAGAATTATCAGGAAAGATAGCAGACATTTCCTTTTCAGCGAGTATCATGCACAGGAAAGATGGAAGATCATTTTCAGTTTGACAAAACTTAAATTTCTAAATAATTATTTTGTGAGATTCTCGATTTGAATACAATTTTCTTTGGAGGAACATTTTCTAATACATTTTAAAGCTAAAATAAGTCAAAATACTAGTACTTTAAGAAATTATTATTGTGCTCAGATGGTAAAATACTGCGAATTGGGTATAGATCTGTACCAAGTACCGAGAAAAGAACAGAAATTAAATATTTGTATAAGCATCTCAAATATAAAATATTTCTTGTATTCATTTTTTTTTTCCTTTGTAAACTTACTAAGCACAACAGAAAGGAGGCTTAAAAGATAAATTTAACAACAAACAATGATGGCTTCATATGCCATTACAGATGTTAATTTAATTCTTCATATATATTTTTCACACTTTTATGCGATGTGAAAGTTGTAGAAGTACAGTACCAGCACATATACCATCCTTCTGACTATTGCTCCAAATTGCAAATTATGTTTGAAACATCCTAATTTAACTTCAGAACTGAAAGTGAGTCATTCTGAAATCAATATTCCTTATTAAATGGGCATATAAACTGTAAATTCCCAACAGTAATATCAAAATATAAAATGATTTGGTCTTTAAATAATATTAATATTTTAAGTGATAGTAATTTTTTTTTATTATTAATTTGGTTAAGCTTAATATACTGAAAGTTATAATACCGAATTATAGCTATGCAACCTCTGCCTTCGAAATTCTTTCGAAACGCTAATTTGAAGAAATTTCATTATTTTAAATGTTACTTAGCACTGAAAAGTATTATTTGTCGATCTTAATATTTTTAAGCATCTAACTATGAAAATTATGTTGATAATATTTCAATGTGTAAATTAGGTAACTTGTGGAGCTCATCAGTAAATTTTAAGTAAAACCTGCTTAAAGAAATAAAATGAGAACGCGTCCACTGTTCAAACATGAATTAATTTGATACAAACAGGAACGACCTTAATTAAAAAGTCAAACACAGCTTTAAAATTTTTTGCCATTCTTAAAAAGTCTTCAAATGAGAAACCGATATTATGGTGCAACCTTTCTATTTTTTGCTTCTAAATTTATTTCAACACAAGAAATTACTTTTCTTTTTCCGTGCCAAAATACGCCTTAACGATTTTCGTCGATGCCCAATATCGAATAAACTTCAACCTTACGCGACCCCCTTCTTTCATTTCCCCTTCCTGTGTTATCCAATTTTTTCTTTCTTTTCATGCTACCCCTCCTCTCTCCAATTTCCTTAAGATCCCTCATATAACCTAGGCCAGGTTCTCCAGAATATCCTGTATTCCTCCCATTTGGTTTCATTCTTTTCGACAGGGCGCGTGCTGTGCTCACAGATTTGGCGAAGTAGCTCTTGGCGATGAAGCAAACCTTCGCCTTTCTACAATATAACCCTGTAGAAGAGCGTGCGGTAGGGGAAAAAAGATGTCATCTCAAAGAAAATGCTGCAGCTCTCACGGAAGCTTCAGATGAAGGATCTAGTTCTGGTTATCAGAAGGGCACGGCTATAATTCGGATCTTCATCGCTAAGGAGCATCTGATGTAGAATAATCTTCATACTCTGAGGTAGGTTTTCTTTAAATTTCATTATGCCACTAGCTCCGTATTGTGATTGAAATTCCTATGTAGAGGCCATGGCCGTTCACTGCACCGTTTTGTTGTGGTCAAGAGCACTGAAAAACAATTGATTGAAAAACAATGGATGAATTAAAAGTAATGAATGAATGAGTCGTTAAGTTTGAATGTCGGCATCTTTCGTCGTTGAAATTGGTGTAATGTTTAGAAACTCAATTCTCAAAGGGAAATGTGTTCTCTGCATCGAAGATTGGGCCAACCACAAAATCAATACAGGATGGCGGGCTCATTCTCGAGAGAAAAGAGCGTACTTCGCTCTGTTTGGAAGCAAAGTAATCGGTTTTCATAGAAGAGGTGTGATGTTGGGGAATCTTAGGGATATTTTTAGATATTAATCGATTTTATTGGCGAGAATTCAGTAAGGAATTGCAATGACATGGCCTGAACTGAAGTTAAACGGAATCGATCAGTTTATTTAATTGATGTGAATGAATAGCCTTGAATGCGGTTATTGACGTAAGTTCATACTTAGTTTTTTAAAAACATTTCTGGCACGAAAATTTTTATTAAATGCTAATTTAATTTATCTGATGTTTAATATGTTTTTGGTTCAATTTGAAAAAGTGAACATTTTTTACATTTTCATTTTACTCTTCGAATGTAGATTTCCCAAACCAGTTTGATTTTATTTAAATTTGTGTATTAAGTTTTGTGTTTATTATTGCCAAACATAGCATGTCAATTTAATTATATATCAGTTTCTGTATTAACAGCTGTGTGTGCAATCGAAGAAATAATTTTAAAGCAGTTTCTTTTATTTTGACGCATTTTGCAAACCAACTAAGTCTTATTTCTAATAAATAGTAAATTAAGTATCGTTTTATTATTTTTCCTCATGTTGTTACTAAAAATATGGCGGATATAGTCAAATCATTCAGAAAAAAAAAGAAGCGAGTATATTATTTTTAGTTTAGCTTATACTTCTCCTTCAGCTCTGTCAAGAGCTGAAATAAGATATGACGAGCAAACATTAAATCAAAACTGTCCGTGGGTGAAAAAAAAAACAAACTAGATGCGACTTTCCTTTTTTTGGTTTACATCAAAGTTTTCGTCGAATTAGACTCACGTGTTTTTAATATGTTCTTTGATGTCATAGTTATATATAAATGACAGCACATTTTGCAGACGTTTTATATTGGTATCTTTAATCTTGTTAATACTTTTTTTTTGACTGAAGAGACATTTAAATCTAACCCGAAGATTACTTTATAATTATTACTTGACGATTGAAAATAAATTTTGTGTATCACAATGTAATCTTGATATGCTCAAACAACATATTTTCTTATTTTTATGTAGCTTCATCAAATAAAAAAAATCCGTACGTCTATCATGCGCAGTTTTGGCATGCAAACAATCTAGAGTGCTTGATTTTTATATGTCTCATGGGAGCAGTTGTATCAGCAATCACATCACTATTGTAATAACCTCTGCACGCACTATTAAATAATTGAGTGTTATAGTGGTCTTTATGCGGAGCAATTTTTTTTCAGAACAAGTTGCATTTAGATGTACGTTTATTATACGTTTTGTGATCATATTTTGGATGAAAAAATATTACATAAATTTTTCTGATATAAAAATAAGGCTTCGAATTTTTTTAAAAGCTCCTTTTAAATGCATATATAATAATCTGTTTATGAATCTTAAGAACTGAACGAAACTATAGTCAGTTATTGAAAATGCGATGCAGTTGTCCGAGATAGCTGTTTATTTAAAACATTTAAGTGAAAAGGGTAAAATTTTGCTTGAACAATTTTATTATTGTTAATTTTTATGATGATTTAGCTGATTAAAATCAATTACTCTTTTGTTATTTTAGTGCTGACTTTTTCTTTATTGTACGATCTCTAAATCTTTATATGATTTCTTTATACCTGAATAAAAAAGACATAATAACAGAAAAATAAATCAATAAATATAATTTGCAAACAAAAAAAATGTAACCCCAAGATTATCACTTCAAATAAATGAGAAAAAAAAAAAAAGCTCCTGTCAAAATAAATACTTCGAATTTAGTATAGATATTTGTATTTAGTTTTTCCTGTATTGTTTAGTATACCTTTTCTAAGCGTTCTGTCGATTTATTTTAATAAGATATTATTTCATATTTTTATTAATAAAATGCTTAATAGTAGTTTTTCATGATAATTCGAACCAAAACCTTAGTTTATTGAAATCAAAAAGCAAAATTGGATTACATAAAAATATTATATTCTGATGCAAGAATTCGTCTTAGGATTGCATATGAGTAAATTTTACATTAAAAATCAAGACATCTGGTTTTTTCATCCTTTTCATATCAGCTTTATAATTTTTTTTATTTATAAATTTGTGATCTATCCTTCTAGTTTTTATTTGCCAAAACCTATTTTTGGTTGGTGAATTAAACACTTTTGGCTGATTTTTCGAGAAAAAAAATATATATATATATATAAACTTATAGCTGTTTTTTAAAAAATTGGCTTAATGATTAGTGGAGAATATATTAAAATGCCAGTTTTTACAATAATCATAATTTTCAGTTTTAAAAATTACTTAACTTTTAATATTTCTTTTATATTGAACATATTTTTTCAAGATTTTATGCCGTCTTAAAACTATATGACTTATCTTTAGATCAAAATACGAAAAATTCTTCAAATTACCATTATTAACTATATTTAAATATCTAATTAATTAAAGAAATAGATTTATTCAGTGATTAACTTATATGCGCAAACAAAAGATTTAAAAATTTAAAGCATCTATTAATTTTTATATATGAATAACATTAAAAAATGAAATTTTATTTCTTTGCAGCCTTCTTAATATTTCTCAAAAGATTTCTAGATTTATGAAGAATATTCAAAACTGGTTTCTAGTTGCACTTTCAAATATTTATGGAATTGTTAAAAAAATATCTTATTAAGGTTACAAAGAAAAACTTTTAGCTCCTAGTTTTGAAAGAAAACTTTGAAATCGCGTGGCACCAAATCGAAGAAACTTCTACTCCTTTGAAAAGAAAACATCATTATTTTGGTTACCATGGGAACCTTACATGTTTACTCTTTTCACATCGTTCAATGAGAGCGTTCCGGGTAAAAAATAACACAATTGAAAATAGTTTCCATTCCATAGTGAATAAATGATAAAAATAAATAAAAAGGAATGTTCCAAGAAGATGATTTTAAATATTTTAACGTTCTTATCATGAATAAATTATTCGTGGATTTATTAATGAGCTGTTGATTAGGTTTATTGTAGGTGAAAAAGATTGGTATTAAAATATATTTTTGCTGTGCGTGAGAAATTTCGGGATATTTATAAACGAAAGGACTGAATTATGAATTGCCAGAAAAAGGTTTTACGCTCTGGCACGAAGCACGCATTTATAACTGGGAAAAAAAAATAGGAAAACTCCAATAGAATGCCTTATGAATATGCAATGCAAAAACAAATTATAGGTTTAGATAATCACAATACTAGTATGTATAGAATAAAATAACTTTATACATGGTTGAGTTCATATTTGTGCAAGTCTGCGTGTCGTTAAGAACAATTTTCTGTTATTTTTTAAATAATAAATTAAAATAATAAATAAAATAAATTGTGTTAATTTAAAATAATTCTGTATTTTGAAATCTTGAAAATCATGCAATTAAGTTTAATAATGGACACCGGACAATTGTGCAGCATCTTTAAACAATGTTTATATATGGTATTGCTTCATGTGCATACTAATACTTTACCAATGCAATAAAGCAAAAGAGGGGAAAAGAAACTGATTTAATTGTCATAATATCTTAATTGCAGAGCTTGGTTATTTATATTTTATTAAATTTTAAAATGATAAACAGATTTATCTAATAAAACTGGCTAAATTGGATAAGAATGTAGTTTCGAATGAAAAAAAATCTTGTTGTAAAGGTTCGTAATCTGTAACTAACGGATACAATTAAATCTAGATTTATTTTTGGGGAGGGAATGCTTGGTGGTCTATTTCAAAGATATTGCATTTGTTTAACAATGTCTCTTGTTCAAATACGAGATTTCCCGAAGTTTAACAATACATGGGAATATAGTACTGGCAAAATCGATTCGAAGGTATATTCGAATTCAAACTATAAATTTAACTTATGAGGAAGTTCCCAATAATCCACATACATTTTCAAAATGGAATGTTGCCTGTGAAGTTTCATAAAAATAATTTTTAAAAACACATTTTTATTCGTACGCTAAAATGAATAACTTTTTATTTTATTTTAATTGTTTTCTATTTTGAAGCCTTTAATTTATCTTTCATTTTTGTTAATATTATAGAAATATTATAGTCTTGAAATCATTTTTCTTAAATTTACTTCTAATAAACGTCATTTATATGGAATAAAAATTTATTTAAATTAATTGATCAACTAAGGAATAAAGAAAGAAAATTATTTAAATACTTTTTAATACTTTTAAAAACGTAACTTTTCAGTTAAATAATTATTTTTTGCCTTTTAGTCTTTCGTGTGTATGGTATCACCTTTCCAACTGGCATGGTATCACCTGCCGGTAATGAAAATGCTTGATCATTTGTAAAATTTATACCGAAAAGACAACTAAGCAGATAGAGAAAAAGGCAACAATGTGTTATCATTCAATTTTGAGTTATGTTTAAAGTTTCAATTCCTTAACTCATTGGGAAATTACTTTAAAATCGATTGCAAAATTTGCACAGAATACATACAGAAAAAAAAGTGACTTAATTAAAAAGTGTTAATAATAATAATAATACCGAATATGATATACTAGCATCATATATCGAATAAAAATATACAGAAAAGACAACCAAACAGACAGATAAGAAAGCGAGTTAATAATGCATTGTCATCTAGTTTTGAGTTATGTTTAAAATTTCAAGTCTAATTCATCGGAAAGTTAATTTAAAATCGATTTCAAAATTTGCACCGAATACAGATAGAGAAGAAAGCGAGATAATAAAAACGTTTTAATAATAATAAACACTTGATAGAAAGTAAATTATCGTTTAAAAATACAATTATTGTAAGATAAAAATTTTGAATTATCTTAAAATGAAATCCATTTGGTATTGCGGAAGGGATGTATTGTGGGGTTTGAACGAAAGAGACTTTTCGTTGTTTTAATCTTTTTATTTTTTGAAGGGAAATTGTATTTAGCATTGTTGTGAACAAAAAGACATTGAGAAAGAATGAGATGACATGGATTACCTAATAGCGAAATGAAATAAGTCAAGCTAAATAGTAGTGTATTGATTAACATACAATATGGTTAAAGACAGCAATACTTATAAAAAGTTCTAATAATTTTAAAAGAAATTCATTTTTCTTTTGTAAGATTTAAAGGATTCAAAACTTGAATCTTTTTGTAAAGGAAATTCAAAATTTTAAAGAATAAATTGTCTTGAATACACCTTCAAGATATTATTTTCTTTTTTTTTCACAATACTTCTTTTTTTGAAATAATTTACCACGAAAAATTTTCTAGAATCTATTTTGTTATAAATCTGTACAATGTAGCCGCGTTCATGGAATTTTTTTTCCTATTTCGGTAATTTTTAAAACAGTAACAAACTCGAGTATCCCAATTTGACCCAACACGGCAGACTTTGAGTCAAGAATTGCCATAATCGAATAATTATCTTTCCCATAATAACGTATTCTTGGCATGAGCATATTCAAACACGCAACAAAACAGTGCAAGAGGTCGCTAACCTAAAATGTTTCTTATGGTACCACAAATACAAAGTACATTTTTATTTTGGTTTTTCAAATTCGCCATTTACTCGACATCACTTAATTCCGTATTCAGCAAAAGAAATTTGAATCATTATTTATATTCTATAATAATTATATTGAATGAGCTTTAATTTTCGTTATTAAAATACCCACGATTAAAGCATACCGGAAGTTGATAATAAATATGTCATTGAGAGTGGTTATCATTTAATATTTACATTTCCTTTTTTTATATGATTAGTTCAAAGCACTAAAATAAGAAATGTTTTTTTTTTCAAGTGACAGAAACCGAAATTTAAATTCCGTAAAATAACATTGAATTCTTATTCTTTTCCAGGATGCGAATGAGTTATCAAATAATGTTCATCTCTGGGACCAATTTTCAAGATGCTTTATTCAATTGATTTTTCCGACCAACACTGCGCTTTTTGTAACAACTCAAGATAAAACATCATTTACTTTTATGACTCTAGATTTACGACAAAGTTTTAAAAGGTAACTACTTATTTTGTTCCTTGAAGATTAAAAGAATATGGCCAAATCAGCCAAATCACAAAGACTTGTCAAAGGTAGGAATGATGGAGCTGCCAGTTGTCAAAGGCCATCGGTTAACAGCCAGTGGTCTGTATGGTATTGTGTCTTCGCTTTAGGATTGCAGATCTATATTATGGCAACAAGTATTCAAAGGTTTACTCGCTACGTTTCTCTACCATGGCCTCCTCAAGGACAACCTTATTTTGAATTGAACGCCTACGTTGCCTTCATTGGAGCTGCCGTTGTTTTGATGCCATTTTTCGTGATATTAGGTCTCATGAAAGTAGGCAATTATGCTAATGACGGGCACAAAATAGGAAATGAAGAGCCCGATATGGTTGTCTATCAAAATTTACGAAAAAAGAAGTATTGTCGCTGGATGAAGTCTTTATGGAAGCATGGGGGTCCTCTTGCCCCTCTGGTACATTTAGCAGCTTCAATGTGCCTTTTACTTCCGAAGCTGCTTGTAGAAGCCCAGTTAATAAAACATGGTTTCCTTTCAAAAGGTAAGTTCTAGTTTCAAATTTTTTATTGATATATTATCAGTATAAAGCTTAAAATGACAAATCAAAAGAAAAGGGGAAAAGTTAATGTTTATTTGTATTAAAATTCGATCTCTGCTACTGGAAAAACACCGCATATCAGTATATTGCGTAAACGTTATATGCTGCATGTATATTGATGAACACACTTTTTTCTGTTACAGGAATGACATTTTAACACAAAGAGAACATATGAGCTCATTTTCTTTTCTTTTGATTTTTGGTCGCTTAGGCAGATGGTATATGAGCTTTGCTATTGTACAAATTTAATTTTAAGCTTATTTTTTTCTCATCATTGAGTTTTGAAAGTCTTTTTTGAAGTGAATTAGAAAAAAATAATGGAAGTGTTATTAAGGATTATAATTAATAACTATGAAGATCCTGATAATTAATTATTAAAATGACCTTAAATCAACAATGTTATGAATTCAGTTTTATTTGTTAAGGGAACAAATTATAAACAATAATGACAATTAAGGAACACACTTGCCCTAGTTAAGAAATCAGTTCTGAATTTACATCAACAATTTAGTTTATTGTTTAAACTTTTATTTTCAACTATATTTATTTTACATTGATAAAGAAAATGGAACTGTAATTCTTATTTTTGAATAGGAAAAGAAACCCTTCTCTTATTTAATCGAGATTTTAAAATATCTAAATTGCTTATGAAACAGGAAAGAAATTTTCGATCATAATCAATTTCTTTAAAATACGAAAAAAAAAAAAAAAAATACCTACTGAAGCAAAAGCTGGTCATTAGCATCCCAGAAAAAAATATGAAACTTCTGAACATTACGAAATCTCATCCTTCGAAGTTTTAAATTCTGTAAATGGATTTTATATAATGCATATCCTGAGTATCATGATATCAACTTTTTTACTGTTAGTTTTGCAATTTTTTTTTATTACATACTATAAGAAAATAATTAAAATGGTAACTAGCATTTTATTGGTTAATAGTAATATTAAATTCAGAAATAATGGAAAAGAATTCAGGTTAATTTTAATAGATTCAGCGGTAAACTTTAGTTTAACAAGAATGTACTTATTGTTTCAACTTTTTTTTTCAGGCAGAACTTTGTGAAAGCATTTTAATACTTATGAACTCTTTCCTAAAAGCTATATAAGCTTGAAAACCAATAAAAAATTATGAGTGAAAACTAATTACAATTTAGTTTTTAAGTGTTGTTTTTAATCTTAGGAAATAAATATTATTTTACTGAAGGCAGACAACTTTTTTTAAATGCAAAATCTCTCCGTCTCTTTTTTTTAACAATAAAATTTCTATAAAACTAATTGTTGAAACATTTAAGGAGGAATTTATCAGCTTTAAGAAAGTTCTGCCATAAAAATGAAAAATTTTGAGAAAACGCATCATAGAGAAATCGTATATTATTTAATCATTGCCTAACTTTTTTTAAGTAAATGTTTTTCTTATGGTTATAACTTTTATTAATAAAATTAAATGGGGAACATGTTTAAGCTAAATTTTTTTACTGTTTCATTGGAACCTTAACTTTAAATCCCAAATGAATGAGATATTTTACGTAAATAATGTATTCAATTTACATAAAGATGTTTTGAAAACATGAAATTACCCAGTGTTTTGTGACTTGAAGTCACTGTGCTAGTTCTATTATGAAAGTGAATGTAATAATAAAACTGATGACAAAGAGAACATTGAGTTGATCTTCCTATTCTCAGTCTCATCCGTTTTTCCGCTCTGTTCGGTTGAAAGCCTTAATTGCTGGTATGGAATAGCTGATTGGCTATCCCTTGTGTTGTCAAGGCCACTTGACAATTTTCTGACCTCCGTCTCATGCGATGTGAAGATGAGTCGCATCAATACAGCTCTGTAGCGTTCTTTCTCTACAAGTAATTAGAAAGTAGCATATGTGACGTCAAGATTTTATGACATCCTTCAGCTTGATGAGATGCACTTTGGAGTCAATTGTTCTCGGGAGTTTGATTAGGATCCAAGCCTACACAATACAAACAACAATTGAGAATATCTGGGTAGCAAACGTACAGGCAGTTAAGCTTTTGATATTTAGTATTTCCCACGGAAATATAAACACGAAATATTAAGCTACTCGCTGTTTTGTACAGGGGGGGGGGAGAAAGAAATCCCCCAAACACTATTTTAATTAAAAAATAATAGTAATAAAATTGGTTTACGTCTATTAGAAAGTTGCATAGAATCAACAAAAGTTATTCTTACTTATTACTTCCAGAAATTTTTATAACGATAAAAAATAGAAACAATTTTATTGAACAATTAAAATTAAATCTAATAATTTAATTTCATGCAAAAGGGAGGAATAAAAAAACTCTTTATAAATTTAGCAACATAAATGAGAGCTGCTCAACATAGCCTTCATAACATAAAATAAAACTGATTTGAGTAATTATTTCCAAATATGTGGAATAATTTTAATTTTAATTTCGAATAAATTCAAGTTGGTTTTTATTTCCAATAAATACTTCCTCCCTACAGATATTGTGTAGTAAAATTGGTGTTCTCCAATATTTTTTAACCAAAGAGTTTAAATAAGTATATTTTAACTAATGTTATTTTTTTCATTATCCATCATAAAATTACCCATTATATATTATTAATTAATTCTTTCAATGGATATAAAATTATCCATTGAAAGAATAATTTTTTAAAATGAGGTTTCATCCATTTCTCATGAAATCTGTTTTTCAGCATAAACTTTATTTTAGATAATGCGAAACCCTTTTTAAAATTTTGTGTCTCTGGATCTGTAATTTTTTCTAATGATAATGCAATTCTTCAAAATAACGATTATAAACGAATTTTAAATTTTCAAAACAAATTATTGAACGCAAATTGAGACTCAAATTGCTAAATGGATGCAGTAAATAAAATAAAACTTCATTGACTAAGAAAAATCACACACTAGAAGCTACTGTATGCTGATATTAATATGCATAAACTGTAGTTTGTAACTTGATGTTTTTTTTATTTCACTCTTTTTCGTAAGAACATTTATTTTCTTGTGAGAGAATGATTTGGGTCAGATATAATCCTATCATCTAATTTGTTGATTTAAGCTTTCTCATTGCTTTATATATGATTTGTTATTGATCATTATTTCGGATTCAATGGAATCAATTCATGGTTAATTAATGGACATCAGATATGTCACATCAATTATACTTTGTAATCCGATGCACATTGTGCATAATTAAAAACATATAATCAGAGTACAACTAAGATAGCATTGTGTTATATGTCATATGACATATGCGCCAACGTTTGTCATGTGATTATTTATGTAAAGGGATTTAATATAAGAATAAAATGTAGTTTGAAGTATTGATTATGAATTTAATCCATGCTATATGCGAAAAATATTCGTGTGAATTTTAGATATAATATAAAATGCATTACTTTTTTTTTTTGCTTCTTGTAAAGTTTATAAAAAATGGAAGTACGTTTGATCTCGACTTTTTATAATACGTTGTCAGACTCCCTAATGAGGCAAGAATATAATTGCTTTTTTTAAATGAATATTTAAACGATTTTTAAGAGATAACCATTATATGTAATAAGATATTTGACAATTAGAATAATTACTGGAACTTAATATACCTCTTTATATCAGATTTACTATTTAAGTCTATTCAAAATAAAATAATAATAATAATAACATGTTTTTACTTATTCTGGGCAATCAGTACATGTATATCCATTGTAATTACATACATGTTGACATAGCATTTCATAAATTTATAAATTAAGAAAATTTAAAATTCTTAATGCTGAAACTGTGTTTCTACTTAATTTTAAATGCTTTGATAACTTCAAAACAAGATATTAGTAAAAGAAAAGCCTTTTCTATTTAATGATAAATTTATAATGGGATACTCATAAATAGTTCATTTAATAACATGAATAATACCTAAGTAATGGGCTTTTAGAAAACATTCTAAAATATATTTGAAATCTGTTTTATTTAAGTCACTATAAAAAAACAACAACTAAACCACTATTAAGAACTTACTTTTCTTTAAGCTTCAAATAAAATTTTCTTTTCTAGTTTGAAATAATTTTTATAAGTATTCTTAAACGTGACATTATTCTTAAATTCTTTTAGTAAACAAGACGTAAAATAATCTGTCATAATTGCATATTTAAGAACAATTCAATAATAAAGGTTTACGTTATTTTTAACATGTTTGCTCCTAAATTACATTTTAAGTAATTAATCTATGTTTATCAACTAAGCTCATTTAATTAAATTTAATGCTTCCTTAAGAGAGCGTAGCTTTTAAGCCAAAGAAAGTTAATTAAGAATTTTACTGCTTTATTTTTAATATTTTTCATGTAAGAAAATATGGCCAATCTGAAGTTTTTTTCTTATAAAAGAAAAGAGAAAAAAGTTTTTTTTCTTTGATCTGAGATAAAACTAAAACTCATAAAAAAAGAAAATTCTTTCCCTTAATATCCTGAGTATTAAAATCTGTACTTCTCGTGACTTTTAAGCCGCTCAATACCAGGTTAGGAAAGAAAGGCCTCTTTCAAAGTGAAGACATTCAATTTGTGAAAGGAATAGAAAAGAATCCTATTCCCGCGTCAAATTCCTTGCATACCAGGGCGCCCTACACAATAATAATAAAAAAAAAGCAAGGTAAAAGCTCTTGCGAACATTATGGGAAATAAAAGAACTAAAATAAAATATTTGAACATGCTTTCTAAAAGTAGTATTAATTTTTGCAGGATTTTTTTTCTTACTTGAAATAAAAACAATAAGCTGTTTTGGCGTTTTAATGTTTTCGATCGAATAAGGAAAAAATATAGATGTCTTTTCAAATTTTAATTAAGTGTGGTCTATTATAGGTTTTCATTATGGTACTTCTTCTCTTTTAAAAATAAATACATTATTTTTTTGAAAATATTTTCATATAATTGTTGGTATTAGTAATTTCGACCAATTAATTTTAATCAAAATGATTTTTATAGACTTTTAATGAGATATTATTAATTGTAAGCTGATTGTTTTTTGCCTCTCAAAAATAAATTTTTTTGATAATTTTCTGGTAAAAATATGTTAATTTGATTTAGATTAGTCCGAAAATAATTTTTTTATGTAATCGAGGTATTATAATATATGGCACAAAGATGATGAGGAGCTGTTACTTTTTATATTTGTTTTGTTTTCGAGAAGTTACTCTGATAGACTTCACATTTAAATCAGTTGCTTAATTAAAAGTACAAAAGCTTTGATTGCAATCACAATACAATAAATATTAAGGGTAATTCTTTTCTTATTGCTTTGGAAAAAGCATTCATTTTTATTATGACATTAGCTTTTATTGCAACGTTAAATCTTCTTTATTGTTCATGTTCTATGTGGAACACGTTTAAAATTCAAGTTCAAACCATTTGTTCAAATGATGAATCTTTACTGAATAAAAATGTTAAAAGTGCCATATGCTCGATCTTGAATAGCGCCGACTATGTGATACATATTTCATGCCTAACACGTACGTTTTCATTGTAATGTTAAATAAACTTCATTATGTTATCTCATTTAAAAAGCAGTGGACAGTTGATCTTCTTCTCCGAAGAAGTGCTAACATTTATTGAATAACTCTTTCAAGAAATTATTTATAACTGAAAATAATCTATTCTTTTATATTTGTTTTTGATTAAAGATCACAAAAAGATTTTAATTAAATAAATTACTATACTTTTTTTTTGTGAATGTCGATAAAAATCAGAAATCTCTGTTATATGAATTGAATGGGATTGTCACAAGTTCTGTTAGATCAAACAAGATCTTACTCAATGTACTTTTATTATTATTATTGCAATAGTTTTCTTAAAAGTGTCCTTTCATTTTATTCTAACTGAAAAAATATATTTAAAAAAATATATTGCGGGATAAAAAATGTTTATTCTTTTTTTTTTGCATTATTAAAAACTTTTTGTGTATCTCAAAGAAAAAAAAAATTAGTGTATCAGTCTTAGTTATTTATTTAATGTTTATAACAATTCTACATAACCACTTCGGATAATTAGAAACCCGGTTAATTTTGAATCATGATTATTTTTTGTCAACAAGTTTACCAAAATTGTTTATTTGAAATTACAGAAATAGGACCTCAAATACTACAATGTATTAATATTTTAACAAACTTTTTTATTCGTTATTATAATCTTATTGGAAGATTCTCAAACATAACTGATTTTCGGTGTGTCCCTTGTTTTCTCCCAATGATTCTTTAAAAGTATTTTGATGAGAATATTTCCACACTTAACAATGTGAAACTTCCAAAATGTACTGTACCATTTTTCTGTGAAAATGTGTATAATTTACTCACATCACTATTTAATTACTGTAAATGAAACCTGATTTAAAAAGAATTAAAATTTTCTCTAAATAATTTTTTGTGTGGTAAAAGAACATTTTCTAATCACAATACTCTTCATATCTTTGAATCATGAAAATCCTTTCCAATGCCAACTTTAACATTTTTCCATGAAAAATTCGATTTAAAAAATGGAAATATATTTCGATTTTCTAGTACCAGGTATGTTAACAGAGATCTCCTTTGATAGAGGCCCGGATAATAATGTTTTTTGCTGAAACAGGCCACAAAAATAAATTCATTTAAATATAAAAAATTCCATCCAAATGTCTAGAGCATGATTTACTTTCGAAAGAATTTTAGTTTAGATTTTTCTTTTTATATTTATCTTTTTTTCTAAATCTGTGAGGTAGTCTTTGTGAAGGAAAGTGGTGATATATGTTTTTCAGCTGGAGATTTTTGTGCTACAATATGTTGATACCGTCCTATAGCCAAATTATTAATAATTAGATTTGCGATTTTTGATAAATATCCCTGAATCACTGCTTAATTATTTTGTGATAAAAAATAATTTAATTAAGAATTATTTAGCAGTAATTTGATTATCATTATACTATCTGTACTGAAGATGAAATGATTATTTTTGCAAAATATTAAAGGCTTAAATATTGCACACATAACGTCTGGATTATATTTTTCGCAGAAGTGGCATACCACCTGCTGGGAAATAAATGTATTGTATTTAATTGTACAAAGTCGAAGCTTCAAGTTATAGGAAAGTACTTAAGATACAGTTAATAAATAAGATATGATTTCTGTGTTAGTCGGAGAATTTTTCAAGGAGAGAAGAATTCGATTGTTTAGTGTCATGTCCTTGGAGTTCTCCGAACACTGACCTATTCATAGTTTCTTATTTATCCTTTCATTTGGGTGTCATTCATCGTTTGCAGACACACATCCGCTAAGGAACATTTCTTTTATTGCTTGTTCAAAGATGAGTGATAAAAGTAATTTACTGCCTGTATGGAGCTTTGAAAGTGATATGGACTTGTAACATGAATGCTTGAAAAAAGTATTTATAGATGTAATGCCATGTTTAGTGTTGCTGTTTGTGCAATCTTGTTGTCATAAACACGCTAGAATCCATAAAGAATTGAGAGATCTAATACCTTATATGATTTGTATTTTTTAAGTTTCGTTTTTAATGCAATTTCAAACTTTGAAAGTACGACATGAAATTGAACTAATTTAATTTGATATTTAATATGTAAAATTTGATGGCTTTCATTTTATTTTATTTTAAATACAATCAATTGTTATAATTTATTTTTTGAGAACAGGCAGATCTTTTAATCTTTAATTGGAATGTAACACAAAAGGTTTTATGAATAGTACTTGGAATTTTAACCCTTCTCAGCAGTTTATTCTCATAATATAAACCTGTATGAATTTTTTTTTATTATTTTAATAAAAGAAATTGACGAATAAACAACCATTAGATGAGCTTTCACAATAGTGAAAATGGCTTTGTTAAAGATTAGAAGATTAAGATTAACTTTATTAAAGATTAGCTCCCTTCAGGATTAAATACTCGTATTACAAAAAAAAAAAGCATCAATCTGTAATAACTTTTTTTATTAATAAATAATGTTTTCATTTATTTTGTGTATGGAAATTCAAAAATATTTTAATTCATTTCACTATTTTTCACCTTATCCGTTGCTTCTGAAGGATTTATTTGAGAATCAACTTGACATGTCTTTGGAGAAAAATTCGTTTGCATGACATTTGATTATTCTGGCCTTGCATTTTTATTTTTGCTTTACTAACAATTTATTTAAAGGACATTTCCGCAACTGCACTCCATTAACATAACATAGAATGTTAGTTTCGTTTTGAACTATATCTAAGTAAGACTTTAATGATATTTCACTTTATGTTCATGTTAGAAACAAATAATAAAAAATAACCACTTAGTAAATAGAAATATGTCGATCAAATATAATGGAGTATCTGACTGAAACAATAATGAATTTAATTTTTTCATTGTTACAAAATCTATTTTATATAAATTCACATAATCAAAAGATGACTTTTGTAATCATTTAACTGTAGGAAATTTATCTTTTCTATCAGTAATAAAAAGAACAATAAAACTCATTTTATCTTTCTTTTCTTAAAGTTTTCGAAATGCTGTATAGTTGTTATGATTACTTTTCCTCTTTATTAAATTACACTTTTTAAAGATTTTTGTTTGTTTTGTTCGTTAACCTCGAAGTCAACGGGTTAATGTTAATTGAATTTCATTATTCATTTTTTCTTTCTAGGAGCAATATGGAGAACAGATCTGGATTTTCTTATAGCTCACAAAGATCGCTTGGTAACCCTGCGTTTCATTTCCACTTTAAATGTAACTGAAGTATGGGGACAACAAGTTGATGATTCACCAAGACCGTATCTTAGATCAGAAATTCAGTCGGAAGAACATGCTGTACTTTCCACTGAGCTTATAAATTATGCTATAGCTCTGCTCGTATTTGCTGTTCGGTATCCTGCTGTTTTCTGGAGTGCTAACAAATGCTACGGATTCTTGTTCAGTTGTTATATGCTGTTTACAGCGTCTCAGCAGCTCTTGGTGTTTGCTGGATTCACAATTTTGTACAAAGTACACATTTGTGGGTCAAGAGATGTTTTGCTGAGATTCAGCTCTTTGCTGCTTAGTGTAAAACTAACCGTGTTGATATTTTTTCTGTACAGCATACTCTTAGCAGTATCTGGAACCGTTTTGTATTTTTACGGTCTTCAAAAGTATAAAGAATGGGTGGACAGTCGATTGCAATGTCAGCTTATTCGTTGGAAAAAAGAATCTCGACGTTTGTGGGGCGTTGCACCACATTTGACTGCTTTCCTGTTGCTTATATCCACAGCGGTATGTGCAGGGCCATTAATGTACGACTATACACTAGTGTATTGTGGAAGTTTGGATGGCATTGTCTTGGCTGGCGTAACGGGTACAATAACTCATTTGTTCCTTTGGATTGTTCTGTGGCTCATTTTAACAATTAAACATAAATGGATGTTTGTCTCGTCTTCTGTAAGCAACAACCTCCAAGCCAACGGATTTAAAGGCGCTGGTCAGGATGCTCCACTTCTCGTTATAGATCATGGTCAGACTTATCAAGTCAGAGAAAGAGATTCAAGAAAAGCTATCCTTAATGTAGTTCATAAGTCAATTGCTTCTATTCCAAAGATATCTCCAACCGAAGATGATGATATTTATTGGCTCAAACCTAAACCTCCACCTCCGAAGGATGAGCGAACTTCAACTTGGCATAAAAATCAGAGAAAATCTCCAGGACCGAAACATAAAGTCATATTTCAAGATGGTCTTCTTGGGTCTACAGCTACTTGTAAGAGAACTAGGTCTCTTAAAAAGTCTCCAAAAGTTGCCGGACGTTTCAAAAAGCAGAATGTGAAATTCGAAGAACTGTCAGATTCTGATGATGGAGATTACGCTACTTTAAGAGACATGACAGTAGTCAGAGAAGAGGGAGATGGTGAGGATGGAATTCTTTGCAAGGTAGGGATGGCATTTAAGTAATTTTTATATTCTTCATTGCTTCCCTTTTTATTCTTTTTTATAAAGTAAAAAAACTTTGAAGATAACAAAATAGCTAATACTTTTATATTTAAAAACAGTCTGCACTTTCATTATTTTCCTTAAAATATATCTAATTCTAAATTTTAGGACCTAATCCATTGATGATAAAAAAA
Source organism: Argiope bruennichi (assembly GCF_947563725.1). Taxonomy (NCBI): domain Eukaryota; kingdom Metazoa; phylum Arthropoda; class Arachnida; order Araneae; family Araneidae; genus Argiope; species Argiope bruennichi. Next base: position 121,479,092 of record NC_079163.1, read on the forward strand.
AGAAATAACTTAGATTATTATATGAGGAATAATAATTTTATTTTAATATAATAGATTTAATTTATTCTCCTGATTAATGAATAATCGAATGACTAACTCAGTTTTCCATCCGTTGTAGAGGCTGCGCCCAAGAGAAGGGGATGATGTGATTAGAAGAGATTATGAGAACTTAGAAGTTCCAGCCTACTTCTCGAAATATGATGAGCATAAGGATGAAGGAAATATTAAAGATTTTGAAAATCCATTGAATTCTCATTTACGAGTACCAGTATCTGTTCATCGTCAGCCATCTAACGTTTCGAGGAGAACTGATTCTGGTGTTTCCGGAGGAGATGCTGGTGATATATCTCCAAGATCTGGTTCAGTCAGCGAATCATCAACTTCTCCAGAAAAGGGAACCAGTGAATCTTCAAGCGGTGTACATTCTAATAGTAGTGCAGGAAACAAACGTTCATCTAGTATGGAAAACGTGGGAATAATTTCCTTTGCTAAGCCTCCTTGGAAAAGTATGTCTTTACAGAGAGGTGTGGTTCCACCAACTAATGAAACGCCTTATTCCCATGTTTTCAGACAGAACAATGCAATGACTATTCAACGAAAACCAAACGAGGCTTCCAGCGCTTATGTTGAGCCCTTTGGAAGAGCTACTAACGTGAGACTGACATCCTTCACAGACCATTCGGATTTTCCTCCTCCAGTCATTAATAGTGGTAGTTCAAAGTCTCCTCTGCAATATACGTCAGGAAATCTGCAGACAATTCCTACCCATCAAAGAAGAGACTCTGCAAATTATTCTCTCGCTTCATCAGCTGAATCTGAATCTAGTGTGCAACATACATAAACATGTACAGTGTTTATTGTGACTGGAAGTTTTGTGATCTGTATGTGCATGTGTGTATCCATGATAAAATAATTACCTGACATGAGATAAATACAATACTATGCAAATCCTTATAAAAATATGAAAGTGGTCCTTTCCAATATTGTACATTCCTTTGTAAAATCATCTATTCTAGCGTAGATGCTCAATATCTATAAAATCTAAACTGTACTTTCAATAATTTTAATATCTATGTAATGTTTACCAGTGTTTGTCAGCATCTCCATATCAGTATGTGTGAAAATCACAAAAAAGTGGTGCAAAGTGAATTAATTTCATTCCTTTTCTGTGTACATGTTATCGCACAATATGCTCGTGTAATAACCGTTTAATGAAGCATTACAACTTTTAATTGGGGAATAAAAAGCATATACGGAATTATAATTCCATAAGAGTAATAATTTTGAAATTGTTTTCGTATGAAAGGTTGTGTTTTCAATGTATGTGTTTGACCTTAATGTTTAAAGGATTTTAAATAATATGTTGTCGCGTAATCTAATATTATCTTTTTAATTCTCTGAAATAATACAATAAATACCATCTCTCCTCTATATCAGTTATTAAGTACTCAACTGTTCATGTTTTTAAACAAACAAACAAACAAAAGAGACAAAAGGATTTCAAAAGAACCTCTTTTATCGGAAATATACGTAGACGTAATTTTTTTTATTTTATACTATGCACTCCTAATAACAACACTGTGTATATAATTCAAGTAGTTACTGTTATATATACTCTTAATGTCACCTTAAATGTTAAAGAGTGATTTGAGAGAACATTTAATTCCTTCTCTCGTATAACAGCATATTTGTGGCTGCAATATCGTGATAAAATAAGCGTAGTTTTATTACTTCCTTTACGTGTCATAACCCCTATAAAAAATTGTATTTGACTATATGATTGCGATTTTAAACAGAAAACTACTGCTCCCATTTTAACAATGTTCAACGCTGCATTTATGTTCACTGCTATTTATAATGTTCGTCCGTTTCGCTGAAATTTCCTAATAGAATTAGTAAACTATGTACGGCAGTGGAAATCTGTTACCTGAGTGTTGAATTATTTTCGATATTGCAAATTTTTTGAGCTTGTACGTATTTTTGAATCACAATTTACAAAATCGTTTTCGTTGTTTTCAACAAAAAATTGTAATAGAATGTTCAGTCTTGAATACCTCATTGATATAACTTATTAAAATGATACATTAGCCTCTGTATGTGCTATATTTGTGCTTCCATTCTCTATTAAATACTATTAAAACTGTACAACTCATGCTTAAAAAAAAGGGGTCTGTTTTTAAAACAATTCCTTTTTTAATTCTTTTTCATGGCATATATCAAAAGTAACTGAAATAGATGTGTAAATGCAATAATAAAAATACGTGTAAAATAGCAAGTCGGCTCATCAATTTTGTATATTCTTTTTTTTTTGTATTGGGCAAATATATTTGTATGAATTTTATTATAACATAAAATTAAAATAAGAAAAGCAAATATAGATGTTAGCCTTTGTTTTTAAATATAACAATAAAGTATCAGTAATTTTTTTATTTATTATTTACTGATAATCAATAAATTGTTGAAATCTTTTATTATGCCTAAATTTGATTTTTAAATAAAAAAAATATTGCTAAGGAGAATGAATATTTCTAAAACTGATGTTCTAGATTTTGAATATTTATATTAGAATCAGTTCTTTAGAATTTTCAGTATTTGAAAATATCCTGTCTGTATGAAAATTTTTGAAATGAAAAAAAAAAAAAAGTAAATCTTTGGAAAATATCTTCATAAAAACCAAATGTGTGTTTATATTGTAGTCTAAAAGTCATTTATAGTCACTTTTACTTACATTTTAATAAAAATCTTCAACATGTGGTGCATATTTCAGAGCATGTGCTTTAAAATGTATGCCTTTCTAAATAAAACAGGAAATGTGTTTCTTATTAAATTTACCATGCAACTTTTTTTATTGAACTTTCTATATAAATTTTATATACTATCATTTGGAGCATAATTATCATACTGAAAGTGAAATGAATTATTTGGTGTTAATTTTTAATATTCTTTATGGACATAATAGCCTTTTAACTAACAATTGGAGTTTTATTGTTTAAAGCATGTTAAATTATATTTAATTAAACATCATTTTCGGCTTTGTAACATCTTTTCATGTGCCTGTCGGAGGAAGTAATTGAAATCAAATCCTTATAACAATGTCAGCAGTTTGTTAGAGTGAGTATGGAAAATGTTTATGGTGTGTACAAATTCAAAACTATATTTCAAAAACCTGTGAAGTACAAAACTGTGCATTGTATTTAGCAGCATTAGGTTTATTGTCGAAAGTACCAAAATTTTGCTCAATAATTTTATATGTGCTAATTATACTATATCTTTTACTGTGTAGTTTTGTGATCATGCCTTTTAAGAAGGCAGTCCATTGTTTTAATTTTAACTGTTGGTTTGGGATTACTCTGATTATATTTTCTTTTTTTATAAATTTAAAAAAAAAACTGAAATATTTTTGAGTTTTGATTTTAAAAAATGAATAGTTAATATTGTGTAACTTTCATTCGTAAACTAATAATTTAAAGTAGCATAAAATAGCAAGAGTTATAATTTTTTAAATTGGAGCACAATAGTGGATGACTGAATTTCATATATTCTTTTTGGATATTTTCCAAGAAGAGTTGATTGGTCTGCAGAGTGCTTTTCAGTGTTATGTGAAAGAACTATTCAGGAGTTGAAATGAAGTGCCTGTGAGGTGTATATTAATTATTTGTTATTTTTTCTAAATAATTATTTTCAATTACTGTAAATCAAACTGTTATTATTTAGTTAGAAAAATTATTTACATCATTTAATTAGTTGTTTTTCCTGATCTTTGACAAGTAATATCGAAACATTGGGAAGAATGTTTAGCATTTTCAAATTTTTAAACAAATTCAATTGTAAATTCTGTTTTACAGAAATCTTTGTTAGCTCGACGGTGTTATTAACTTGCAAATAATTTCTTAGCAATAAATGAATAAAAATAATGTTTCTAGCTAAAATAAATGCCATATTTTTGACGATTATGATTAAAAGATGCTTTCAGAACATAATAAAGATAGGCAAAATTTGTTCTTTATCTATAATATGCAATGTACGGTTCAGCAAAAATAATGCATCGAGATTTAAAAGTTTTTGTCATAATTGAGTGCTGTATGCAATAGGAAATTAAATGGATATAAAAATAACAAAGGTGAATAATTATTTTCATTTCAGAACACTTTTTCAAAACTGTGAAAAGAAATTCGTAAAGCAAATAAAATGAAAGATTTCATTTTTTCAATTTTTGTTTTACGAGTAAATTTTCGTAGCTGTTATTTCGTAAATGCTAGCTGTTAATTGCAGCACTGCGCAAAAAACTAAGGGAAAAACGCAGAATTTAGCATTCATTAAGATATTATATGAATAGATCTGATATTTTTAAGGATTATTTATAACAAAAATACACCTTTCATATAAAAAAATTAATACAATAATTGAAACGTTTAATTAATTATTGTGTATAAACTAAAAATAAACTTCAAAAATATTATAAATGCTTGGTTCGTTTCTAAGGAAAAAAAAGTATATAAAAACCATAATTCTGTAGAACTACCAATTTGCTATTATTAAATGCTGTTGAATAAGTAAACTGAATGTTTATATTCACATTATGTAGGTTTGAAATATATATTTTGATACCAATTATCTGTTGATTAGATTAGGTTAAAATATGCAATGTCAAAAACTATAGTTGATTATTTGTTTTAAAAATGTATACTTTTTTTTCTGTAAATATTATATTTGTTTTGATGCAATGTAAATTATTTATGTTGGTGCATTTTCTTGAAAGTTTATAAATAATTTAAGATTTTATCTGATATTTTGATGTGGAAAACTATTTTTTATTGCTATGTGGAATAAGTAATTTTTTTCGTGATGTTGCATGATGAATTTTATTAGTTCTCTGTGAAATCATGCATTTGTTGCATTTCATATTTATCTTTCCAAGCGGCCAAGTTGACTTTTTTTCATTATTTGTATTCGGTTCCGAAACAGTTGACTCGTATTTACTTGTACAATTGCTTAATATTCTCCGGTGATGAAAGAATTTTTCAGGTTACAAACTTCAAATTAAAAATACGCTTTCCAATTTGAAAGCTCAATGTCAAAATTGTCTGATCAAAATAACTGGCCGCTTAGAGGATTCTTGTAGTTATCATCAATTTCTTTGGTTCCTTATGCAGTTTTTATTTGAATATCTTTTTCCTGATTTGTTTTGATATTTTACGCTCTGATTAGTTTAGAATCGTGAGCATTTAAAATTGTGAGAAATTTTGATGCACACTTTGTGAGAGCCATTAAATCCTAAGCTCATTTCCAAAGTTCAAAGAACATTAGTTTATGCAACCGGAGAAATCGTCCGACTAAATAGTTAATAAAATTCCGGGTAAGATAGAGTATTTTTTTTAACTTCAACGAATATCTTAGCATTTGAGTGGAGTCTAACGGTAGTTTTACAAAGATAATGCTCTCTGGGAGCAAAATTTTGTACTTGGGTGAGCTTGATTTTTTGACGTATACGTTTCGATATGCTGCCTTTGATTGTACATGATAAACTTTTTTTAATTGAAAGTGAAAGTCTCTTTGTCATTTCTATCGCATGGATGAAAATTTGTACCAAACATTTCTTTAGAGTTCTTTTCTACAGCATTCCCTATGTTTTTGAACTAAAGCATTTGCTTCGAAGATTGTGACATGATCTCTTATTTTATATGTATAAATGTAAACTTCTGTGCCAAATAAAATAATTGATGTTAATTCTTTTGACATTCTTCTTTTTTTTTTTTTTTTTTTTTTTTTTTTTGCTTAACATTTTATGGTACAACTTCTTGCAACTATTTGAAGCTATAAACGCGATTTGTATGTTTCACTTTATTTTATGTATTTTACATGGATTCGGATCATACTCACATAATACATGTTAGATGTTCCGCCTAAATTTAATTTTAAAATTCTTGGTAGGATTTTAGAGTAAAGATATTATTACTCAGACTGAATGTAAAAGCATTAGAGGGATAAACATTTATGGAAAGCATTTAGAGGCTTAGTTATAGCAGGTTGCGTTAAGATTAGATTAGGATACAAATTTACTTAGATTTCTGGATACAAATATGAAAGAAAGAAAAAAGTTTTTATGAAAGAAAATAGTTCTTTTCAGAAGAAGAGACCATTTGGTTCTAGAGGGTTCTAGAAAGGTTTTTGATGAAATCTTCAATTTTCGGATTTTCAAGATCTCTGTGAAGAACATCATTATGGGTGAAACAGAGTATATTTGCCATGATTCTAAGTGATTTGTTTTGCAATATTTTCACTTTTTTGATATGTGTCTTGGTTATGAAAACTCAAATACTTGATGCATGAGCGTTTAATCCATTTCGCCTCTTGCCTTAAGAAAAAGAATGGTACTTCAAAATACAGCTTAAGAGAAAACATGCAGGAAATATCAAATAATATTCTCATTTTTTTAGTCTTGCCATTGCGATGTTATAAAAATGTTACATATATAGATACACTGAAAGTAATGTTTTAGTCATTTAATATGTTTTTCTAGTGAAAAAAAAATATATAAATCAAAGATTTAAAAGAAATTTATTGCTAACCGTGTTATTAATGGAGAAAAAAAATTTGGTAAATAATTTGATGATCTCTCTCTCTTTTTCTATTTTACAAGATAAATGGCACATTTATTAAACAAAAAAAAAACAACGCCAATGTTTGTATATAAAATTTTACAGAATTAAAGGGCTTATTTTCAACGGGATGAATGTATCTGGTGCTTCAGTGGAGGAAAAATTCAAAATTAAACAATTCAAAATTTGTTAATAATTAACTAATGTTATTAAGGAAACAAATAAAAATGTGTAACTTATTTAAATATTTTCCCCATTTTCTTAGTTTTCAAAAATCGCTTTTATGCTGTGAAAAAGATAAGAGATATTAAGGAATACATCTTTCAGCTAAAAATCGTTAAAGCTCAAATGTTAAAGGCAGCACTTTATTATTTTCATTTCCTCTCTTATATAGCACTAAAACTTTTAGTTCATTTGTGCAAACAGTTAAAATGACGAGAGTCAGTTATTCATGCAAATTATTATTATTTAGAGGATAAAAACGAAAGTTTTACCATTCTCACATTTGATGTAAAGCTCTCAAAAAATATTTTATTACATGCTTATCAAAATCCACGAAAATATTTCAAGAGAGAAATGTAAGAAGTTTTTTGAATGCATCCCTCTTTTGATGCCTTTGCTATTAGTTAAAGTTTTTTAAAAGGCATTTGAATAAGTCTATTTATTTCTTTTATATAAAAATTATACATCAGATGGGTTACGAAATGAATAATTGTAGTTGATGAATAAAAAATGAATCAATTTGATTTCTTTGTACTGAAAAACATTTCTATAAAACCTACATCCTACATGTAACTTGTTGAATTGAGTGCGAAAAATCTTATGAATGTTGATGACTATGAGGCCATCTTCGCACTGTAAATATGTTGATAAAGAGAAGCAAGTATAGAATGCTATTATTTGCAAAAGGAAAAAAAATGACGACTGAAAATGTTGATTAAAATAATTTTTTTTTGCTAACTTTTAAAATAAAATGTTTACTGAATGTAGTCAGGGACGAGGCGAAGGGGACTGAATAGATAAAAGGAGCTACATTCCTCTAGAATTCTTCCCATATCTTCAAAATTTGGTCATTCATCGACAATATTTGAAGAGATCATTGGGCATAAATTTAGGATAATTTTGAATCACACTGAAATCGAACTCTAAAGTAAAATGTTCACCTATTTAATGATCCCATCATCAGAATAATATGCAAATGACAGGATTCTACTAGATGACACCGATAGCAAGTCACGATGACGAGAGTGTAAGGCAGGGATATAGTATAAGGAATGGTGGCAAAGAAGTAAAATGGTTCACAAACTTTCTGTAAGCTGTTCAATGCTATAATCGAATAGTTATGACACAGAAGACGCATGTGGATGATTTTTAGATTTTTTAGAATTATCATCCGTCTGGAATGTGAACATACTCAGATGGTAAGTATCCGAAAGAAATTGGAATCGGTCAAAGTGTCATGTCTAGGCTTTGGCAACGATTCCAAGATGATGGATAGATGTAGATGTCTAGTAGTTGTCAGTAGATGTCAGTAGTAGCACAGCATCAGACCTGTCTCGACAGATAACTTCAGTCATGGGTACGACAGTTTCAAACAAATTGTGCACAGACGTTTGGGACATATTGGTTTATATGCTCTCATGCCTGTCAGATGTGTTCCGCTCACGGCAACTCACTGTCGCCAGCGGTTAGCCTAGAGTATAGAACATGAAATATTGACATCGCCATAGTGGGCTTGTGAAATTTTTCCCAATAAGTCCAGGTTTAGTTTGCAGTCTGATTCACATCACTGTCTGAGTTACGTCGGACTTTCATATGGAGAACGCCAGGTACCCATTACCACCAAGCAAACATCATTGAACAACACCATTACTGTGGTGCAGGATTGTTCGTTTGGGGTGGAATTATACCTGGTTCCAGAACAGATCTGCATTCTCAAATCGGAACCATGGCAGGCTAAATTTATCGAATTATCATTCTGGAATAACATGTACGTTTGTTTAGGTGTGCCATGGGCGCAGAATTGGTGTTTATGGATGACAACGCTCATCCTCACAGTGCAAGTATTGTAAATGATATCACCAGTATGGAAGGGGCAGCATTCTCACCCTACTTGAATTCGATAGAGCATGTGTGGGACATACTTGGCCGACGATTTATAGCCCGTCAACCACCTCCTGTATGTGTACCAGAACTTCAGAGAGGATTGCTTGATGAGTGGAGTAATCTTCTCCACGATCAACTTGACTGTATTTCATCGTCTGGGAGACATACAATGTATTAACCATCGTACCAACCATGTTAAGATAAGTTTTTACGATATATTTTTGTAAGGAGTTTTTGGAGATATTTTTTGTAATTGCTCCAGGGAGTAAGTTTTTATGAATGGTATCATACATGCACCCTCTTTTTTCTCATTATCCTTTGTTTAATAATTGGGCCTTATGATTAAGTCACGTTTGTTTTGTTTCTGACCCCGTATTATCCTTAATTTATGGACATGAGTGTAATTTACTTTGCACATCGATGACATAAATATGGCAGGAGTAAAAAAAAAAAAAAAAGAAAAAAGACAGTGAAATTTTACTTTTCAATTCCGAATTTTTGAAAAATATGTAAAAGAAAAAAATGTATCTAGAATTTTTTGAAACAATTCAGTATCGAAAGAAAAAGTGTTTGCGAAAACGTTAAAACTATGTTTGTTCAGCGAAATTTTTTCTTTCTTTCTATTTCGTGTGAATGCAATATTCGTATTCACCAAACTCAACTTTTTCGTAGTAGATTCAAAACTACCTTTCAAATTTTTATATAGACTAGTAGATAGATCAAATTACTGATTTAAAAATCTATCAATTCTCTAGAGTAATTATATATCTGTTGGCATAAATAATGAGATTAATCAGCAAAGGGTGTTCATGCTAAAGAAAGTAATTAAATGGAATTGCATAAAATTCGTTATTTTAAGAAAGAAACAAATGCCAAAAAAATTCAGCCGATAATTTTTTTGGAAGACATACTTAATTCTTAATAAAAGAAATGCAATTTTTATTGTTTGTACAATTATTTTATTTGTATAAGCACAAATGAATGCACAAAAATAAGAAAAAATGACCGATTATTCTGTTATAAAATTTCATATCGATAATAACAGAAATAACCAGGCTACAAGCACACATATTCAATACAATTTACAGACATAATGAAGAAGTTAATTCTGTAATTGAGAGCAAGTTTGCATAATGCACTGGAAGCGAATCTTGGAAGGTGTCTTAATGAAAAATATTTTTTACTGGTTTTAATGACAGGAAACAAAAATGCCACTCATATCTTCTTCAGATTTTAAAAATTACCCAGTTACTTTTTAGTTCCTGCAGCTGTTCAAAGAATTCCATTTGCTGTGACGTTTATCTCATTGGAAAGTTTTTATACCCTAGTCCATTGAGGTTTTCTTTTTATTATTATTAAAACAATGTCAAAATATCGTCTATAACACTAATATAATAATATATTAATGTAATTCTATATACTAATATTCTACATTCTAATCGTCTATATACTAATATACTTTTGTCATTTCAATATATAAATTAAAACGTATTTATTTCTCAATTCTTTTTATTACTTAAATATATCCATTCTTTGAATTTTCAATGAGCTTTTAGGAATCATTTTTATATTTTTTAATTCATTCAATTTAAAAGTTTGCAAAAAAAAAAAAATTAATAAGCAATTAGCGAGAACAAATTTTAAGTGATTGGAAATCCAGTTCCTTACAATTTGAAATTTTCCTTTTTCCCTCTCCGCTTTAAAATTTTTAATCCATAAAATCAATTTTTACTTGCACTGCGTTAAAGAATGAATTGAAAACGTACGATATGGAAAACAGAATGCATAATGATACTCTCCTAAATATTGTATTACCTCTCTACACAGAAAGGATTTAAATAAAATGCATTATCACAATATTGATTGAATAATTAGATATTTATGAAGCCCGGTGACATGTCCCAACACACAGGTCCGAGGTTCGGTCCTCAGGTTGGGCAAGGTCAACTAAGCTTTTCATTCCTTCAGTGGGTCGATAAGCTGAGGACTAAGCTTGCTTGGGAACCAAACACTGGGGGAGCCGGTTAGGCTGACCACCTAACCGGACATATGCCTTGCAACCCAGGGCTCTCGGTCAAGAAAGCAGATATGGGCACTGTATTCCTTGGCCCACATGGGCCGTGGGATTTTGAGTTTTCGAATCTTTGAAACATTTTGCCATTTCAACAAAGATAAATTTTTATTCAATTAAATCAATAAAATTGATGCAGAATTTCATTTTAAAAACAGGACTGTTTACACGATGAAACTAAAATGCTTCTAAATTCAGAAAACGAGTGGGATTTCTCCGAAATTTTTTCGCTTACTGTCTAATAAAGGTGATATCCCCCCCTCCCACCTTGGCTTTAAAATTGTGGACCTTGGTCAAGGTCATGATTCCAACGAATACTCAGATTTTAATTTTTCCTAGCCCTTTACACGAAAGTTTTGTGTTTCGTAATGTAGCAATAGTAAACCGAATATGTATTTTTGATGCTTTTTTCGATCTATAGAAAAATTTGACGTAGAATTACAGTTTCAGTCATAAAATCATATAACAAATTTCATTTATCTAAGTTGGCGTGTTTTTAAGTTATCGCATTTGAATGCATGCAAAAGTACAGACCGACAGACAGTCAATTCCTTGACAGATTTGGCTCAAAATTTGATGCAATTCTAGAAAATCTGTGAACCAACTTTTATTCATCCAGCTCGTGTTTATTTTTACTCGGGCAGCCAAACAGACTTTCTGTAATTGGATTTCTTTGAAAATCAGTAGAAATCTATAAATTTGGTGTTAAGATCGAGTGTCAATCCATCTAGCTCAAAGCGTTTTTATAGACAAACAGATATAATTTCAAAAGTTTCTTTTTCCGATTCAAGGAGGTGTTCTTCAAAATCTCAAGAACAAATCTTTTGACAAAGATTTGCTCTTTCTCTTTGTATATTTCGCATAAGAGAATGGAGAAATGTTTGAATTTTGAAGAAGTTGTTTGTTTTAAAGATGGGGTTTAAATTTCGAAACGATTTGCCTTTCAAAATCATTTGTATTATTATAATATTATCTTCAGAAAGGTGATTTAGTGTACTGAGTTTTATTTTCAAGCATATTCAAAAGAACATAAGTAACATAAATTAAGTAATACTGCTTTTTTTCTTTAAAACACGAGGTGACAGACTTGTTATTCATGATGTTGTTAATAAATGCTCTTAATTAATATTCAATAAAGCAAAGCTGCAGATCAAAATTAATTTAAAATTAAACTCCATGAGATTATTACACAGCTGTATAATATTATTAAAAAAATAAGTTGGATCTTGATGGAATTTTTTTTATAATAATCATTCATGAATTTTCCTTTTTACATTTTTAACTCCATTAAATTTTTTTCGAGTTTTCTCATTACAAAAAGCTCTTCGCTTTTTCATTGCTGTATCATTACTTTGCATGATCTTTTATCGTATAATAGACTTTGCATAAAATAAAATTTTCCAATTTTCAATTAAAAATGAAGTTAATCAAAAATGATGTCATACCTCACACTCCCCCAAGTACGATTATGAGCTAACAATATAAAAATAATTGTTTCATATGACAACTTTCATCTCAAGATGTTTAACTCTTTCAATGAGATGCTCGCCACTTTTTTTAATGTGCTTAAAAGACGTTCTTTTTAATTTGAAAAAAAATCAGCCATACATAAAAATATATTTTTAGTTTGAACTTCTGAAATATCTAAATGAATGACAAATACGAAATATTTAAAAATATTTAGCAGAAATGGACAAAAAAGTAATATATATATATATATATATATATATATATATATATATATATATATATATATATATATATATATATATATAATAAAGCGTTTTATTAATAGGAAAATAATGCAATATGATGCAATTCGCATGATTGACGAAATATTTATAATGAAAAAAATTATTTTTAAACAGTACAATGCAGATAAAAATAACAGAGTACTGCCTAATTTTTACAAAAAAATTATACACTGCTTCCACTAGAGTAACTAGCACATTCTTTACAAAATAAACATTGAATTCTCTCTTCACTGGTGTCAATACGAGAGTTTCCGCTAGGAAATGCTTCAGCGAAGTCTGGAGATATTGTTTCAGGGAAATTTGGTGTGTCAAGTTACTCTTGAACACTGTAAGAGACATGAGAAACCTCGTTTGATTTTTTTAAAACCATTTTTTCATGTAGTTTTTCAGTTGTTTTTTTGTTTCAGCTTTCAAGAGATGGCTTCAAGGTGACAAATAAGGAATGCTATCCGAAACTTATCATCCTTCTAATATTCCATGTTCATCATCTACTGTGCATTTGGTTTGTGAGATTATAAATATTGATTTGGTAATCGAAAAAACAGACTTCAAAATGTAAACTATTAACCTGAATTAATATCGCAAGCCAAGAAATAAAAGTTAAATATGGAAATAATAGGGAAAAAATGACTTACAGAGATTAACATTTTCCAAAAAATAAAGACGTTGGTTCTAGAAACTGCTAGATAACTACAGCAGCACAGATAATTCTGATGTAATGGCGGCTTAAAGGGAAAGTGTTTGCCTTGTTTATATATAATCGCATCTCAACAAAGGATAAATCGACCTTTTCCACGTTTGTCTTTCTTTAACTATATTTATTTAAGTACATTTTCTTGTTAATAAAGGCTTTCTTTAGTCTTTTCCTGTTTAGTTTAGATAACTCATCGAAATTTAATTATTTAACTTCAGTTTCACTCCTAAAATCTTAGCTAAAGCAAATAATTTTGTATTAGATATTGTGAGTTAAACATATTATTTATGCGATTTCACAATAAGATCGATTTGGGTGCAGGAATATCATAACTAAATGCTGGTGCTCATTCTGAATTGTTGCTAAAACTATTTTTGATAGACATATCAAAACCGTAATGACTAGGAATGAAATGCAAAAAAAGAAAAATGAAAAGAAAAAGAAATGAGAGAAAAAGGGGAAAAAAGAAAGAAAAGGAGGGGGAAAAAGAAAAGAAAAGAAAGGAAGAAAGAAAAGACAACAGACAAAAAAAGGTTAACAACCATCTACAGCCATATTGACTGTGATAAGAATTTTAAATAAGTTAAATAAGTTAAGTAAATTTTAATAAGTTAAATAAGTTTTTAAATAATTTTTAAAAAATATTTACCAAAGTTCCAAATACTATGAAAGGACTTCCGCATGGCTTCGCGAAGTATTTACTATGCGTAGGAACCATTTTGTACTGTGAGGGAAACAATATTTAATACGGTTGCGATGAAGTTAGAATCCGTTTAATAAAAAATGAAAGTAATGAAATGTAAAATAAAGCACCTCATTAAAATAATTGTAATTGAAAAACTGGTCAAAAAATTTTTAGACGTTTTTATTTAACTTGTTTTCTTATAAATTTGCAACTTTTGTACTTATACTTGTTGTTTTTCATTCGTGTCTTCATGCACTAAAACTATGAAGTTTTGTAGAGTTGTGAGAATAAAATATTTAAATATTTTCATAATTAAATTATTAATTAATAATTTGAATTTAATCATATTTTGTTTCCACATGAAATGCCCCTTTTGGTAGTGAATTCAATAAAAATCCCAAAATTTCATATTTATAATAATGAATAGTGAAAAATATTAAAGGTGACTAAGTAAGAAATAATAAGAAAACACAATCTTATTTGTGTACTACAATTAGAAAAAAAAACCTTTTAAATCAAAAATATACAGAATAAGGCCAAATCTGAAAGCAATACTGTAAGGAAATGAAAGGATAGTAGAGGTTTTGTAGCGACAACCAAAAAGGGGTCTTCAAAGTTTTTATTTTCTTTCTTCATTAAAATTTCATTTTCTTTAAAACTCCAAACTTTAGCCTTGAAAAAAAAAATCATCTCAAGGATCTAAAGAAAAAATAAGAGGGACATAAAATTGTGTTAAAGATGAAAATATTGTTTTTGTCTTATATGAGATATTCCCTGCTATAAAATCAGACCGCATAAAAGGTTCGGATTTTCTAAATTTAAAAATACCTTGAATGCTGAAAAGATAGTGCTTTTAAAGAATTATATTATTATTATTGCTATTGAATCGGCTATCCCTGCTATCCTTAGAACAGTGTACAAACATACAGAAGATACGGACATGTTTTAAAAATATTTCTTTTTGCATCTTGAAAATACCAGAAGGACTGTAGATAGCTGCCATCTAGGGATGAGATTTAAAACTAAAAAGAAAGTTTTAAAAAACTGAATTAAATATACATTAAAAAAATAAACAAAAGAGAGATGAAGGAGCGAAATTCTTAAAACCATTTTTTATGAGCTTGTATGAATTTTTTTTTCAAAATTCTATATTGTGTATTGTTATTCGAATAAATTCTTCTCCAACAAGTACAATACAGAAACGCGACATTAGTTCCACTCTTTTAACAATCACCATATTTCAATTATTTCTTATTTATTATACTCAAGCATATACACAAGATTAAAATTTTTAATTTTATCATATAGTTATTAGAACTTTTAGAATTAGCCTAGTTTCTTTTTTTAAAGGAAAAATACAGGTTGATTGACATGGTGCCGAAAGCGAGTTAAAGCAGCTCATTGTTTCCATATTAAAAAAATAAATTTGACCATATAACAAAAGTTCTAAATTGAAAAATGCATTTTATAAATTATATTTTGCGCATTAAACTTAAATTCTGTTTAAGTTTATTGTCAAAAGATTGTTCACTATTGCATGAAGGAATTCACGAGTAAATTAAAATAAAATACTGTCTCACTCTCATAACATTAATGACCTTTCTTTTTAATAGATGGCGACAGGAGCAATGGTAATTTATTTTTCCAATTCCTGAAACATCTCTGAAACTTTCCCATTTACAATACCTTTTCTCGACGAAAGAAAAAAGTTTGTTAAACAAACTTTCGTTTTTAGTCAAAAGCATTACTTTTTTTACTATTTTAACTGCAAAGAAGTAATGAATCAGCAACAAGAAATCATTTCAAAAATTTCCTCGATTCTTAAGGTTAAGTTGCACGATTTTATTTTGGGGCGCGATTTACAAGTGACCAAATAAGAAAACGAACATGATTTATATTATTGATTGTGTTACTTCCAGGTTTATCAAGCATAACATTACAGATTTATTAATTAATGACACCCATAATTTGATGCACAGAGAGATTAAAAAGTAATTCAATATGTAAGTTAAATTAATGACACTGGCAATTAAATAATTTACTTTATACTTTTCAATGAAATGACGTTTCTTATAGAACATATTTTTAATAAATAATAAAGCGTTAAGTGGATATTCTTGTGGAAGTATGCAAGGTATTAATGCCCCCTGTGCTATCAAAAGTAATTAATTAAAAATATTAAACTTTCAGAAAATAAGAAATGCTTAGAGTTGAGGCAAGAAAACATGTACTCATATACATTCCTTCTTTTATCTCGAGTGCCATATGATTTACTTTCAATACACGAGATAAAAAGAAATCTAAATAACTAGAAAAAAATCCCGTAGATGAAATCAAAGTAAAAAATCTAAAAAAGTATCCTTAAGTGCACTTTTCACTCTTCATGCCATTTTTCTGTTGGTGGGTTGTTTAATGTCATGCTGCCTTTTTACATGGTAGTTTTGCTTGAATTTTCCATTTTAACAGCTACAATGGATAATCAAACACCTGCAATCAAGCATGGTCAATCTGCTCTCCTATATAACATGGCACTTTTTACATAGCAAGCTTTTTCTTTAACAAGGTTAGAGGATTAGTGAAAATTTTCGAAGGTGGATCAAAATTTCAATCTAAAAGAATTCAATGAACGAACATCGGAAAATTGAAAATTTGCAAATAACATATTAAATACTGTCGATACTGCTTCGTTCAGCGGTAGCGGGATGGCATGCTTTACACAAGAAGAAGCATATAAAATAATAAAAACTCGGCAATAAAGATATCAAGAAAATTACAGTAAAATCAAGTGATGAAAGCAATGATGAAAACGTAGAGACAAATACAGATGGAATAATTTGTCATACATGGATGAATCGAAGAGATGATGGTATATAGCATTTGGACAATGACGATGAAGAGGAGACAGAAGAGATACCTGCAACAGCCCGCAAAACTCTGCCAGCTAATCGACTCTTAAGAAGATCAAGCCGATATCGTGCTGAATATTTTGCTGAACGTTATTTATGTGAAGGGTTTACTCAACGGATGCTTAACCTCTTAATATTCCAGATAATTTTTGATGAAAATTTTAAAAAAACGAAATAGGTATGAATATTTTTCAATATATATGATATTTTTTTATAATTAAATATATATGATATTTTTTGGCCTCTTTGCATTACTACACAATTGTATTATCTTTAAGGTATTTTGGTTGCACAAATCATTTAAATCACTTTGAGCTCATGTCAAAGTGATCATTACAATCGGCGTCCGCTGTACATAGGAAAAACAAATGGATGAAAAGATCCTAACATTATTACAAACAGTGAGCTATCGCTAACCAATTACCAAAATCATCTGTTTAAAATCCAATTTACCGTAAATTGAAACAAAAAGAAATACTTGTACGTTTCGGAACATCTAATGATTTTATCTCCACTCTCAAAGATGACTGTTGGAATGACAGAAGCCACTGCAATAAATGCAGGGATAATGGCTTGTTTTCTCTATTTGATGTGAAGAAAATCGATTTTAACGTGTTACATACTTTATACATCAAAGATAACAATGGATCAAATTGAATTCTGCTAATTTTCGAAAAATCTTTTATCAAATGTTTGTAGCTCTCTATCAACCGATTTTTCCATTTACTATTCAAACATTATTTGACGAATGGAGTATATTTCATTAAAAATCTGTTCACTTATCAAAGAAGAACTGTGGGAGATAAATTTCTTGAATTGTATCGCTTTATTTTAAGAAGTAAGATAATTTTGATTAATAAAGTCTTAAAAGAGTTTTTAGGGAATATTTAATGATTAAACAGAAACATTAATGATATTTCTATAACTTTATAACTATTCTCTGCATTCATAAGGAAATAGATTTTTAGACTGCTATGCAACATCATTACATTAATGTTGTGATTAAGCAAGATTGAAATTGCGCTTTATTAGAATTATTACAGCGTAGTTGGTTATTTTGGACAATAAATCATTTTTTAGTGTGTGAATCCTTATCTTAAAAATTAAAATACATAATAAAGTCTTAAAGGAGTTTTTAGGGAATATTTAATGATTAAACAGAAACATTAATAATATTTCTATAACTTTATTTCTATTCTCTGCATTCATAAGGAAATAGATTTTTAGACTGCTTATCATTACATTAATGTTGTGATTAAGCAAGATTGAACTTGCGCTTTATTAGAATTATTACAGCGTAGTTGGTTATTTTGGACAATAAAGCATTTTTCAGTGTGTGAATCCTTATCTTAAAAATTAAAATACATAAACAAAAAAAAAAAAAAAATTGCCAGAAATATATACTTACATAAAGATAGGGAAAACGAAGATTCTTCACATGCATTGAACTTGGTTTTTATGCCATTAAAAAAACAACAACAAAAATAAACTCTCTATTTTAAAAGCTCTTTTCTTTTCAGATATATTGAAAGAACTCTGAAGAAATATTATTTTTTGTACATTTCACAGAATTAGAAAAACGGATGTTATTAGAAGTTTTTGAGTGGAAAAAATAACTCTTCACATTCTAAGTTACTTGTGTGGAACCTACTTATTTAAGCGAGTGAATTAATTTTGTCTTAATCACGGAAACTTCCATATGCTTATATTGAGTAAACGGAATTCAGTTAAATTTAATAGCATTTTTATCCTTAGAAATCTACTGATAAATACTTTGATTTGATCAGTTGTTAAAAAAAAATAATCAAATTTTCTTGCTAATTTGCTAACTTGTAAATCAATATCTTAAATAAAATATATTATCCTTTTTGGCAAAACCTTAAAAAAAATATTATTTTCAAATAAGTGGGAACATAAATAGTTTAGAGAATAATAGAGTTTTATGCAGTTCTTTTATATCATTGTTTTATGGTATATTTTTAAGATATTAACTTTTGTGATAGAAAAGAAAAATATATATATATAGAATTCAACAAACTTTCTCTTGTCTCGCACTTCTCTTAATTTTTGTTACATAATGAGTTAACGAATCAGACAATTAGATCTTATTGTTATATCGTTATTACATCGAAAAATGCTATGGGTGAGTTTGGCTTCGTATCTTTTCGGAACAAACTTTGGTTTTTTTTATAGTTTAAAAAATATATATATTTAAAAATATAATCTCATAAAATTATTCTCCTCTGCAAGAAATTGTAATTCCCTCATCCCCCTCTACTTTGTCTCATTAAGAAGTTTTTTTTTTAGTTCGATATAGTACCCTCCGTTTCATATGAACTTTATACCGTTATTTTGAGACATGTTTTCACCATTTTGTACTTTCTTTAAAATTCTAAAATGATTAAAATTTTTATTCGAGGAATTAATTGTAAATAGTGAATTATCTTGTAGATTATGAAATTATTGTGAGAATAATAAAACATGTGAGAGTTGCGGTAGTAATAAATACATGCAAACAAAATTTGCATGAAATAAGAGTCAATATCATCAGGGAACATTTTATTCTGATATATTGATAATAAAGATGGGGAATCACAAAAAATTTCAATTACAATAACTTAAAGCATAAAAAGCCTTCAGGGTTCCACATTTCAATTTTCCACCTAACATTATATTCATCATGTACATGAGCTGTGCAGGAGAACATATTTCATCAAAAAAAAAAAAAAAAAAAAAAATCTGATCCAAAATATATAAATCCTTTTTTACTGTTTGGTATCACACAAATGGGTACACATTTCAGGAAATACTTCTATGAAATATAAAATCATGCAAATGGTATTCACGTAGATATTAAACACTTTCATTGGGAAATAGTATATTTTCATTCATTGATTTTCAATGAAGAGGATTCGGCAGCTACAAAATATTTTAAATCACAATAACTTAAAAGAAAACAATTCTTCAGGGTTCTATATTTCAAAATGTCTTTTACACATAGCATAACACTCAGCATGTGCAGCATAATCTGTGCATGATTACCTATTTCCTCCGAAAAAAATTGCTAATACAAAACATATAAGTCATTTTTTTACTATTTGGGGTCACATAAACAAAGGGTAAACATTGAATGAAATATTTCTATGAAATATAAAATCATACAAATGGAATTCACATGGAATATGAGACAGTTATCAGGAAATATTGTATTCTGATTCACTGAAGCACAAGGAAGCAGATTTCACAATTACAAAAAATTTCAACTTACATTAATTTAAAATCAGTAACCAGAATTCTACATTTGAAAATATTTTTTCCGTTAAATATTATACTCAGCACGTACATAAGCTGTGCAAAATTACCTATTTTATCCGAAAAAATTTTTGATCAAAAATATATAAGCCATTTTTCACTGTCTGGTGTCACAAAAATGGGTTCACAACCAATGAAATATCTCCATGAAATACAAAAATCTTGTAAATGGAATTCACATGGAATATGAGTTACTTTCATCAGGACACTATATTCTGATTCATTAAAACACAAATAAGGGTATTTGATTGCGACATAAGATTTCAAATTACAATTACAGAAAACAAAACAAGGGTTAAACATTTCAAAATAGTTTTTTTCCAACTTAACTACGTACTCAGCATGTGCATAAGCTATGTAAGATTACTTATTTCACCTGAAAGAAAAAATCTGATCCAAAATATAGAAGTCATTTTTCACTGTTTTGTGTCACACAACAAATGGGTATACATTTAATAAAATACATTCACGAGATACAAATCAACCATTTTTTTCCAAATGGTCAGAGAAATTCATTCCTGTTGGTTACCTGCCGAGCTATTTTCTTTTCTCGAAAGGAACCAAACCTTCATTGGTTCCTTCTTTCCTTTCATCGTCACAAGCCCACGATATTCGAAATGAAACTGAGGATCAAAATTTTCTGGTTTCATCAAATAACTGTAAAAGAAAATTGAAAAGAGTTATTAATTGTTTGATAGAAGCTTTTTGATTGTCGCCCTTTCATAAAAGGCAAGGTCTGTTTTACCATTAAGGAACCATAATTGTAAAACCGGCCCTTGCGATTATTTATGACAAAGTAGCAAAGGCAAAACAAGCACCACAATAAGTGTGCTTGTCTGTGCAATAAAACTCTCATATGTATATCCACACTCTTCGTAATAAATATTGGATCGCAATATGCATTTAACTATAACCATAAATTTATTATTAAATATATATTAATGGATTATTGATGTTTAAGAGAAAAATAATGAATATTACTGAATTTTTTGAGTAACTATTTTTATAATAATTAAGAAAGCAGCACCAAATTCTTTTTAACAAATCCGTTTATATTCACTTATGTCTGACTCTGCGTATGTATGAGTAAGTTTTGTGATGATTGGTGCCTTGCTAACAGAAAAATATCCGTAAAAGGGGTTTACTGGTAAATAATACATAATCTTTTTTTTGTATCTGTCTCCAAGATACAGTGAAATTTTAAACATGAGTTGGAAACGAAAAAGACAACGATGATGAGGAGGGAGAGAATAAGAAAGAAGAGGATACACAGGCTTGAAAAGTTACGTGGAAGCAAGCAGCCGAAAGATCGTCGATTTCGACAGAATTTGGGAACTAATACTCATCCCTGTTAGCACATGTTATGAAGCTTTATTGTATGTTTAAAGGATTTTTAAAACACTAATGACAAATTTGAAAACGGTTAGATATTCAGCTATATGTCGTCACACAGAAAAATGCATGTGATGATATGAACTGTAATTTTAAAATGTTATTGAGTCTTGCTTTATATAATTGAAAAATTACGCGTATATGCTGTACTTCTAAATAATCTGTTTGACGCTGAAAAATAGGAATAGCCGAATTATAGAAACGTATATTCAAGTATCCGAAAAATTCTATTTTCCATCATCGGCGAGGTTTCGTTGTTGCCGGTGAAGAGAGATTATACTGATATTGAATTAAGAGAAATTATTTTGTAAGTAGCTTCCTACAGATGTCTTTTGAATTATTGATCATAACGAAGGAAAACTATCCACAAAATCGTTATAAAATTTTTAAAAGAATTATATTAGATATAATTTGATGCAAGAATCTTTATATTTAAGGTACCAAAATTTTGGATTAATCAAGACAACAAGAATAGCATATACCTGTAAGCATCTTCAGATACATTTATTTTTCCAGATGCGCCTGTCGTCTCAGTTCTGCTAGTAAGATTGACAGTATTCCCAAAGAGACAATAACGCGGCATTCGCTTTCCAATGACACCTGTCACTACTTCTCCACTGTGGATTCCAATTGTAATTTCCTATTGAAGTATTTGAATAAAATGTTTTAAAAAGGAAAATGAAAACAGTTGAAGGTTTGTTCAGTTGAAAGTTTTTAAAATAGTTCTTCTTAATAGAAATTCTTGTTTTAATTAGTGAAAATAAAATCTTCTTTGCTTAAAGCCATCATTAGAAGAAATAATGTCATTTGACTGTGATCACGAAAAGGCAGTGGTGGAATTCGAAACTGTATATATACAAAAAATATTGCGCATTTTTGAAGCAGGTCTACACATTTTTAAATTAATCTTGCATTATTGCGTTTTATCTGGCTTAAAATCCCTTGCTTCAAATTAAGAATTGCTGAATAATTTTTTAAACAATTTTTTAATAATTCAATTTTATTTTAATAATTTAATTGCTGAATGATTTTTTAAACAATTTTTTAATAATTCAATTTTATTTTAATAATTTAATTGCTGAATGATTTTTTAAACAATTTTTTAATAATTTAAATGTAATAATTTAATTGCTGAATAATTTTTTTTTTCGAAAAAATACTTAGTAAAAAGCATTTGTTTATGCTTATTGGCAGAATGAATATCTGAAAGAATATAATATTCAACATAAAGATCATAAACAACAAAACAATGTATTATAAAATAAATAATAAGTAAATGTATAGCTATAAATATTGACTGTAAACAAAAGTGAGATGAAAGTAAAATAAATTTGAAATAAAAAGAAAAGAAAAATTACCAAACTGAGATAGGAATTTTTTTTATTATCTCAAAAATGCTCTTTATTCCAACGTCTTTGTAGAAGAGATATTAAAAGTTCGTGTATAAGTTTGCAGAATAGTATCTTTCCGTATATTCTTCGTAATAACTTCCCTTCCTATAATAAATGCGCAACAAAATGGTTCAAAAATCAAAGAAATATAAATAAAAATAATAAATAAAACGTTTTGAAAATCATATAAATACAAATAAAATGCAGATCCAATTTTTTTATTCTGTATTTTGGTGCTTAAATTAAAAACCTTTGACAGTGTGTCATTGGGTGCCATCTTTGCATGATAATCAACTTACCAGGGGATCTCCTTCTTCAGTCGTCACTTGCTTCGAAAGATCCATGAAATCCAAAGCCAAACGTGCAATGCATTTGGCATGACTTCCACATGGCTCTGGTAAGCCACTGACAGCCATATACTTATCACCAACTGTTTCTACCTTAAAGAAGAGGAGCAAAAATTTAGCATAATTTCTCATCAATTTATTCTTCATTAAATCAACGCTCTCTGAAAGAGAAAAGGGAGGGATTCATGAGACAAAAAAGTTTTAAGATAAAAATGGAAGAAAGCGTACATGTCATTTAGCATTTTGTCACACGTTGTCTTATAGTGTGTTGTGACGTCATATAGCTTCTACTTTCCTGCAAAATACGTGACGGCTTATAAAAAAGAATTTTTGTGACTCATTTGAAATGTACCACATGAGCGTGAATTGACTTCACTGACAAGTAATCAGAAACTGAAAACTAGGCCAATCAGTATAAAAAAGTAGCATGAAATTTAATCTTTTAAAATGAGAAAATAGATTCGTTTCGCATTTTGGCAAAAATAAGAAAATTCAGTGTTCATTGCATGTGAAATTTGTAATGTTTTTTTAGACGCTTGCTGTCATGATGACCGCCTATTATTGGAATCATCTATCTAACTAGAAGAATTCTTCTTTACTATTTCTTAAAGACATTAGAGAAGTGATAATCTAATTAGATAGTTGGTGTGAATCACAGGAGATGAACAC
The DNA here is from genome assembly GCF_947563725.1 of Argiope bruennichi. Classification (NCBI taxonomy): domain Eukaryota; kingdom Metazoa; phylum Arthropoda; class Arachnida; order Araneae; family Araneidae; genus Argiope; species Argiope bruennichi. The sequence continues at coordinate 121,503,018 of NC_079163.1, forward strand.
GACAGCCATTGTGTTAAATTAAAACCTAAATAATTTCCTGTTTATAGTTCCGTTTCTATAAAATATATTTTAATCATATTTGATTCTGGAGTATTTCAAAACCTCGTTGCAAGTAATAATATATTACAAAAAATTGTAACTGCAGATAACTAAAGCAAAAAGGTTTCATCCTTACTGTAAAAAAAAAGATCTTTCTAATAGCACTTTGTTTTGAGATAGCGTATACAATTATTTCTTATAATCTGTATTTCATAGAATTGAATGTACAAACAAGACTGTATTTTTTTAGTCAAACTGACGCGTTATTTCGATTTACTTTATTTGGAAACGATAAAAAAAATTTTTTTTGAAGAATTTAAAAAAAAAAAAAAATAGAGTCGGAATGAAATGCTTGTTTAGGAGAAAATTTAAAGGAAAAATTGAGTTTTTTTTCCCTATTTGGCCTATTGTTTTTTTTAGGAAAGTGCATTCTTAAAATTTTAAATACTTATCTAGACAAAGTAGATACTGTAATGGGTGTATTGGTTCATATAGTATTCCTAGATTTGAATCTTTAAAATCGTATCTAAATAAAGGTCTAGTTTAAAGAAAAATCCTGATGCATTAAATTAATAATCCTGATGCATTCGATTTATGAGATAAATCATTTTTATTTCGGGAAATATAAACTTTACCTTATAAACATTGGGATTTTTCTTTGGATCAGTCAGTACATCAAAAGTGGTGTAGATTTTATTAAGCAGTTCCACTATTTTCCGAGCTCCGGTCGAGTCGGAATTTTTCGAACAATACTGGGTGAAACCAACGATGCCACTGAAGAGAATAGTAACGGCTTCGTATTTCTTAGCTGGTACAGGTCGATGATGACGGAGCTCATTGGCGACCGATGGTGGCAAGATGGAGTAGAGGAGTCTTAAAAAAAAGACAAATGAAGGTAAATATGCACACAATTCATTGACATGAAATAAAAGATCAGCTTGCTTTCCAAAGGTATAAAAATAAAACCAATGCATATATTTGATTATGAAAGGATATGCAAAGTTTTCTTTCATTACTTGATTAATAATCCTATACCAATGATATGATTAATAATCCAAACGGAAATTTTTATTTTCCTTTTCAGAGAAAGTATTGTAATATTCAAAAAATTCGAACTCGAGATTTTAACGAATCTCTAAGTTTTAGAACTCTCTGAATTCGAAAAACAAATTTTTTAGAAAATCTATGTCTATCTGTATGTGACAAAGATAACTCAAAATAGCTTTGAGCTAGACGGATGAAATTTGATATACGATATTTACATCCTATTTATAGATATCTATAAAAAAGAGAAAGCCTAGATTGATAAAATTCGGCACACAGATTTAACATCTATTGTGTAGATATCTTCCTTATTTTGAGCCAAATACAACCAAGGATTAGCCGTCTGTCGGTCTGACTTTGAGAAACATGTAAACATGGTAACTCAAAAATGCAATGACTTAAATAAATCAAATTTGGCGCAGGAATTTGTAACTACAAGCGTAGTTTTATGTATAAATTTGTTTTAATAGGTTGGGGGAAATGTGACTAAAATATAAATTCGATTTTTGGATATATTAACCACATGCTAGGGATGAATCGCCAAATAACTCGCCAACGATGCAAATGACAATTCACTAAACGCATAACAAATTCATTAAAAATTCACTAAATTCAAGCCAAAGATTAACATTTCTTAAATATTGTACGAGTTAACATTTTTATTAGACAATACGTGAGAAAGTTTTGGGGAGACCTCTGCCGCTGGTTTCTTGCTAAACTTTTATATGTGGGGAGCTCTTTATTTAGTTCTCTCTTTCAAAAATGAATGCTCTTTCGTCTTTTCATTAAGTCCAATTTTGTTAATTCTGAATTCATCCAAGGAGGAAAATGTATTCAAAAATAATTTGTTTAAGTTTGAAGAATTTGAGCGTGTTCAAACACTGTTAAAGTAATAATTTAGTGTGACTGTTAGTTTGTTTTCGAAATGATCCGAAGGCGGGTTTATTTTAATTATATTAACGTAAAACATATTTATGTTTGGTATAAAACATTTTTATCCTTTAAAGCAAACATTCAAAAAAAAAAAAAAAAAAAAACTTTAAAACTCTCAGAAGCAGAATACAATAATTATTTTTAACATAAATATTTTTATAAGTAAAATTTTAGGAATCAATATCATGAAAATTATATTTTTGCTTATATTCTAATTTGTAAAACTTTTTGTTGTATATTAAATTTCATATTGACAATTTTCAGATTTTTAGACTAGTTCTCTCTCTCTCTCTATATATATATATATGTGTGTGTGTGTTTAAACGAAACGTTATTTGAAAAAAAGTAGACTAGTTATCTTTTAAATATTTTCTTTATTTAGTTCATTTGTTTTCATTTAAAAAGTTTCATCTTTGAGACAATTAGATAGTTTTTGCCAAATAACCATGACTAGGAGCCTGAGTAGCTTTCTCTCATCGTCAATACCAAGACAGGAAAAGAGATCCAGAAAACAGAATCAACCCTTGTATCATTTTAAAAACGGCTTTTTCTCCAAATATAGCTGACCCAGATGTGTGATTTCAACATGATATAGAAGTTCGGCGATGGGCAGTTAAAGCTACCGAAATTTAAAGGGAACCATAACTTGTAGAGAAAACCAGAAGATAGTAAACAAACAAAAAAAAGTGCTTTTTAATTTTGAATTTTAGTGATTTTTAGTGAATTTTAATTAAAAATCATCACACCACACAGAAGAAGACAATCACTCCCTCCCTCCGTCACACACACACACACACACACACACACACACACACACACACACACACACACACACACACACACACACACACACACACACACACACACACACACACACACACACACACACACACACACACACACAGATAATACGATGATACGTTATTTTTGGGAATATTTACTTGTCAGTCTTCTTTTTCTCATCTTCTAATTCTCGGTATGTATTCTGGAGCTTATCGGTCAGAATTTCCAAATTTTTCGTCAGCTTGTACTCTGCAACAAAATGTTCAGACAGCAAAACCAGATCCCTCGTAGCATCATGGAGTGGGATATCGCTTAAGTAGAGACCTCTTCGGTTAAGATCATCCAAATTCAGAACACTCGGAGAACACAGGAACAGCATATAATCAGTTTCAGGAATATAAAGCATTTGTCCTTTAAGTCTCATGCTAAAAAAAAAAGAGAGAGAAGATGTTTTTGAAATCTAAAACGATTAGGTCGAGAACAATGGTAGAATTTATTGTAGCTAAGGATGTTAAAAAATCAGGGATATTTTATTAGGAACAAATTACTTTACCCCTGGTCATTGTTTTCTTTATCCGAAGTTTTTAAAACAAACACAGTGTTGATGTGAGCTAAGATGTTGTTGAAGGTGAAGCTCACATGAGGTCGAACCAATTGGAACAGGTCGTTCACTTGACAAGTTGGGTGCGTAAGAGCTGGCAGAACTCTTGCCACAGACGTTCCAGCCTGCCTGACGAAATGCTCGCGGTCAAACATGATGTGGAAAGGAAAAGCTCTGCAAAAAGTAGCTGGACTGATTTTGTTTTCTTTTGACAGTGCTTCAAATTCTTCCGTGTCTTGATCAGCTTGACTTTTAGCTGCATTCCGATCAGTGATTGCAAATTGAACATGATCACAAGTGACACTCTTTTGTTGCACCACTTCTACTTCTACTTCGGTGTTATGCAACTTAGAAGCGACAGCCTAAAGCAATAGAAGAATTTTAGCAGATTTTAGTAGACTTTCGGGTGTAAATAAATTAGAAGGTTTTTACAGATCACTATCACCTTATAAAGCTTAGTTTTATAAAATGGTAACTTAAGAGTTAGTAGAATGTGTTAAGAACAGATGAATCAATAAAAGTTTGGAAAATAACAGAATTTGAGTTCCCGGAAAGGATGATGAGAATTCTAATAAATTCTATCTATTATTCATTATTTGGAGTTCAGATACTCGTGTTTTAAATATGAAATATAAGTTTATTATTAATTAACTTATTGTATAGTAAATCAAGTAAACATACAAAACTGGCCTTATCTTAATATTATAGTACATGCACGGCAATGCTATAATGTAATAATACACCTGGTAACAAAGGAAGCATTAGTTCAATTATTTGTCCTTATTCGGAAAATTTTCTTCTACTTACTTTTCTTAAATTAATTCGTTTTTAATATATCATACTATTTTTTTTAACTTTAGGTTTTAAAAATTCATTTCGTAATATATTAAGAGATTCCTTCTTTTCTTACTCGAAGTTCATTGTGCATTTATTTTCGAATACTAAATGAATAGTATAACACTAAAAAACAGAACCAAAAGCTCGCTTCACTTTTATTAATGTAAAATTATCAAATAAATTATTGCCACTGTCGAGTTTTATTACTCCTTTAACTATTCTGAACGTAGTAAATAATTTTTTAAAAATGAATTTATTCACTGCGAACACTATTTTGACTCTTTTACTTAAAAAATTTACATAATTATTTTAATTATTGCAAATAAAAAACTTTAATCCATGTCTCACCTTTACTAAACCGATCACAATGGGTTCTAAACCAGCTCTTTCCGAATAATAGTGCAAGATCAAAGTCCCATCTTCAGGCCTTTCCGTGCATCGGAAAGAAGGAGCTCGCATTCCCGGATAAATGGTCGCCAAATGATCATGAAGGGCATCCAAATTTTGAAGGAAATCTCTTGGTGTGGCTCCCAATACTTTTAAAATTCGATCGTAACCAGATTCTTGACAAAAATCGAAAAACATCCGGCCGAAAAGCTCGAGAATATCAGCAGCTTTGATCCCTAAAGTGAGAAAAATGAGTTTAAAGTAAACCCCAAAACTGCAGTGTGTCGGTTTTTTTATTATAAAAAAAAAAACTCAAACAAAAAGTTTATAAAATCCATTTTTCTTATATTAAAATTGGCTAAAACGAAACTATTGGCTAAGTAATTAAATGCAATTTCTAGATTGCTTTCTTGTAATGTTTTCATTGCGTTCCTTAGTTCTTTTTTTAATTGCCTTCCTTTTTTTATGAACATCACAGGTTTTTTTTTATATTTAGTGATAATAATTCAATTTTTCATAAATTAAATTCATGATTTCTAAAGTTCTAAGTAAGTTCCCAAAAACTTTACTAAGAGTTTAATCTACAACTATCTTGCTATTAAAATCTATCTTGCTAGAATACAGTTCTCTCTAAATGAGCAAGGGAAATTTACTGAGGGGCCCAACTGTGCTAGGAAGAATGCAAAATAATTTCTAAGCTTTTCTTAGATCTTAATAACTAATCATCTCATTCATGATATTTTATTTCGTCGACTAATAATCATGTTTTGGCAGCGACAGAAGCATAAGTATGTACTAGCTAATCATAACTGCATTATGTGTATAAATTAAAATGAACTAAGCAAATAAAATATTAGTGAAATTATAAACAGCTTTTAAACTGCAAAATTGAATTTCTTTTTGAATTTTGTTTTAAGCAAAGGATATTTTTTGTAAAATTCCAGCTTCCGGATATATGGATCCTTTTAAAGCTATATCTTGATAATCAATGTTAAGATTTTTTTTTCAGTTTGAAACATTTCACAAATAAATGCTCATGAGAAATGAATATTTTTGAAGCAATACTGTAGTTTGTTATTTTAATTTCTTTGTATTTTTAAACATATCTTTCACCCTTCTTTCTATAATGTAGATCGAAACGATTTTCGGATTGAAGGATTTGCTTTGTACATAATATTTGGTTCACCAAATTTTATTTCGATATCACTATTTGTATTTTATTCAGCATTGAAACATTATTTTGAATTTCATTCATTTTTATACATATTAAATTAATAATCGATCATTCTCATAAAATTTACAAATTAACATGTGGATATTTGAATCTAAAAAAAATGTGAATATTTCATGAATACCACTGAATATCGTGTCAAGAAAAATAATAACATTCAAAGAAATTAAAAACAAATGACAATTGGCATCATTCCCATATTCAAACAGAGTCTGTAGAATGATATTTTCTATGAATGGTACTTACCGAGACATTTTTCAGCTGCAAAAACAAGTTGGTAGGTGATTTCATCCTCATAAATAATGCGGACTAAAAATTGTCCCTCCATTACAACATCCGCTTCTTCCCTAGAAAGAAGAAAAATGTTTGAATAGTTTTCTATCGTATATATTTGAATTGAAAACCGATAATATTCCTGAATACTTTTTTCCCAGAAACCTACAATAAAAACCTCGATGTTCAGATAAAGACGTTGCCAATCAAGATCATAGGTCACTATCGTTGCCCAAAACAAGTTCTGTGTTGCGGTTTGTTGGGATCTGTTCCTGGAACTTCTTCATATACCAAAGAATATTTTCAATTGAATACTTATTTCAAAATAATAAGAGACGAATAAAAAATAATACTATAATATATATATATTTCTCATAGAATGTCTTTATTCTATAGAATCAGTTTTTTTAACTTTAAAAGTAATTCGACCAAGAAACTATAATCCAAGTAAATATTGAAATAGAATGTTTAAGGATTAACAATATTATACAAATGTATCAAATATTCATATTTCCCCCTTTTTTTCTAGAAAACCATCTTTTTTACTTGTATTTATTTTCGATTAAAATCATAAATATGCATTTAAATTTTATGAGTCCTTTTTTCCACTAGGGAATTCTTTTACTCTGTCAATAATATTTCTGAAATATATGAAAAACGTTTCAAGTATTTCTATTTGTTTTTAGATCTTAATTTTTTTCCTCGTTTATTTTATAGTTTTTTCCTACTTTATTTTTTAAAAATAACACAACCATAAAAAAGTTATAACCAAAGCTGTTTAGCTTTATAAAAAATGCACACATTTTTACAAATTCTACAAATAAAGTGTTACAATCTCTAAACGTATTACGAAAACTGTTAAAGGAATTTAAAAGTTCCCACACATTTGCAATGATAAGCAAGAATTTTTAAATAGACTTATTTCCTGCATAAGTGTTTCCCAAATAAAAATAGTTTGTTCAGAAATATATATTAAAATGGAAGATATGGCCACAAAACTGGAAAATATATGATGATTGGAATTTGTTACCCCGATAGCATTGACTTTTAAAAACAACAGTTTGTTAAAATGAATGAAGACCATTTCTTGTTTCCTTTTATAAAAGAGCACAGAATGGTGTTTTGATTTCTCGAGAAACTCATGAAAAGCACTTAAATTCCAAAGCTTCGTCCTTAAATAGGTAAAAAGAAATTCTTTCGCCATTAAACTTGTTTTGAAAATTTGACAACACAAAATGGCTTTTATGAATCATTTTATTTTAATGAGCTCAGAGTTTAGAGAGAAGTCCTTCTTTTTATGTGAAATTTGCAACACTGCTTCCAAGCATTATTTGAGGATGATGAGATCGGCTTCATTTAAATGTTTTCTACCATTTTTTTCTTCCTTGGCAAAAGTCAATTTAAAACTTGGAGAAAGCTGTTCAAAACAGTCATTTTGAAATCGTAGTGCTTGTATAGTTGAAAGAGAAACATCTTTCCATTTTCATATACATAAACTAAAAAAAAAAAAATGTTTATATTTTTCAAAATGTTTTTCTTTTAAATTTATTTAAAAAGCTTAAGATTAAGAAGTTATCTAAGATGTTTTTCTGAGCAGAGAAAATTTTATCTTCATAAATATTCAATTTTATTCCTATGATTTGAACAATTTTTAAATTATTATGTTAAATATTTTATTGTTAGGCAAAGAACTGACTCATTTATTGTGGCAGTAAATAGTTTGTTAAATGTAAATATAGTTTAAAAAAACGGGCAGCATATTTCTTTCAATGGATATTAATAATTTACTTACTTAATTTTTTCCCACATTTCTTCTCCAAAATTGCGCACGATGAGTAGTTCAAGAGCATGATTGACGAATCCATACTGTAAAAGACGTTTTAGCTCATTTATTTTGCATGATATATACATAGTTAATCTAATGAAATCTATATATGTATGTTACCGTCAGTGGGATTAATTGGTTAGTATTAATTATTAATAATAACCGATTAATTGCATTGCGGATCACACACACACACACACACACACACACACACACACACACACACACACACACACACACACACACACACACACACACACACACACACACACACACACACACACACACAGAGAGAGAGAGAGAGAGAGAGAAAGAGAATTTCGGAATGGTCTAGCAAAGTGCATTACTGAACTTCAAAAAATATCTTTTGACCAGAATTTAAGAGTCTCAAATAATGATATTTTTTCTTCGTAATTTTTCCTAGTCAATTTCTCTTAAAACTTTTTTTCATTATAACTTCTTTCCATTTATTATCGTTATCTCCATCGCATTCACTCCAAAAGTTCTTAGCTATCACCTGGAGGCACTCACAGCATTCGCCGAAATATCGTTATTTGGTACGGAGTAAACATCCAATTTTCGTACACATAAACATGACCACCGCAATTTTTTTTATTTTAAATTCTATGACAAGTTTCTCAATGTTCAGTAAATTTGATTTGTTACTTTTCCATAACTATGGAATTTCCAAATATTATTGTGATTGAATGAGGAATAAACCACTTGTTTTTAAAAAAGGCAAATAATGAAGAACGTATTTAAGTCTTTCATTTTTTTCCTTTATATACAAGGTGTTCTAAGAATGTATGTTCACTTTAAATAATTATTATATTAATAAATAATAGAACATATTAAAGTTGAACAATGCGGTTGATATTTGTAACAATGCGGCTAACTTTTTCCTTTATCGCATCTGAATATGTAAACAAAACTTATTTCAGTATTTCCTCTTCCAAAAAGACATAACACGTTCATAATTTTTATGGAAGGGTTAGGAATTTAATTTAAATCGTAATATTAATTCGCTAAAATCATTATCTTTTTTTTTAAAAAATGAAAAACTTTAATATTTATTTCTGGCAGAATTATTATTTTTATACATTCTGAATTTGTATTATTTTAACTGTTAAACGTCTTTGGGGCAAGTATACAAAACATTTTAAAACATGTTATTAGATTCAAGGAAAAATATAATTTATTTATAAAGTATGCCTAAAATCATAAAAATATATTTTTGTTTCCAAATTTTGAAGTCCTCCAATATTCAAACTATATATCATCAACACAGTGATTCTATTGCCTATGCAAAGCATTTTAGCTTTCATTTAATAAGTCCGCTGTTTATCTGCACTTCTTTCTTTTTTTCATTCGTGCAAGTTTTATTCAGAGTTGAATGCGATACTTAAATTAATTAACTAAGTTAAAAGAAAATGGAGTGTTTAAACACAATTTTTAATTTATTTTACTGAGACTTTACCTATTTAAATTATATTTATTGCTTTAATTTCTTTTATTCAGTTTGGTTAGAAATTGCTTGAAAAAAATTTGTGTTGTTCACAAATACAATACTTTTGATTACTAGAAATATGCTTCTATCTGCCAGAAGATTGCACAGAATATTGTATCAAAAGAACATGTTTCATTCTATATTTACTAGTATTCTGTAAAAAATTTCACAGAAGTTATCATAAGTTTGTTAATTGGATTCCAAGAATTTAAGTTATAAAAATGTATTTGACTCAGCCTTGATAGACATAATAATTTTTGATATTTATTTACTGCAAAACGAAGGAAAAACTCTTTTTAAAAACTACTTGATATTTCTCTGGAGAAGATTTTAAAAAAATCAAGCATTTAGATATTACTGGAGAAGAAATTAAAAGAACAAGTGCTAATCACATGTTCATTTATATTTGTGAAGAGATGAGGATTGATAGTTGAAAGGAAATGCATAATAAACTAATAAATATAAATACCTAAAATATAAATTTTCTAAAATAATAGTTTTTACATCAATTAAAATTAAAATAACTCATAATAGTTGCATAAACAGAATACAGAAATGTATTCAAGAAACTAATACACAAACACACACATACAAAAATATTCAAACTTTACAATACTTTCCTATAATTAATTATTTTTGCTAATCTGAAGTCATATTTATAATATAGGTTTCTAACTATGTGAAAAGTTTTTGAAATAAAACCAAGAGTTACAATAAGTGCATAAAAATAAAAATGAATTAAAAAAAATTAAGTATTTATAACTTGAAAAATGTTAAAAAAAATAATTAATTATTATTAATAATCCAAATGTTTCATAAAAAAAACCCCATCATTTTTCTTTTGCATTATTTTTTTCTTATAAATATTCCAGAAGTTTTTATAGGAGTGACTAAAAAAAAAAATTCTTTCTAAGAATTAGCTTGTTTTAGAACAGCGTGAAAGAATATTTTCTCTTTAGATAGAAAAAAACTGCCACGAAAAAAAGGAGGAAAAAGAGAAAGAAACCTGCGGAGCGAAAAGTTTTGAACAGTCATTTTCCATTTTCATTTAGTGACTAGGTTTGAATACAGTTCATAGTTTTGAAATCAAAAGGATTAAATATGAAAAAAAAAAAAAAATTATCTGAAGTAAAAGGGGAAAAATCACTTACCATCTCTAACAGAATAAAAGAAAAAATTAAACTTTCCGCTTGAGCTGATAAGAAATGAAATCTTCTGATCTAAGTGAATATTCGGATGAGCTTCATGGAAAGGAAACTCTGCTCTACTGAAAGATGAGCAGCGCGCAATTCTCCTTTCAGGATGCTCTTCGTATTCACTGTATTGATCTTTTGCGACTAGCGACATCTACTGAGCGGAAAACAAACAAGAAAAAATTTGTTGCAATATTTATGATAAAACTTTAAATTTATATCTAAATTATATCTAATCTTTTTATATTTTAAATTTATATCTAAATCTTTATATGTAAATTATTTAATTTTATTTTTATAAAAATTTAAATTTATATCATACAACATGATAAAATATCCACAAAGAAAAAGCAGTCTTAGAATAAACTAAATTTTCAAAAATTAATAACTCTGTTTTTGTGTGAATGAAGAAGAGTAAGTTATGAGATGCTTTTGGAAAGGGAGTTGGAAAATCTTAAAGAGTCGCATTTCCATTAAAAAATCGGAAAAAAAGAAGAAAAATATTTTATGCACTTTAAAAATTAATAAAAAATAATAAAGATAAACCCATTGCAGCAAAAAGACCGAAGTGATATTTCAAATAGTAAATGAAATTTCTTAAAATGAAATAAGTATGTAGTCTGCATCATCTTTAACTTGATATGTTACTGAATAAATGAAAAATAAAATACAGCAAAAACATAATACAAATGAATACTTTTAAACGAAAAAAATTATTCTTTTCATACTTTTATTGGTACCCATTCTACAAATTAGAAAATAAATAAAGTAAATATAATCGTATTTTGAGTCTCATGTTTCAGAAGGAAGCCTTAATTTGCATTATTTTCTCCTTAGTTTTGTGCAGGCGCGAGGTAAATTTCTGGTTCACGCATTTTAAATTCAGGCAAAGTGATAGTGGTTGATGTGAAACTATTTAAAAAAGAGTTGATAAAATGATTCTTAAAATTTTTTAGATTTAATGATGGAGGAATCGTGATCATTCATCTTAAAGTATCATTAAGTTTCGGTATTTTTATTTATTTAGGCAGCCATATTGAAAGATGATAAATAAAAAATATTCCACATCGTACAAAATAGCTATTTCAGGGTGAGTAATTTTTCTATACGAATGAAATAATCGAATTTATTTATATATTTTATAAATAACAAACTTGTAACTAGAGGATAATAGATGAAACCTTCGTAATTTTTGAATGCCAAAAGGCTTTATCTATTTTTAAATTTTAAAAATAACATTTCTGCTTTAGAGAAGAACGGATTTTTTTAATGGAACTCTGAAACACAAGAGTAGTAATAAAGGAGTGTGTGTGTGTGTGTGTTGGCACTTTACAGAAACTGGCTGTTAAATCTACAGCTGCCATGTTTAGCACGGAAATGCCTTGGTGAGTAGGAAAGCGCATTTCGGAGCGATTCTTTTTAATTTTAAGAAATTAAATTAAAACAACATTTTGAAGTTTTTCTAGCATAACTGCTTTAAATGTACCAAAATAAATTTTTATTGTCTTAAAGTCCAATTTAGTACCTCTTCAATGATATTAAAGTAGTTGCTGCATGGGTTTTTTTTTGTTTTTAATTAATTTTTTTTGACAAAAAAGAGTTTGAGAGTCAAGAAAAATATTTCATCTTGAACTTTTTGTTTGTTGGTGATGAAGCTATGCAGAACGGTTTGTTCACATGGTGTTTTGTTTAAATGTGCTTTTAATAAACATTTTAAAATTGTGATTTAATTACAGTCAAGGTTTAATTTCTCAAGTAAGCAATTATGAATATTTTTAAAAATGTTTCGATTTTCAAAAACCGCTGCTTTTCATTTAATATTATTGCATGTATAAAAATACCGTCAGAATGATTAAAAAAAATTTAATGAATAATCCTCTGAGATATTAGATTTGAAAACTATTCTGTAGTACATATAAAACTTCAAAGTTGAACAATTTTACGTCCTGTCTTTTTAATTTTAATAAATGTGTTTTTGTTTCAGCAAGCATATTATTGGATTAGTTCAAGTTTAATAATTTACATTTTAAATTAAGGCTAAAAACTTTAGGTGAAATGACAGGAAGATCACAGCGCAATGAACAGAAGAAACTTCTAAAATAGTGAGTGTTCTATCAAAATTTGAAGTAAAAAAATGTGAAGAGTAAATCTTTTACAGCAAATTGCATAAAAATTTAGTTTTAAATTTGGCTATCATAATCCCTTCTGAGCCAGTTGGTTGCCAAAGGCGGTGAGTAAATAAATAAAGAATAAAAAGTACAGAAGAATAAAAAAGATAAGACAAAATCTATAATAGATAATTTGTTTGTGAAGTTTGAAAATAAATTCATTCGAAAGAAAACTATATAAAATATTTTAACTACATTAAAACTTATACATTATTTTTTAATTTCTGCATTAGACGCGAAGTTATTTTGTGCATTTCAAATTCTAAAAATATTAAATATTGCTTGAAATCTCTATTTTCTTTAAATTGTTAAAAGAATAGATAAAGTATCAAAAAATAAGTATCAATTCACCGTTCAAAGCTATTTCTTGCTTTTAAATGTTTTCTTGTAGAGTATCATTATAGCCCCAGTAAAACCTATTATTGATAGTTCAATGGAGAATTAAAATAATTTGCAGTGAATTAAACATTCAAAATCATTTAAAACAGAAAAATTATAATTTAAAATTATAGCCGAAAACCTTTAAACACAGTTAATACATAAGTATCAGGAAAATGAATATGCATTTCATAAACCTTTTTTACTATCGAACCGAAACCAAAATTTAACAATAATTACAAATGAAGTTAAAGATAACATACTAAATATTTAATGCATTCTGTTTTCGAAATAGCGCATCTACATGAAAGTGCCGATTAGCAGATCAACTCCTTGACTGATGTGATTCAAAATTTGATACGTACCTACACTTTAAATGTTAAATCTGTATACCAAATTTCATCTATCCAGCTCTCCTCGTTTTGCAGTTAGTATAGTAAATTATATTCTGAAAGGCACGATATACATTCTTCTTCTGAATGAATTTCATCCAAAATCTAACAGAAATTCTTGAAAAATTTGCTGTAAATTTTTGATTTGGTTTCATACGTATAGTTCAAAGCGATTTTAAATTCTCGTCTTCACAGAAAGACATAATTCCAAAAGTGCGATCAGACTTAAGGAGGTCTGAAACTCGTAGACTCTTCAAAATCTAGAGTTTGAATTTTTTTGAAAATAATAAAATTTTTTCTTCTTCATACACGAGGAAGCAAAATAGATAGTATTTGTATGCTTTCACACACTTGAATAGAGCCCGTGAAATTTTAAAAACCTAGAGAATAACAGTGTCAAAAACTTACCTTCTCATAAATACAACTGACTGAATTCTGCTTTCTTTGTAATGGCTCCCAGGACATTTATTCCTTTTCACTTTTATATTTTTACGTCACTGGCCAGGTGGCAACGATTGAGTTTCAATGGATGACGAGTACATTCAATTCAGTCCTATCCAAAGTTTAAAAAAGAGCAAAAATCGACCAGGGAACGAAACGAAATCCGAATTCTCTGTTTTCTTTCATGCCTGAAAACCGAAAGTCCGAGGAACAAAACGGCAGTTTCCTTTGACGGACAGGCGCCCAGCCATTTTCGTACCCCTAGGCAGTCGTTTAAAAAGATGTAACAGCAAATTCGTCTGTAACAAACTGTCCAACTATTCAAAAAGTTATCGCTAAAATCTATACTAGGAGGGTCTTGAGAGAGATTTCTTGGTGTAAAATGTTATTGAACGAGAATATTTAATATTTTATGGTTCGTACAGCACCTAAGCTATTATTACCTTTACAGATGAACTATTTTCTGTCGTAATAATATTTATACTAGCGAGTTTTTAAACATTTTCAAATATCCTCTGATTCGGGATTCGAAAGTAAAAAGGCCGGAATTCCATTAAAATGCGGAATAAATTTGGAACAGCAATCGATTTAATTCAGTATATAGTAATAGAGGGAATTCTACAATAAAGGAAATATGATTCTATTAAACGACTGGTTTTGCATTTAGATTCATTAATTTAAAAAAATGGGAACTTGGTTTGTCAAACTAGCATTTAGATTTTCAATTGCTGCATACAGTAAGTCACGAATCTATAAGAAATGACTCCCAGGGCAATTGCTAAAATGATGCTTCTCACCTCATTTAAATAAGAAAGCTTTAAATTCTCAGGTTTAATTCTATCATGGATGAAAATGTGCAATCGATATTCACTCATGTTCTGAAATTTTGTGCGATGAATGATAGCTCCCAAAGAAAATAAAATATTTTAATAAATTTAGAGACCTTAATTGCCACTTAATATATCGATTAAGTTAAAAATATTTTCACAGAGGAGTGCTTTTTGTTTATTAATTGGAGAAATATTAATTTTCATTACATTAATAACTATGAAATTTATTGAAGACCAAAAATATAACAAATATTCAAAATAGGAAGTTTTAAGCTCACTCTTATTAGTGTTGCATGAAATAGGAAATAGTGTTTTTTAAATTAAAAAATCAAGCAACAATATAAAGAAATATAACATATTCCATTCAACAGAGAGAAATTATGGATATTCATTGAAAATTAAAATGTATTATAGATATAATTAAAATTACAATTTATTTAGAGTTATTTTGATTTGAATTTTAAGATTTTGTTTTGTCATTCTTAATTTTGATAAAAAAACCCAGTTAAGTTTTGTTGTTTTAAGTTGTTAGTTTAAGGAAATTTTCTTCACAATGGAATTTTCGATAGCTGTTTAGAATATACATATAAACTTAAAATAAGCCAACAAATTTGGTATGGGGGTTTGCGTACGGTGTGTCAATGCTGAATGACTGCATTTGAACTCTGCATAAGACTTCCGTATTTTGCTATCTTTTTTAATCTAAATGAGCGTCATGACGAAATAAATCTAAAATCTGGATGTTGATAAATATAAAAAACTAAAAAAAGGTTTTGTTAGTGTATTAAAAAAGAAAGATAACTCCCCCAAAAAATCTGCAGATCAAAGAAAAAATCTTAAGTGTGGGGTACAAAAACCGATTGAGTTTTCTGAGTTAGATTTTTTAATACACTTGAGTTTAATACACTTGAATACACTTGAGTTTAATACAATTGAGATTGAGTTAACAAGAACACAAGAAATAATTTGACATAAAACAAAAACAGTAAGAAGAAACAAAGCAGTTTCTTCTTACTGTTTTTGTTTTATGTCAAATTATTTCTTGTGTTCTTGTTATCAAATAATTTTATTTCAAATCAATAGCATTCAGTTGGAAAAGCACAACTGCATTACATACAGATAAACAGCATATAAACAAAAACAAAGAAAACATATTCCTGAATTAGTCATTTCCTGTCCTAATGCTTTCTGGTACTTTATTAAGCTATTAACTGGTTATATAACCTTCGAATAGGTGCTATAAATCTTGATTTTATTCGCGTCCCCAGGGTCACTTTGATTTTTATTTTGCAATAAATACTATGTTTTTTGTCTAAGACTTCAGGGATTTTTACATTGATGCAAAATTCGGCAATTTACATGCATCTGTATTAACTATAAAACAAGTGTACATCACTTTATTCACTGCAGAAAAAGTGTACAAGAAGCTGATAATAGTCAATAAAATAATACAATGCAATTACCGTTAATGTGTATATACAAAGATTTTAAATATTATCCTTGAAGTTATGAATAGCTGATATTTTGGTATTGTAAATATGTAATAAAATAGGAATCATCGTTTGGCTGTTGAAGATTTTGAGTAATCAAATGTGAATTGTTATAATGTACAACACTTCGTAAGATTTAGAAAAGAAAGATAAATGAACATAATAGAAAAAAGGGAAATCACCCTCAAACAGAATCTGAAATTTGATACACAATTAAATATAATTTGGGTAAAACTTTTGAATTGTATTTATAGCGTAAAGTATTGGGAAGGAAAATGGAAATTTTCTACTTTATTAATGAACAATTAATTTAGGATAAAAAGCGTCATAGTTTTTTTTATTCTCTGCATTGGATTTCTTGCTACGCAATTAATTATTTTCTTTTCAGAGGTTAGAGAAGTTATAATGACTATCATAACTTTAACCAAAAAAGCATAAACTTCACATTATTTGAGCAATTTAATCTTGGAAAAAATATAAGCAAAAACTTTTAAAAAGTATAAAGAAAATAATGTCAACAAAATAAAAATTAAGAAAATAATGTTCATTAGGTTAGAATAAAAATATCTTTATAAAAATAAAAGTATTAAAAATAATTTTATTTTAAAAATAACTTTTCCTCATGCTAACATCGAAACTTGATAGTGATTACAATGGCTTATTTTTGTATTATATTTTATAAAATACTATTTTTATATAAAAGTACTTAGAAATTTACTGTTGCTTGCAATCAAAGAAACAGAATTTAAAAGAATCTCTTAATATTCTCATCTGTCCTATTCTATTCTATTGTAATGAACATACCATAATATTTAGGAAAACATTTTAGGTAGATTCTTAAAAGATGACTTTTTATTGCAATGGTTTTTATAGCAAGACTTCGGGAAAATTTCTTCACTTCTTCACCGAACATGGTCCCTAGAGCCTCAAACCCCAATTCGTTGAAAAGTTTATATATATATATATATATATATATATATATATATAAAGAGAGAGAGAGAGAGAGAGAGAACAATATCTCTTAATATAATTTAAATCTAAATTAATTTTCTAATTTTTATCTTATTCCATATTAACTTCATTCTAATATGTCCTCTTATTTCCTGATCCAATTCCACCTTTTTTTTATTTAATTAACGCTACACGCTCTCTGTAAAACTGCTTTAATCAGAAGTTTTAATTCACGCTCCGAGTGAAGAGATAAAAATCTGTAATGTTTGCAACATTCTTTTAAAGATAACTATATTTCCCTTTCCAAAATACACACCTGTCAAAGAAATCCTTATCAAAATTTCATTATAAAATCACTGAGGGAAAAATTTCTGTCGATCTTTTGCAATTGTATCGGGATGTGAACGGACGTCAGCTTCATCTTCGCATGTACATAATATGCCTCCCGGATGGAATAAATCGAAGTTAAAAATTTTCGAAAGCCTCTTCTATTCGGCCACACAACTGCTTAAAAAGTGTGTTTACACACACACACACGCAAACACATTATCTTGTAAACAGGATAACTATAATAATTTTGTTTGGATTTTAACTAGTTTGAAATATGTTGTTAGAAATGTCAAAAACTATGACGTGTTCGTAAATAGCTCATTTAGCTCAAAGAGAGTGGAAATGGTAGGGTGGGGGGCAGAAGTTTCATTTCTTTATAACTTTCTTAATATTGAAGATAGAAAAATAAATCCAATTAGCCAAATTTGAGCCTTATTAAGAAAAACAATTTTAGTATTTAAAGCTTTTCGATAGTTGCAATATCTTACAGGTTAAGAGTTGAAAAGTGATTTTCTCGAACTGATTTTGACTGTTTTGAACATCAACAATTTATGTTGCCAGATAGTAGATATAACGGAATATACCCTTGCCTTTCAACTTGCCTAGAGGAATTTTTAAAAAATAAAAACAGCTAATTAGGATATTTTCGGGAAAAATTTGGGTAATTAATGTAATTTTTAGGTCCAATTCATGGAATTCGAATGATATGGAATTCATGGGATTTCATATTTACGTATAAAAATACATAATTACAGAAATCTTTAGAACTTTTTTAAGATTTAACGATTTTTTAAGATTTAATTTTTTTCTTTTGTTCTATTTACATATTTGAGTATTCAGTCACAAGTATAAAAATTTCCCTCCTAATGCTAATAACTTTCAGAATTCATTTTTTCTTAACCTTTAATCTTAAAGGAACAGAGTTTCTGTTGAGTTCTTTTCTATGTTTTAATAGTTTTGGAGACATCATTTGATTTCAGTGGCAGTAAGACTCGTTTTTCAGGGCTATCTTTTACAATCTTTGCTTTAACTTTTGGCCCTAATTTTTATATGTTACTATTCTTCGCTGAACTTTAGCAAAATGCGCACATTTTCACAAGATATTTCTGTTGAAATCATTGGTGTATTTAAACTCATAAGACTATGTCAGAATTTGTGTGACACACATGCAATGATTGAAACATGAAGAATATTTGGATAAATCATCGGCCTGTCAGTTGAACTCATCAAAAGTTAGAAGGTTATTATTCAAAGTAATAAAATTTATAACATTGAATTCTCCCATGATATTATTTGGAGTCATATTTAGCAAGAAAATTTAGCCAATCATATATAACAAGGTTACCATTATTATTTGATATTAATATCCAGTTATTTATTGCCTGGTTGTAATGTTCCAAATGGGCTAAATACATCCTTATCGGACGGATGCGTTCCACTATTGCTATGAAGTTGAAATATCATGATAACCATACCATTTTTTCATTTCAATGACAGGAATAATTATAGGAGTTACATGAGTGAGAAACAATAACATTGCAGGTATTTCAGCGCTTGGGTGGATATGACGGATAAGGTGCTTAAATAATTGAAGAAAAATAGTCTTGTAAAATAACCTAATGATCGATAAGTAAACTAAAAGTCTAAAAGCTATCTTGTAAGAAAATAATTGTAGACGAAAAGTATTCTAAAGATAGAGTCATTTAAAATTAAGATATTGCGTGATATAGTATATGATATAATAGACTGAAATAATTCAGAAATAGGTTAATTGAACTTTCTTTCAAGAGTAAACTTCTGATTCACAGAGAAATGAAAACAGAAAATTTACTTCCGCCCCCCAAAAGATATATACCTTCCCGGATTTACAATTTTTTTTCCAATCTTTAATTGGAATTAAAATCTCTTGAAATATATCATATGATCAAGGGTCAAATAAAGATGGGATACACAAATTATCATCCACCTCACAATCAGAGAAAGTGATCTCGGATGAAATATCTTTAGAAATAAGAAAAATTGTACCTCTGACCTGGTAAAAGGAACAACACATCATGGTGGTCAATGTTACAACATGGTACAGTTTCACATTTAAACCTCAATAACTAATTTTTGGTTACGAATAGAAAAATCGGAGTATGCACAAAATAAGATTGTTGGTCGGTCCATAGTATGCATACACTAATATCATTTCTTAATTGTATAAAAAAATTCTATGAAACAGAAGGTTATGTTTGTAATATTTACTTTTTAATAGTGAATCAGATAAACATCTTTATTTAACAAGGTAAAAATTTCTTGAAAATAGCAACAAGTTAAATTAAGTAACTAATAGTTAATTTTTGTAATAAACACAAATACTTTCAAAATGTGCCACTTGTTGCCAACATAGACAGAAGTGGTCAAAAGTACGACACTCTTCCCTATATTATCATCAAAGTTTTTATCTTTGACATGAACAAACATGACGGATACAAACTCAAGATCCTGTCCTTGCCTATTGCTTGTGGATTTACTTCTACAAAGAACGATTGCCACTCATCATTAGATCGAGTTTTACCACCCTCGCATCATGAAAAATGGACTTTATTATGACATGTTCCCCAAAAAGAAGTTATTAACCCCTATTTTTGTGATCACCCTCCTGCGGAGGGCAAATCTGAGCAAAATCAATTAACCTATGCACGTTATTTAGTCCTCCCAAAAATTACAAAAGTTACATTTCTTCTGTTTATCAGATCAATAATGATTTATGACAAAAAAGAAAATACAACATTTGTAATATTGATTATGCATATTTTTCTAAGCATAATATCATAAACATATTTTTCCAATTCTTTTATATTTGAAGATGGATTCAATTATATCACATGCCACAAAGACTCGCATATCCCACAAGTCATCTATAAACCATGACAGAAATTACTTATTGCAAATGGACTCTTCAATGACAGGATCTCAATATAAATGATTTTTGTGATCCCTTTACTGCTGAGTACAAACACGAATATGACAATTTCATTTTCAAAAAAAAAAAAAAAAAAAAAAAAAAGGAAATATTTTTATATTTTCTAAATAGTTTAAGTTATCATAAAAATTTCATGAAATATCATACTTTTTTTATAAATGTTGTTAATATTTAATTATTATTTAATGCCATACAGGTAGCACAATATAACAGCGATTAGCGAGAGATGGAGACCTGAGGGAATAGAAGGCCTTCGATTTACATGTTGAAAAATTAAATAAAATGCTTGCATTTAAAAATCGTGCTTATAAAATTGGATTTCAATAACTATCCTACTTATTCATAAAATATTTTTGTGAACTCTTTCAATAAGAATCATAAAAGCTCAATTTTGTATTTATATATTTTATTTTTAATATACTCGTTACTAATTTCAAAACAAACTGTAGCGATGGAATGAGTATACAACAAAATATTTATTTTTTATTTGCTTTTGCTAATTTTGAATAAATAAATAAACCCCTTTCAACAAATCTTTTAAAATTTCTCAAACTATCAAAATGTTCCCAAACATTTTTTGATCATTAAGCGTTAAAGTTTTAGAATTAGAAGAATAAATTTTCTATTATACATATAATGTTGTATGGTCTCTTAAAACATTTCAATTACGACTTTTGAAGTTTTATCTTATTTTTATTTCATATTTCCTGCTCGTAATTAATTTATTTAAACAATATTCCTGGTCGATTTATGCCCAAAAACTTGAAGAGCAAACGTCTAACAGTCATCTCTTGTGTTTTCAAGTATTAATAAAGTTTGCGTATTTATAAAGTTGGAAAATTCTTTTGAGAATAATAAATCACACTTTTATGCATTAGCTAAAATAATAAAAAATGCTTATATAAGAACTTTTTCTACTTTGAAGTGCAAAGCCTTAAAAGTTTATTGAAATTACTGGAATACTGAAATTGAAAATGATTTGAGACAATATCTTCTTTACCAGAAGTGAAAGAAAAACTTCGCTTGAATAAATTGTTAAAATAACAAAAATTTCGAATCTCATTATTTTTATGTTACCATTCACAGTATATTCTTCTAATTTTAATAATTTTCTTTCATTAAACCCATTCCGGGAATTGTAAACTTTTCCTCTGCTTTATTTCAAATGATAAATAGTGTTTTTACCATAGGCACCAAGCTTGATTTGCTTATTTAATTGACAAGGGAGACAGGAATGAATGCAGCAATTTCTTGAAGTAAATAAATTTTAAAGGAAATATTATTATAGATTACGAATAACAGGACTTTCCCACATTTAACATTTAAACACACACAATGAATCTATGCAGCGAAAATGGATACACATTCAGTTGCATCTCAGTGGTTACGAAAGGGCTGAGAGTGTAACTGATTTTTTTAAAGAGAACACTTTCTTTAAGTGTGTTTATTTAGGAAGGCAGGCATATTATTTCTTTACTTTCTCTTTGATTTTCGACATTTTATAAAAGTTAATAAAAGTGCTTTTGAAAGGAGGAGGAAGGTTTCCAATTAAATTTCATTCAGCTACATTTCCTAAAAACGAAATTGAAAAGGAAAATAAATTCATCTTAAATAATAATAATAATTCATCTTAAATAATAATAATAATTCATCTTAAATAATAAATATAATAAAATCTGTTTCTCGAAATATAGTGAGTGAAAACATAAGATACATGTTACTCTTTGAGACGCTTTCAATAATGGTCCCATTTATACACAACTCTAATGCAGGACTCTTTCCCTTTAAAGGTTAAAGGGAAAGAGTTTATTTGTAGACACGTGTACCTATGAGCGCGTGTGCTTTCTGAGTATTTAGGAACAGCTATTCTACTGTTGCTTGTTTCGATAACTTAATGCTGAAAATGTTTTTCATGAAATCATCTAATAATGTCCATTCTCTCAGGTTTAATTAAAACGGTTTTTATGAGAAAGCAATTTTATTTAAGGGATTATATATTCACGAATAGATTATAGTTCTTTATTCAGTTAAAAATTGATTGAAAACCCATAAGAATCAAGAAATCAATCAAGTAAAAATACATTGAACAATGAGATATTCTGCATACAGCATTGCATCCAATTCCAAGAAAAAAAATTAATTTTCGAATATACAATGTGTAACTATTATACTATTTACAATAAAATGATATACAGGGTTTGGATTTTCCCATTGAGAAACTTAAAAACATGTTTACACTTTCTTAGATACCCCCCTCTCGATAGTCATATTTTGTATTCTTGACCTCTATAAACTGTAATTTCTTTGATTTATTGCCTACATCTAGCCAATAATTTTGTCAAAAAAAGAGAGGCAAATATCCGTCTACACTTTTCTATATTTTCCATCTACATTCCTCTTCCTCAACACTGTTTTTTTTCCTGTAAATTTGTTTATTCATTCTTCGTCCAGCTGGAATCAGTCTCCCGCGCACATATAAGATATCCTAAGTTGAATTATCATTTCCAACTCTGTGCTTAACCGGCATACTATTGATATAAATACTGCAAACATTAAAAGAAGTTTTTTTGAAATTCTTTTCTCTTTATTTGAAAATTGCTGAAATATTATAAATTTAAAAATAACCTAAATATTAGCTCAGTTTTCTTCCATTATCGGTTATTAGTATTATAAAGCACAATGAAACAACAGAATTGCAAAATCAACTCATGTCAAATTTGTCAGAGAAGTGCACATATAAATAGTTCGATTCATTGACCTCTAATATATGTATGGATAAAAACAGAAAAGTAACATTATTTTCCCGTCACATTTTGATACTTATACTTCAATCTTTACTTCCTAGTTGTTTCCAATGTCAAAGGAATTTGCTACGAATTTGCATAGAACATCCAATCAAAAGTTCTAGGAAATATTTTATTCTTGGAGGTATCCCGCCGTAAATCTTCAGAAATAAAAAAACAAATCTGGGCATTTGAGGAATACAATCTAATTTATTCTTGATTTAAATAAAATCCTTTATTTCGAGGTAACGCATTCTGATTTCAGTAAAAGTATTCTATTTTAATTTTCTTTACAAGAAAGTATGTAGTATGACTTTGAAAACGATAAACGAAGCTTTTTACTATTGATTATCTTAAGAATGTTTCATTTTAGAAACTCATTGTTATATATGATTGAGCAAATTTTTTACAAAGTGCTGGGTTTTTCTAAAATGATTAAGTGAGCTTGTTTCGCATTACCAGTAGTTTGATCAGTTTTACTGAAGTACTAATTTGTACAATCATCTGCTTAAATTAAATAACAGATACAGCCAAATAACAACGACTCACAAGGGCAATTTAATTTTCCAACAGAATTGGCAGCACTTTCTTGTTTGTGTGTCACAAATTCTGTGCAATTGGACATTAAATTATGCATATTCGAAAATCGCTTTATTTGTTCATTCTCTATTGTATATAATCAATACAGATCTGCTAAATCTTATCGGCAAGAAAAAAATATTTCTTTCACAAGTATAGTAAAGCTTTTCTGAGAGAATATTCAGAGAGAACTTTCTTCAGAGAGAATTTTCTGCTGTTAGCTAGAACCATTTTTTGAATTTGTGAACTATTTCTTAGATTGCTACTTATGATTCGGGTGGAATCAAGGAAATCTACTCAAAGATAAAATGCATAGAAGAATACCTTTTAACATAATTTAGTAATTAAAATAAATTAACCCAAAGATTATTTCACATCTTATTTCTAAATAAAACTAATCTTCGAAAAAGTTAATTGTTTCATTAAATTTTTTTAAAACTAAAAACGTTTCCTTTTCAGGTGGAAAATATAATAAAAATATTAACCAATTTTTAAATGCCTCTTAATTAATCATAAAAAATGCAAGAAAGGCAATGATGCAAATGAAAATAATTGTATAGAGAAGGTTTAATGCGGCAAGATTCTTTAATCACTCAAAATTTCGGCTATCTTTCAAAATATTTCTCTTTTTAGACGTAAAAAAAGTGTTCATAAAGACCTGATCATGAAATACAATTTTTATAATAAGAATAAAATGCTACGAAATGCTTTATATTTCTTAACATGTCAGAAAATATATAAGTGAGTTTGCATATTAATTTTTCACGATTTAAAGGTTAAATTCATTGTACTATTCTTATATTTGAATCTTAAGGATAATAATACTGTATGAATAAGTTTAAACAATTGAATAACAAATTCCACTTCGAATAGAGTAAAGAATCATGATTTCGGGAAAAAAGCAAAATTTGTCAAAGTATTCAATATCAGTAACAATCAAGTTTTTGATAAGATTTTTCATCAACTTTAATAAAACAAAATATTATATGAAATTTATTTTCATGTAACATTTGTTTTTATTTAACACACACTTTTTATTTTCAACTTTCTTTATGTAACGTTTACATCAACTCGTGAATGAATTTCCTATCAAAAGTAGGGTGTGCGGCTATTATTAGTTTTTATCAAAAAAGATTTGCTAGAGGATAAATGTTTAAGCGTCGTGCATTAGAGCTAACTTTGTCAAAAACATCTGATAGGACTTAATGACTAAAAATACCCTGGACAGAAAATGATGTTTTTTGTATGCGGTGAAAGTAACTCATTTTTCCAGATGATAAAGATGGTATCGAAGAAAAGTAGAGCTACGTGCCTTGCTCCCAGTGTAATGAAATCGATTCTCTCTCACAAAATAAACGAAACGTGTATGATAGGGGAAAGTAAAATATGATTTTAAACTTCAGAAGCTGACTTTCTCTGACAGTTTTACCATAATAGCTAATGTCAAAGTCGACCAAAGTTAGTACAAATTACTCTAGATAAAACTTCTGCAAATCGGGTGGAGTTCCGCAATTCTCCAGAAAAAAAAATGGTAACAATATAAAGAGTGGAATGAATTTAAATTATTGAAGGAAAAAAAGAAAAATATCCACATTCTGTATTTAGCTCATAATGGGTATATATGGATTATTAAATGAGAATGAAAACATTTTTATAAGTGTTTAAAGTCGAGGCTTTTTTTTTTTTTGAGAACAGAAGTCTGTAGTTATTTTTTAATCATTTCTGCAACAGAAAACAAGGGAAAGAAATTATATATGAAAAAAAAACCGCACATGATAAGTTCTTTTCTTCAGAAGTGCTACAAGGGAAATAAAGGCAAATTTAGGATAAAAAAGTTCATTGTATGAAATTATAATTAATTAATTTAATTGCATTTACTAATTAATTATATTTGAACAAGTCCTTAAATTCTTGTAAAGATTTAAGCTTTTAATTGGAGATTACTTATTGTTGAAGGTGTGGTGAATCGCATATAAGCCAGTAACAGCGCTTCTGCCCGAACAGCTGTTTTAGCAAAATCGGCTTGTTACTGGGCTGCTAATCAAAAGGTCCCAGGTTCTATCCTCATGCGTCTCTTACCCTCTTCAAAGGCAACGGGGGTAAATTTCTAATTTTTTGCTTCCCTCAAATAAAACATATGGCTCAGTTTGAAAGTTTTTTTTTAACTTCATATACCACTGTTCAATAATCTGATATACTTTAACATGCTATTTGCATATAATTTCATAAGATAAAGAAAAAACTTAGAAATAATTTGTGTAAAAAAATAAACCAAACAATTTTGCAATGAAATCTAATGAAGAATTTAATTTGGTAGATCTTCCAGCGATAAAGTCTATCCTTTACATTTCATTATTCCATTGATAAATGGTTAATCCTTACTTCATGTCAAATGTTTCAGCTCTTTTTATTTCTTTGAAGATTTTTAAGTAATTTCTCAGTACTATCATAACATTATTTAGATTATATAGAACTATTTCCTAATTAAAAATCCTTAAGAGCATATTTTGTGTCCAATATCCAAAGTGCCTTTTGACATATTTCGTTTAACATTTAGCTACAACATAAATCCAATCGATTCCGTAAGAAGAATGATGTGTGCACTGATGTAAACATCATGTACCATTACCAATAAGAAGAATGATGTGTACAGTGATGTAAACATCATGTACCATTACCAACGAATTTATACTTCTAAATTAAATTTACCTTTCTAATGACCTGTTGTTTTATAGAAAGAGGGCAAGCAAACGTTGAAGACAGTCCCGAAATTACCTTTGTTTATTATCACTGTACAAACGAAAAGTTCACTTTAACCTTCTACTATGAGGCAAATAATCGATTGTTAATCCAGCACAAATTTTCTTGAGTGAATTGTTCGATGTTTCGTGTCGCAAGCCGTTTGCATTATCGAACGAGTACTGCAAAACACTATTTAATCTTTTCAATCCTTGTTTCAAGAGATCAGTTCCCTTTAAATAGCGAAATCAGATAATAAAACTAGTTGATAAGATGGGTTGACTGAAGATTTTTTTGGAGATTTTTTTCTTATCAGTATTAAAATTACAGTTGAGAAAAGTCATCCTCTCATTTATTGGATTTCATTATCGCCGCATTTCAGGATTTGGCTTTTTAAAGAAAAAGGAATGAGACTTGTGCAAATTTATTTATTTAGTTCATGGGTTAGACATAGTTTCAAAATAACGTACAGAGTTGTAAAGATAATGTAACAAATATTTAGAGCTGATACAGTCACCATACTAGATGATAGATTTATGTATTTGAATAAAAACTGCATATAATTTCTTTCCCTGCCTTGAACTTGATTTTCATTGTCAGAATATTGGGAAATGTCTGTAGTTGTTATTCTCTGCAATATATTCAAAAGAAACAAAATTGTTTTGTTGCATAGGATTTATTTCATCTAATTAGAGAAGTGCCAATTTTCCAAAGTAGAGCATTTTAGTTATAGAATCCAGATCAATTTTACACAAATGTTTTTGCAATTACTATATACAAAACATATCGAATAATTTAGATTTGAATTATAAAAAGGGGAAAAAGAAGTGAAATATACCCTTCCTAAGTAGTGAACTTATGAATAATTTTGTTTGATGCGAGGGGAAAAAAGACGAAAAAAAAAATAAAAAAACATGAACAGATTAACCAAACTTCAATGATCTGGAAATGTACACTTCCTTCGAAGCAAAATAAAAGCCAAATGGTGTACAACAATGTCTTTTTTCCTTTTCAAAACCCAAGATAAATATTGACGGTTCTTTTATTTTCATATTGGAAAAAAATCACTCAATAAAAAAAAAAAATTGAAAAATCACGTACTACTTAAAATTATAAGAAATGATTTCACTTTTTGAGCAAAAAGCATTGATGTGTAATAATATTTTTATTTAATTAGTCGGATTTCTAAATCGATGCTTATAAATAACAAATTACGGTTTCTTTCTAAAACAATAAACATGAGAAACCTTTAAAAAGAATAAGAAAAGAAATAACTCTCATAAGAGAATGCAACATTGAATATTATTGAAATTATAGTTTTATTTGAGTAGTAAAATTAAGTTAAATCACACTATCAATTAATAGGGTAAATATTTTAATTTAACCTCCTTCGACCTCTTCGGAAAATGGGTATTTAAATTGTGTCTCAAAAATGTAGCGATGTCATTACTTATTACTCCTGACGAATAAACTCATCATAACGCAAAATGTTGTACTTTTTCAGGACGAGTATACTCGTCAAAAATAGTTAACTAGCTAAAATAACTGGAAAACAATTGTACACTGCAGTGTTCTGAATTTCTGCTAATAAAGAACGATTTTGGAATGAATTAAGTCCAGCATTGTAAAAAAACCTTTTATTTATTGAAAATAAAGGCACTGTTATTTACCAAACAATAGAAATTAATTATTTCGTATAATAAATAGCAAAATGGTTTTTAAGCCAAACTCGTGCACAATTTATAAATTTTTTTTTTAATTATTAGCGAACGAAAGGTGTTTTAAAATTTCTACGACCATTTTGATTTCAGAAATTTTTAAAAACAGTAACTATTGTGCATAATAATGCATAAATGGAATTTAATTGAAATCAAACCTTCATAGATTATTAAGTAGAAAAGAAATTATGAATCCGTATTTGAATTTCAGTCATAACTTACATTATAAGAATTCTTAAAGAAATCACGTTATTTACTATAAAGATCTTTCCGATCAAGGCAAGGATTTCTTCATTTGAATTAAATAAGGAGCACCTGTTTTACTTGCTTACTGAAATCAATCAATGTTCTTTCTTATTGCATACATCCAATCTAAGTACTTTTTTGATGGAGCAACCATTTAGAAGCTTTTAAAAGTTTATTTCAATTTAATTTTCTACGAAACGACGCCGATGGCTTCTGAGACTTAATCAACTTACTTACATTTGGGATTTTTATTTATTTTAAGTAATTTTTACTAACTAGACATCCCTCGGAGTTCAACCGAAAGCCAGAGTTGTTAGTTTTTTAAATGAAAAGAGCAAACTGCGAGCAAATAATCCCTAGGGCCACATTAGCGTCAATGTCGAGAGAAATGCGGATCTGTTAATCTTATCAATAAATATTTGGAGTTACTTCACAGGCTTGTATGTCTTTAAAACGAGTAACCTGAATAACTATATTTACCTCCAGCATCAGTTTCTCAATTCTTATTTTCCATTTTTTAAAGGAAGAATTTCCACAATTTTAGTCCTTACAGAATGCATTTAGTTGTTTTGTTTAAAATAATTAAATGGAAGCTTTTCTTCACGAAAACAATAAATGTGTTTTGTTTGATAAGAAGGAAAAGATCGCTTTGTGGTTTCTGTATGTGTATAACGAATGTTCTTCATAGATTTAAATACAGTTCGAGATCTGTATAACGCGTGAGATGCCCTCTCCTTAATAGAAAATTGTGTTATACAGAAAATGCAATATTGTGAATTAATGCAAATAGACTGTTAATGATAATTAACTTTTTAAAAATACATACAATGCTATTTGTACTTAAAAAGTGATTTAAAATATTTTTTTTCTTATACCTTTCCACTCAGGGAACTCATATGTAGGAATAAGAAGCTTCAAATATGGGGATTTATACCGGCTTCCCTGGTGGGTTAATTGAGAAGGGTTGAACAGAAGAGGTTGTACCGTTGCCAATGATAATTATTAGGATTCAGCTTTACTTTTTGCGTCCGTGCAGTCGCCACGATTGTAATTCAATTTACCCTGCATGCTTAGGCAGTTGAAATATTATCGTTGATTAAAAATTTTAATAATTTGCATTAAAATTAATGAATTATCATGTAAGACATTTCTAAATTGCTTACTGTGAATTGATGTACTATATAAATTTATTCTACCTCATAAAAATTCCATCGCTGCTGTAAACATTAACCCTTCATATTAATTCCTATTACAGTATATTAATGTGGAGAGTATAATCAAATGAGTTTTATGTTGGTTGTGGTTGTTTTGTATTTTATTTGATCATGTAAACACATTGAACCAAATAAATAAAATTTAATCAAACGATAATATTACACAATCTGAAAAACAAAATTTCTTTTCTTTAAACTTGTACCTCCCACAGTTAGAGAGTTGAAGAAGGAACAGTAAAATATAAAAATAATGGCTTTTATATTTTATTTGAATTTATAAAAAAAAGTGATAAAATGAATCTGAGACCTTATTCCCCGTTGAAAACTGAATTTCAGCTGTACTAATGTTGGCTTTTATGCATTTTTTTATGTAAAGAAATTGTAGAATCTGAATTTTTCAAAACCAGATGCATTCAGATGACTTTAACGTTTGCTTTTTCGACTAATGTATGCTTTTTCGACTTTCTATCCCAAATGAGAATCTCTGATTTTATTTTTTGAACATGAAATTGGTAT
Organism: Argiope bruennichi; assembly: GCF_947563725.1. Classification (NCBI taxonomy): domain Eukaryota; kingdom Metazoa; phylum Arthropoda; class Arachnida; order Araneae; family Araneidae; genus Argiope; species Argiope bruennichi. Next base: position 121,533,414 of record NC_079163.1, read on the forward strand.
TTTAAAATTGATAACTAGAATTCTGCTCTGACTTCGCAGCACCATCATTTTAAAAGTTCTGAGAATTTATCGGAGGCTATTTATAACGGTAAGATGACTTTATGCGATCTTTAAAGTTGGCCCATTGATTTCATCTGATCTTTAAAGCTGCGTCAAATTGCTTGGTACGTCATTATATAAATTTCTTGGAATTAAGGTTGTTTAAGAAAGCAGTTTCTTCAGAAAAGAATGATAAGCAATCTACTTTACACTTATTTTGCTGATTTTAACATTTTATCCTTTGATGCATTTCCATTTTCAGCTTCAAATCGAGTTTTTAAACAGAAGTTTTCTATTTGAAACTAACAAATCAAATAGATTCTTATTTATGATTAAAGACATTTATATGAACAATTAAGTTTAAAAATTCTATCACTTTTTAAAGAAAGGAAAATCCCTATATTATCAACTTTACTATCAAGAGAAAGAATTACAATTTTTAAAATCCTTAAATGAGTAAATTATAATGAAATAATTATAATTGGGGATAAGTGTTGTATCGCAAATTATACTATTTATCTAAGGAATTTTCACCTTTCATGATGATATTTAGTAAGTGATAATAGAATTCCCCATATAATGTACAACTGTTAATCATATTTTGAAATAAAGTAAAAGTAGTAAATGTTTTTAATTTTGGGTTTATTTGAATGAAGATGAAATTTGATGGTATGGAGTTAGATGTTTGAATTCATTTAATTGATCTCTATATTTTAAGTAGATTCCTATAGAAAGTCTACCTATTGCAATGGTTCTCATGACAATAATTTGGGAAAATTCTTCTGTTCTTCACCGATCATGGTCCCTATAACACAAAACCACCCTTCGTTCAAAAGTTTATTTATATGCATGCGCGTATAACGCTTACCCATGTGAAAAGGATAACTAGAGTAATTTTGTTTGGATTTTGATTGGCTTGAAATGTGTTGTTAGAAGTATAAAAAATATGACATGTTCGTAAAGGGCGCATCTAGCTCAAAGGGGGTGGAAATGAAAGGCTGAAATTTTACTTTTGCTATAACTTTTCTAATATTGAAGATAAAAAAATAAATACAATTAGCCATATTGGCGCCTCATTAAGACGCACAACCTTTGTGTTTAAAGCTTTTTGATAATCTTAGGGGCTGAAAAGTGATTTTCAAACATCAACAATTTATGTTCCCAGATAGGAACTCAGATGTAAAGAAATCTACCTTTGCCTTCCAGCTTTCCGAAAGGAATTCTTTTTTAGTTAGAAAGCTCATAAAATTCCAACAAATTCCATTAATTGTACATTCATCATAATATTTATGTAACAGCTAGGAATGATAAGCATAATATTATTCACCATTATTAATGAATTCATCTTAAACCGTAAATAAAGAATATATTTTTTATTTATTCTTCATAGGCTATTAAACAAAAAACGTATAAGATGTGTTTGAGGAAAGATTTGTTTGATTCATATTCTAGCTTTGAATCAAAACAATTGATGAATAATAACTAGCTTTATTTTAAATGGTAATACTAATAATTTGTACTTTCAAGACATGTATGATAAAAACAGATCATATTTTATTTGTTACATACTTTGGGTTCAAGTGAATGTAACAGCAGTTTGAACAGGGCACTCATATAAGTAACTAAATTGTTTCTAAAGAGTGCAGAATTATTATTGTTACATTTTTGTATTGTAAAATGTAAATAATAATGATAATAATAATAAATAAATAATAATAATATCTGTGCATAACACTTTCACGATCTCTATATTTTAAATACACTTTTTACCAAACAAATAAAATTGATATCAAGCGTACTTCACAATTCTATTTAATACTTTTATTTGTAATCATACATATCCATACACATCTCATACATACAGAAAGTGTTATTTTTAACGTGAATATATTTGATTGATAGTTTTTCAGTTAAATTCGATGCAAATTCTTTTGAAGAATTATAAATATTGCTGTTATATCAGTCCAAATAAATACAATCAGAGAAAATATTTGTCAAAATTTAGGAACTTATTTACTTGCAGTTATTAGAAAAAATATGTAATAAAAATACATATAGAATTAGAAAACATAATTTTATATAAAAACTAATTTAGAAAGCATAAAAAAGTTTCTTACCATATCTTTTTATTCTAGATACCAAAAGATAATGTTTGTGGCATACAAAGACAAGGGTCCACTTATTGCCTTTTTCATAACACGATTTCTTTAATATCGATAATCATTGCCAATTGTTCAAATCCTCAAAAACGCCCTAACTTATCTTTCTGCTTGGCTATTTTAAATAATAAAGAAAATGGACTTATACTGCTAGAGAAAGGAAGTTCATCTCACAATATTTGGTAAATTCATACCGCTATTAGTAAAAAAATGCAGCCGTGTAATTAACATTAAGATTTTAACAAACAGAAACTTGTATATTTTGTTTTGGAACAGCTGAAAATATTTCAATACAAAACAAAATTAAGAAAAAGAATAAAATCTTTTTATTACAGCGCTTTTCATTTTCGAAAATATGTGTTGTATTTGCAATGTATCTTTTGATATCATGCCCAATAAGTTTTAAAATACTGTTAGGGCAAACGTTTGTTATAGAGAATTGAGGATCAAATATTAGTGACAATCGATTTCTAGTTCCATTAGAATGTTTAAGAAGCTTTCTGAATTGGAAGCTTTCAAATAATTTATCTTAACTCGACGTAAACAGTTTCATCACACGGGACTCCATCTTGCATTCGAAATCCACATTCTCTGTAAAACACATACAGAAAAAAAGGTTTTCTGAAGGTATTCCTGTAATGTCAAATTCTTTAAATATGATCGATGAGAGTGGAAGGCAGTAATATAAACTTTTATAGGTTAAGTCGTGAATATTTAAGATGAAGTTAATGAATGACCTTGTCATCGTTCGTGGATCGGAAGAGATAATTCTAATCCTTCCGCTCTGTCCTCTATCATAAGATAAGGCAATGATAAGTCTAGCTGGGCCATTTTCATTACAAAAAAAAAAAAAAAAGAGAATTCAAAATTTAAATTCAAGCAAGGTTTTGCATACATCAACCTGTATGGAATAGCGATGCTCTTTTTAAATTGCGTCTGTTTAAATATTCTATGGTATTAGGCTTCATAAATATTGGCAGTTCATAATGGATTGGTAGAAGACAAATTATAAAATTTCTTGATATCAGAATAATATTCATTTAATATATTGCATTAAATATATTTTATAGCTTTTATTAACAAGGTAGACACTGCAAATAATTGAATATAAATAAAAATATCTGGTTGTGCCATATCATTCATTTGAAACATTTATAAACGCATTTATTGATGGATTATTTAATGGAATTCATTTTTGAGCATTTACCAATGAAACTTTATTTTAAAAAGTCAGGAGGAATACTGTGCTCATGACATACGAGTCAAAAGTAAATATAACCTGTTGTTGCAAATTTAGTCCTATTGAAATTCATGAATTCAATTTATAAATTAATTGAATTTAGTAAAAATACAATAAAACATAACATAATTATATATATTATAACTAATAATATATTAATATGTATTAAATATTATAATTAATCCTATTAAATATAAAATTTCCTTAAGAAAAATGTTATGTATAAAGAACAAAATATTGATCTGCTTCGTAGTTAATTTACAGAAACAAAACAAAGCAATAATCTTCCTCATATTATTTAATGTAAAGATCACAAGCAATTAAAAGTTTAATGTTATTTTAGGATTTGCCGATTTTCTCTGTTCTAAATTGGGATGCATTTAAGAACATACTTATAAATGTGTCTGTATTTTTTAGTTTATGTTAATCACAACTTTCCTCATCCTAAGAAAATGCAGCTATTTTCATGACAAAATATACTGCCTCATTACCTCGTTAGCTTCCAAATTAATCAAAATTAACTTCTGACCGAAAGCTTCAATAAAGAAGCCGTGGCAGAATAATGTGAATGAAATGTTTATGGCTTGCATGAATCATTAATTTTCCCAAACTAGTTTGGCAGCATGGAACGATTAAAATTTACTATAAGTATTTCCATGGACTTTAAACACATACAAAATGACTATTTAAATTGATATAATTACAATTCTATATTTCAACTATGGAATGTTAATGTAACATCTTTAATTTTTAAGTGATTAATGCTTAAAGTATCTTAGCATTACTTAATTACCTAATTAATATTAAACGCATGATGTGATTAAATACATCATGTTTTATTACCACTTTATTATTAATTACTTTTTTAATGTAAGTAAAAATTTTTTTCCATTAAACTGGCACCCTAGATTAAAAAAATTTTAAAGCATAACATTTTGATATAATTTATTGTTTAAAAAAATGTTTTAATCTATAATATATTGCTGGAATTAATGTAATTTTATAAAATGTATTTTTGACACTTAAAATGACAGAAAATTTGTATAAAGCATTCGTGCTTAATTTTAGAAGCACCTTGTTTAGCTTTTTCCATGCCTAGAAGGAAATTAAATTTATCTTAATAAAAAGCCGAAAGAATCTCTATGAAAGTAATTAGTAGAATGTTTTATTATTAATCTTATTTTATTTTAAATCTAATCATTTCAGTTACAGTGTTATATTCAGCTTTACTAATTGATCAAATACAGAACTTTTCTGCGTGAAAATTACTTTTATCAAAGCGCAAAATATATTTATTATCAAAAATTTACTGTTACAATAGAAATATAAGATGTGGTTCGCATGGATGGTGTCGTAATATAAGAACATTAAAGCAGAATAAAGCGTCTTTAAACTTACCATGTTTTTTTTATAGAAAGGCAATTGTAGTAATTATCTATAATATGAAACGCCTTAATGTTTTCCTGTGAAATATGCAAACATTAATCCATATAGTATTCACCGTTTGGTTACGTGTCGTTGTTAGCAAATAAATAAATAAATCCGTATAGTTGAATATTAAAATATATAACAAAACATTTGGTCATTTCAATCTGGTCTTGTTTTTAAAAATACCTAAACCTTTTATTAATTGTGGTGTAAATTGTTAAATCAATACTAGTACATATCTAGATCTGTAAGAAGAAAATATCTTCATAAGAATTTTGGGCATATTTTTTTATGCAGCGTGTTTCAACGAGATTTATCGTTTAATTGCATAATTGAATTATTTATCAATAATCATTTGCTGATGATATGGTTAAATATAACAATTTTTCAAATAATGCAGATAAAAATTTAAAAAGTTTCGGTGAAGTTTTAATTACATTAGAATTGTATTGGAATTTATTATAATATGATAACTAACTATATAATATTATGCGGCAGCCTTTTAATTAGTATAGTTGATTATCTATCGTAAAACTTGGCACTGCTCTTTAAAACACATGTTTTAAAGAGCAGTATTAGTTGTTTATACATTTAAATGTGTTGTAATATTTAGTAATTCTTAATTTTATATTTTAAGTGCCATTTCTCACACATTTTTATTTAATTTCACTTATTTCATGTTTACAATGATGGGATTTTGCAATACTTTCAGCTCTTTCCCTTATCCATTAAGTTTTGAAGTAACATAACTTCATTTGCGTGCTCTATAAGATATTTCATTATTAAAATACTTTCATAGTTTGATGATTAATTAATCAATAATTTTAATTTATTGTTACCGCTTGTGAAACAATTAGATAATAAAAGGTTTCAAGATTTTATAATGTTTATAATAATGAATTATAAATTCTAAAGAATAGAAAATATTTACAACTCTAATCTTTAAAACATCAATGAAATGAAATATAAAAATCGTTTCTTTCATTTTTAACTATATAAGAAATTTCGAAACATAGAATTTTCTTGAATAATTCATATTCAATGATTCTTACATTATTATAATCCATCATGGAATAGTTCAAGAGCTACAGCATATTCTCGTCTAGTAAATATGTGAAGATAAAATGTAACTAGAATAAAATATTTTTTTTTGCAGAGAAACTGAGTTTCCTTTGTGATCAACATTTAAGCACTGACGTTATATAATTTATCATTAAAAACAAATTAATTATATTTCTTCAAAATGTTTATAAATTGTTAAATGCAAATGATAAAACTTTAAAATAATATTGTTAGCAAATCATAGATTTAAACTGACTATTGACATAAATTTAAAGTGACAAAAGAATGGTTTCAAGCTTCATGTAGAAATCTTATAGTAAATTATGAAATTCTAGAAACATTGAGCTCATTTTACTACGGCTACAGATTGCAATTTTATTAAGAACGTCACAAGATGACTTTTAATCTTAATACACTCGTAGTGTCATTAAATTACTCGAAAGTGTAAATATTTAAGAACTGCCATCTTTCTAAGTGCCAGCTTCGTCTTTTTGCGTTGGCTACGAACGAATAATGACATCTAATAAAGACGGTGATGACTTCAAAGCTCAGTGGTATTCAACAGGCAATTTTGAGGCTACGAGTAGGAACTCTCAAACTAAGTAAACCTTCATGATCCTAATGCTCATAAACCTAATTCTAAAGAAAGTTTTAGAAATGCTTGACAGGTCATCATAATTCATGATCAAAAAGTCATTGGCGCATCAGAGTTGTCGTTAGAGAATAATATTAGAAAACTAAATTTTATTAAAGGAAGAAAATAGGAATAGTCTAAGTGCATTTTATGTTTTAATTTTCTTCCTGCTTCGTAGTTATCTTTTTGCCATTTAAAATTATTAGATAAAGTAGCTTTTAAACAGATGTGATAAATTTCCGTGTTTACCAACTGAAACTACTTATCTTTGTTAAATTAATATAAATTTCTCCATATTTAAAATGGATCCAAGACAAATTGGGGATAATACTGGAAATTAAGAAATCAAACATTCCAAACTTGAGGATGGATTTTCAACATTTCCCTGAATATGGAACCATTCTGAATTAAATCATAACAGTTTAAATAAAGTAAAAGTATTCAAAAGACATATTTAATTATTGATCCTTTGTAATTTGTAAGTAATTTAAAGCTTAAATTTGCCGGCTTTATTGTAAATGCTCATTATAGTGCCTTGATAGATGTAAAGCATAAATGCTGCATTTTTCATTTCCTGGAAATTTATCTGCGATATTTTGCGAGGTAGGAATTTTCACAACTATACTGAAGTTTGTAAAAAAAATTGAATGATGTGAGATTAATAAGAGTAATGTGGAACGGTAACTGCAGTACGCCCCATTGATGTCTTAGTAATCTGTAAAACAATTGGTTTCTTTAAAGCAATCTGCAACAAGGTAATAAAACTTTCTCTCCTTATTTCAGTGAAATTTTCTACCATTTATTCACTTCAGTTGCAATTTTACTGCTTTAGTATCATTAATAATTCCATGCATCCCTTATTTACAATGCCAGTTGCTAAGTTATACATTTTTTTTAATCTGCAGGATATAACGATGACGAACAACATTAAAATTTTAAATTTTATTCTGAGAAAAAGGACATGGTTCTCAATTACCCTTGAAGATTTTTATCGTGTGTTAATCAGGAACAGACTTTTAATGCAATACAAATTTATATTTTTGATGCATTTTTAATAGTTTATTATATGATAGGAAGCGACATTAATTTTATGCATCACTTAGTGTCTTGTCCAATCAAAAATGTTTACTATTTAGGCCAAATTAGCAACTGTTATTTGATTGCGATTTGAACTACAACAGACTCTCAGCATTTGACCTCCGGAGCATTAAAAGGAAAAAATTACTATATAGGGATGTCAGTGACTTTTCAGGAAATAAATAATCACATTTTTAATTATATTTGGGAATATGTTATTTTCTGTTTAGTATTTATTTTTTGTGATTAAATTTGCTGTATGCAGTTGTGTAATTTTGTATACCTCTGTAGTTCCTTTTAACTTATATGCTATCTTAAACCGTACTTAGCTGAATTTGCTGATGTAATACACCAGCTCAACAGATTCGTACTTACTGTTCAGCATTTAAATAACCTATGTTAAACTATTAGACAGTGGACTTAGGAGTCTGGCAGCATTAAGAGGGCCAACATTCTCAAATGATACGATTTGTCTTAATGTCCTTGACAGTGCTTAAATAACCTTAAAGGTTGCAAGAATATGGAGTGGCGCTATGCTATGTATAATTTTCACATTTTGTAATATTTACTCAATAAGCACAGATATTGATATCAAAAGGGGATTTCAATGAATTTTTGCTAATCAAACATTTTTATTAATCAGTCAGCCCTTAATCTGATACCTTACTGAGAATCTACTGATTATATCTCTGCTTTGCTGATTATATGGTCTAGGATAAAAAAGAAATTGAAGGTACAGAGGTTTTTTAAAGTATTGGTTACATTAATGTTGTTAAACTTTTGTGCTTTTCTGTCCAATCTACTTCTCTTTATAAAATTAATTAACGTAATCACTTACTATAGAAGATTTGAAAAAGTACTCGACTTGGTATTGGGAAAATTAAAAAAAAATCCTAATTTGAGGCAAAATTTTGAAATAATAAATCATTTTTAATTATCAGGAATAAAAATGCTATTGTAATTATTATTTAAAGTACATATGTTTAATTTCATAATGATTTCAGCAAATTTAAACTAAGCGTGATTGTAATTTTTGTGATACTTTAAAGCAGTAAATAATAATAACTATAGATATAGAAATTGTTTTCTACCGACATTTCTTTCATTTATTTTCGATGAGAACTTCCTCTTATTCGATCATCTTAAATCATATCTCCAAGGGATAAGCTTTTTATTGTTTGTAAATAAGATTTGTCTAAGAAGTTATAGATACCTTTCATAAAATTAGATTACTAAAATGTTTTCCAGAAGTTCTGAAAGATAAACATATATGTTTCCATTTAGCGATGAATCAAAACTAAAGAAAAGCAAAGCTAAAAAGCAAAATAGAAACATATAATGATTAATAGTTTTAATAATGGTTTGCAATAACATAAAAAGGAAATTATATCTGCTTAATTTTTAATTATTTATTTTAAGATTACATCGCTTAACAAACAACATCACCTATCTCAATTTTCCAAATTTTTTTTAAAATTCTAAATATTTCAGATTTTTTTTACATATAATATAAAAATCATTCTGCTTTATCTAATAAGGTATGAAAAATATCAGAAATGTTTCTTATTGGTTAAAACATTTAGTTATTATTTTTTTTTTATGAAATTTAGATAATTAAGATAAGTGTTGTTGGTTGTTAAGTTGCGATTATTGGCATGCAATAATTTGTTAGAAAAGAATTCAGTAAGTTAAATTTATTTCAATAAAGATCACAGTATTTGAAATACTTAACTCAATATATTTTTTCAAAAAACAAGTGAGAAAGGGTAGTTAAAAGTTTTGTGATGCATTTAATTAATAAAAATTTTTTGAATGCGATTCTGAGAATATTTTAGTTGTGAATTGATTCACCAGATTGCATAAAATTATAAATTCCTTTTGAATTTAATGTATTCAATGAAATAAAATGAAATATGTTTGTCATACAAAAAATTAATAGGACTGTTGGTATGAAATGAAAATGATATTTTTTTCGTTTTGGCATATGGAATAAAAAATGGCTGAAAATCTTCATCAAGAAAAATCAAAGAAATTTCATTTCAATATATGAAAACTTCATTTCTCTATAGAAGTATTGCTAAAATTGCATAATTTGAGATGGAAAAAACATCCATCAGACTCAAAATTGTTGCGTTTCAAAGAAAAACAAATTATAAACTCTGTAATTTGTATAGATTTCGTTATTCAGGTAGAAGTTTGTTCCTAAAGACTCTAATTAATATTGTTCTAATTTAGTGATAGAAGTGATCGACTTTTAAAAAATCTCATTAGTTGAATTGAACTGACTGTACTGTGCATGAACGTAGACAAAACTTTTATGAAAAAACAGCAAGTGATATACTATTAAGAAAAAACTTCTCTGATTTTGTGAATATGGGAAAATACAGTAAAACTCTAGTATTAGTAGAGTATCCGCATTAAGAACTTTCAACTTAAATATTTATAAATAACAAATAGTTTCCAAAAAGAATGTTTTTTTTTAAATGAAAGAATGTAAATTGTAAATTTGTTGAATTATAATGAAATATATTAATTGAAGTATTCAATCTTCAAGATAAATTTTAAAGCATAAATGTTTTTCTGAAAAATTGCGCGATTTTGTGAGGGGCATAAGATTTGATAAATTTTCTATTAATTTATTTAAAATACTTATAATTTTACTTTGCAATTTTGAAAATTATAGTTAAATTATTCACTCTTCTTTTGTTGGCGGAAACTTTTATTAATTATTTCTGTGCGATGAATCCATATTTTTTCTCAATCCCAAATAATAAATAAATATAGCATCCTATTTTAAAGCACCAAGCTTACATTTGATTTGAAAAATAAGTTCATAACTCCATTTTTGAAGCACCCTTATCTGGTGATGACAAATTTCATGATAGAATTCGCTTTGCTTTTTATTGACTTAAGGAAAACTGAAAAAAACTTCATCTCAAATCTTTGCATAGGCAAATACAGTTTATTTACCATCTCTAGAATTACTATGAAACAAGCGTGATTCGATAATCTTACAGAGGGATTTAAAGAGTGACTGCAGAAATTATTTTTTTATCTAAAGAGGATCTTTGATATTTTCTGTAGCTCAAGTGTAAGCAAATCTTTTTTCGCAGCATAAGAAGCAACGCATTTGGCAACAGTTTTTCCCGATTTCCGAGGATAATGGAAAGGATTTGCTTTAGACTTTTTTTGGCCTGTTGATAGAGTTTGGCCGCGTTGCACTAAACGTAATTTTTGCCTACGTTTTGCTGCTTTTTTCGTAGAGGATAGAAATTAAGGCTCGTGTAATGGAAGAGTTACTGAAATTAAGCAAGTTTTCTACATTAGAAAAATGAACGACATTAACATTTAAGTAATAATTAAATTTTGTTAGAGGAAAACTTAATCGCAATTTAATTAAACAAATTTCTGCTCTAATCTGTATTAGCATACTCTTGGAATTCTGCTATTATAAATCACCACCAGTGCTATTGATAATAAAGTATCGACTTCGGAATTGAAGGATTCCAAGACTGAAAACCAACTCCGTCAAAAGTCTACCCAATAGTGCGGTCCGAAAGCTTAGCATACGAAATTCACGGCTCAAATGTAGTCCTCAGCATCTGACCAAGGTTGAAAATTACGAGGTGCATCTCATATTAACATTCATGTTGTTTGAAAATGTGAATTTAATATAACTAAACCAAAACAAACATAAGCAAATGGAAACTTAGATAATCTTTTCGCAAGTTATCAATTCTTGTGTGATTTCCTTTCCTCTGATTTTACTACAAATTGTAAAAAAAGTTTTAATTAAATCACTCTATACCAAAAATTTAAAGTAGTTAAAAGTAGAATAACCTTAATAAGAGGATTTTATTTAATCTTTTTAATGAGACTGGTGATGGTTTAGAATTGACATTAAAATGACGTAGAGATGATCTTGAAGGGCAAATATTCTGTGCAAAGTATTTCAAATTAGAAATTGCTTACATCAGTTATTACAATACAATAAAATATCGTTCACTGGCAGTTGCATTTCATATCAAAAACTTATTTTTACAATTGATTGAATAATAATTTTTTCAAGCTGTTCTTTAGGTCACTATTGTATTTATATTCCACACGAAATCTATTATTGCTTTATTTGCTCTAGGATATAGATTATTAATTTATGCTGTACCTATCACAAATAACTCTATTGAATCATTTTATGCATTTATATCTTTTTTCAGAGTCAATTAAATAGGTAAGTAACTTCTTCTATTTTCGTAATGTTTCTACTCTGAAATAGTTTAAAAACTGAATAAAACAATATATTACAACAGAATAAACAACATAAATAAACAGTTATATAAAATTACACTTATCCAAAATAATGAGGAATTTATTTCTTTTCTTTTTACTTAAATGTAAAATCCTTTTTCCTTTTATATGTTTATATTAAAAATAAGTCAAATTGAAGTCATTAAATTTTTATTACAAAGGATTTGGATTTGAAAGTTCATAGTGGTTAAGTAAAATATAATTAAATTACATGCGAAATAATCAAAAATCCTTAAAATTAATTTTTCAGAAACTTTATCTTTGAAATTTTTTTAAACAGAGTTTTCATTTGAAATTTTTCCAACAAAATTGTTCAAAACTTGTTTTTAAATTACAACTATTTTATGCACATTCGATTAAAAAGCAATTAACATCTTAAATTCTTCTATTTAATTTATTTTATATACATCGTTTGTTTTAAATAATGGAATCCACGCATATATATTTTTAAAACGCCTCTATGCTCTTCTTTATATTGCATGAATTTGTACTGATTTTAGTTATTGGTTTGGACGAAGAAATAATTTCAACGAGTATTTAAAAAGATAAGAATATTTGAAACGAGTATTTAACGAGTACGAGTATTTAAAAGAAAGAACGATTGAAACCTATGGATATTCATTTTTTTCAGTAATTTTCTTTGAAATTGTAGTACTGAATTATCTTGCATTTCTCTTATATATAATCGTCAAATCCAATTTCTTTTACTCGTTGATTTCATTGAACTGTATTTGTATTAAATGCACTAAATTTGTTTTATAACGAAATCTGATCCATAATTTTGTTGAAAAGTGGTTTTTATCGAATAGAAATTACTGACAGGTCTTGTATGAATTGGTTTTAAAAAGTAATAAAGCAGTCACGGTTTTCAGAACAGCTTTTCAATGATAACAATTTTTAAGCAATTAGAGAGGAATAATTTTTTTTTTCATGGCAAATATTGAAAACTAGCACCTTTTTCATTTTTGCTAACAGTTTAACATTTCATTTTGTTATTTGTTTTGTTCATTTGTTTGTTGCTCGATTTTTGCTTTAAATTTAACTTTATTGAAAATTAAAATAGCTTAAAAATGTTTTAGCAATATCCACCTAATACAGACATTCAAGTTGTTTGTCCACAAGATCTTCCATGCCTTTTCACGAATTAGGGAGATCACAGAATTGCAAATTCCAGATCAGAAGACTATATTTCGTTACCATATTCCGCCCAAGAATTGCTATAAATGAGAAATAAGTCATGAATGTGAATTTTTCGCACTATTTTCGATTGAAATGAATGATAGAAATTTTTATATTTCGTATTAAAATGTTAAATCTAATACTGTAGTTGAAATGTCTACATTTTGTTACAGTATATAAACTTTTAAAGCGGGGTCGTTCAGGTGATTCTTTATTTATTTGATAACTTCCAAAATCCCTTATAGCGCATGTGTCTTTGCCTTTCAGGAAGGAAACCGGAAAATAAAACGTGAGATTTAAAACTAATGAATAATGTATGCCAAACCGAGTTTTACAGAACTAATAGAAATTACACAAAACAATTTTTATGTAGTTTCAGAAAAGTATTGGAATCAAATTATTTTCATCATACTTTATATATAGCCTATTTGATAGCCATGAGATAAGAGACAGTTGAAGATTGGAAATAAAAAAGCTGACCAAGTTGGAAATTCTATATTAAGATCACTTATCACGGCATTTATGCCACTGGGACATGAGACCATGCTATTTAAAAGTATTTATGTATCAGAAGCTTATATCATTTTCTAAGCTGAAACCCTTGGCATTTACTATTTCTGACGCTGAAAAATATATTCTGACACTTACTGCGTTTTTCGTTTCCAATCTTCAGTTATTTAAGAGCGAAAGTGCAGCCAAAGGACAAAACGGGAAAATAAAACACGAGGTCTGTGCTTAATAAAACTTGTGTGCTGGATAGATGTTTCGGAAACATTTAGAAATCGTGCCAAATTATTATTCCTGACATATTTTCTGAAATGAAATCGTTTGGACGCAAACGAATAGAATTTTGCTCATACTATATATGTAATTAGAAATGTTTCGTCTTTTAATCCTGCAAAAACTCATCTCTTTTGATTATAATTTAAACCTTCGTTTCTCTTTAGGAGAACTTGAAAACGTTCATGATCCCTTACTGTATTCGAATTTCCCTTGTCAGATAAACTCAAGAATTCTTTGAAAAGTACAATGCTCGGGGATACCCACTTGTAAAATGTCATTTCTCAAGCAAAATGATTCCGGTTTAGCAGCGGTCTTACAATATTTGAAATATATTAAGATCTCAAGTTCTAATCATTTTACAGATTGAATTTCCAAAACGGTCTTACAAATTTCAATTTAGTGGGAAATTTCAAAAGCCTTCTTCTAAGAAATAGGGCTTTCCGGATTTGCTCCGGAGATTCACTGAAATGATTTCACAAACTTCGGAGATAGCGAATCCTGTTTATGCTATATTTGGATTTTGCTCTTTTTGATGCTATATTTGGAGCAGTATGTATTGAAATGAAAATTTCATATTGAATTTTTCAATAAGAGATTTCCGTGAAATACACTAAGGAAAACAGGTAAAAATCTAAATGTTTATCGTTCGAAATTATATGTTATTATGCATATGTGTAAATGTTGTACACTTTATATTTGATGATGAGTTCTTACATCATTACTTTTTATGATCAAATTTAATACAAACTAAAAAAAAATTGCTTGGTGTTAAGCATTGTTTTATATATATGTATATTTTTTTAACATATTTTAGTTGAAGCATATTTTTTAAAGATCCTGTTTTAAGCTGAAACAAAAAATATTTTATGAAGAATCCCATCGTTTTAACTGTAATTACATAGCAAGGACACCTTGACCAAAACCCCACTATTAAAACTACCACGCCACATAATCATAAAGACTTTGACCTTCAAAGACGAATTTAACATTCTTGAGATTCAAATTCACGGTGAATTTTCGATGGATTCAGTTATGAGTAAGTGGGTCTCTAAATTGGGAACCATGCTATACCACCAAGTCACTTCCTTTCCAGATTTCGATAAAAAATCTCTAAACTTTCTTTCTTCAATGTTGATAATTTTTTAGAACCGCTGAGGAAATATTAAATCATTTCTTAAAATCAATGAAAACAAATTTTATTTTTTTTTCTTCCAAATCAAATTATTGTTGTTCGTTCCTTGTCAACTCTTTCTTTGAAAGGTTTATGATTACTAACTAGTGATCACTAACATGGATCACTAACTAGTATAAATAAGCTATTATATAAGCATTTGTAGAATCAATAAGCGATCCCAGTCTCAAGTGATCATAAAATTATTTTTAAGAATTGGATGAAATTACGAAGATCTTTTGTCTTGAGATTTAGCCTGTATATTTCAGAAACACAATGTTTCCTTTTAATTTATCAATGATTTTTAATTTTGAATGGGCCAAGGGAAATTCTTATTTAAAAAATTATAAATTTTCCTTGTAACGTTTATTGATGTTATATATAGTTAAGTTAGCTACATAAAAAAACATTGCCGCTTCAAAGTGTTTTGTCTTCTGTTTACTATGACAACTTCTATCGGCCAAAAATATTTTTTACTCCTTTAAAAGATGCTATATACTTTTCTTTTTATAACTATTTGTATAATATATGAATTAATGTAACTAATTTTTAAACAAATATTCGAACACATTGGTGCATAACCCATCATGATATCCAGACCATTTTCCTAATCCCAACACAGATATTTGATTTCATTTTTAAACTCTTCTTCTTAGATTTTAATAAATGTAAATAAATTCCTATTCACCTGTAGTAGAAATATATATAAAATATAATTGCTTTTTATCTTTGTGACTTCTAAAAATTTGCAGGATTAGTTGATGATAAATTTATTTTTAAAAAATTCTCAAAGGAGAGTCAATATATTTTCCTTGCACTTGACAGCTTTGAAAATGAATCAGCTCTTTGTTTATGGTTCAAGAACCACTGGAATAAAAGGTTAATCGTTTTAAACAAGCCAGAGACATTTTTTAAAGGAAAATTAAAGATAAAACTTGAGTTCCAAAGAACGGTTCTTATTTAATTACGAAGCAAAACAACTTTTTTTACCTTATTTATTACTTTTAATTAGTAAAATTTAATTAATAATGTTTTTTTTAGAATGCTGCAGGTTAGTTAGCTACTCCCGGATTTATTGAATTAAATAGGGAAAATATGTAACTAAAAAATAATGTAATTCGCTAAAAAATTTTCTTTGAACTTTTTAGCAATGTTTATTAAGTTTGAAGAGATTTCCTCAGATATTAGTTACAAATTTTTTTCAGGACAATCTGTTGACTTTAGAATTATTAAATATCAGACAAAAGTTTTGTAATATAAAGTTGTTAAATTCTTGATATCCTTAGTCTCATTTTATTTCCTTCAATTTTCAATATTTTTGGATCTAAATTTTTTAAGAATCCTAAAATCACGGAATTTTTAAATCTTCAAGGAATAGCCTTTCGGGATAAAAGTAATAGGTTAAATGAACGAAACTTTTTAAAGCAACAATTTTCATGCCACCAGATTGTAATAATTGTTTATATTCCATTTTCATAAAAAGTAGTGATAAATTAGATGGCATGAAAATTGTGATGATGTTAAAACTAGATATGTTAATGCATTAAATATCTTAAAACTGCTTCTTTTTAATAATAAATGCATCTGAAAGTTTTTACAGCTATTAGCAGCTATTTTAGACAAAAAAAAATTAAATGAAGGTCCGCAATTATCTTGCTAACTGTGTTATATTTTAGTAGTGGGGTATGGTTTACTATCAATTTGATTTATTTTAAATTTAAAAATTTTGAGAATGTTTTTGACATCCCTTTTATGCCCGAAGTTTTGAGGGTTTAGTGATCTGAGAAAAGATACGAAAATATTGAGGTGTATGTCGATTAGAATAACAGTTTCAGAACAGCATTACAAGTAGTGTAACGCATAATTACAAATTATTACCATTCTTATCAAGTAATAAACTCTACTCGGGATTTGATGTCAACATATAAAAATACTATAAAGCGTTCTGAAAATCCATGTTGATGGCTTGAATGCTAGTTCTTCATTTCGTTTCTTCAACATTTATCAGCATTCAATGTTTGATAAAGAAAAATAAAGCACTAATTTATTTATGAAAGATTATGATTCAATTTTTCGTAGATATAATACCACCGACATGGGGCACATGCTTTCCTTTTATTTCAGGTATGCCATGGTCTTATAAATCAATACACAATAAATTTGAACCGTGTTGAAAAGTTAATTTTGGGAGAAATTACTGTATATTTATTTTTATTTAATATTATTATTTTCTGAGCAGTTTCCTTTATAAAACCGTTGAAATTTTGTTTCACCCATTATTCTTTGAGAGATTGCAATTAATTTTTATACTTACATACTTCCTATTTTAATGCTATTTTACAGCTTTACATTCTATTTTCTGAAATTCTAAATTTTGGTAAAATTTTTTTGAGGAGAACCTCACAAATTAAAATCTAATGCATATTTTTAGTTTCAATTTAGTATAATTTTAAAGTATATCTGTAGTTTCTGACCAACAGGATAAGCAATCTGTTTCTTTTAAAATTATTTTTGCAATAAGTTTTAACTATTCATATTGTGAAAATATTGAACATTTCACGTTATGCAACAATTCAATATTTAAACATTGAATAAAATTACAGCTAATTACTTAGTTCAAGAATTAGGTAATATATTTTTTTATTTATAAATTTTTGAACACATAATTTGATAAATTTTAAAATTACATCATTTTTGATTTATAACTCGTTTCAGTCCCCTCGCCTCCCCACTATTCTCCTTACTTTATTTCTAACTATATTTCTTACAATCTTTAAAACACTTTTTCACTTTTTGGTTTTTAACTGATATATTTTTATTTCACTGGTGTTTATTCAATCTAGTTTACAGAGAGAAATAAAAAATATAATATTTTTCTGAAAATTCTTCTCTAAAATAATTACATATTTTAAAGGCTATATTCGTATTTAAAACCTATTCCTTTCTCATTTAGATTATGCTGATCAATTATATTCTCCTTTTAGATTCTCTTTTGGGAAACCAAAATATAAAGAGTTTCAAGATTATTTATTCATTTTTGAAATAATATAAAAAAATGGAACGCTCTATTCCAGTAATATCTCAATCTAAAATAAGTATTCCATTCATAATCAGATTTTTAATTTCACTTGAATATATCTTTAATCTATCAGCGACTTCCCTGATGAGCTGGTTAGAAGGAAACAAGCTCCTATTTTTGAGAAGAATTTTGTTCCTCGGTAATTCGTTTCCGTTTTAATTATATTTAAATAATAAATAGATTTATTGTTTCATTTTTTGAAGAATTTAAATTAAATTTCTTTTCATCTGTTGAATCCATTATTGATCTTTATGGAATGGTTTCAATATGATGTGTGAATTATAAGATGTTGTTTTTTAAACAATGAACGTTTTTTCAACTTATGATTACAATTAATTTGAAGCATATCTAGATTAGTGCAGTTTAAACCATAACAAGTTGTTACTGGTGCAATGACAAGGCCCCCAGGTGTAAGTCGTCCCGTATATCTGAATGACTGGCCACAGAGAATAGATTGATAGGTACAAAGGGTAGTTACAAAATAGCCATCACCGATCCGAATACCAACCTGAAGGAGGAATGGCACACCATTGGGATGTGGCCAACATGACCATCCCACCAGTGCTATAACATCTAAAAAGGTGAGAAACCAATAACTTATCCGACAATTTTTCATCCACGTGCTCATAATGTTCTCAGTAGGAACATTATGATGACACAAAAAGCTGACTTTCTTTTATTCACTGAGACTATGAATTCGTACTTCACTATAAATTCTGTAGCTCTCTTGCACTATATTGGGACTTTTAGTTTTGTTTAGTTTAATTTAAATTCTTTTCGATTGAATGTGGTGCTAATTGTTTGTGTTGTAAAAATTAAGCTAATTTACTATTTCATTAACTCGTTGGGCTCATTGCTTTGTAAAAAAAGGATTAATTTCTGAGACTGGAATTTTTAAAAATTTTGGATATTGAAATACGAATAACAGCTATTTAAAATTGTGAGCAATCTTTCTCGTTTTATAAGGTAACTTTTCTCGTATTATAAGATACCTAAAAGAAAGGCGCACTGTTATAAATGGCGACCTTAACACGTGTTTAAGAAAATTTCATTTTAAACTATACATTTTTGCAAAAGAGATTATTAGATTACTAGGAAATGTTAGCCTTTTTATAAGTATTTCATTGTGTATTGCTACTTTAATCCTGATTCCATAAATCATCAATCATCAGAGTAGCATTGAATCAATTGAAATCATGCGACTTGGTTCGGAATAAATTTTAGAAAAGTATTATAAATATTTATATTTCTGATTTTTCTGCGTCAAATAAATTTAAAAACATTATGAAACAAATATCTATCAGTTAGAAGCTTAAGGTTTCATAAAGTTATAAGAAATATAGTGATTTTGGCTGAGGAGAAATTTAAATAAAAACCGTCAAATTTAAATATTCGTCAAATGACTTGTTCACAAATTTGCAAATAACTTAAGAAATGTATTACCTAGCTATTGAATAATAAATAAGCTATATTTCAATTTAATCTTTAAATACTGGCGTAAAATCGAAAATTTTCCATGAAATATCATGAAATTTTCAAATTTTTCACATTATATTGCATTAAAACAACTATAAATCCTTTTTAAACAGCCAAATTACTTATTCTGTATTTCAGAAACTGCAAATCATTCTAAGAATTGTTTATGAAATAAAAATTGTTATAAAATTTGAAAAAAAATATGCATTAGATCTTAATTTATAAGGTTTTTCATATGATAATTTCGCCAAAATATAGATTTTTCAGGAAATGAAATTTAATAATGTATTGAAACGTAAATTATTCAAATGTAATAATCAATATTACTTACCAAATAATGAACATAGAAATAAATTTGGAACAATTTTATGAATAAAATAGTTAAGAAAATAAAAATATCGTTTAAAATCAATTGTTATTTTTGCCAACAATTAACCGTTTAAAGAAGTTACCTACCTTAATTTTCATAAAATTTTTTTCTCAATATAAAATGCAGTTGTAGACGTATTTATATACGACAGCAGTGCGACACTTTTAAGTTAGAAAACTCTTTCTTCAACAATTTTGAAGGATTTCTATCATTTGAAAAACAACGTTAAGAAAGATGAGTGAGTTTACAGAACATGTTGATTTTTTTTCTTTTGGTCTTAAAAGATTTATTTTTGAATTTTTTTAAAAAACAAGTTGAAACGGATTAATTGAAGGAAGAAAGCAAACTGGATAATATATCACTGGAAAATATTTCATCAGATGTTATCAATGAATTTCTTTTATGAAAATGGTACAGCATTTTTTTCCTTATATGTATTTTAAATTCAAAGATTTATCCCAACAGTAAGTTAATTAAATGAAATCTGAGAAAATAATAAAACGCGTCATAACACAGTTTAGAAAAAAAAAGTTGTTTATATATTCACCTAAATTATTCATAATGCGCCTCGCAAATAACGGAAAAGATTAAACTGAGAGTTTTTCTTCTTTTCTTAAAACGAGTACCATTTTGCTGAATTGTGTTTTTGTAATAGGTCTTTAAAAGTGGAAAAATGCAAAACGCTATCTTATGATTACTGGAAAATTCTGATTTTATCGATAAAAAATATTTGTAAGGAAATTAAATTCCTCTGTAGTTGATTCGCAAATGCCACAAAAAAAAAGAGAAGAGATCATTCTAATTTTGTTTACATATGGAGTCATTTATTCAAGAAAACAATAAAAATAATTTCCTTTTTACTTATTTATTTCAATACATTATTAAGGCAGAGGCTTTTCCGTTTACGTTTTAAACATAACATTTATGTATTTTATTTTCATTTACATTTTTTTTTCTTAGCCAAGTAATTCTGTCTTCTAGTTTTTTATGAACATAATGAATACAGTTTGGTATTTATACTACAGTATTTGGAGGAGCAATAATTTATTTCTTATTTTTATAGAAATCATGTTAAAATAATTGAAAATTAAACAAAACATTAAAAAAACTACGAGTAAATCTATTGAAGAAGATATTACTGGAAGGAAGACATTTATGACACATTATAGGAATAAATAACATTGAATATTAGAAAAACAAGTGAAAAAATAATGAAAATAAAAATTTCAACCTTATTATTTTTAAATCCAAAAATTTAGAAAAACTAATTTCTTTAACAGAAGCATCATATTTCATTGTTCCAGAAGTTAAATAATTTTTGAACTTGACAACTTTTCAATATCCTGATGAATGAGTTCAGTAAAAAATGCCGATGCTTTCTTAGAGATTATAATCACTTGAATTTATAATTAATTGAGAATGTAAAAGAAATAATCAGCAATTCTCTAACATATCAGCCTGCCACTTACCAGATACAACAAGTTGTAGTTGCACTTCTAATATATTGGATTTGCACATTTATTTACAAATGTAAATAAATTAAAGATAAGAATACATTTTCACTTTTAATTGCTTTATCATTTAAATGCATTTTAAAGAGCCAAATTAGCGGAGAACAAATATAGAAAGCTTTTAAATAGTGATGAGAAAATTCAGCATCGTGAAAATTTGAATATTAACAATTTAATATCTGAATAATACGAACGAATGATAAATCATTACAAAGAGGATAGCAATGTAATGACAGAACAAAATCCATAAATACATTAAGTTCAAAATTACCTTTCACTGTATGTAAATTGAAATGGTAATTGGCATATACAAGTTTTTCTAATGAAACTTATTGAAATAATTCCATGTTAAATTAATTCACGAATAGCTGTTGATTTTTTATTTTTAATTAATTTAAATATTTATTGAATCATATGCATTTTTATTAAAACGGAAAAAAATGAAATAAGAATTTCATTAAATCTCTTTCTTGCATGAATACTGCATATTTCTGATATAAATGCGTACATAACTGAAATAATTAGAAATATTTTCTGATCAATTTGTAAAACATATATCCTTTTCTCTGTAAAAATGTGTTATATCACATTTTAAAATGTAAGCAAAGTCTATTTTTTATGTCTGAAATATATTTCTTTATTAAATTATAAGTTGTGACAACCTATTTTTTTATTAATGTTTTGTATTATTTTGAAATGTCTTCTAAAAATGAAAGATTAAAAATTACATTGAAAATGCTGGCTTACAATTTGCTTTAAATGTCTTATTTATGATGAAAAAAAAATGTTATCGGATTTTGTAAAAAATAAATTGCAATTGGAAAATTTTTGTGTTTAAATTTCCGGTTTTAGAAAATGTTGATTTTTCTTCAAAAATCTAAAGTAGCATCATGTTATTACATTATTATAAAACGCAATTTATATGAGTTTAAGAGAAACTGATGAGATTGATCACTCGGTTGTTTTTGACTATTGAATATTCTGTGGATTCATAGTAACGATATGTATTTTTTAATAGGCTGAAAACATTTTATTGATATTATTATTTACTGAAAACATTTTATTAATGGCAGTAAGCTATCATTTGATTGATAGCTTACTGCCATCTTATTTAATTTATATAAGATTTAAATCGAGAAACATTCAATTCATTGGAAATAAAAAGCATCAAAACGAAAATTATAACTTATGGTTCTGCAAATCTGATTGCATAATTATGTTTCCAATTTTAGCTCATATAATAGTCTCTGAAAAACCAAAAGAAAGTATAAATATATAAAATTAAATAAAGTAAAATAATTGAACATAGGGAAAAACAACCCTGAGCTGCTGCTCTCAAACAAGATTGTAGTAGATATATTTTCCAAGACATATGCGAGATAAATTTCGTTCGTTTGCAAAACTATTAAAAACTTTGTAATTGTTCACCTTTTTGAAATATGAGTCCGCGGTTCAGAATAAAAACACATGTATCAAAATAATATAAAAATAATATAGATAGATGAAAGTAGAAATGAGCTCAAATCCATAGAGTTGTTGATTCTTGGAGAGGTATTAATTCTAGCTCTTAGCAAAGAAATTGTCCTCCAGTTGAAGTCACGTCTGTCAAAAAGGGGAAAACTGGAAAATTTGTGAAGACGATAAATCAAAGCGGATGTGGGAAATGGGGAGAAATTCACATATATAAGTTAAAGCAATAAATTTGGTTGCTCATACCGACTTCTCTTCAATGAATAAATTTTCAAACCACATAAACAAAATACAAGATCAGAACTTTTTGAATTTTTCACTCTTGATTCCTATTCGAGAGGAAAAAATGTTTCTGATCTTATATTTGTATGGGAATTATCTTGCGACGTGTGAATACAATTAGAAAAATTAAATGTGTATAAGATAAATGAAAGAGCTACAGTTTAATAAAATAAAATGGCATTTTAATGGCGATTGGATTCCGAATAATTTTTTTTATAAATACGTAATATTGAGGTGGATGGCATGCTTTTAGCATTGATGACATAGAAAAATAAAGCTATATCACAATTAGGAATAGGATTATTCGAAATGTCTTAATATGAAAAGTGCTATAGGAATATTTTAACGAGGATTGTTTTTCTTTTTTCTTTTTCTTTTATATGAACATTATTGAATCTCTTACTGCTAAGCTTTTTATAATGTGATAAAGTAAATTTTTCTAAAAAACATGACAACTAGAAATATTTTGAACGACTTACTTATCGAATTTAACTTCTTTCGCGCAATACTTCGATAAAAAAGAATAGGACTAATTTAATAATGCACTAAGGCCCTAATTTAAAGCATTAATACATTTTTATTAATGTCTTCTGTACTGATTAGTAATCTTCTTTTTAAATGAAACTTTAAATCAGTTTGCAAAATATTTTTTGAATAATTTGTAACGTTCGTTTAAAGTGTAATGCATATTTAAGGGAAATTATTTAATAATTAAGTAGTAAATCTGTCTTAGTATATCTAAAAAGGCTTAATAGATCTGTAATGTTGTTTATATGGAAATAAGTGATTTTATTCACTTACATTGATAAAATATAACCATGGTTTCATTTAGTTTTGATATTGCAAAAGGAAATAATTGTTATTTTATCATTTATAAAATTTGGTGAATTAATTATTCTTTGGAAAATTAATATTATTAGTGCTTTACAATCGTTCGTAATAAAATTTCTTTCTCTAACAAATTTTAAAATACTCCTAATCATTTAAGGTCGAAGTGAAGGACTTTTACAACCATTCTGTTGCATAGCAATTCTTTTAATTTTATTCATTATTAAGACACTTTTTGAGCATCATTTAGAATCTTCTTTTTGTTGAAAACAAACTTTGCACCTCTACCACTAAAACATGCAACCAACTGCCAAAAGAGCACATTGATCAACTTTTCTTAGTTAGCGTTCATGTAAATGTCAGTTGCGTATTTGCTTTTTGATAGATTGATGAATATGTTATCGGAACATTTGCTCTCAATCCTTATTTCCTTTATACTTTTACGCTACCCTGCTGTGGTAACAAAGAGATGTTTTGATACCATTCATGTTGTTTATATCAAAGTAATATTTCTTCGTAAAATTATGCTTTAGTATTAATAGAAAATAAAATTGCATCATTTTCATCAATTGCATGCATTATTTAAGCTATACCTAAGATAAGTTTATAATAAAAAAATTGTTACTTTTTTACTGTCTTGTAATATAAACATTCTTCTTTTTATGGTATGTTAAGATAAAATTTTTAAGAGGCAAAATATTTTTTTATAATATTTATAAAATATTTTTTATAAGATTAAAATGTTTTTTATAAGATTAAAATGTTTTTTATAAGATTAAAATGTTTTTTTATAAGATTAAAATGTTTTTTTATAAGATTAAAATATTTTTATATATTCTTCAAAATCTGAAAACCTTTTAATTAAAGTTTCCTCTATTCCTGGATTTGAAAAATGCTATTTAATTCTTATAAACATTAATATTACAGCATCAGATCAAAAGTTTGCAAGTAATTAATCCGCTTAGATTCTAAACAACATTTGAAACCAATTTTCAATAATCCATATAGCAATTAACAGTATTATGCATTCCTTGACTATGGAATGACCCAACTGAATTTAATGACCAGCCAGACGGAGATTAAAAATAAATGTAAAAGTTTAACATTTTAAAAATACGCTTTCACTAGCATACTGAAAAATGAATGCTATTATGATATTTTTTTTTTCCTTTTCACTCTCTTATTTATTATTTCTTATCATAAATGTTTCTGAATTTTGTAATTAGTTTGCTTTTAAATTCATTACCTGGTGGAGTCACTCGTGTAAAATACAGAATTAGGTAAATTGAAGGATAAACTGGCCAGTTTTAAATTTATAAATTCTTAAAATATTAAAATAGTGTGTTGCCATCAGGCACACTTTAGTGCGCAAAATTTGAAAACCACACATCAGAAAATGATGAGCAAACAATCGATTAAATATTGTATCTTAATAAAAATGAAACAAGTCAACTTAAATATAAGTGTGCAGTAAAAACATTGAATGTCTGCTCTAGTGAAAACAGTTCTCCAATTTTTAAGGTGCGCATTTTAAAACCACCTTCATTAACTAATGTGAAAGAGCTTAAAAATTTGATTATTAATACAAAAGTGGAAAACAATCAATGAACCTACCGTATCCTGGTGTTAATGTCTCGATTATGTAGATTCAGAAGATTATTCAATCGAAATCCAATTCCACCGAATATTGCTTTGCGTCCAACCTAAGGTTAAATAGATATTTGCCTTCACAATGGTGCTTTGCAGAAATTAGAAATGTTGAAGTTGACTCAAGTACTTTCCTCATTTGTTCATTGTTCATTTTCATGAGTACTGCATCTTATTACCTTCGTACGGATTCAAAAAGTGTTTTTGGTGTGGTAAAGGTAAACTTCAGTTGTTAATTTGATTTTGACACATCTCGAGAGTGTGTCTCATCTTTTATTTCCTGATACATCATTGTAGGACCTTAAAAAGGTTTTCTGATATATAATTGGCTTATGAGACTTCAAAAAAGGATTTTTTGAACACTGTTATTGTTTATTAGTTTGGAAAAGATAAAGAAACCAGAATTGCTTGTATTTCTCAAAATATTTGCGAAATATATTTCATGAAATTCATTAAAATGTTGGGGGACAAAAATGACTTAATTTCGATTGTATGTCTGTTAGTCACATGACAGAAAATCTCATGAATGTTATTTTTTTGAGACAAATCGACTATGAGATAATTTTCCCCCTGAAACCTAAATTTTGATAGGCAATGATTAATGCAAACTAATGTAGTTCAGTATTTATAATTTTATATCATCGAATGGGTACAGCATTTAAAAACTCTATGATTAACCTCAGAATGATTTTTTAATTTCTTTCTCCAACAAAAAATTTAATATTTTTCTAAATCAAGATTTCTGTTTGGAAAGATATCTGCTACAAGATTTCTCTTATAGTTTTAATTAGTAATATCAGAATAAATAAATTCAAACCCGGTCATTTAAACTGAAATTTAGTAAAAAGAAAACAAATTTTGAAAAAATTGTAAATTAATTGCATGAAATTGTTTGAATTCTCCAATAAAAAAAAATACTGTCGAAGAATTTAACTGGCACAACTGTTGAAGAAAGAACTTGCACAATAATAGAGGCAGAAACCTTATAAAAGATTAATGGTTAAAATATATAATTTTTTATAAAAAAATAGCAAGAAAAAAAAAGTATCTTTAAATTTAATTCATCATGACTTTAATTATATTCTTTATTTTTTTTTGTAAAAATAAAGCAAAAAGAACCATCGGAAATGGTTTTTTAAGATGCGATTTTATTAGTGTGCTATAAGTTTATTCATATTTTATATTTGAGTCTTTAATTTACGATTCATTGTAATAAATTCTATAAAATCGTGTAATCAGAAACCTTGTAACTATTTTCTTTTTTAAAAAATTCATTGCCAGTTGGGACCAAATGCATAGAATATAAATTTAATAACATTGATATGTAAGTTCTCAAAATATTTAAATATTGCGTAGCCACTTAGCGTTCAAGATTTCAGAATTTCAGAATATCAGGAAATGAGTGAAAAACTGATGAAAAATTCCATCTTTAGAAGTATTAAAAGTTAAATAAAAGAATATAGAAACTCTGAATATCCTCGAATGAAAAGGGATGTCCCCATATAGCTTTTTTCTGTACTTTAATATATATTTTAAAAAGAATTTCTTCATATCGCACCCCAATTTGTAATTCGTATATATATTTGATTTAATTACAAACACAAACGCGCATGTACGCCCCCCCCCACACACACACACAATTGGTTCGACTGCCTCAGAAAGAATTTTCCTGCACTTTTAAAACGTGTCATCATAAATATTGTTCGAATCAAAATTTAATATATATGATAGAAGTTCACATATCGACAAGAAGAAAATTATTAAGACAATACATTTTTACTTAAAGGCTAAAGTTGAATTTTTATTTTGAGATCAATTAAAAGTAGGTCTATTTAATTTAAGTTAAAAGAAAAATTTTAGCTGCTGGTAAGAACATTAATTTTAAAATTCATTAAAAAAACTATCTTGGAAATTATATTTAAATATTAATGACGAAGAATTAACAACATTTCATTGCTGCTGTTAAACTTGTGTAAATACAAATATAAGTCCTTCGGTTTATCTAATGTTTTTCAATAATATATTCTAAATTGAATATTATCTGATCAAGACTTTCTGAAATTGCTTTTTAAATTTTATATTTTTTTCATAAACTTGCTTTTACGATCATAATTTCTTAGAAATCCCATGTTATCTATAAACAGAAATTTCAAGAAAAGATCCACATATATGCATTATAGGAATTTCATGATTCCAAAAAAAAAAAGAAGTTAGATATCACTTTAAAGGAAAATACAGGAAATTGGTAAATTTGTCTGCAAATACTCTAAAGCATGCATCTATTATGACAGCATCAAATAAAACAATTAATAAGAAATCCTTTCCTTTGCAATCTTTCAAGCTGATCAGAATCTAAATTTATGCAAATGCAGCAAAATTCCTCTTTTCATTTTCTAGAAAAATTCCTTCTATTTTGTCAAAGAAAAAAAATTCGAAATCGTTTAAAAACTTCGCGACTGAGTAAATAGATAGTCGCTCTCTTGTTCTTCATCGACTTCGAATCCCTTTACAGGAAAGAAACCCAAACCTTCTTTTTTGAATATGAGCGCAAAAGAAGAATGTATGCGGAATAAAATGTGCGTGCTATAAAATGGAGACAGTATAATCTTTCGTGAATTATTGAGAGACGAAATAGTCGTGCTTGTTAACATCTTCACAAGAAAAAGACAGACAAGATCATGACAGGAAGTTAGCGGAGGTTTTATATCAGCAATAAAAGATTAACATTAGGTTTGTGCTATATTATTTCTCGCATAAAAATGTTCAGCTAAATATATTATAAAATGAATTACATCAATGGAAGCTGGTTTTATGTTCTGTGAGCTGATAATTAAGATAGCTATAAAAAGTTTCCAAAGAACTTAGCAATCCAAGCAGATACCGAAAGACACGGAATAAACAATAAAAGGAAATGTTTCGACGAATTTTTGCAGGCCCTTTCATTTTAAAATTAGAACTGCCCTGCCACATTTCACGTTTAATTGATATGTAAATTCATAAGAAGGTTATGTCTACGCATTGTTGATTTGCTCAAATAATTATAAGATTTTTTCCATGTATGTTTCGAATTTTAAATAGTGAATCATTAAAAAATTAATTTTTCATGTCTTTATTTATTATGACATAAAATATGATTTTCTAATAATTAAAAAAAACCATTGGATATAAAACTAACATATGAGTCTGCACGATCTTCTCGTTTGGAGCCAGGAAACGATAGTTCTAAAAATTATACATTTGTTTCAAGTTATTTGTAGCACAGAAACTTGTAAATTATTTAAAGTTTCTAGCAACATTTTGAATAAGAAGATGAATTCTTTTCCGAATGAAATAAAAATTATGTCTCTTATTATACTTAAAGTGCAAATAAATATGCATATCCATTTTCAACAATTTTTAAGCGGAAAAATACATTAAGAATTAAAACTAATTGGAAGAAACTAAAAATATAATTCCGATTAAATCCCTTTTTCCTGGGGTGAATAAAACAAGGCATGTTTGCTTCATTGACCCTCTAAAAAAAATTAATTTTATTGGATTTATCTTCTTTAAGTATTTTTTTTATTCATCCAGAATGTAAAAGATTTTAAAATTTCAGTTTAAGATACTTTTCGATTAAACGAAGCCATTTTGATTAGTAAGATGCCGATGAAAATTTAAATAAAAGCCAAGAATGTTATTTTTGAAATGAAAAACCATTCTGTAAATAAAATAACATTGTGGGACATATTAGCATCCATGTCAGGAGAGATATGTCGATATGCTAATCTCATCATTAAATTGTCCAAAAGTCTTTTGAAAATCAAATTTTCGCCTACATGTAAACTACAAAATGATTAAATTGCACAATGATAAGAAAACCCTAGCATCAGTTCCTCAATCAATTTTTATCCTGTTTTTGGAGGGAAAAAATTATGATGTTTAATTTAGCGTTTGAATTTGTGTTTTTCAAAGAATAATAAACACTGAGTTTTCAACTTTTGAAAACTGATTGGGAGCAAGTTTTAAAAATAACTTCTCTCTTTCAAATTTTGTGGAATTTAAACCAAAATTTTAATTTTAGTTAAAAGAATTCCCAAAGAGTATAGATATGATAACAAATATAATTTAAAATCTTGTATCTACTTGTTGTAATAATAATTAAATCTTTTCGGAATATATTTTATTAAATATTTCATTCTGTGCTAATTTCAAAATTAGAAATTCCATTAGCTATAAGCGCATAAGTTGTATATGTATGTGTTTAGTCTCGAATGAAAATATAAATTCTGAAGATGTTATCACTATACATTTCTTCACAATTTGAAGCAAATACCTAGATATTGAATTCAAATATTTTTCAATAAATTTAATTTTTACCAAGCATTTGCTATTTTTATTTTAGAATGCAAAATAACGGGAATAAAAATAGAGTAGTTTTTTTTAACTAAGAATATATTAATAAAATATTTCGTGAAGCAGATATTATGTTTTTTTTTATTGCGCAGCTCTCAAACTTTGAAATGGTTGTGAATTTATGAACAATTGAAGACACCTATAAAGTTTCACTCAAAATCATAATAACAGAAACAAGCAAATCTAAATAAGCATTCATAGGTAAAAACTTAATTTTTGCAGAAAAAACATTGGTTTTTGTCTATTTTTGAAATGCAAAATGGAAGATACTCACGTGTGGAGGTGAGTTTTAAAGTATATTTTTTTCACTAAGAATATCTTAAATATTCAATTTCTATTTTGGACGCATCACTGTTAGATAATTTAAAACGATCTGAAAACTTAGAGAAAGCAATTTAAAACGGTAAGCAGACTTTATGATATTTAAATTTGGATAATCAATTCATATGTTCTTTAAAGCTGGCTCAAACTTCCTTGTATCTCATTACCTGAATTTCTTCAAATCAAAGTTGTTTATGTAAGGATTTTTTTTTCGTAAAAGGATAGTAATCAATCCACTTAGCATCCATGTTTCTGAAATGAAATGTTTTAATCTTTAATGACAAATTTGCATTTTGATTTTGTTCTTGAAATCTGTACTTTAAAAGTTTCTCTTTTTTGTGTAAAGTTTATAATTTTTAAAATGCTTAACATTTAAAAATTTTTTCCCTGTGGTCTGTATTCCAGAATGTGTGATGAATAAATGAATTTTCAAAATTTTATTTAATTATTTTGTTAAAGAATTGTGCCATTTTTTAACGCCGATTATATCGCAAATTTTGATCGCTTTCAAAGAATTCAAAATTTTTATGAAATTTATGTAGAGAACGTTTAGAGTATACGAATAACAAATTTACATGACTCATTATCAGCTACCAGAAATAACTACAGCGCATCAATCCATCAATGCAGCTCCAAATTCAGATGACTAGTCATAAATCAAACACATTTAGATAAAGAGACTCCTTATGTGCAAACAAATCTTTTTGCAATAATAAAACTTTAAAACTTAATCTGTCAGACTGCAAGACAGTGTACTAACCATGAAGCTTCAGGATAGGGCTTAAGATTTGTAAGTAGGAGTTTTTAATGGATAAAAAAAGATAAATTTCTCGCATCTGCTCTACTCCTTTGTCATTAGGCATAAAATTAGTAAGTCGGCTTAAAATATTGAGGTTGTATGCAAATAGCTAGCAAATAAAGTTGCAATGAAGATGGGTTGATTTGCATCAAAATTTTATGCGCGTCAGCCGATAGCGTACTGGAAGTGTTGTTGTCCGAGACTCAGCGCTTGTAAGAAAATATCTTACAATATTTTCATGAGCTCTGAAGCCATCATTCTTTTTAATGTTAGAGAAGGTTAATAAGCATCGAAGTTTATTCTATGGCTTTTGGTATCTTATATTTTTTTAACATATTAAAGTGTTTAGAAGACTTATTTCTTTAAATTGGCATATAAAACTTTTATAGCAAATATTACTTTATATTATTTACAGACATACTGTTCCTCACTTCATTTCGGTAAATGTTCAGCCTCTCACTCAAATTTAGAAATAACTCAAAGAATCTTTTAGATATGTGTGGGTATTATGGATAACATGTGGGGTGTTATTATGTTGTATAAGCATTTTTAAATGGGGCTTTCATGACCAAAAAATTTAATATTTTTACTTTACTCGAACGTAAGAGCAACATTTATATGTATCATAAAAATAATTAAATGGAAACTAATGTTGCATTGAAGGATATAGAGTCAGTTATTTGATTTGATACAATTTTTTTTATTATTTTGCACGAATATTGATCGTACCTGATCTCAAATTCTTATTTTTCTTTGTTTTCTTTCATCACTAAAAATTAAATACTATTGACAATATTTGCAGCTTATTCTGCGCCAAAGACTACATTTACTTGCTCAATAAAGTCGTCTTCCTCTCTGGAATTTGCTTTCCATCATTTTAGAATAATATTTTATAATATAGCTCATTAGAAAGTTATTCTAACGAGATACGACAATGTATCTTCTTTAAGATATTTCATATGATAAAATGTCCACACATATTCATTTATCTGAGTTTTAATATCTCTTATCAGAAATATCAATATTTCCCTGTTTTTTCTTAAAATACGCCTTCTTCCGTGAATTCGGGGATTATTTTTACTTCAATAACACTTATCAACATATTGGGAATGCCCAAAAGAAAATATTCAGCATTAAAATTATTAGATTTCTTTTTAATAGTCTGTTCTTAATGAACAACTTTTTTATTTCTTAAATTGCATTTTTAACAGTCATTTGATGAAGATAGCGATAAAAATGTACTATATCTTTTCTCTTTACTAAAATGTACTTTTAGAAGGCAGTTAAATGTTTCATGATTATTGTGAATGTATTAAAAATTTACATTGATATTATAACAACAATGGCAAGTAGTAAAATGTTAAATAGTAATATGGAGCATTTTTTTTTGTATATCGAGTATCTGTAAAGAAGTATCGGCAGACTAGGTTTTTTTTTTGACGTATTTGGAGATGTATGCTGTTAAGTGAACTAACTCAAGGTTGACAAATGTATCGACAATCTAATTTAAGGAATAAAAATTGCTGATATGCTTTCACTTATTATTAATTATTAATTATTTAACAGTCCAAGTATAAGACATCATTTTAACTAATAATCATACACTTATAAACAGTAACTAAATTATTGTGATATTTGAAATTCTTAATCTTCTGATATTCCTTATCTTTAAAAACCGTTATCTTATAATTCAAATTAACAATATAGCATTCTATTCAAAATGAAAAAATATTTCAAACAAAAAATTGCGCATTAAAATGATGCAACTAATTTTATATCATTAAATATTTGTAATTATAATCTTTAATGTTGGGAATTTTGCTACACATATGACAAAAGAATACAGGTGATAAAATTTATAGATTCGAAATTTTATGTTAAACGCGGAAGTTAAAATTTTTTTTTTTAAAAAAAAGTAGCTTTCAGTTTTGTACAACTACAAATCAAAAATGTATTAAGAAAATCGTTCATGACTGTAATTTTTTAAACACTTATTAAAGATTCCAATTAAATTCTTCACAAATGTTAATATTTTAAGGAACGCTTCGGTCTTTCTAGGGCCATCGTTTTGTGTTTTCTACAAAAGAATGATGACTTTTAATGATTATCAGACAATGTTAAGCCATAATTACCGAAATTTAATGATTGCGATAGAAAATTTTTCAATGAGAAAAATTCAAAACGAGAAAAAAAAAAAAAAAAAACGAGAAAATTTCATATCCTTATGTTCATAAGCCAAATTCAAAAACAAGATATACTATTGTTGAAAGGCCATCATAATTCATTATCAAAAGATTATTTTTGCTTTAGGGTTTTCATTAGAGAAATATTTTAAAAAACTAACATACTGAAAAAAGAAAGGGAGAAGTTATTGAATATCTTGTTATTTCTTTTCCTTTTTATCATTGCTGAAATCTGTATTATGAGACAAACAAAGAGCTGTGTGGAGCTATCTGCTGTCATTTGTAGTAATTAGATGTCATCATCATATTCATGCTATCGTTTATTCAGTACAGGTTTGCCATTTAAATATATTTTTTTTATATTCAATTAGAATGATAAGCCTTTCCTGAAGAGTGATTTTCAGCTTCTTAGGTATTTGATTAAGCTTGCTTTTTACCAAAACTTGCCGAATCTTCTTTTTATCTAAGTTATTTTTGAATCTAAGCTTTTGATTCCTCAGTGGAAAGATCTTATCAATTGCATTTTCGTACATCTTTTTTCATAATCAGATCGTCAGTCCTTGTGAAATTAGAGCAGGAAATGTTGTAGAAGGGTATGAAGGATGATTCATGGCTTGTTAGCAGAACTTCCACTCTTCTGGTGACACCAAAAAAAGGGCGACTTCAGGATTACCTGTCGTGAAATCCACCTATTCCCTGAAAGATGATAAGAAAGTATTGATTGGCGATGGTATGTATTTTGAATCATCTATTTGTAACCTTTGTTTTCGCTGTAACGTAGTATTTTTACTAAGAAAATCCCTTAATATTAATGCACATTCTCAATAATGATTTAATACAGTGAACGGGAAAAAAAACCT
The DNA here is from genome assembly GCF_947563725.1 of Argiope bruennichi. NCBI lineage: Eukaryota > Metazoa > Arthropoda > Arachnida > Araneae > Araneidae > Argiope > Argiope bruennichi. Next base: position 121,567,712 of record NC_079163.1, read on the forward strand.
AAAGAGCTAGTAGATGGATTCTCCGAATACCTTCTTCATCCATTTTTCCGGGAACTTCATATCATCCAATTATCTTAAATCGGATCTCTAGGGGATAAACAATTTACTCCTTATAAATCGAATTTCTGAGTACTGGTGGATAAATTCAGTAAAATAAGATTACAGAAATATTGATGAGAAGTTCTAAACGATAAACATATAAGTTTCTTTCTAGCTACGAATCAAAATTGAAACTAAATGAAGGCGAAGAGCAGAACAGAAACAAAAGAATTATTTCGAATGAAATTTTCCAAATATCTTGTTAACGGATTTTGCTTCTGTTTTCACTGCTGGAAGGCATGCATATTTTTGTAAACTGAGAGCATTGCTGTTTTTGAAGGAAGGCAGAAGATTTTGGAAGGTTTAAAAAAGCTTTAATTCATTACATTAAATATTGAAAGATATTTTAAAACTAGAATTAATAACTGTCACTACCGAATTATGCTTATTTATCCATTTTAAGCCGATTAGTATACAAGAACTTCGTTTTAGGAAGAAATTCCTTCTTTGAGATTACATTTATTCCACCAAGGGCTATCTGATTTATAATTTTAAATTAACCAGTAAAATAATGCTTTCAGACATAAAAATAGACAAATTGAGGAATGTTTGTAAGATATTCAATAGAAGAAATATTTGTATATAATTGGCTATGAATCTCGAAAACATTATACTTAAGTGGTTGTGAACTTCCGATCGCACAAAATCTCATAAATTATTTGATGTTCAAGCATTTATTTATAAATGGATTTGAAGTATAAATACTTGAACATCAAATAATTTATGAGATTTTGTGCGATCGGAAGTTCTCTTTGTCTATGAAGCTACTAAATAAGTAAATTGAAATAGATCAAGAAAATGTTTAGTAAAAATCTGATTATTTGAAGTTTGAAGAAGAATTATGCATATTTTAATAATAACATATTATGTGGTAATAAAATGTGCGAATTTTCTTGGACATTGCTATGCCATTCCTTAAAATAATAAATTTATGCTGGACTCAAAATTTATTTTTGCGATAAATAAGTAATGCTTATTTTTTTTCTGAATATTCATCATCTTATCTAAAATCTAAAAACTATTTTTTTAAGAGACTTATTTTATATTGGCTAAAAATTAATTTACCTGAGCAGTAATTAGTGCTTAAAAACAAGAATTATTTTTTCCTTCTGAATATTTATTTAAGAGTTAAAACCAAAGTCCCTATTTGTATTCCATATGTTTCCTTAGAATTATTAGAGATATCATTTAAAAAAATAATGGAAGCTTAGATAATTTGAAATAAATATTAGAAAAAAATATTCAGATATATATATTAATAACATTATATATAATTTAGGCAAATTCATTCGGTTAATTTCTGTACTAATTATAAAGTGTAACAAATTATTTTATGCCTTATAAATATTCGGACAGATACACTTGGTCATAGCTTACTTCGTCATTCCTATGTTAATTCAATAAAACTGAAAAAAAGTTTTAATATTTCAAGCATATTGCTTGCCTTTCAGAGATGTTCTATTTTTCTGCAAAACAGGCTTTTTTGACATATAACGTTTTTAAAATATTTATTTCTGCCTTAAAATAAAAAATAACAGATAAGTGGGTAACAGATAACAGTGGGTAACAGATAAATTTAAAAGTTTGAAGAATATTAATAAAAATATTGTTATAGCAGCATTCTCATTAACTTCGTAAAAGCATTGTTAAATTTTAATTTTCTTGGAAACAAAATGAAGTACATTATAGAGTAAAAAATGGAATTGTGTCAGAAGCTTCATGAGAAATTTATGAAAAAGTAATAGGTATTTACCTGAATTTTGAACTAATAAGTTTTCTTAAGAATTAAAATTTGCGTGCAGAAATTTATACAAATTGGACATGTTAAGAAGTAGATCATGAAATGAATAATACTCCTGGGAAATAAAAGCATGCAGTTTTTTCCTCAAACAATTTGCTGAGCCAAAACTAAATGGTTCCTTAATATTCTTATTTGGTTTGAGCTACACACATAAAAGAATGGTAAAATTGTAAAATTATATTTTTTTCAAAAGTTTTACAGCGGCGTAAATTAGTTTAAGCTTTCAAACTGTCAGATAAATTTTTACGCTTAATTTTTATCCTGCGAAACATAACCGTATCTCTTATGGTATTAATAGAGTCGTTAAATAATAAGTAAACAATTCACAGTTATTCATTTGAAATTTTTAAAATGCTTTATACATTTAAACATGCTTTCTTATTTTTTCCTTTTGATAATGGAAACTCTTTTTAAATAATTATGCTTCATAAATCCTTATATATTTCTTTCTTTGTGAAGGAGGAAACAGCCACAGCTTCTTATTTGAAATTTTAAAAACTGTATTCCATTTGAAAACATTCATAATTGCTTTTCGTTTATTACAAAGCATTCCTAATTTTAGATCATACATTTCGCGAAAGAAGTTTTTTTTTTTTATATTTCTTTATTGATGGAAGAAAACAAAGAAAATTTGTTCTCAAATTGTTGACTATATATCTAAGGCACATTAACCTCCTTTAGGATCACTATTAAACATGCGATATTTGAAGAAGGATTCACAGAATAAATGAATAATATTTTCTTTATATATAAACAAGACCTTTGTTTGATGTAGATTTCAACTTTTGTTTTTGCCCTAAAATGGTAGTTTTTGGTTATGGAATTCAGAATTTTTTTTTCCTTTGAGGATTGTTGCAAAATAATGTTCTTTCGTTCGCCTTCAATTAAAGAGAATTAAAAAGAAGAAATGCATCACTTGAACGCAGTTCTAAATATTAATTTTAAAAACTGATTTGTTGCAGAATTAGCAATCATAATATCGGAGTAAAAATTTTATTTTGCATAATTGAAAATATATGGGTATTTCGATTAAAATAATTTCAGCTGCAGATTTAACTTACATAATTTTCAAAAGTGTCTTTTTCTGAATTCAAAAAATGTTATGAAAGAATGATCATTATCGACTTTTTGCTTTTTATTTCTTGTACTGACAGAGCATGAAAATATACTAACGCTGAATAAATTAAAACTGTTTTTATATCGGGATTCAAATGAATTCTATTGATTATTTTTGTCTCAACGATACTTTGTAACATATTTGCACTAAATTGTAAGTAGAAACAATTTTGATAAGTGATAAAATATTACTTGACAGTAGAACCTAGTGTGTTTGAAATGTATAATAGAATAAAATCTCCTTAACCAACAACTAGTCTGATTTTACTATAAATTTTCATTGCTGAAAAGATTTCATTGAATGTTTTAATCCTGAAAATATATTTATGTATGCGCTTTTGTCTATTAATTCGATTATATACCACAAATTATTAGTTATTATCTAAAAATTTCCAAAAGTAATACTTTTTTTTTGTTTTAAATCGAATTGTTGTAGCATGCATACTTTATCTGAAACTACATACTTTCAGAATTGCAGTTGAAATAATAATCTGATTAAAAAAGAATTATCTGGAATAAAAGAAACTTCTGCGATTTCCACAAAGTTTCCTTTATGAAATTATTTCATCTTATTCAACTGATATCTGTTACTTTTATGCAAAATTAGAGCAAATCTTTGATTTTAATTCATATGTATTGTCTTTAAAACATCCACCAAATCTAAATTATTTTTTTTAAGTTTTACTTAGAAGCAATGTGTATGCAAACACAATGCAACTACAATATTCCATTTATTTTAAAGATTATTTAATTTTTGTAAAAGCATTTTGTACACAGCGTTCTTTTCTCCATTCCTTAACCCAATACCTGCGCCCGTTTTTCCAGCCACAAACAAAATAAACTACAACCAGCAACTAAAACCATGAACATTAGAAGAGGCCAAATCCACTACTTTTTAATGTTTTCATGTTCATTAGTTGGTTTATTGTGCAGGTTTTACCCTGTACAATATAAGCTTTAGAATTCTCATAATCCGATATGTTTGCATCTTAGAAATTCTTTGACCCGTAGAAAATTACTAGATATATTAGAAAAAAAATTAAATTATGTACTAAGTGATATAAGATTTTTAATTAAAAATATTGATTATTTCTATAACCTGAAGGTTATTTTTAAATACAAATAAAATATATTTTCTCAAGACTCAGAATCAAAAAAAATTGTGGAAAAAATGACTCACAAATATGCCAAAGGAGAAAACATTTTATAATTGCAGTTTGAATTCCACAAACATCAAGGAGAAAAAAGTTATATATATTTTCGCCTAAAAATTATAATAAAAAATAAATAAAATTTTAAAAAAATGTTGGATTTATTTTAAAGTAAATTTTACAGATTTTGATAAAAAGAATATTTAATCAGACATGAAAAAATTTACACTACATTTAAAAGTTGTTGAAAGCCTCACGTTTTACTATCTAGCTCTAAAATTGAATTAATAAACTGTCGAGAATATATGGAATCTTTGAAATCTAAGGATATGAATTTATCTAGCAATTTTCTTTGTTTCTGAGATTTTCTTTTACATTCATTCAAATATTTTGAAACCTTTACGAATATTCGAAAAATAAGATAATAACATTAAGCTATTGTGAATCCCCTTTAAGAGAAGATAATATAAATTTTTGTTTTCTAATTTTAACTTTGAATTACCAAAAATATTTAATTCATTTTAAGAAAAATACTAATGCAGAAGAATTATATGCTTTATTAAACAATGTATTGTGAGGAGTGAAAAATCTATTTAGGTTACTTGAAATTTAAAACATTTTTTGACATATTTTTTAAAAAAAATTATTCCATTATATTCTTCTTAAATGATTAGCATATTTTCTAAAATAAAATCGGACATATGCATTTTGTTCTCTGTCGTCTTCAAAAAACCAGAAGAAATGACAATACCCCCTTTTTGGATGGCATCAGAAGATATCAAAATTATAAATTTTGTTAGAGGATTTCTTAATTTGTTGCATTTTAATCAAAGCAGTTTTAAATCAACTTGAACTTAAAAACAGGCGAAATAATTATTCACCTTTCCCGACCAAAAGATGGTCATAATGATATGGAATTTTATAACTGCATTTTTCGCTTATAATTTCACTCTGCATTATTTTATTTTTACATGGAGTTTAGACTCATTAAAAACATAAGCATCTAAAATAACGGTTTAACTCACAGATGCAAAATATTAGATTTTAAGCGATTTGGTCACGTGCTCTCCATTGAGGATTTGAACAAATCACAAAGCTAATATTTAATAAATCTTGCACAAATCACAAATATTTAACGAACTTACAGATATGAAGCAGAAGATTGATATAAATTCTAGGAGATATCATAATTAAATCTTTTAAATTAATTTGAATACGCGTGGATTTTTTTTTGTATAATTTATATGCAACTAGAAATATTTGCTTCGTTAACATTGGTAAAATATGAGCACTTTCAAATAAGATTTAATCTTTCAACTCCATTTCCAAGATTAAAGTGTATTTTACTTTCTACTGCGATTCTCAAATTTTTTTCTTTCCATAAGTTTAAGAATTCTCTTATAGGCGCTTAGTTTAAAATATCCAAAAACTGAAAAAAATTAACTTTAAATATTCCATAAGTTGCAAGTGCTGTATATTAATTAAAATATTTAAAGACTTCTGTTGAAATCTTACGGTTAGGATTTTACTTTCTTATAAATTTTACTTGAGCGGGAATTTTAATGGCTTTAATCATTTATTCTGGTTTTTGAGGATTTATGGTATACTTTAAATTTATTTCAGAAACTCTGAAAATAGCAAATTTCCTTCATTCCTTAAACTCCAGAATTAGGCGTGTTGTTCAAAATACCCACGAGCTGTTAATATTGTACAATAATCCAAACATATAAAGATTTCTACTTCAAATTGTTAGATTATGGTTCCCTAAGTGTTAATGAGAAATTCCGCTTTGTTGAGAAAATTTAAAGGATTTAGCCGCTTCCGAAGTTCTTAGCAGATATGCGGAAGATTTTGAATTTATCTTAGAAACTCTTTAAATAGATCATCTGAATTTATCCTGTTATACTAGTGGCGGTACGCATTAAAAATCAATGTCTAGCATTTTAGTTGCATATATTTTCTGAAAAATAAGATTAAGTGATTCAATCAAAACCATTATCTATAGAAAGCAAATAGTTTAGGGTATTGATGGAGAAAGTTCGGTTAGTTGACGAATCATACACCTACAATAAAAAAGAACGAAAAATATAAATAATCCCTACTGCATTCGAAAAAGTTTCTAAGAATTTAAAAATGTATCGTTACGATTAATGATCGGTATTAAAATTTCATACAGTGGTTGTCAGTTCATATTACTACAAAAATCAAGGCTTATCCGCAAAAAGAGCTATTTTTATTTAATAAGGAAAGTAGAATTATGATTTATATTTTGGTTTCAATTAAAGGTAGTTCTATATAGATTTAAATTAGAAGCATGGTTTAAATAATTGGGGGAATACTTATTTTTAAATTCTTTCCAAAATATCTGCCATTTCTCACAGTGCATTTAAATACTAGGGAAGAAAAATCAAGAACACTTCCTCGCTTCCATTACACTCTGGCAAATAAACAAACATACGGTTTATTTAATTTTCTTCATAAATAATCCTAAAACAAATATTTTGTGAATAAAACTCTGAAGTTGCTTTCCTTGCTGCATATTTGTTTTTTAATATGATTTCCTGGTGTTCATTTCTTAGAATTCCCTGATGATCTAATAGAAATTTCGGGAAAACTCCAAATGGATCCATTATATCAATTTCACAATACCGGAGAAAAAAAAAGAATTTACAAATATCCTTTTTGAATGAAAATCAGTGAATTTACTTTGCTAGTACTCTAAAGCATGCGACTATTATGACAGCATCAAATAAAATATTGATATAAACAACATTCCATTTCAGTTTTCGAACATAATCAGAATCTCATTTCGTATAAATGCAGTACCAATACTTTTATTTTCGTGAAGAGCCTATTCGTTTTCCGCAATAAAAAATTACTTGAAATCATCTCAAAACCACTCAATTCGGTAAATAGAAACGGATTTAGTAGCTCCGCTTCGTCGACTTTGAATCCGTTTACAGGAAAGAAATTCAAATTTTCCTCTCTGAATATAAGCACAAAAAGAGAATGTGTACTGAATAAAATGCAGTTGCAATAAAATTGAGGTCGTATAATCTTTCAGGAATTATTAAAAGACGAAGCAGTCATCCTTTTACCATCCTCTTAAGAAAAAGAGTGATTGAGAAGATCGTGACAGGAAGTCAGCAGAGATTCAATATCAGCAATAAGGGATTAACACTAGAGTTACGCTATATCATTTCCTGTATAACACAGTTCAGCTAAATATTTTATGAAAGAAAGTACATGAATTGAAGAACTCTTTGAGGAGTTTCTGAAAGAACATAACTGTTGGCGCTGCCGAGCTTTTTTAATTCTTATTTCTCATCAGAAAAATTAATAAGGCAAAGACTGCCCTTTTAGTAAATAAATGTAAACGAAAATAATTGGCATGACACCATATTTAAATTTTTTGACAACATTTAATTGACGTAGGACGAAACATAACATATATGAACACTATTACAAAATTTAGCATGAGAACATCATAGAACTCCGAACATCCATCTCTCTCCTCTCTCGGCACCGTCTCCCCCGCCGTCCTCCTTCTTCACACTCTTCCCTTCAGTTCGTTTTCTGGTTCTAATCACCCGCAGCGCCCTCACAATAACAATACAAGAAGATACAGACAAATACGAATGAAAAGCAAATAAAGAGAAACAATTTGGGGAGTATTCGCAGGCCAAAGGAAAAAATTGAAATGCAAATTTCAGTTTTTGTTTATGCTTGAGTTTGATACAATTTTAATTTAAAATATTACCAATATATAGTTAGAAATATAAGCACATACAACCAGTTTATTCACACAAACATAAGATATTTCCAAAAAATATACTTGCAATTTCCAAAAAAATCTAGCCTATGCAACAATCTTTAGAAAGAGATATGACTTGTTCAGATTTACTTTTAAATTAATTTTGAAACGTTAAAGCGACAATTTGGAAATAATTATCTGTGGATTAAAACTATATATATGTTGCCCCAAATTTTATAGAAAATATATTATAATAATTGTTTATGTAAGGATTTTGTATCCTTTTTCCAAGTAATGTAATCTTTAGGATATCTTTTTTGTGTGCAACAAATCCCCCTCCCCCAAAATGAAGTCTTAAAATTGGTTTAGCCTTCTCTAATTTAAAAAAAAAATCACGAAAACATTTAATTGTTTCAAAATAATAATATAGCTGAAGCCTTATTTTGTTGAAAAACTTTTTCCAGACAAAATGACAATTATATCAAGAATGCCTTCTGTTTATACTTAGTTTAAATATTAGAAACAAAGAAAATGGATGGATCAATCTTTTTTTTAAACGTGGAACAGTATGGTTGCCGTATAGCACAGAAAAGTGTAATAAAATATATAATAAAGTATATAAAATTTTTGAAAAACCTATTCTGGATTTTTAGAAATTCTCTTTATTTTTATTAAAAGAATGTACAGATAAATGATCCAAATATTACATGTATACAGTCACATATCTTCACCTTATTAAAAAGGCATGCACATGAGACTTTTAATGAATTCCTGATATCTTATAACAGCTAAGTAAAAATAATGGGATCAGTGAATATAAATTAAAATATTATTTATGTTTTCCCTTAATATTGATTACAAACTCTTAAAACAATTCATTCATACGTTTAAAAGTTCAGAAGCACATTATGTGATTTTCATTCAATAATAAAAAATAATAACCTTGCTTGCATTGCGAATGTTTAATAGCAACCGTTGTTGAGGTAATTGCTTGACAGTGATTAAAATATCTCTATATAAGTTTGATGATGCAACACTTTTCACGTCTCAAATGGTTACCAATATAAGCTTTTATTTGTAAATGTGTCTGTAATATACCAACGTCTGTGAAGCACAATTTTTCTCAAGATAATAAAATGGAGATATTTTCATGCAAAATAGGATAAATCACAAGTAGAATTTAAGGTAAAATTAATCAGATTTAGCTTCTAATAGAAAACTGCAATAATGAAGCTATGACAGAATAATTTGAAATGTTAATGATATATATGAATTATTAATTTTCTGAGCTGTTTTGAAACGATAAAAGCATTCAAATATATTCAAAATTTCCTCTCAAATTTAAACATTGCGAAATAGCTATTTAAACAGCCTTTAATGTTGATGTAAGATGTTTACCTTTCACATGGTTAAATTTGGTACACGCATAAAATTATTTACTCATATGATTGTTTTACTCGTATCACTTTAATATATGGGTGATTTAAATCAATAATTATTTTCCTATCTTAAATTCAAAAGTTTCTAATATTTAATTGGCATTTCAAATTATCGAGATATTTCTGAATCGTAAAATTATTCTTAACAGAATTAAAATATATTTGCCTAACTATATTGTTAAAGGGAATATAATTTTAAAAAACGAAAATTATTTTTTAAAAATTGATAAGTTAAAAATGCTTGCAATTTGCTTTGGCATGTTCATATTTGGTTTGAAATGTTTTTAAATGAAAGGAAAATTACCTTTAATTTGAAAAGATTGCGTAGTCTGTATTTAAGAAATTAGTAGAATTTTTCATCATTATTCCGATCAATGATATTTTACTTTCACATGTGTTTTTATTAACTTGCTACTTAAAGAAATTTTCCTCGATGAAATCATTCGTTAACCTTACAAGGATACATGACGTTTTCTAATGAATTGTTTGGTAGAGTCATTCTAGTGAAACGCCACATGTGAATGCTTTTAGAATATATATTTTTTGAGAAAATACATCAATAATTACCCATTCAGTCGAGTTTTAATATATGTTATTAGAAATGTACGAATGCTGCGCCTCTTCCTTATTTCTAAAAGTACGTCTTATCCCGATTAAGGTTTGGAATATTTAGATGGCATTGATACTTGTCTGTAAAATGAGCGTGTTCAGGATAATCTATATAAAATTGTTCCAATTTTTTTCGATATTTTTAATACTCATCTCTTATGAACAGCTCTTTTATTTATTAAATTGCATTTTATTGATTCTCATTTGGTGAAAATAGCGATAAAAATATAAGACATTCTTAACGCATTTTTGAAAGAAGGTAAGAGTTTCAGAAGTATATTCAGTGAATCAAAAATTCATGATGGCTTCTTTTTAAGTAATCCAGTAAATAAAGTAGCAAAAATAAATAGCTTTTTAATTAATTTAGAAAATAATTAAAATTTCGCTTGCAAATTGATTTTATTTCAAAATCTAGAATCCTCCTTCTGCCAGTTGTTGAATATTTTTTAAACACATTTAGAGCTATGTGTAATATTACTAGGTCATCTGATCCTACACTGGTACATTTTTTCGGACAAACCCTTTTCAGTAAAGGAAAGTCTCATTAATAAGTCTTCATTTACCCTTGACCATTCTATTCATTCATTATTTAATAGTTCAAGTGTAAAGCATTATTTTCAGCTAATCTTGCTCTGATAAACAGTAATTAAGTTTTTGCAATCTAATATTAGAAAATCGTAATATTTTCATCGTTTCTTATCTTTGCTTCTTTTGATACAAATTAATAGTGCAACACTTTATAAAAAATTAAAGAACATTTATAACCAAAATTTAATTATTTAAAGCAAGTAGAAAATTTCAGGATCTCTAAATAACCATTGCTTAACTATAATCTTTAAAGTTTGAAAACTTGTTTAAATTAATTTGGTAGTAGAACGCAGATCTCATATCGGAATTCAATTACATATAATAAGAAATTTTTACTCTTCAAAAAGGAAAATTTTAAGTGAGCTTAATAAGTTTCATAATGCTAGTGAAAATTCTATAACATATTATAAAAAAATATTGAGAGGTCATCATAATTCATGATCTGAAAGTCGAGGCTTCATTAAGATTATTGTTAGAGGAGAAGTTTAAAAAATCGGGAAAAAGATTGAATATTTTTTTTAATAATCTCCTAAGTTTCTTTCCCTCTTTCATTGTTTCTTAAATTTCTATTGGCAATCAAATGAATAGCTGCGTGGAGCTGTTATTTTTCTATTTGTTTATTTATATTTTGATGCACAATTAGAATGATAAATCTATGCCGAGAAGCAACTTTAAACGTTCTGGCAAATTATCTCTTGAGTACTGTTTTTAACCTAAATTTGAAAATTGTTTTTTTAATCGATGTTTATAATATTTTTTTAAGAAATATCTCATTATTTGCACTCTTTGCAATTACTTTAATAAGTCCAGCCCTTATACAATTGGAAGAGGAATTTGGCGAGAATAGGTGGGTAGCTTTCTTTTTTCTTATATTTACGGATAAAAGAAAACTATATTTTCCAATTTTCCAACAATAATGTTTTCTTTTTGTTATTTGTTCAAGTGCTCGGAAATAAAAAAACAAACGTAAGGCCTCAGATTTATAAACTGTAAAATTTCAGTAATTGTTGAAATACCACGAAATAAGAGGCATTGATTATTCTAATAATGCAGTTTTATAAAAAATCAAATAAAGACAAAGAAGTTGTTTTATCCACATACTTTCTACAACCAGTTTCGTGGAAAATTCAACACATGGGATAGTCACAAATCAAATCTCTTGGGGATAAAGAATTGCTCTTTATAAATCAAATTTCTGAGAACTGGCGGATAAATTTCTGAAAATAAGATTACTGAAATATTTCTGTGAAGTTCCAAACGATAAACATATAAGTTTATAAGTTATAGTCACGGATCAAAATTGAAGCTAAGCGAAAGTGAATAGTGGAATAGAAACAGCAATTTTATTTAAAATGAATTTCTCTATACATCATGTAATCGGATTTTATTTCTGTTGAAAGGCACTGTTTCCATTGCTGCAAGAAAACAGTTTCAGTGCATTGAAGCTTTTAGAAGGAAAGCGAGATTTTGAATCAATATTTTGTAAGGATTTAAGTAGTTTATTTCTCGTCTCATTCTATTTTAATTAATTATAATAAATACTGAAAGCCATTTTAATACCAGAATTATAAAGCTGAATTGATTTCATTAGTTGATTTTAAGTTTACCAGTTTACATAAATTTTGTTTTGAACAAAAATACATTCAGTCAGATTATACCTATTCTATCATAGATTATATGATTTGTAATTACTCCTTACATGTAAGGAGTAATTATATGTCTTAATATATAAAATAATGCGAGAAATCATAGAATTTTTGTACAATATTCAACAAAAGAAAATTTTTAATATAGAATGAAATATCAATAATTTAGCATAATACAAATCTTTTTTGTTTATAAAGCTACTAAACATGTAAAATGAAACGATCTAGCTGGTATTTAATGAAGATATGATCTTTTGAAATGAAAGAAGAATTATAAAGATTTTGATAATAAAACTCTTTATAAAACAATAAATCATGATGGAAAAATGCACTGCTATTATTTTTTTAAGAAAGTAATTTTCTGTTGCTCTCAAAATGAATTTACTTGAGCAGTAAAAACTAAAAAAAAAGAATTTTTTTTCTTCTGAATATTTACCATATGCGTTAAAATCCGTATTTGTATTTTCTATGTTTTCGAGAAAAGATTATACATTGTATATTAAAAAAAATACTGAAGTTTTAAATAATTTGAAATAAACATTAGAAAACAGCATTTATTTATTTTTAATATAGTAATTAACATCTTCAGTAAATTATTCAGTTAATTTTTGCCCTAGTTATAAAGTGTGATAAATATTTGTATAGTATATATTTTATGCTATATTACTTGTTCATATTACTTTAATTTTCATCACTATTGAATAACAATAACAATAGAATACGATTGTTTACAGGAAATCTTATGTTTTGCAATTTAAGTAAAGTTGTTTTGTAGCGATTTGAACGTGGAAACATGTGAAATAATTTTCAACGGATACCGATTAGAAGAAGCACGTGCCATCCCTGTTATATAAGTACCATTAGATAATAGGGACAGACATTTAATAATTAGCCTGAGTGGTACGACCGTCTGGGAGGAAAATGGGAAATTAATTCAGGATACTTAATGCTTATTAAATCCTGCTTGTTAGAAGGATGTTTAAGAATTGTACAGAAATCGAATTTAATGTTTTTGATATATTTTCTGGGATGTATTACAATTTAATCCTTTTGAAGAAATTTCAAAATCCATAGCATTTCTACATTATATTCATCCAAAAATATTATGTTTCTAAAACTTAAAAATTCGAGCACTTTTAAATATGGCTTAATATTTTTAAATCGCTTTACCAAGATATGCCATATTCCATTGCTCTTCTGAAATCTTCATTCTCTTACAGGTGCTTCATTAGAAATATTCACAAACAGCAAAATATTAGTTGAGAATGTTCCATAAGCTGCATGGTAATTAAAATATTTAAATATTTCTACTTCTAATCATTTCGCATCTAAAATATGTGCTATTTAGAAATTCTATTTTGATGCGGAAAAATTTAAAGATTTTAATTGTTTATACAAGTTTGAAGATTTTGAATTTATTGCATAAATTCTGAAATTAGCAAATCTCCTGCACGGGTTTTGGTGATTTGCAATAGTGGGAATTACAAATTAAGAAGTAATAATTTAATTCCGAATACTTCCCTTAAAGTAAACGTTAGCGTACGAATCGAAAGTTTAATTTATCTTCCTTTTTTGAAATATTTTGAATTTAACCAACAGACAGTTTAGTAAGAGAGAATTGCCTACTGGTAAATAATTTGTTTTAAAAACTTTATTCAGAAGAGGATGGTTTTATGTGGATTTGATTGATTTGGTTAGTCTCGTATAAGGTGTGCAAAAATAAAATATAACTGATTTAGTAGCTTTTTACATTGTTGTATTTAGTATTTTTTCCAATTTTTTTATAGTGATATCCAGTAAATCATTCACACTCTAGGGACTGGCTGTTTTCAGATATGGAAACCCACCGATCTTTGAATCATGTACGAATAAGTTTTGATATCACCGAAATAGAGATGAGATGGCCGATGGAGGAAGAGACTTTTATATTTTCCTAAGGAATATGTAGAAACATTATACAGTAACGAATTAAGAAAAATAATAGAAAATGGAAATAATATTCAGCAAAGAATGGAAAAAGAAACTTGCGCCTACAAAGAACTTTGGAAAAGTACTTTTTTACCCACTTCTCATAGCTCCTCTGGAAAGCAAAATCTTATGAAAGTGATAGGCATATGATTCTGAAAAGAACAAAAAGCGTTATTCTGCCACCGTTCACCACATATTCAAATAAAAGATGTCATCTTCTAAAAAGCTTCATGACAGAGAGAATTTTAAGCAGTCATTTATTTATTGAAATATGTTTAAGCTTTAAAGATTTCAATAACAACTCTCCATTATTAAATAAATGCACCATGGCAAAATAATGACGTATGTAAATTTTGGATTGATTAAAATCATTACAACGGGAGATAACTAGCTTTATATGTTTACATAAAGGGGGGGGGTCCATATTCATATTGACTTCTTTAAGCTCTATACATGTTTATAAGAAAAATGAATATACTTGCCATTTAAGTAAGATTTTAAAAACCATAAACTCATAAAATACCTTTCAATATATTACAAATATTTATCTTACTTAAAATTTCTATAAAAATTAAATTTTGCAATTGTTTAAAGAACGCTTTTCTTTTTACACAAATTATTTTGAACCAGAGCCAGTTTAAATCGTTTAAGTTGAAAAAAATCCTGTTACTTCTAAATTTTTGTACAAGGGATTATTTTGAATTAAAATGAATTAATAGCTTTGCGAAAAAAATTTCGTAGTAAATTTATTTATAATGCAAGATTTTTTTCGCTCTGTAAAAAACAAGCAAGCTAAAAAAAAAAAAAAAAAAAAAAAAAAAAAAAAAAAGGCATCAGCCTAAGTTATATACATTAAAGGGCTTTTTCCCAGCCAGACTGAAATGTCAAAATAGGGGAATCATATGAACAGTGGAATATATATAATTATTGCAAAACTTTAGATTCGTTCTTTTAAAATTTCCAAATACATTGTAATATCTATTAAAACATCTGCTCAACATCTGTTGACCATTTTAACTTTGACAATAATCTCCTAAATGTATCGCATAGCGGGGAATAACTCCTCAAAATTTAATATAGATTAAAAATTGCCAATAGGACCGAAGTTTCTATATATAACGACCTCCTAACAACTTTTCTTGTATTTTTTCTTTGAATTATGAATTTTCAAAACGCCATTGAGGATTTTGATTCTTTGCGTAATATTTATTTCTGCATGTATGTATATATAAGTGAACGTTTCTTATTCTTTTTCTTTCTCTTTTAACCTAATTATCATTTTTCTCAACTATAATTTTGTATTCTTTTTGACATTTTTCTTTTATTCATAATTTTTCACTGTTTCAATGTTTAAAGTAATATCGTCTTTCTTTTTAAAAATTTTTTATTCTATTTTCCGTACAAAAGCCCAACGATTTTCATATTTTTCTTTGGTAATATTTATTTTTATTTGAGTATAGTTTTATTTTTATTTCTATGAAGCAAAATTTTATTTTGTGATCCTTAATAAAGTTGACGTTTTCAGGCTCATTCTCTTGTTGAGTAGCCATTATGTTTGCAAGTACGGAGATATAAAACGGTATTCTATAAAATAAGTTCCTAGATGAATTTATTTTAGAATTGGTAAAATTTATCAATGTTATAAATTATGTTTTAAAATTAATTTAAAATAAAATTATGTATGGATTTAATAAGGAGACCGACTGCTGCATATTGCTCTGGTCAATTAATATATTATTTTTTTAAGGTATGCATGAAATTTTATATTAACATTAAAGAGCCAAAATGTTATTTTTGCATACTTGGAAAAAACTGCATGTAAAGTAATGTAATTTGATAATCAAATATAAATTTTAACAGAATTTCTAAATGCGTTGGCAAAAATGGTGTTGCTAGTTAAAAATTGAGTGTTCAATCTGTCGGCAAATATTTACAAAAATGTTAAGAAGAAAATTCTCAAGAGAAGACTTACTTTTTAAAAACGATATTATTTGTGCGAATATACATAAAATAATACCTATATAAAATGTACAGGTTTTTATATTTATTTTTTTTATTCTCAGAACTCTACTTCTCAAAATTTTAATCATTGATACTAGATTTATTCTAATTTCAAAAGTCTTAAGGTATGATGCATATACACATATAAAATATAACAAATGTGAAGAAATAACGCTTTATTCATTTAATTCAGAAATATTTATGAAATTAAATAGCTGCGTGAGAGCTGCCTCTTATGAATAGCTTACAGGACTATTCGATAATTAATTTGTTTAAAGAACTTCATAAAAGGAAGCTAATATAATTTCTTTGCTCTTGAAAATGAATTAGCTCTGCTTTCACAGTTGAAGGACTACACTAGAATAAAAGATTCGCAATCTTAAAAGAGATTTTGACGGCTTTCAAAAGAAGCTTGGAAAATTAAAGATAAAATTTGAGCTTCAAAAATGAGGATAATTTAATTCAAACTAAATTATTCTAGCCAATTTTTGTAACAAGAATAATTTATCATTTGTAATATAATATTTTTCTTTGCAATTTTCCTTTCTTTTTTTCATATTCTTTTGAAGACCTGAAATTAAACAATTTAAGATTTAGAATTAATTAAGGTGAAAAAATATTATTTCAACGAATTTTTCTTCGTTAAAATATAATTTTTCATTTAATTAAATTTTCCAATTTATTTTTCCGAATAATCTTTTTAAATATAAAATTTATGCATTTTGTTTTGATTTAGTTTTGCATACTTCTGCCTAAGAACAATCTTTTTTTTTCCATGGGAGTAATTAAAAAATATTTCGATACGTAACAGATTGTTTTGAGTAAGATATTAATTTTTTCGTTTGTAAAATAATAAGATTTTGCTTAAAAAGTAAAAGTAATAAAAAAATGATTAAAGCTGTAAATAAAGGTATTAACAGAAAATGTTAGACTTTTATCGCTCATTAAAAAAGGAAAACAATATTTGTTGGCAAGCGTCAAATAAAAATATTTATATTAAAGTAATGTTATCTTTAAATACTTCGAAAAAGTGAAAATATTAAAATTAATTTTAAAGGGAGAAATATAATTAAATATTATTCCTTGAAATAATGAATGTTTTTTTCGGATTTTGAATCTTTTCAATAAGTTTCTGAATGAGGTGAATAAAAAACATAGACATTTTTGGAAGATATAATTAATCATTTACAGAAAAAAAATATAGAATAAATCTTCAGTCTTTTCGTAAAATATCCTGCCAGCACTGGTCGCTTTAATTACAGCAATGAATAAATTAAGAATCGCAGTTTATTTCTTTTTTCATTGTTCATTTACACAATTCTGAAAGAATGCATATATAGGGTTAAGTTTTAAAACTATGTAAATGAGTTTTATTTAGAAAGTAAAAAATATTATAGCAGCTAAATACAGTTGACCAATATTTACATTCCACTCAAAAAAGTATTTGTAATTAGCTTTAATACTCAGACCATCAAATGTGGTTTTATGTGAAAAGCAATAGGATAGAAATATTAATAAGTATTATTTTAAATCTAGAATTATACATTTTCAACGTCAAACCTACCTATTAGAAAAACAGTACATTAACTTACATATGGATATGAAAATAGGGATTGAAATTTACTTAAAGAACAGTCAAAGAAACAAATGGGCTCGGAATTTTCCTTATTAAGTTGGTTAAAGGTATTTAATGGAGACAATACATTATACAAATTATAAAAAGGTTTTAAGATATTTTTGGTGAGCATTTTAGTTCGATTTTTAAGTTTCAAGGACGTTATTATTCATCCAAATAGCATTCGGAGTAGCTACATTTCAATTCACAAAATGGTCTGAATACGTTCAAATCATTCAGGAGGAACACTTAAAGAATATAGATATTTTATTTTTCAATAATTGATAGAAACGGTATTGCATGATTCAATAGACTAAGATAATATAACTGCGGAATATTAATTAAGCTATTTTTTGTTTATTGACGTATTTAAGGTTCGTGAATAAATTGGTTTTTATATAAAAGACAATTCAATTCATTGCAAAAATAAAAGAAGTAAGAAACCAATGGTTATTTATATTTCTGAAACTTTGATTGTATAATCATATTTTCAAGTAATAAGAAATGTAAATTTTCAATGTGCATGATATATTTATTAGAAAACTTAGAGGCAATACTAATACGAAACTTAGCAATGAAAAATATTTTCTAAGAGATTAATCAGAATAAGTATAATAGCAAAACGCATAAAAAGGCATTTTCTGACACATTTTGGAAATAATTTCCTTTATTTGCAAAGCTATTAAATATTCTTGTTCTGTTTAGAATAGAAAATCAGGTTTAGAATGTAATCATCATAAATTAACGAGGTCGTAATACTATAAACATATCACTTCCTTTATGTGACATTTTTTAAGAACCAAAGTACCAAGAAAAGTTCTAACATTAGAGATGATAATTTATCTGAAAAAATGTGACTTAATTTATCGGACATATTTGATTTTTGTGTATGAAACTCTCATAAAATTATCGTCAACCAGCAGAGTACAATCAACAGTGTCCTCTTGAGAGGAAAACATTTGTATCTATATGTTTAACAGTTATTTTTGTTATCTTTTCTTTTCAAAAGTTATGAAATCAGTTGAATTTGGACCCAAGTTAACTAGTAGATATTTCCTTAAATTTTTTTTTTTTGAATTTTTTGATCGAACGAAGGGTAATTTTACATAACAAAGTTTATGATATAACATTTAATTTAGGGGAAAAAATACAATAATAGGTCTTTAAAAGTCAACAAAACAATGATAAGAGAACAAAAGGAGTTTTAGTCAATAAATATTAGACAGAAGGAGTTAGTAAATAAAAATATAATTTTTTAAAAAATCTCTATAAGGATTCAAATAAGGCTCTACAAGGCATAGATAGCGCAAACGTAAACTAAAAGCTATGTCAATAATATGAATAGTTACACTGATTCTAAAAATTCTCTAGAATCTCTTATGTGCACGTTAAACCCCAAGAACCATACAACACTATAAATATATAAAAAAGTTAATATTTTTTTTTCTCTGATGCGTAGTCCTATGTTTTTATGGGGTTCTAAGTGGGGAATATTTTAGAAATTCAGCTATTTTATGCTTTTATAAAATTACTGAGCAAATATTCAGATATGACAAACATTTTCAGACAAACAGATAATGTAAAACTAAAAAGAATCTCTTTACGAGTTTTTTCTTAATATTTATGTAGTTTTATATAAACAAAAAAAAACCTTCATCATAAAGTAAAAAGGGAGAGTTTAACTATAGATTTGTAAATAGTTCACATTTTCCACTGAAATATCTGCTCTGATAATTGGACGAAAAATGTTTTCTTATTTGATATATATATATTTTACAAAATGCAGGAAGCTAAGAATGCTTCTTAGATTTTGATAGGAAGATATACACACGTTGAAAGTCAATTTATGAAATGGTATTATAATGACAAGGAGTGAGTTTCCGGGATTCATTCTCTTTTGTAAAGTGGTAATGATGAAATAATTTCATCTTGCATATATTTTATACATATTTTAACAACATAGATGTTCTAACATCTATGTTGTTAAGAATAATTTTTGCTTTAAACTTTTAGAGTCCTTTTTCAACATATATTGTTGAAATATATAATGTATGACTTGATTACAAAATTTTCAATTGAAACACAGTTTCTCAGCCATTTGAAAAAAATTTCAACGAAATATCTCCAAACTGACTTTAACTTTCTATATCTACTTTTAGAATATTTAAAAATTATTTCATACTTATGGGAACAAATTTCTTCCTTTCAAAATAATTTTAATATTTAGCTAGCTGTTCTGTATAATTCATCCTGCAGAGTTCTTTAAATCGAAATAATTTGACGTCTGACGACAAGCCACCGCTCTCTACAAATTTTATGGTTAATGAAATTAAAACTGTTATACTGAAAAGTAAAAAGAAAATGTCATGTTGATAGAAGAAAAAAAGAACCTTAAATGAATATAACTACGCTCAACACAAAACAAATCACATGCTGACCCTCCCATCACATGGATCTCACGATGGGCCTTACATTATTTATTAGAGGGCAATGTTCCAACTTAAAGCACGAGAGATAGCATGGAAATAGAAAATAAGTATTTTAGACAATTTTTCCAATTTCAGTCGACAATCGCTTTTGCTTAAAATATTTTAAAATATATAAACGTTAAATTTAAACTTAGTTTAGATGAGTTGGCAAACATAAGGGTAAGAGACGAGTTTAATCCACGAAATTTTTTATCTTTAAGGATTTGTAATTTCAACACGGACAAAGAAAACTTGAAAAGTTGCAACCTTTTCTTCGAAAATAAGAACTTGAAGATTTGTGAATTCGATGAATCATACTGAAGATGGGAATGGCAGTAAGTTCACGTATTTCATTCAAAGCAATAAATTTAGTCAGTCACCCCTTGTTCTTGCACGAATAAATTTTAACGTCACTTAAACAAGGCATTTGGTAAGAAATTTTTGAACGCTTTCCCATAACTATTTCTATTCCACCAGAAAAGCTACTGAAGTTAGTTTTCCCTATGTCTTTATTTAAGAGTAAGATAAAGTCCGCTAACAAAAGATTGAAAAAGACATATATAGAGAAATTTTAATATAAAGATTTGATTAAGTTTAATAGGAATATATTTAACAAAAATTATTTTTCGGATCATCATTATGCATTAATTTGAAGAAACATTATCGAATCACCTGCTGTTGAGCTTTTAGCGGCCATTCTATAGCAAAAGTATTCTATACGCTCAATAATGCGATTCAAATTCATCGCTTAAGCAGACATTTTTCACCATTGTCAGGTATCTAATTAACAGAGGGATGTTATTTAACTCCCGCGCTAATTTTGATTCTTTCCGTGTTTCTAATCAATATAAGAAATAAATACACGACTTAATGCTGATATTCGAATTTTTTTTGTAATATATTACATTGCATGTATTAACTGTGATAATTTAAAACTTCCATGTTTCAATTTTCAAAAGAACATTTTGATTAGAGTAAAATAATCTTTATTTTTATTTCTTTTGTTTATTCATTCGTTTAAAAAATGAATACATTTAAATTATGAAAACACTAAAAATCTACCTTATAACTTGCATAACATTATACGTATTTCCATTATACGTATAATACAAAATTATGGATTTTACCATAATAAATCATGCGAATGATTTTATTTCTGTATTAAATTGTAAGAATTAAGCATAAACAGCGTTTTCATTTATTGATTTCTTCTAAACCTTGTTCATGTGTTTTAACTTTCAAATAGCAATTACTGATGTCATTCGATAATTAATTATTAATAATTTACGACATGTGTGATTTTTTTATATGAACTCAATTCCAATTAATTACGGAAAATTAACGACTTTAACATTCACTATATTTCATAAATATTCTTTAAACTTTATTTATTCTTTATAATTAAATTTTAAATAAAATTCATAAATAAATCGTTTTGAATCTTTATCTTGATGAAAGCAAACGTTTCATCCATATCACGCCAGCACATCATCAATTGATAATAGCGCATCCTGTCCCATTTTTCTAAGTTAAACATACTTGTAAATGTCAACTGGATTTCAGCTTTTGATAGATTAATGCTTATGTCAACGGGACATACACCTTTCATTATTGTTTTTTTCATACTAATCAAAAAAGAACTTCCCCTCTTTCTCGCCTGCCATATTACTATAGAAACAAGGAATATTTTCGTAGCAGTCATGTTATTTAGCAGCGAGATAATAATTCTTCAAAAAATTATCATTATGAATCCTTATATATTACTGAAGTGTTAGCACAAAAATTTATTAATTTCATTTATTTATTTCAAACATATCCTCTTTTAGTAAATTTATTTTCATTTGCGAATTTCCAAACAAATATAAAATCGAAAATTTCTTTTCGCAATATTTCTGGTTTTTTCAAATAAAGATACCTCATTTTTTCTGTCTGTTCTTTGGCATATTATTAATTTATAGTTTTCATATTGACTTTATATACTAAATATTAAGTTTTTTTGTGGCAAACAAGCAATAAAGTATTTATATTTTTTCTGGAGTTCAGAGCGTGATTTGCAAGAAAATTATATTAACTGTAATAGTATCGGATACAATACAGATATCTATATTATAAAAAGATGTCTATTGAATTGTCTGTCGGAAAGAATGTGTTTGAAGACACTACAAGAAAAACAAGGAAAGTTTTTCTAATCGACGGGTCGTGTTCAGAAAAGTATTACAATGTTACAAAGTTGCAGTAAAAAGAAAATACACGATCTTCTAGTTTATACAATAATACATAATTTGATTGAGTTGCAGATAGTCAAATGAGTGAAAATAAGGTTATTAATTTAACTTCCAGTAAATAGATAATATGATTATTTCAATAAACTACACAAAATCTAAAAATTCAACGCAAAGAATTACCATACATTTTACAAAAATCATGATAAAAAAGATTTTTATGAACAAGAATTTTTTAATATTTATTTAGAGTTCTAATTACACTAAAAATTCTAAATAAGTTATTTTAAGTATATAAGAATTATTTATTGAAAACAACAATATTTAAACGCAACACTAACTTATAGGTATATAAAAGGAAAAAAAAAGCCATAAAAGTTTGACTTTCATTATGACTTTATATATTAAGTGGAGCTTAATTATATTTCATTTTATCATTTTGTATTAAAAGTATTAAAAAACACACTGATAAATTGAATTTTACAGATTCGTACAGACCAAATTAGAGAAAATTCTTTCTTATTAAGCCATGAAAGTAAACAATAAAATCCTATTAAAATGCCGATGCATTTATTGTGACTGTAGAAGTTAAAAAAATTAGCAGTGATTGATGAGTTAAAAAGTGACATAAAAATCTTTTAGTCCATGTTAGAAATACTTATGAGTCTGTTTAGAAATTCATCTTTTAAAGAAAAAATTTATAAAAATGAATTTTATCTTCCCAGATTGCATAGAAATTTATGCTTTTTTTTACAATTTTAAGATAAAAAAAAGGGATTTGAAATCTGTCACACAAAATTAATATATTGGTGCTTGTTAATACTTGTTTTACCTGTGTGGTATCTCATTAAACAATAAATTTATAAATATTAATAAGTTTGTGCGATGTGCCTGGGAGCTATAATATTTTTTTTTTACTTTATATTGTATGCTGTTTGTTTATAAAGTATCTGTTTACAGGGGAGACCGAGGCTAGTTGTTACACAAGGAAGCTATTATATTTGAATTTTAAATGAACCATCGGTTGAAACTGACTTTTCTCTCGCTGATGGTAGCTGTCATTCGTGTGACTTTATTAACGGTTTTTCTATTGTCTGTAGTTAGCAGCAAAAAAGAAAATGTTTATGAAAACATTATTCATACACTTATTTGCAATTTGACTTTTAAATTTAAATTTTCTTATTTGCGTCGGAAGCCTTGGAGATATTTGTGTAACGTCAATACCAAGAGAAAATAAGTAATATTACATTCTAATACTCTGTACCTTTGTATTATATTATTCACAAGCATCAAGATATATAATGGTGCCAGAAGGAGAAATTTGTTACAATTACGTTGGAGTTAATTGTTACAATGTAACAACTTGCCCCGTGTCAGTTTTAATTTTATATTATATTGTTTCTTTTTTTAAAGTTGATATGAGAAAAGTATACATTCACAAAATAAACATCATTTCGAGACTCATCAGAAGTGATTCGTTATTCTATGCAACAGTCGGTTGTTAATGTAAAATTAATGTCATGATACTCCGGGAACTCGGCAGTTAAATAAAAGCTTCTAGTATTGGTAAATTGTAATTCTAATCAATATGATTCTTCTAATTTAGCTACTTTAAGGATAATTAAATTAGATTAATTAGGTAAAGAAATAATATAGACAAATTTTATTAACTTTAAAGCTATTTTCCCTGAAATCTTACATATAAATAACATGAATAGTTTTTATTTCAGATTCAGAATCAATTGTACAGTCCGCAGAAAAGTATTCAACCACTGTTCCGATACTAGCTACCGCAAAATAAAACTGTCACTGTAAAAATAGATTTTCATGTAAGGGGTCATCTGTGTATTTAGATTTATTCAAACTCAATTTTTTCAATTAACAGCACTTAATTTCGAATACATATCTGAATTATATATATTAAAATAGCTCTAATACATAAAGCATTTCGTAATTTTGAGTAATTGGTTCATGAGTTATCAGCAATTGAAAATTTGAATTCCTAATATTCAACGAGGGATCTCAGTTTTTCAATATATTTAAAGATATAATGAATCTTGGGTCAATTATTATTATTATATATTAAAATTCTAAATTAAAAAGACAAAAGTTATGCATTTTTAAAAATGTGAAACTATATTTGATACTTTTAATTAATTTTTAAATTTACAAATAAGGAATTTTTGTATAAAAACCTACAAAAATTCTGATAGCAATCGAAGGCGAAAGACCTGAAACTTCAATGTTTCAAGTTTCATTTATTTTTCATCAAATAATTTTTAAATATAATAACTAAATTAATATTACGATTACCAAACACGCATTAAGAAATAACCAAAATCTTCTGAACAGCGTGATTTTCACATTTTCTTTTTTGGGGGAGTGCGGATCTCAACTTCGTGAAAGGGTTCGCTGGAAGGAATAAAATATCGTTCAAAAGGAACGGAAATCAAGGCCTGTCGTTATAGTTTCTTTAGAGTAAGATTTTTTAAAAATAATTGTTTAGGTGAGGAAAAGAAGTTGATATGTACAACATATTTGCTCCTAACAATATTTCGAGCGAAGTTTCGGTTGGGACAAATACCACATGATTACAATTGTTTATAAACATATTGTTTTTCTTAGAACCCACAAAATAATTAAAAAACATAAACATATTATATTTCCTTTTATTCCTAATATATTATATGTTACAAGTAATCCCATGTAATGTAAAGATGAGCCTCTCTGAGGAGCAAGTTGTTACGATATACATAGGTGTATAAAACGGTTAATAATTGAATCATGGATGTCTAGTCGTTATGAATCTTTAATAATTAGAAAAGGTTTTAAAGAATTAAGTTCAGACTTGTCATAGATTCAATTTTTTTCCTTTTTTTTTTTTGAGAAAAATGTAAAAATTAAACTTGGTCTTCCCTGTTTGTGAATAACTGATATTTCCGATCATGGAAGTGGATATTTGAATTTTAATATTCAGCAAGATTAAAATGGCATGAAGCTTAATTTATTATCCCGAGCAACTATTAAATAAACGTGCTTGTAGGGCTTTAAAACAACCATTGTGTCATGAATTATAAACGATATTTGAAACAAAAGGAAAGCTGTACCTTTCTACCCTAAAGCATGAAATTTTATTCAATTGTAGAAACAAGATTCCTGGATATAAATGCATTGAAACTATAAAATGAGCCTTTTAAATGCAAAACTTTTAATGTTGGTATTGTGATTGGAGCTTACTGAATTACTCTATGATGAATTTTGTGAAATTACTTGAAATATTTGTAATTATTTTTAGCGAAGGTTACTTTAACCAATTTTAAGTTAATTTCAATTATAACATGAAAACGCAAATTTATTGCGGAAGTTGTTCTGTTATTTAAAAAAAAATGAAAGAAGAAATGTTAGAGATTCAGAATACAATAAATAATTTTTTTTATTTGTTGCTAGTTTGACAGATATTTTTATTAAAATTGTTGTAATTTAAAGTTCCTAGTTAAAACTCGGAATTTTCTATCTCACACATTATGATTATCTGGAAGAAAAGTAATATTTGCAATTATAAAAATAATGAATAGTCATTATACTTTTAAGATCACTTTAAGGGCATTCATTATACTTTTAAGATCACTTTAAGGGCATTCATTATACTTTTAAGATCACTTTAAGGGCATTCATTATACTTTTAAGATCACTTTAAGGGCATTATATCATCTACAAGTTTGTTATAAAATTATCCCTGTTTGGCGACATTTACAGCTAATACAAATAAACGGCTGGAAACCAAATTTCACATACATATAGTCTAAGACGGCACGAGAAGTTGAATCGCAAAAATATAGTAACAGAACAAAAGTATAGTAAGTCCGTAGTAACAAAAATATAGTAAGTCCGAAATCACTAATAATAGAAAAACACTGAAATCATCAATAACTACAGAGGACTCTCAGAAAATGAATGTTCGAATGGTAAATTATGCACATGTAGAAATGAATGGCATACAATATGGAACTGACTAAAATATTGTTTTGATAATCAACAATCAGGTTATATTTTCAAAGTCTTGGTCTTAATTGTGTTTATAAGAAATTCCCTCAACTACTTTTTTTTTTTTTGAAGAATTCATCTTCTTATGCTGTACTGAGTTTCCAAATGAGATTTAGCTTCATTCTGTTTATTAGTTTCATAAAATATGACTAAGTGGATTCTGCTGTTTCATGAATTACAATAAAATCTGAATGAGTAAAACTGGTTATATAATATTCATACGAACATATAAGAACCAAATTTGGAACAAATAATTTTTGTTCTGAAAAAAAAAAAATATTTCAACACTCTGTAAAAGTGAACCCTAAATGTTTTACTTATTTTTCATAAGTTTTCAGTGTTTACACCTCAGGAGTTTTCTTCACGATATTTCAAAACACATTTTGAGGATGCTCCGGACGGATTCACTTCATCTATATCACAATATCCAAGAGAAAAAAAAGAAGCTTCAAAAATAACTTCAAGAATAAAAAAATAAAAAAAAAATTAATAAAAAAACAGTGGATTTGTCCGCCATGTACTCAAAGCAGAAAAATTCCTCTGAACTATTCCAAAAAATAAACGAAAAAAGAAAATCCTATTCCATTCCAATTTTCCAACCTAATCAGAATCTCATTTTAAATAAATGCAGAACCGAAATCCTCTTCTTTATTTTGTGGAATATTCATTCGATTTCGCAATGGCAAATTGCATAAAATCGTTTAAAAACCACGCGATTGAGTAAACATATACGGTTTTACTACGTCCATCTCCTGTTTTTCATCGTCTTAGAATACCTTTAGTAGAAGGAAATTCAAAATTCCTTCTCTTAAAATAAACGTAAAGACCGAACGTATGCTGAATAAAACGTGCGTGCTATAAACGGCAGATAGAGTAGTCTTTTATGAATTATTAAAAGACGAAGCAATCGTGCTTGTTAACATCATCGCCAGAAAAAGATTGCAGAGTTTGGAATAGGAAGACAGCGGTGGTTTCATACCAGCGATAAAGGATTAACACTGACTTTGTGCTATATCATTTTCTGCATAACGATGTAATAGCTTTGTTAAGCTAAATACATAATCAAAAAAAAAAAAAAAAGAACAGTAATGGGAAATTGTTTTATGTTGTGTTTTTTGATAATGGAGACAGCCATAAAAAGGCCTCGAAGAACATAACATTTTAAGTAGTTGCCGAAAACCACGCTGCATGTAATGCTTGCCTGTTCTGCTTTACTAAAAATGGAAAGATTTTAGAATGCATTTTAAGAGACTTTAATTTTTGAAACTATTAAAACCTGTGTTACAGCCTTGCATGCTTAATTAAAAGTTCGCTTTTAGGAAACCTACGATATTATTAGCCGAGGAGAATATTCTCTGTATTTTTCTTGTCTATTTGGATTATAATACAAAAAAAAATAATTATAACAATACTGAGTGTAAAGATAACTTCTGAAAAAATAATAGAGTTTTTTTAGAGTCTTGCAGTATTTTTTTAGGTGAGAACAAAAATGCACTGAGTTCGAAAAAATTTTAATAGCAATCGCCAATCAAGTATAATAAATAGTGCTGAGTAATGTGCAATGAAAAAATATTAGGAAAGGCAAATAGTAGGGTTTTATTTTATCGAAATTCTGTTTATCGGGATTGATTTTGATCATAAATCTAAAAAGAACTCAGTAGCTTCATTTTTAGTGGAGTTTTGTTTTAATTTTATAGTGGATCAAGGTTGTTTTACAGGGATTCATATAAATTCATATTGACCTTAGTAGAAAAAATATACTGTGCAAAATTTTTAAGATATTGTTTACATTTGCAAAATTATACAATATGGATGAAACTCTAAATAGTTTTGTTTGGGTTAATTTCAAATGCTTTCAAATGAAATGTATTTCCCAATGATAAATAATTCAATAACTTTTCGCAACATCATGAAAACAGTGGTGTTTATGAATCATTTGAAAAATGTACAAATGGCCACGCACAAAAATGGTTTCAGAAAATGACTTCAGAAAATTTTGCGATAAAAAACAACAACTGCGAACTATATTTTCAAAACTGGTAGATGAGCCATCATAAACAGGATTTTTTGTTGCCATTCTGAATTAAAATTTTATATCATCAGGGGGCACCTCGTAATTGAGGATGAGACCTTCCGGCATGGTGGTTGGGTCTAGCTACCCTTGAAGGTATACGAAAATGTGGGGGTCTGCCTCCTCCCATTGATGACGTCACGTGCTTCCTTAGAGAAAGATTGAACAGTGAACGGTGATGGCCCTTAAGACTCAATCATAGTTTTCACCAGTACTGCTGTTGTGGCGGTCCGGTCATTCAAGTTTTTCCGTGTGCCTTCCGGCGGGTAGGAGTAACCAGTTTGTGGTTATATCATAATCTGATAGTCAGTCATTTCTGCTTCAAATCTGTCAGAGAATATAAAAACGTTTCTCTGCTTTTATTTATTTGATTTAATTATTTTTAGTTTCAAAATCAGTTCATGCTCATTTCCTAAAGAAATATAAACATGAATTTTTTTTACAATTATCCGGATGTCAGCTAAAAATATTTAAAAATCATTTGTCTAAGTGTCCAAGAGAATAATGTCATTTATAAGACATTGTTCGATGTAAGTGTTTAACGAAATCGTGTGTTCGTATCAATTGTAGTGAATTCGATTATAATCTTTCAATTGTCTTTAAAGAGAGAGAACAGAAATATGCCATTTGTCTCTGAACAATGCCTATGCGAAACTTTGTATCATCTAATTAAAAATAACCTCGCATTTACCACTTCTATTATGTTAGTCACAGAGAATTGTATATGCAAATGATTTTCTTCTTATAAACAGCTAAAAAGTTTTTAGCATTTAATGAGTGAATGTAGAATTTCAGAAACAACTTTAATGAATTTTAAAATAGCCATTTAATTAGTTTTTTGACAACGACTACTTTGTTGCAAAATTTATTTTTAATTTACTGAATAGATAGCGGTTTTTATTCATTACTATTCATTCTTTTTTTAAAAATCGAGTTAGGTTTCGATTTAATTAGACTCATTAGTCTTTAAAACCTTTTATGGAACCAGTTCTTCATGAAAAACACTTAAATTGCTAAAAAAAAATTAAATTCTATTCAATTTAGAATTGGAAAATTATTTTATGAAGTCTTTCGAAGTCATTGAGTAAACAATTAAACTATAGGATGAAATTCTTATTCAAAGATATAAGAATGCAGACCTCATTTTTACAAATGTTTTATTGCTTCTAATGAGCATTCTTGGATAATGTAATTTTTTTAAAAAATAATTTCAGCTTATTTGACAACAACTCTCTCGGAATTCTTTCACTCAGTGTACTAAGATTTTTTTTTATTTAACCATATATATTCAGAAAGAATGTAAGCATTGAAAGGTAATTATTCTGATTTGACTCTTTGCTATTCCTCTAGTACTGAATTCACAAAGGCATATTACTTATTTATAGCCTTTTTAATACTTCAAAGTAAATCTATTAAGAATAGCAAAAAAATTCTACCCCTATCCGCATCGTTTTTGTCGATTTTTCGTCTAGCCAACTTTTGTATGTATCCCTTTTTTCGCTGAAAGTTAATTGAAAAAGTTTTAATCACATAGTGTAACAAAAAACAAACCTAGGAGATCTTTTCGGAAAACCTCTGACTGTTGATAAGTTTTCCTCTGATGGTCTTAGGGTCTTGTATTTCAGTACCGAGATCAAATTTTTATTATTAAATAAGCATAGTTGATTTCAAAGGCTTTGTTTGTTTTAATATTGATCAGCTTTCAGTTATTTTCTGAATTCAGTACTTTGACTAGTAATGACTAAGAAAGAAAAAAATGTATCTTTCAGGTTTTTTTATTACTTCGGGTTTTTTGCTTTGTATGGTTGTGGATTCAAAGATCTTGCAATAATCAAGCCTCTTACAGCGAGCTTTTTGTATGGGATGAAATATTTTGTTTTTATCTCCAAGTTGTCTTTTGAAGAAAGCACCGAATTTAAAACTATTTATTATCCATTTAGATTTTGAATATATGGTATTAGTTTTGCCTAAAAACATTAATGCTAATATTTTGTTTGTTAAAAAAAGGTTAATACTTAGTCTGAAGATTAGATGCCTAATCTATCTATTAAAAATTTCTAATGAAAACATCAGTCTGAAGGAGCATTGATAAAAAATGCTACTATTTCTATATTAAAAAAATCTTCGTGTAAAAAATTTATTTTCATTTTTTTAAAAATACACACGATATACAACGTTATCTAAGTTTACCTTAATTATTTACTTTAATAAATGATTTTAAATCTATTTAAAAATATAATTTTCTTTCATTTTGAATTTAATTAAAATATTTCAAAATTATATTAAAAACAAATTTTAGGTAAGAAAGTAAAGATTCCCATTCATTTACAAAAACAGTACAATATTTTGTTTTTTAAATTTATTTTATGCAGTAAATGAAAAGGAATGCATATAAAATACAAAAAAAAAAGATAGAAAATGGTAATCGAGATTATAATTAAAAATCATGAATTATCTTATAGACATAATATTCTAATAATTATATTATAATCGGATAATACTTTTAGCTGTTGATAATATCACAGATATATATTTGAAAAGAGATTGATCACAATGAAGAAACACTGAAAAAGGGTACATTGAAACTGCATTTAAAAATTTGAAATTGACTTTTGTAAATGAATAAAATTAAAAAAAATTGTACGGATTTATAAAAAGCTGATGACTGATTAAAACCTATGTAGAAAATTATTATTTAAAAATTGTAAATTTAATAATGTGAGAATTTGTTTGTTGTTTCAGTTAAAATTAGAACTGAAAAAATTGTGGTTTTTTTTTATAGTTTGAAAACCACTATAACATGCAAAATCAAAGCAACGAAAAACCAAACAAAAAATAATTTCATGGAATTGGAGATACAGAATTATTGTAGCTTTTAAATATTTTTCCAATCACCGATTGACTTTAAAACTGGCAGGATGCACTTGATTTACTTTAATTATACAGAAATAGAACTCACACTCCCGATCATCGTTCAGAACTCTTAAATGAGGAAGT
Source organism: Argiope bruennichi (assembly GCF_947563725.1). NCBI lineage: Eukaryota > Metazoa > Arthropoda > Arachnida > Araneae > Araneidae > Argiope > Argiope bruennichi. The sequence continues at coordinate 121,599,301 of NC_079163.1, forward strand.
ATTCACGAAAAAATATTTCTTCCTGTTACTTCTAAAATTTTTGCTAATAATAAATTAATATTACAATATATAAATCAAATATTGATTCAATCCAATACTAATTAAAATTCATTTTTTTTTACTCTTGAGAAAACTTTATTGGAAACCAGAAGAAACATAATCTCGAGATAAATAAACTCATGTGTTAAGTTTATTTTTTCATAATTATCGATTTTATAAGAATAAATTGATTTGCATAATCTCTGACGTAAAGGCAGTGAAATGAATTATACTTATATCTAGTTATTCAAATAAGTATTGCTAGTTATCACTCTAAATACGAAACTTGTTTCATTCATGACAAACTACGGCAGTATCGGAAAATGATAGAAAGATGGTTTGGAAAAAATATAGTATTGCTGTATACATGAAGAAGGCTTTTAAAATTTTTCTGATGTGTGAACTAAAAAATTGAAGTTGGCAGTCAGATAAACAATTGTTTTACGATATGATTAAGATTACACGGAAAATAAGGAATTGCTCTCAGAATATTATGATATAATATTCAAATCGCTCACTGATTGTCTATAAGCTAATTTAAAGTCTGATATCCAAAATATTTATAAAACTACCTTGGTCTTCAAATCTATAGAAATTAGGGTAACAATTTTGTTATTGCAACCTGAACAGCCATAGTTTGTACTTTAAAAGATTTTAGCTATTTCCAAAATATTTAGTAATGAGTGCACAGAAAGGTATGAATGATTTTGATGAAACTTGACGCACAGATTTTACGTTATCGATTCAACATTCTGTAGGGTATATTCAAGCTAGGTGAAGGTTAGTTGTTGAAATAAATAAAATAATAAATTGATTAATTTGCATGAAGTTTAATTCTTATGCTTTAATCCTGCAACGATTTTCATGGAGCTTGCTACATATAAGTCTAGATGGTTGAACAAATATTAAAAAAATTAAAGTAAGGTAAGTTCATTTGAATAATACTCAGCAATAAAATTATATTAATAAAATATTGTTGAATTTCATTTCATTGATTTTTTTCACTCTTCTATCACAAGATTTTAATAAGAAAAGACTGTGCATCGCCGGATATTTTGCTAATTAAAATTATCTTTCCTTTTGCCAAAAGTATTAAAACAAAAATATTTCTGTAAAGAATTTCTTCTTTTATTATTATTTTTTTTTATTTAACTGTTTATAATATGCATAGAGTTTATAGGAAGGTAATTTTAGTTATTCAATGGAATTTCTAGCCCTTATAATAAATTACTGGGTTTATAAAATAAAATATTAGAAGGTTAATAATTAATTCTTAAGAACCCGTGGAATAAAAATAACAGTAATTCGTTAAAACGAAAATTGTGTCTGTCTAATGTAAATAAAGTTTTAATTTCTAAAATCTGAAAGCCAATTAATTGAGTGATCTGTTAATTTTTAAAGAGATTCTCGCTTACTCTAAATTACCTAGAGATCAGATAATAATTATATGTGATTTATTTATGATCTGGCACTTTATATGCAAAGAATTTCTATGCTCTTTAATGGGTGTTTTAATCGCTAGTCAATCTCAGAAGCTATGCTTAAAAATTCAATCTTAATTAAATATTAAACAACTGTAATTTACTCAGGCTTCTTAGAATATTTCCATAGAAGAAGGTTGTGGAATAATTTAGAGAAGTTAATGCAACCAGTATATCAAGTTGTAATCAGAGAATACTTTATTTACAAAGGAAAAGCAAAATTTAATTAATTTTTTATGATCTATTCATTTAATTACATTTATTTTAAACATGTAAAAACAAAAAAAAGTACTTTTGGAAGGAAAAAAAATTAAGAATTATTATTAAATAGCATTTCTTTATTTCAAAACATGGCTTATGACTTTTTATTCCCCAAAAAGTGAATATAAATGATGAAAACAAAAATTTTCAATAATACACAAAAATGTTATTCTTAAACACTAGATAGTTCGCTCTTTATCCTTATATGCTGCAAAAATAACCATTAAATTATACCATACATGGATAAAGGTATTTTCGTCTTATCCAAAGCAAATTCGGAGAGTGAGGTTCAATATTCATACATGCTTTATTGCATATAGTGTTAATCTTTTTATGTAGTAAGGATTTAAAAAAAAACGATCGATGATGTATCACTGAAGTACAGAATCAATTGAAGTGAGTAAACTCAGGCTTATATGATACACTTTAAAAGTATTTCGCAGATTGAATTTTGGAATCCAGTAGGAATCTTGAGGAAAGAAAAACGTTGTGTGTCCGTACACAGAAGACAACATGCAATTTAGTCTCTCTTAATATGAATAGCTACATTTATCACACCAAATAAATTGATTTTTCATTCATAATAAGTCAAATATGTAAAAACAATTCTTTTTTTAAATATGTCTAACAAATCCAAAGGGATGTAACCAACTTTTTTAAAAGCCAATTTGCTTTTTTTAAAATCATATTTTTTAAAATCTCATAATAACGATTTGAAAACAACTGCTTTATTTGTCTTAAAATTTTATGCAATTTGGATTATGCATCTTCCCTTTTTTTTGAACCATAAATATTTTTTTGAACTTTTTGAACCATAAACGTTCTTATCATTGAATCCTTGTTCCTAAAACGATGATTCTGCAATATGTTGAAATGATAAACCCTTTATTGTCCAAATGCTAAGAAGTTTGAAACAAGTTTTTAAAAAGTAGATCACATCTCTTGCACTTCTGTGATTACTCAATTATAAATACTGAAATGAGAGTAACTTCTTCACAGAAAGGCTCGTAAATAATTTCAAAGGATATGTTTTAAAAAAGAGATAGGCTATTTAAAGGTATTTTATTTAGCCTATCTTAAAGATAAAAACTGTGATATTCTTTAAAACTTTGAAATTCGTTAAATTATAGATCTAATACAAAAAACTTATAAAAAATAAAGCAATTTCATAGGAACGCATTTTATAGAATACCATTCTAACACTGAATCTTATATGATATGCAATGATGTATATTTGAATTTATTTCAAAAAGCAAAAATATGAAATTTTGTTTAGTTCATTTTTATTTAATCTCATGCTTTCAGATAAAATCATAAAATGTCTATAAAAATATTCGGAAATTATTTTATCAAAAACATTATTTTGAATGTTTTTAGAACGATCTGACATTTTTCCTTCTAGCATTGTTAGTGTTTCAAGCGAAGATACTAAAAAAGGAAAATAAATTTAATCATTTCATATTTTGAGAGATCATACAGGTGTATAATTATTTCGAAAAATTTCACAACTTTCGGATTCGCGTTACAATATACTGTGCAATTTTTAACTGTCTGCAAATCTGGTACGATATCTATATTTTCTTTAGCTTTTTATCAAGTGAAAATTACATCAATTATAAAGATTTTTAATTTTTACTATTCTGATCTTATTGGAGATAATGAGAAGTATTTGAAAATGCTATTTTTTAAATAAATATAACTAACAGAAGATTAATGAGGGAAATTGCTAAGAATGATATACAAAGCTTTATAAACATTACTGTTTGACTGCAAAAACAAAAAAAGAAAGCTACAATTGCTTTCTAACCAGAGAATAAATTATTGATGATTATTAAACTGAGTTGCTTTTGACCAAATATTTTATTATTTATGAGTTAAGTTTCTTTATTATATTCGTATTCCCCCTGGGGGTACCTCGAAATGAGGAGGAGATACTTTTGATATGGTGATTGGATCCCGCCACCCTGGAGGGTACATGAAAATGTGGGGGTCTGGCTCTTCAAATCGATGACGGGACGTACTTCCTTAGTAAAGGGTTGTACCGTGGCCCATGATGGATGGCCCTTAGGGTTCAACACAGTTCCCGCCAGTGTTGCTGTTGCGGTGGTCCGGTCATTCAGTACTTATTATCCGTGTGCCCTAGGGCGGGTCGGAGAGTCAGTGATATGACTTATTATATTCGTATTATATGAAATTACCTTAATTTTAACTTAAATAATTAAAAAATAGTTTAACTCTTCATTTACCAAATTTTTTAGCACCCATTTTTCAATTTTATGTTTGCATTATTAAATACATTTTGGTACTGAGTAATCCCAGGAAATTGAAAAAAATTAAAAAATAATTTAATTAATTAAATTAAGGACTAAATATTTTTAATTGACATCTACTATTTACTATATGAGCTATGTTCTTACTCTTATTTTGAATACTGTCAGAAAAAATAATCATATCATGAAGGTACCAGCATGATTTAAACGGCACTTTTAAGCGCTGTTGGGATATAAAGAGCTAAGTGCAGTAAAATAAAATCATACTATAGCATTTTTGTAATGGATACAAATAACTGAAATTTTAAAAAAGAATGGAAATTCCACATCCATTTTAATCTTAACAGCTTCTTTTAATATTGATCTACTGAAGGAACAATATGAATATTATTGGTTACAAGAACTTTTAGATTGATTACAAGAACTCCAATCCATTAGCAAATTAAAAAAACAGAAGTTAAAATAACTCACAAGCAAATAATCAAATATAGTTGGTGATGCGTAGAAAAAGCTGTAATTATACTCACTATGCCTATTGAATGCTTGACATCTACAGGAATCAGAAAATGAGTATCTGGATTGGTATGTAGCCGATAGAACAAGAGGAAATATTTTGAAGGTGGATTTCATTAAGAAAAATAACACAAATTTGTTTGTTTAGTTTCAATAAATTGCCTTTTATAATCATAAATCACTCGATCTTAAAGAAGTTTTTGGGTTTATTAAACTGTCTCATTAAGATCATGGTCTATAAGCTTTTAAATATTAAGAAAAAAGATTTATCATAACCGCAGATCATGTATTAAGCATTATGGACTATGGTTTCAAATGTTCTAAGAATGCATATGAGACTTTTTGTGTTTACGAGAGAGAAATTCTTCTAAAAATTCCTCTTTCCACTTTAGAAGCAGCTGATACGTATCAAGGAATACTAGTCTTAAACAGGAAATTTAGACATGCAGTCATAAATCAAATGCAATCAGAAAAGAGCTCTCTGTGTTGGCATCTATTTGAAAATAAAATTTTAAACACAATCTATCTGACTGTAGCACAGTGTAGAATCTTTCGTAAGTGAAGTCATGAAACTTCAGGGAGCAGCTGATGGATGACATCCAAGTCTTTTGTGGGTCAGAAGAGATAAGACCTGCTTTAGTCCTCGGTGATTACGTTATGGCAACAATAAGTGGATCTGAATTATTGTAGTTAAGTGAAAGAATGTAGTGAGTACAATCGAAAATTTGCTCATTTGCATATATCAAGATCTCAATCAAGAACACTTCAATCAATAATGTCATTGGCATTATCTTTATTTGAGTCTTTTATGCTTGAATGGTTTGATGCATTCATATGAAATCAGAAATAATCAATTTTGATGTAGGCAACGGATTTCTTTTAGATATTATACTATAGTATTTAAAAAATACATACTAATGAAGCGAGAAATAATAAATGTATTAAAATATTATTTACTTGGCAACTTAAATGTAGTAATATTATTTATTTCATAGAATTTATTTCAAATATACATGATAACATATTTTTAACAAGTTTAGACATATTTTGTGAATTTGATAAGATTCTTAAAGTTCAGGGCATATATGCTGAAAGTAATGAGATAAATCCTTGCTTAGCCCAATTTATGATTTTGTAAAATATGCTCAATGCTATTATGAGTTATACGTGTGTAAAATTTGAACAGCATCTTCAGCGTAGATTGCCTAAATGGGTCTCTTAAACTACAAATGGAGCACATGCTGTGAACCGACCAAAACAGTCATCTTGCACATGCTATTTAATTTAATAAACACTGGAAATTCGAAATTTTCCATTTCATTTGGTATGGACTATTTTCACTGATCTAAATAGGGAGCAATTTAAATTTCATTCTTATCATTTTATTCGTAGGATAAAAATTTGCATTAAATGCGTTTTCTTGTCAATTTTCGCAGTCATCTGTGGCGGCTCATTACTGATGTTATTTAATTTGCGAATGAGTAAAACTTAATTTTTGATGGAAAATCTTCCTAAATAAATAAACTTTTGTAGAATAATTTAAAACATTAACAACTTACATAGCTCATTTATTTCCCTAACATATAAATTTTGAAAATCATTTTGTTAAATTTTGAATTCATTACTGATTTTCGCCATACGCATATTTAGCATATACGAAGCAATTATTTAAAGTGATTTCATTAAATTTGCAATGGAATATTCATTTATAGAGTTTACTTACAGGATGAGTAACATTTTAAACAACTAAAATTACTCGTAGCATCAGATTATTATATGTGTAAAATAATTAATAATCATTCTTCAAATTAAAATTTTTAGATTATTATCCTTTCTAACTAGTATTAAAATTTTTAGAGAAATTTCCTGAGAATAAAATTTTTGTTTATATTATATATTATAAAATATGTTGATTATCATATGATTTCAATTATTTTAAATCTTGAATTTCTTTAAAATGAGCACATAAAAATCGCATTATATTTGCATAGCCAGATGCATATTTCTTTCCTTAAAGAATTAAATTTACTTCAAAAAATGCCTACAAATTATGTGCCCTAGTTATTAGTAGAATGTTTCATTATTAATCTTATTAGTATCATACCAATCTTAGTTTTATATTCACATTTATAAATTTGAATTAATAATTGAACCACGTTTATTAACTTGAAATTCTACAATGAAATGAAACCTTGAAATCGGATTTCTTTTAGAGTTTATAGTATGAACATAAGTACCATTCAATACAATATATAGGAAAGTTAGCTTGATTGTTTTCTAAACTAACTAACTGAACAAAATACAAGGCCTTCAAGCATATTATGATATATTTCGTTGGAAACATATGCTAATATAGCAACTTCTACAACATGAATGTTTTTAGTATTTTCTTGTTATTACAACGCAAGCTATTATCTGTTTGGTATGATTTTATTGCTGAAGCTGAAAACACGAGAACTAATTCCAGTTGAATTATTACTAACATTGCGTTAACACATTAGCACCCTATAAAAATATTAAGAAATTATTATTTAAAACTATCCTATACTGTAACAGCAATTATCTGCGTCATATTTTACATATTCAAACATAAAGGAGTGAAAGTTAAAGAAGTTACAATGCTTGAGTTCAGTATTTGTTGAATGTTTTTTTATTATGGAAATGAGCCACAAAAGACACACCATTGGTGTTCTTTTGATAAAAGAAGGCTAAAGTGATAAAGGATAATTGGATGATAAAAGTAGGCTAATGTGTTTATCCGGGTACACATCCACAATTTTGCAGAGATTCCAGCATTTTTAGATATATCAACTGTTACTGTACGCACTTTGTATAAATAACGTAATTTATCTGGAGCAAATAATTAAGTCGCTGTCTCAAATGAATTGTTAATATATAAAGAATTTATTTATTAATAATATTTTATATTATTAAATGATTTGATGTTATCGTTAATGTTTAACTAAGCCCATTTAGTTCCGAACACCCCTTTCACCGGAAGCTGTCTTACAAGGAATTAATTTTGTTTTCTTACATCTCAGACAACAGCATCTTGAAGACAGAACATGCTCCACTGAGTTAAATGACTGCAATGCAGGACTGTGAGTAACCAGTGACATTTAATATGATCATTTTTACTTGAATTACAGTGATGCATATTCTAGAGTCACTAAAAGTGCATAAAGTGGACTGAGTTCAGAAACCAATACAGTTATCAGAATTGATTTGGTTTGAATTTCGTTGCCAAGCATTGGAGCACCAACGCAAGTCAATATTTGAACTATATTCCCAAACTGCATGATCATTTGTTAACTTAAGCGGACTTAAAAAGAGTGGATTTGACCGGAGAAAACTAATGCGTCTGGTCTACAGTTTTACTATTTAACGTACCAGATGTGTTTAGGACTGGTCCGAAGAGCAAAAATTTAATGTTTCACCTATCGGTTTTCCAAGAAATATATCTTACTGTAATGATACAGAGGAAATTTGGAACTATTCGGAATTTGTTGGCAAAAATAATGTAGAGAGATGATGTCACTAGTCAAATGGACAGCTAGATTGATGAATGAATTGGTGAAAACCATTGTAGATGTTATCCAATGACATTATGATACGATGGCCTGAAGCATAATGATACCAAGCATTATTTCTATAAAATGTGATTTCTTAATATTTAGACAAAGGTTTTTATCACCACACTGGAGCTGTTGAGAAGATAATCATGTGTTAAAATTATGAAGGAATTTTTCTTCCTTAAAGCTTATCATAACCGAAAATCTTTCTTTCCTGAAATTGTGAAGGAATAGGAAATGGCTCTTCATTTACACTAATAACTTATGGTGAAAGCAAAAAGTAAGCATTGAAATATGTGTGCACTTTTCTTTTTCCATATTGGGTGTTCATGCTGTAACGTTTCCTACGCTAAATCAGTGAACGCTGAAAACATTGATATTTTTTCCCTATATCTTTCTAAATTTTCGAAATAAGAGCGTTGAGATCTTAGCTGGATTCCCTGTAAGCTGCCACAATCTGTGGCATAAATACAAGTTCATATTTATCTACACAATTTTTATAATTGTAGCTACATACGTCATCAATTAAATGTCTGCATAGTTTTGAGATGTATGCAAACACATATCAAATTTTTAAATTTTAAATAAAAATGGTATGGTAAAAAATTTAATGCAATTTATTTAAGAACTGTTTTTTTTTCTTTTTTTTTGCAACTAGGGATGGCACATATATTAAAGAAGCCTTTACATGGCTTTCTAATTTACTGTATTTGTAGTGCAATAAATTATTCCTAAGCGTAAATGTTGAAGGGATACAGCCTCCTTTCCAAAATCAAACTTTGTCCTTTTTTTGTTTGCTAAGGAAGAATAACGGCATCTAATAAAGGAGATCAGGCAGTAATGTTGTCGCTACGGAAGTTCAGTTATAGTCAACGCATAATTTTTCGACAGGAAGAATGAAATTTCAAAATGAACTAAATAAACCTTCATGATACACCGGCTCGTAAACCTATTTCTAAAATAAGTTAAAGAATTGCTTGACAGACCATCATAATTTATGATTAAAATTCATTGCTGCATTAGAGGACCGTATTTGAAAATAAAATTTTACTGAAGGAAAAAATTGTGGAATGTGCGAGAATATTTTATGCTTAAATGTCTTTATATTTGCATGTTTGGTTCTGCAGATAAACTTTTTTTGTCGCTTGTAATTATAAGATTTATTATTATTACTATTTTTGTCTTCTGCTTATTTTCTTTATTATTCGTTCTATCAAAAAAGGCATATATGAAAATTTGAAATTAGGTTTCATTTTTTGCGAGAAATATAAAGTTGACTATGTTGCGCCAAACAGGAAGTTAAAATCATATCAATGTAAAGAGAATTTGAGGTAATATTCGTGAATGTGAAATCAATGACTCTGAATTTAATGAAAATTTTTTATTCACTGATTATTCCTGTTATAACGTTTATTAATGATTATTTACTATTTGGTATTTAATCACAATATTTCGAAATATGTTAGTTTGTAATTGTAGTAAATTTATTAATTTTTTAAAATTATTATAGTCTAAAAGCCATTGTTATTTTAATAATAATTTAGAGTAGTATATGAAAACAACTGAAGACAAAGAATTTGTTTTCCTGAAATGTTTCGTTTTTTTCCAGAGAAGTCTCGACTCTTTGATTGAATCAAATCTCAAGGGTATAAATGCTTTTATCTTTATTAATCAAATATCTGATCATCGACAAACAAATTTCGTAAAATAAGATTTTTCTGAGACATTTTTGAAAAATTCCAAATATCAAACTTATAGGTTTCCATTTAGACATGAATCAGAACTAAAGCAAAATGAAACGGAAGATAAAACTAGAAATATCAGCAATGTTTTATTTTAAATGAAATTTTGCAAACAACCTATCGTTAGATTGATGTTTGTTAAAAGATACTGTCTGATACTGTTTCTTTTTATTAGATTATATGTAATAGAGAGAATTGAAGACAACAATAGCTTTTTGAAAGAAGACAAGTGCCATTTTGAGTATCTAGCAAGACTCAGGATTTGATTTTTTCACATTATAGGGATCAGAAATTTTAATAATAGTTATTAGCCATATTTTACATATAAGTGCTTATTTCTACTGCAAATTTTAAAATTATTAGCAAACGACAAGTTGAACTTATTTAGAAAAGTATTCAATTATGTAAAAATGTTTGAAACCTGCATTATACTATTCGCACTACCTAATTCATGTATAATTTATTTTCAGCTATCAAAATAAATAAAACGTTAAAATCATTGCGAAACATTAACTTATATATATATATATAATATATATATATATATAAATATATATATTATATCGCTCTTAACAGACATTTATTCAAATGTATATTTGCAATATCATGATATGTATTTGCTTGGCAGATTCAATTATCTAGATCAAACAATGTACTCTAGCACGCCCACGTTATATTTCTACATATACAATTCTATATGAAATCGATTTACTCTACATTAAGCATTCACAGTTATGTTTGTTATGTATATGCTTAAATATATTATATGATGAAACAATAATTTCTTCGTTTAATATAGAATTGAATTTAAATATAAGTATAAACTTACTTGTTACTCATTAGTTTATTAGTGAGCTTGACCTATCTTTAAATTTTTTGGAATCTTTTCGAATCAATCTGCATTGCCTGCTCTGAAGTGTGAAATTCAGAGCAAGCTATGTAGTCAGTCTATACAAGACTAGTCTGCCCAGAATCCAGACTTGAATCCTATAGAAAACCTCTGGGATGAAAAAAAGAAACAGAAAAGTGTTCAGAAAAAAACATTTTTTTGAACACTATTTAAAATTATTTTCGTAAAAATTTTATTTTTTAAAGTGTTTTTTTACCTAAAAAATTAATTACATGTAATTTTTAGCAAGAGACTGATGGTGAAAAATGCACTTCTATATATTGAAATTTGTATGTAATGTTTCTTTTCTAGAGCCTTTAAATTCGATACATTGGACTTCAAATCTAATTGGATACATCATTACGAAAAATAATAATATATAATAGTATTTTGATCAGTACAAAATTAACTCAAATTGTACTAACATAGACTTTGGAACGCCATTTTATTAAATGAATCAAAATTTAAATTCTAAATGAATTTAAAAAAATTGAAATCTTTTAGCCATTCATTTTCATTTATCATTAATTTTATCAGCATTTCTTTCGTGTAAATTTTACAATAGACGGCCAAAAACTATAACTAAAATAATACTCAGTAAAAACATTTATATAAAAAATATTATTAAAAATTGTTGTTGAGTGAAGATGATGCATTCTTTAGAAAGACACTAATATATAATCTTCTAATGTAGAAGATTATATATTACTTATGCATGGTAGGGATAATTTGGGAACTTTTACTGGTTCAGGTGTCATCCCCATATACAACATGAAAATTTGAAATCTACGCCAAACAAATATTGTGCATTTGGTAGAAGGTGAAGAAATGAAAAGAAATCGCTTAAATATTCTTTATATATATGTTTCAGGAAGTTATTGCTTAAATCAACTAGAAGAAAATTCAAAATGTTTTTACTGATTGAATCTATATATCCAAAATTCTAAAAAAAATTAGAATATTTTTTTCCAATAACAAGTATTGTCGCAAAGTTTGAAAAATTATACACATATGCATATTAAAAAACCGTTTAAGATTTTCTCCTTCTATTTATTATGATATATGCAAAATACTTATATTCTTTTAACCAGATTCTATATTTTTCTTTTTTAAATTCCTTTAAGCAAGATATAAATAAATACATATTATTAATAAATAAGTTTTAAAGATAAATTTTTACTCTGGCATTTTTTACTTCTTCTGACTGGGATATCTTCTAACCAAAACATTTCGAAAAATTTTATTATGGATGCAATTTTTCCTGCATTAGAATTTTTTAATTTAATTATAAAGTTTAATTAATAAAAATAAAAAGTATCAACCATTTACCTGCAATTAGTATATATGTAAGAATAAACTGATGTTTCGGCATTGTTTAAAAAACCCTTACAGGATTACCTGATGATTAACTTATTTAAATAAAGTTATCAAAATGAAACCAAACATAATATTTTCGCTTTATCACTTTAAAAATAAATTTATTCTGTATTCGTGATGAAAGAACTACACTGGAATAAAAGGCTCTTTATTTGTATCGAAACTTTGGCGGTTTACAGAAGAAGACTGAAAACCTAACTACAAATGTAAGCTTCAAAGAACGAGTGATATTCAATTACAAGATAACCTAATTTTTCTAGCTTGTTAAAAAAATAACAAATATAGTTGTCTTTAGTGTCTTGCTTTGGTTTATTATTTCAAATTTTAGCGAAATGAAGAATTAAGTAAGATAAAAATAATGTAGTTAAAATGAATGCAACTAGTTAATAAAATTTTTGAGCTATTTAATTCCTTTTATCATTCTTGTAGAGACATAATTATGTTTTAGATAAGATGCTATTCTTAAAAGCGAATTTTATAGGCGAATTAATAAGACTTTGAAAAATGCAGCAAAAGTGTTTATGCATGTTTCAAAATGTATCCTGTGTTAAAAACTCGTTTTAGACAAAAGGGATAAAGGCAATAAATAAAATAAATAATTTTTTTTAGATGGTTGGCCTTTTTAATTTTAACATAAATGGAATAAGATAATTTTTTATAAGTTTGATAAAGCAATTTTATTCAAATTATCGTAAAGTTTAATTAAAATATTTAAATCCATTTTCTTTGTATTCTTTTTCGTAGAGCCCTACATACTTTCGAATGAAAACATATAAAAAAGAAATTCTCAAAATTAATCAATTTTAATATGAGATAGAACGCGTTTCACTTCATAATTTTAATAAAATAAACAATAAAATTACTTCAATCCATTCTTTTATAAATTTTAAAAGCCGTAAAAATATTTTTGGTTACAGTAAGAAAATTAATCCTATGAAGTAGCAGATTATTTTCTAAATAATTTATAAGATTTCTCTGTATTTCAAGTCTACATTAAGAACAATTCTATAATTTTCCTGAACAACATAAATTTCTATAGTTACTTTTCCTGTTTTCAAAATCAATTGAAAATCATTCACTCAATTAATAAAAAAAGCTGAAATGGTGTTTTCACAACAGTCAAACGAAGAAAGTAAGCCCAACTGTGTAAAATCGTTTTTCAAAGGTTTTTAAAGAAACTTTTCTAGAGGTTAAGCTGTAAAAAAAAATCCACATTTTCGCATAAGCGTTTGAAATTCAAGATTCATTTCAAAAGTAAGTGAATGAAATAAATCTGAGCAAATAGAAATAAGTTTTGATAAAGCTATTTAGAACGAGAAATATACGTTTCTTTAAAATATTCAGAACGTGCATGACAACCAGAGAAAAGGATTAAAAATGAGGTTTTTTTCCCTTTAGAATCTTTTAACTGAAATCTGTTTTTGAAATAAATTTTTAGAGCTAAAAAAGTTCAAAGCAATATCATGCATTTTCCAGAAAATTAAAATTCCATTGATAATATACGCCTTGCTAAAAATTAAATTCCTTATGACTGGACTACCTTTTCACCGAAAAGAACAAATGAAAGACGAAATTTTAAATTTTGCTAGCATAAGAAATTATTGCAATCAAGATATTGGTAAAAAGGATGAAAAAAGATTTAACTTTTTAAACTAGCTTTTCCGCATTATTATTAATGTATGGAATTTTCCCCTATATCCTTAAAGTATAATATTTATGAATTTTGTTTTGATTTAGTTTTGGTTATTGCAAAGCAAAAATTCTTTTTCTCTATCGTGGGAAATAATTGATAAAATACAAGCAATAGACTGTGCTTTCGAAAGACTCTACTTTTCGTGTCATTTGAAATAATAATGAAATAATGATAAAATATTAATTTTAAAAGTAATAAAATAATTGAGACTAATAAAAATAGTGACAAACGTATTAGCGGGAGAAAAAATTCTGATTTTACCACTTCAAAAAGGAAACAATATTTGTTGGATTAGTAATAATTTAAAAAATAATTAAAAACTATTATTTTTAAATACCAGAATAAAGGAACTTGCATATTTAAAATAATAAATAAAACAATAGATCCAGCTTCCGAATTCGAAAATATTATTTCACATAAAATCTCATGACCCCTAGATGAATTGTCATCTGCCTCCATCACCCTTTATTTTCGAGTGATATCGTAAAATAAAAATTTAACTGAATGCTTTAGTCTCAATACAGTCGATTCATTTTGTATACATTTGATCTGTTTAACTATATTTTGTACTATAACAAAGTTTAAAGTTTAGAATGTAGGAGAAAACATTAAATATAACCGATTAGAGATTTAATTGAAATCAAATGCGAACACTATTTTCTCTTAACAAACTGGTCATCAAAGGTAACCAGTAGAAACAAAAATGGATTTCTGAGTCTGGTGCATCAGATTCTCTAATTTAATAATATTTCAAATGTGATTTTTTGTTAGATATCAAGATAGAGGTGGAGGCAATGAATTAAATAAGTAATGTGGCCGTTCTCCAGAACTTGGAGAAAGAAGTTGTTGGGTTGTTCAGAAATAATTTGATTCCTTCCACATCTTATTTCATAGTCATTAGTTAGATGGGTGAAAAACACAGTTGCCCAATTCATTGCTCGTATTTGAGCTAGCGTTAAAGAACCAAAAACAGGCAATTAATGTTACAAGTAAATTTAAATGTTGCATTTGCAGTAATTCTTGAAATTCATCAAAAGAGGAAAATAAAAGCAAAAAAAGGGGAAAAATATTTTAAAAAAAGCTTTCTATTTCTGATTAGGATATCATGGATGAACAAAATAATTGATATCTTTACTATTAATTACAGTAACTTCGCAAAATCAACGCACTCTTTTCAAAGAAATCATGTAGCAACTTGCGTATAAAAACAAACATTTCTATTGTTGTATGTAATTTTTGTTTAAATTCTATATTTTAAATTATTCCATTCTGTTTTTTATTTTTCATTTGATTCCTTTGAGAACCATTTCTAAAAAAATTAAAGCATAAAAGCATGTATTTAGATATTAGATATAAATAGCTTTAAATAGCCTTAGAACGATGCAAAAAACGTTTATAACAAAGTTTTTGGAAAATTTTTGTAATAACAGTCTCAGATCTTTAAGTCTTCAGTTTTTGAAAGTTGTTATTCATTTTCAAAAATCCGAAATACCTTCTCTTAAGGTCCAATTTAAGGCATTTCAAAGCATATTAAAATTTTTCTAATTAGTTCAAAATAATCTCTTGTTATTCTATTAAATAAAGATAGTGAATTAATTTTAAAAATATAGTTTATCATGATCTTAATTAATTTATGTTCAAATTTATATCAAACAAGTATAAACTAAATTCATGGCAAAATATTTATGCTAGAAAATATAATCATGATTTTTATATTTGAAGTTCTACTTTTGTCCAATGTTCTTTTTAGTTTCAAATAAAGGTAATCTGAATCTACGTAACTATATTTTAAAAATTGAGAGTAAGTATACTATATGAAAATGAGAAAAGAAATACAGTTTTTTTTCTTGAATAACTATAAAAGAAACACATTCTCCCTTGGTATCTAATACCTGAATATTTGAGTGGCCGCGATATTATCACGTGTATTGTGATCAATTACAAAATGTCCATAACTGGGCCACTAACCAATACTTTCCGAAGGAGGTACATCTCGTCATCGGAGTTGTGGCCAAGAGAATAATACTCTTATAAATATACCCTAGAGAAGGCGACACCAAAAATACGAAGACATATTCCATTTCATCCACCAATGTTTCTCTTTCTAGGTCACTTTCCAGTTTATATCACTTTAACTGAGAACTAGATTAAGGTTAAATAAACGGATACTTCTCAATTCCTATTTTATTGGAAGCACATGTTCAAACTACTCAGATGAGCACATTTATTTTAATGACGCATAAATATACCTACTATAATATAGGATGCCAAGAAAGTATTGAAAAAACCCCCATTTTAATACTATAATATGAAA
This sequence comes from Argiope bruennichi, assembly GCF_947563725.1. NCBI lineage: Eukaryota > Metazoa > Arthropoda > Arachnida > Araneae > Araneidae > Argiope > Argiope bruennichi. The sequence goes on from NC_079163.1 coordinate 121,615,452, forward strand.
AGTTTAAGAATGCAAATTAGGTTTTTTTATAAGTGAATTTTTGTATTAAAATTTAAATAAACATGTTTTATGCGAAAACTGATTTTCCTAATAATATTTCCCCTTCATTGTTAAAAATATGGTTGAATGATCTGCTGAAACGTGGAAATTTTATGTTGTGTCAATAATCAATAACATGTTATTTCAATAATCATAACTGAAGAAGATACTCACTGGATGTTGCATCTTTAAAAGAAGAGACTATTAAGTATGGCCCACGCAACAGTTTTAAGCATTTCTTCGTTTATGATCAGCGTAAACTAGTAAAATTTGTTTATTTAATTTATATTTTTAAATATTTTCGTAATTCTTTTAGTTTAGCAATGTAAAGAAAGAAAACTTTATCAAGATGAGTGTCTTCATTTCGAAAAATTCTTCTACAAATAGTATTGATATGCATAACTGAAAAAGATATTTATCCTATGTTATATCTCTAAACGAGTACACTATTCAGTGTGGATCATGTAAAGGTTTTAAATTTTTTTACTTCCTTTATCATTAGAATAAACGAATAGAAAACGTTAAACATCCAAGTTTGTAATTATAAACTAGTGTATCAGTATGCCTTCATCAACTGAATTCTTAGAGATTTCTATGCACATATTTTAAAAATAAGATTATGATTCTTAGAAGCAGTTCATATAAAAGGGATATAAATCAGTTTATATGATAATAATACAATGATTTTCACCATGATATATGATTAATAATTCTTTTATAATTTAGTTACTATACGAAAGCGATGAATTTTATTTCATTATTTTAATAAGCAATATACTTTTTTAGATTTTTTACTTTCTCTTTGCACAGTTTTGTTTGGTTTTTAAACAGTAAAAGTAAAGGAAATTGATACTGTATATCAATAAATTTTTCTGGAATGTAGCGTCTCACGTGCACGTCAACTGATTTTAATAATTACAAGTTTTGATTTTGTTCATAACTAATAAGTTATTAGAAATCTCACGACTTCTGTAATTTTATGTTATGTTTAAAATCCGTCTCAATTAATAAACAGTGCATAAAAACAGTTTCCTGTGGGGCCTGTGTGAAAAGTCTCGTCTACGAAAGCCCCATCGTCTCCAACGAGGATCTGGTTGCCAGGATTTCTAATTCTACCGGCGCCGTCCGAGAAATGTCCGGGTGTATTTGAAAAAATATGCCGCTCACTACGTCGCAGGTGTAACGCCTGAATTACTGCATTCGGCCACTCTCTTACAGTTTCTGTAATTGTGCCATACAAGTTGTCAATAAAATTATTTAATACCTCCTCTATCCATTTGGTGTTTCGTTCTTTCAAGTGACAGTAACGGATACCTCCTAGCGGTTCACTGCTTGCTCTCCACCCATGCATTGTATGGTGAAAATTGTTTGTTTAAATGTTTCCTATTACCCCTTAAATTTTTGCCTAAGAATTTTGAAACATCCTGTATATAAAGAATAGAAAATGCCTTTTAAATGGAATTTAACAGCGACAAAACAAGCATTAAAGTGAATATGAAGTATCAATTAAAATAAAATGTACCATTGTACAAAGGAGTAAATGAAAAGCAGAACAGAAATTTTTCGTTAAAATATTGAGTAAAATATTGTACAGCAATACTGTACTGTATTGTATATACAAGCTTTGCAATAAAATATAAATGCAAAAACATTTTACCATATAAGTGGCACAAAAACAAAATTTAGAAAAGCGATAACAAATTCTATATACAGAGAAATGTAATAAATGAATTATGAGAGTTTGCATATTAAGATTCAAAAATGCAGTATATTCAAAGTAAGAATAGCTGTATAAGATTGAAATTTAAACTAAGTATTGTTGTTAAATTATGTGTTTTAAAGCATCTTTCAAGAATTACATAATACAATTTCGAATAAATTTAAATATATGCGACTTAATGTTGGAATTGAAAGTAATTAAATTATTCTTCACATCACATGTCTCATCTGAGATGGATAAATTTAGATCATTATTGGTTCGAAACTGTACTACATCAAAATATTTCGTATTATTAAACAAATATATGTATCTTGTATGTAAGCTAAGGCAAACTAATTGAAATCTTCAAATTTGAGTGGCATAGAAAACAAGAAAAATAGATGAATCATGTACAGTGTTCACCAGCTATTGTTCAACTTAAGGAGTCTGCTCCCGATATCCCTTATGTGTTTCACAAAATTGTATTCATTTGACAACTAAAATCTTTAATGAAGTAGGATGGTTTTAACAGGTTTTGATTATTAATTCAACATTGAATGGCAAATTGAATAGATTTATTAATTTACCGAAAATATTTCAAAGGCAAATTTCCATCGGTTTTAAAACTTGAAAATTGTAAGTGCTACAACAAATACTAACATAGTAATCGTATTTGTTATACTAGTTATTCAAAAATCTGGGATAAGACATTAGTCAAGCGTGATCAATTTTCTGCAGGGAGTCAAATTGAAATAAAGTTTTTGGATGCTATTCTATTTAAGACTTTTTGAAACAAACCAACAACAAAATATTAATTTTTGGGACATATAATTTGATTGGCAACAAGATATTACAAAGAAATATAATAAAGTTGCAGGACTTATACCTGCATATTAAAATTCTGTAATAAACCTTTCTTTGCATGTAATATTTGAAGCCAGTGCAATTGCTCATAAGAAGTGTGTTATTTCAATCGAATACAATTAAAAATTAATATCCTTGTAAAACAATATTAGTGTTTATTTAAGAACTCATTGTTTTCATAAATGGCAAGCAAAAGATGTAATTTGAAAGAAACTGATAAAATTTAAATGTAAATAAGAATGAATAATATTAAATGAGCTATGTAAAACCTGAAAAAAGTGTTTTAATCAGTTTTGGAAAAAAAACAGCCGATAAAATTTTTAAAGTTTATATATAATTAAACAGCAGCCTTTTTGAAAAAGATGTGAAAGTTCATAAAAATTCAAGGCAAAAAATAACTACGAATGTAAATATTTTTTCTTAAGCTACGCTAGCAACGAAATTAATTACATTCCAGTAAATCTTTCTTTAAAAAAATTCTAAAAGAAGACCACGTATCTCCTAATGAAGCTGCACCAGTCTGTTCTTAAATTCGAAATTACCTTTTATCACAACAAAAAAAATGTGATTAAATCCGTTTAAAAAGATAATGCATTTCTTTTAATTTCAGGTAAAGAGTTAAATGAGACATTGAAGAATTTGTTTAGTGACTCTAGACAATTAAAAAAAAAGTATTTGGAATAATATTTTTGAAACTTTTTGGAACAAAGCACTAATACACTGAAGAATTTTGCATTCAGAACTGGCATGAGATATATTTTTTAAATATATATACATTGCATTTAGAAGCTGAAAATTCATATTATTGCGAATTTTGGGATATCTTGTAGGGTGAATGAAATAGTCATTGTTTTCTCACAAGAATAAAATTTTAGTTGGTCTTTTCAGTACGATTATCAAAATGAAACTTTCATTCTTTGGCGTATTCATAGAAAATTTCAAAACAGCTGAGGGTTTCTGTAAGAGAAGCTGCTACAGATATAATTTTCAAAGGAGCAAGAGATCGAGTTCTAAAAGCTGCTTTCCACTAAACATATGTATAAATTGTAATAGCAACCTTTGTATGAATTTCAGTAATCTTTTGAGTATCGATTTATTTATATAAGCTTTTTGCGTTTGAAACACATATAATCTGCCATTGAAAGGAATAGTGCATTGTTACGAATCTGTAAATCTCTCTTTTCAACTATGACACTAATAGCGGCAAAAGAACGATGTTAAAAATTCATATTACTACTGTATAATACATTGCTGAAAAGAGATTTTCACGAATTCTTAATTACACTAGTAATAAAAAGAAACAAAAAAATGTGCTTTCAAGATAATTGAAAAAAAAAAACAATTTACACTATTCCTTACTTAACATTTAGTGACAGTTGCTAATAGTGATAAGGAGAGATACAAAGGAAAATGCATGCACCAAATGAATGCGGATTCATAATCTAATCCACGTAACTAACAACAATCTCTATATTCTCGGCCTGAATTTTAAGACCACATGTTAAGAATCCCTGCAAATCACTCTTTCTTGCAGATACACTAAGGAGATAAGTAAAGGAGGTACTAAAGGATGTAAGTAATATAAAGGCAATGCATGCTGTAAGTTTGAATGATGAATTAAACTAGTCATCCGTAATTTAAGCAAGAAAAAAAAAGTGCATGATGAGTCTTAGCCATCAAATATAACTCTAGGATTAAATGTCAATATACTCTATACATCTTTCTCCAAGCCTTTTCAATCTTGATTATCTTACGTTCACATAAGAAACAAACGCATAACTGGGAATTTTGTCCACTTTAAATTTCCTCTTTAAATGTCACATGTGAAAAAAAGTCTCAATCTTACTCTAAACTAATTTTCTGACAAAAAAATTACTTGCCCAAAATTCTGCCCATTTGTAATTTACTCCTTTTCATAGGTTCCTCAGGCAGATGTTTTACATTTTCATGCATATTGTGAAATATCTACAAAAAAATAATCACACTATTTACAACACTCTTGAAAATATAACGCAATTTGGTATACTGCATCATTAATCTTCTGAACTCCAAAACAGCGGTGCGCGGCCAAATGGCGGAAATGTCGTATGTTCATTTCCTTCCCTCTTTTCAAAAGGATTGTTAAACGGTGGGGAGTAATCTTATCTTTTTAACAATGGATACTTCCCCCACCACTGTCAATTTTGATTGATGTCTCCAGTAAGTGATCGATAGTAGACGTTCAATTTACTTTAAGCTTTCTGTGTGCCAGCTGCTAAACGTTCTTACTAGGATTCCTGGACATCGGAAGATTTTAAATAAAAAAATGATAATAATACACTATTGTTTGATGATTCTGTTGAATCTGATTTAGATGCAAGCGATGAAGATAGTGAATTAGATACTTCAAATTTCCAAGCCGTAAATTCATCTATTTTATTAGAAATTATATAAATATGCAATAAAATATTGAAATGTATTACAAAATAATAAGCGCATTTTTTGGAAAACTGTGTTCATAACAATATAAAATATTTTTTATAGCTCGATATTTTTTTAAATAGTACTTAATACAGTATAATTATGGATACAATGACTTAAATATACGTCATATTTTCCCAAGTTCATAAATATAAAATGTGGTGATTGTTTTGGGGAAAATTGTGTTTCGAAAGATAAAAATTATTTTTTCAAAGTTCAATGTTCTTTCAGTTCTATATGAAACAGTCTTAATCATAAATTTAAGGATTTAAATATTCGTGCTGTAAAAAATCTTATGAATCATTTGATGATTGGGAGATATTTATATTCAGTGTATTGCTTGTATTTGAAAACGTAATTTTTTGAAAAGTGCATTTAAATGTTTACGTTGATTATATTTTGTGCTTAACTGCAACCGTGTGTTTGAAAAAAGTTTTTGGAAGGCAAAGGAGAGATTTTGACTTTATTACTTTTCGCAATATACATACAATATTCGTAAATAAAAAATGTCATTTAGTAAGAGAATATTTTATATAAGTAAATATTCTCCGTCCTGTGCTGGGTTATGTTTTGTCATTTTAAATCCTAAAATTTTTAGTGAATTTTAGTATATGTATTCTGATAATATTTTTATTTTTTGTACTTACGTATATTTTAATAGGATTTAATCATTAACACTTTTTTCTCTTTTAGATACTAATAAATAAATCTCGATATTGCTCTAAAAATAAATTAATTATGTTCAAATAAATTAAAAATTTCATAAATTTTAATACACATAATTTATTAAACGTTACAAGGAATTGTCTAGATTAGAAATATCTTGTAAAACAAAACAAAACCGAGAACTCTTTAATGTTTAAGATTTTATGACGTAGCAATGATTTTAATGCTTTTCACATTAAAATTAATAAATTTTGATTTTTATTAAAAGTTATAATTATATACAATGGGAAAAAAATAAACTTTTAAAAAATCTTTTAGCGAGATTAAAAAGTCTTGTCACAATTTATAAACGATTCTTTTATTGTCAACAAGTATTTAGAGGCTAAAAACTTACTTGACAATACAAGACCTCCTCTCCCACACGACGCAAATGAGGTCTTAATTACGAGTGGGAAAGGAAAATGTTTATCTTCTTTTGACTCTTTTTTCGGATGTTTTGGATTTTTAAAGAACTGAATAATCTTAAACAATGGTAAGTTTCAAAATGCTAAATATACCATTGAAACATTTGGAAAATGGATGTGAAAAACATCTACTAATGATTAACATTTCTGGCCCGTGCCATTAATTCTTTTAGAAATTAAGTGATATTCTTGAAAAAGTAATGCTATGATCTATTGCGATAAGGGGTGTCTGAATTCCTAAGTATTAAAATGTTATGTAATTTTAAAATCCTACAGCGTTTCATTTGTTTCTAGATGACAGCTTAATTCAAACCCTTATAAAACTACAGGCATGGAAATGAATTTGTTATTGAAAGATTTTAAAATAAATTCGTAAGATACATGTGTATTGTGCCTTTCCAAAAAGTTTAGTTATATAATTTTAAAATATTTATAAAATAAACAAAGTAATATTTTTAGGGACTTAATCTAATAAAACATTGTAAAAGTGCTTTTAAAAAGAATTTCTTTTACTGTTGATGATTTGTTCTAATTTCTGACCAGATGAAACAACAAGATAAATACTATGAGCATGTGTAAGGAAAGTTACTGAAACGTCTCTAAAATAATTTTAGTTATGCATTTTAACTGAATCTTTAATAAAAAGGAAAACTACGTTAATTAATATTTGGTGAAATATTTAAAAGATGGATTAAAAAATTTTAATAATCCAGAATACATTAAAATACAGTTAAGAAGGTATTCAAAACATCATCAATATTACAGATCAAAGTTAAATATTTGAGTAAGATATAGAAAATCCATACATAAAACTTGATTAATAATGGAAAAAAATTGGGATTCAAAAAATTAAGTGAAGGACAGAAGAGAGGTGTAGAATGTACTGAAAATGATCACTAAATGTTTTGGAAAGAAAAAAATATTTCCTGATAAGCATTCTTGATTACATAATATTCAATGATATTCATAAACTCAAAATGACATCATGCAAATGATATGCAATCTGTTTATGTTTTCAAGTTCTACCAATTATCGATAACCAGAACGACATAACATCAATCTAGTATTGTAATTATTATTTTTAGATGGATTAAAATTTGTTCTAATTTATTTGAATTAAAAGTAGATCATATTAATTTAGATCAAAACATGCTTTAAGTTTTAGGATGATCGTTTTTTTATATATCTCTAGAAATTTAGTTGTCTCACAAATTGCAATAAAAATTATGAAGGAGAAACAATAAACATTTTCTCGCTTCTATTACACTCAAGCTATTGGGCAAAGAATTATTTCTATTAATTTACTTTCTTCGTAAGAAATTCTCATTTTAATATTTATCGAATATTAATTTTGCAGTTCCTACCAAATCAATAAATGCGTATTTTCAGGAAAAATAGGAAAGATTCAAAAAATAAATTTTACGATTCAGTAGGGAAAAAATGTGTCTCCAAATAACATAAACAGTGTTAATACAGATGATTTTTGAATTTATTCACCTCATATTTAAAAATGTAAAGCTTTTATGAGCAAAGTGCAAGAAAAATGTAATAAAAAGTTAAATCCTATTCCATTTCTACTTCTCAGTCTCATGAGGTTACCATTTGAATAAAAGTGTTATTGAGATCCTAACTTTTATTTTCGTAGATCATTCATTCGACTTTTGCTATGAAAAAAAATGTCTAAAATCCTTAAAAGGCTGAGCAACGAGATAAATAGATACGATATTATCAAGTCAAAGCTCTGGTTTTCATTGATTTTGAATCTCTTTCTGAATTATTAGTCTTCATGCTTGACAGCACCCATAGAAACTAAAAAAAAAACATGCCCATATTCCATGTCTATTAGGGGTTTCAAACCAATCATATAGGATTAACTCAGCCTTATTATATTACTGTGACCAATTAGTATTTAAATTTTATTTAACATGCAACTATGATAGGTTTCGCCTGCGAACTTTTATCATATATTTTTGAGACTTCTAAACACATTTGGCAATAATTTGGAATTTTAATTTTTTTAATTAATAATTTAATTTTTTAATCCTTTTAATATTTTTAATTTTTGAAAAATAATTCGTTTTTAACGAAATAATAATTTTTCTCTGTTCATTTTCTGAAATGGTGGAATATTAAGTATTAGAATCTTTGCTGTTTTCGCAATGAAATTTCCACTACAAAAAGCATTTGGAATGCTACACAAAGCTTTTAAAAATATTCATCAAAAACAACAGTATTTTATTGGTAAAAAAAATTTAAAGAGAGGTAGAGAATCTGCTGTTTAATAGACAGTAGATTATCTTCGATTAACAATCGAAATATTGATTATGCCAGAGGACTATAAGTCTGCAACCATTGTTTAACAATAAGAGATACTGTCGAACAAGTTCCTATATCATTTGGTTCCTGTCAAGGAATTTCAAAACTTTAATATCGGGATGCGACGCGTCATATCTCAAGTAGGTCCAAGAATTTATAATTTTCTCCAAAAAACAACAACATGCTTAACTGGCCCAAGATGTGTTTTTCGAAATCAATTCATTTCTGGAGCAGATTGTTACTTGTAATGAAACTTGGTTATAGGCTTTTGACGCAGAAACAGTTCAACAATCAAGTGACTGGTGCTTGAAAGTAAAAGAAAAATCGAAAAGATTATGTCAGAGTCACTACTATTGACTGTACTCTCTGATTGCGATGGTGTTGGGCATTTTGAATTTCTACTAACTCGACAGGCAGCTAATAAAAAAAAAATATTATTTGAGTATTTTGCCTTTTGAACGAGGAAATTTGTGGAAAACAACCTGAAACATGGCGAGAAAACCTCATAAATTTTGCATCACGATAATGCACCTTCTCCAGTGTAGTTATTATTTGTACCTTTATAAGCAAATATTCAACAAATATGGCTCCACAAGCTCTTTATTCACTTGATATGGCACTGTGTGACTTTTTCTTATTTCTACGGTTAGAATTGTCCCTTCATAGTTACCGTACTGAGACCGTTGATTGATAGAAAATTCGTTACAAACTCTGAAGGGATTTACAAGAACGACTATAAGGCATTGTTTGATAGTGGAAGAAGCGTTGGCAAACTTGCATTGCAGTCTGTAGAGATTACTTTGGAGAAGAGGTAATAAATTTGAACCAATATATTGATACCTTTTGTTTTTGTTTCCATTCCGGGTACTTTCTGATCACAGAGGTGTATTATTTTTCACATAAAGATACAGTAGCTTTTATATAAACTAAGTATATTATAAAAATTTGAACAGCAAATAAAACTGGTTTCATGTTCCCTTTCCTGATTATAGAGATGGCTATAAGAATGCCCCGAAGAATACAGCGTGTTAAATAGTTGCTGAAAAAATAGTTGCAAATTACTTCTTAGGAAAACGCAAAGTATTTGGGGGACATTTTAGATCCTTTAAATTTTGATGTTATTAAAACTTTCTTATCATCTGTTGTTCTTAATCAAACTCTAAAATTTTTTACAAACATATGAATAAGATTTATTAATAGGACTGTTTATTTTCTAAATATTTAATTTTTGTTTGGTTTAATAACATATAAAAGGGGATCAGGTGTTTTGAGGAATAATTTAGTCGATTGCCTTTAGGCAAACACTTTTGAAATATCAATGCTTTTCTATTTTTTCATTCCAGAATATCGAGACTCCTTTATTTCGCTCTAAAGAATGAAATGCATTTGCCTGCGATTAATAATCAGATGTAGAATACTGTAAAAACTAATACTGCACAATTAAAAAAATATAAATATGTAAAAGAAATATGTTACATAAATTAAATTAGCACCTACACAAAATTTCTGAAAAATGGAAAGTTAATAAATGCCATCAGTAAAAAGCTAGATAGCTAGAAATTCTATAATATCCTCTTTTTTAATTCAATTAAATAGCTACTCTGACATAATTAATGTATTTCTTTTATTGAAACTTACTCATAATGGATTTTTAATAAAGGTACAATACAATTAACTTGTCAGAATTCCTGAAGACACCGCGGATGGATAAAAAAATAAAAATGATCTCTCCGATAAACGTAAAATTTTCATCAGGTGATAAAGCTAGTTATTGTAGCGGCTTACTGAAATCAATCACTGTTCGTTTTTGTTGTTTACTTGTAGATCATTATTATTTTTTTGGAATTGTCGTTACTTAAAAGACTTTTAAAGTTTATTTTAATTTAATTATTTACGTAAACTGCGTTGCTGATTTCTGAGACTTAATCCACTTACTTGCATTTTGGGTATTTGTTTATTTTGCGTCTTTTTTACTACTTAGATGTCCCTCTGCTGAACCAAAGACTGGAAATGTTATTTTTTTAAAGTGCAAAGCAACTTCGGAGAAGCAATCCCTTGGGCCACATTAGCATGTAATCAAGGAAGAGATACAGATCCGTTAATCTCGTGAACAAATTTTTAGAGTTGTTTCTCATGCTTTGGTTTTTTTAAATGAACAACTTGACAAGCCATGAATCATCACTCACACCAGTACCTCAAACTTGTTTTCATTTATAAAGGGTGATACACTGCTTCGAAATTGCCCAGTTACCGATTTTTATTTTACTGTGTTATTTCGTTACTCTTACACAATTATTCGTCGTTCTAAACTTCAAGGTTGTATTTTTTGATGTTCGAGAAATTACTTAGATTTAGATTTACGATGACAAATGTAATATATTTAAGAATGCAAACTTCGATTGACTTTTCTTTCGTGTTGAGACTTTATTTTTCAACTTCGAGGGTTTTAAAAAGCTAAGATTTTCCACTTATTTACAATAGTAGTGTTTAATAAGTATATTCTTCGGATATGTTTATCTTATGCATGTGATAAAACCTTCATTCTATCAGCATTTATTTATTTAGTGTCTTTTACTTACAGAAGATTCTTATGTACGTAAAAGACGCTAACATACAACAGAATAAAATTCTAACTAACAATAACAGAATAAGATGCTTTAAGTGTCTCAATTTCTTAATATATTTCAATAAAAAAGAATATATGAATGTAAATAAGAAATAATTGAAACACAATGCAAAGCCTTTTGTAAGATATTTCGATACATCTTAATTTTCATTTGAAATATAGGTACTTGAGAAATTTGAAAGGTATTTTGAAAAAAAAAGAGAACATTTTTGTTTTAAATTAAAATTTCAGTTGAAAAGTTAATCAAAATGCCACGAATTTTCACAACAATAATTAAAAAGAAATGCTTTGTTGGAAAGGTACCCTGTCCCTTCAAACACGAAGAACATATATTATTTCTTATTTTATATATATATATTTTATATATATTTATATTTATATATATTTTATTATTTTATATATATTTTATAAATATTTTGCCTATTAAGAATGCCTGTTGTTGCTTGCAAATGAGATTTTGTTTCAAAATTACAAAAGGAATGAACAGCAAAAAAAAATAATGGAATTTGTTCTGATGCTTCTTATGAATCTTGAATGACCGTTTTATTATTTTCTTTCTTTTCATAAATACAGAAAAGTTACTGCAAACAAACAAACAAAAAAAGTTACAAAAATTGAAACTTTCTGTGTCTCTAAAGAACCAGGAAAATGAATGCTGTTGTGAATGAAAATTTTCATTATGTGGAATTCAGATTATTATTCTCAACTGAAACTTCCGTGAAGCTATGAAAAATGATCTACTTTATAAAAATTGCTTTTGTTTTTATGTTTTATTTAATACTTTCTTTTATAAATTATTTAGTTAACATAAGAATGCCTTTTAGTAGAAAGGTAAGGGAATTCACTGAAATTCATAAAATCTACAAGAAAATTTGATTTTCTTCTGTTTTGTGCACGTCAAATGAAATTGCCTCTTTTCCGTAATAAATAAATGGAAAAAAATGGAAAAATAATAGTTGGAAAAAAAATATTTGAGTGAATTTTTAGTTCCTCAAAATTGATTTAAGTCAGTTTTACGGAATTTTATAATTCATTTTCCTTTAACATCAGGACATTTTCAAGACGGATGAAGAAAAGTAAAATGCAGTTGAAACTTTTTAATAAGTTTCCTCCTCACTCAGTGACTTTAAGAATAGTAATCATATTTTTTAAACTTTAATTTTAAGTATTTAATAAAATTTCTGCAAATAATAAAAGTAACGTTATAAAATTTATTTTGCTTGTGATATCTAATTTTTTGAAATTTAAATAATGGAAAATTTCAAAAAATTAAAATTAAAATCATTTGTGGATATTTACCATATTTCTAACCTTTATGGAATTCATTTTAACTATGCAATTTTTCAGGACTTAAACTTATCAAATTTTTGAACACCCGCCACCATTTATTATTTATTACAGAGCAAGCTTTGAAAATCTAGAAAAAAAAGCCTTCGTATTTCGTACAAGTGCAGTCGAACAATATTTACTACAAATACTTGAATTTCCTTGAATGTTCAAAATAATTAATTTAAATTTTTATATAATTTTTTGCCGGGATATTGTCGTGCATTCTTTAATCTGTACAATTTAATTGTAATTTACGTTTTATAAATAAAAAATGTGTATGAAAATTTAGGAGTTTTTGAAGAAACTTTGCCCTTTTTCAGAATTTAAGTGCTAGATTTAAGAAATTGCATTTAAAGCAGTGATGAAATTTGCAAATCATTACCAGACTTCTGTACTACGGAGTGAGATGAAAAAACTTTCTTATTCATCAAGATTTATTTGACATTCAGTTTTTTTCTCCATTCTGCTGATGGAATATCTATATGTGATACTTTTGAAGTAAGTGAAGAGATCTATTCACAATTCTGAACGCCTCCATCGATTTCTGGGTAGAAAAATATTTGCTGTTATCAAGACGGAAAGAAGTGTTCTGACTGATTTGACCATTCAGTGAATACGTCATGTCATATTATCACCAACACGTAGCAGTTGCAAGGGATGCATCGCTTTATCCATCAATTCCTCTCATTTGTATTAGAATCAGCTCTACTGATTTACACTTTGAGACATTTGATTGCAGAATTACTGAAAAGTATACCATGGCGAAAAAATATGTATTAAACACTATTTTGCGATGTATTCGGCAACGTAATTCTTATCAAACGAAACTAGTTAAATTATTAGAGTCTTTCAAACGAAAGTCTCTAATGTTTTAACTATCTTTTTTTTCGTCTCAGATATATGTCTTTGAACTGTGAATGAGTCAGTGAACGAATTAATTATTTTCCCCATCGCCTTATTTTATGAAACAACTCACTGCTTCACTAACCTATACTCCGACAAGCTGTATAGATAGTTAAGTATTCCACTTATGAATTATAATTTCATCACAGAAAATAACTCGAGTTCACTCCCATACGTTCAATAGAAACAGCGTCTTTCTATCTTCATCCATTTGCAAATCACTGATATTTAATGGTTTTTTTTTCTCATTTGTACGTTTAAAAGTGTCAACTACTTATTCAATCCAATTTTTATAAATAGGAGTCCTTTCTCTGATTGCATCTCAAACAATACTCCTCTGACATTTCGGACTCTTTAATATTTGAAAACTCATCAAAACATTATTATTTCATAGAGACAACGGAGACAAGTTTTATGACTATTGAAATTTTATATTGCTTTCGAGGCATTTCACCTTTTGTCAGTCAACTTCAATTTCAGTCACTGTAAATTTTTCAAGAGTGTTTTATAAAGAAAAGTAAATTGATGACATTCTATTATAACGTAACAAATGGCAATATGTATAGCCAACTGTTTATCTAATATCTCTTTTTAAAGAAAAGAAATCAAGAGAAAAAAAAATGTTTTTCGGTTGTTGTATCTTTAGAATAACTCGGAGCTATTTAATCAGGTTTCATTTTTATGATATGCTTTAGCCATTTTGTTTGTTTGTATCATTTATTCCTAAGTATAGGGATATAAGAGAAGTATATAAGAGATGCTTGATTATAATGATGGTTAGACAAGCATAACGATGTCTGACTCAAGGATTGGAATATTTAACACCATAGAATGAAAGTTGTAGTAAAAATTTCAGTAAAGCGATGAGATCGCTACAATGAAAATTAGCACAGTTTTACTTTCAATAATAAACTTTCATAATATGCATTTAAAAATGTAAGCAAAAGTTCTCAATAAACTGCAGTAAAAAGGATTCATGCCTGCTTTTTTGAGTAATGCTTAAAAATTCATTAAAATATCCTTTTGCTACAAAGCAAAAAGTTATGGATTGATATTCAAAATTTTTCGTTTCATAATCTTGATGGGTTTCGGCTTGTTATCCAAAATCTAAAGAAAACAATATAATAATAATTTAAAAACAATTAATATAACTGAAAGTCATTATAGCTATATATGTAGATATACATTTTCTGTTTCTTTTCCTAAACGACTCAGCCGATTTCAACCAAACATTTTAAGTTTATTTTTAAGATAAGAGAAATAATACAATAAATTGTACAAAGTGTAAAAGTTAATTAAATAAACAACTCATTAGAAATTAAACAATTTTTTGCTTTTTCTGCAGCAATATCAGAGTAAATCATATCACAAGAAAGAATACCATTTTAAAATTCAAATTTTTATATTTTCAGTAATACCGAATTTCTTTATGTGCAATTTCTTCTTCTATTGTTATTAAGGTATCCGACTTGTTTCGGAGAGATTTTCAAAAATAAATATTTTAATGTTTTTATGATTATTTTATTAATATAATGATAAAATGGTGATTGAAAGTGAAAGTATTTAAATTTATATGTAGCTTTTGCAGAAAAAGCATGTTTCGATGTAGAATTTAGCATTTATTTACAAAAAACTTTGATTGTTTTAGAGAAAAATTTGTTTTACAGTTTTTTATTTGTCTTAGAAACATTACATGTGTAACAAATCTTAGAGTGTCACTAACTATTGTCTAAGAATTACATTTAAAACTAAAATTTGTGTGCGTATTATATAAAATTATCTCTGAAATTTTGGAATTATTCACCACTATTTACATTAAACAATCCTACTCCACTTCTAGAGCATTGAACTTCAAATCCATAGTTCATTACATTCTGCATAACGTGACGAGCAGTATTTATAAATTTTACGAAGATATTTTGAATAGATTTTGAGATACGACTGCATTTGTACAATAGAATTATGAAAAAAACTCGTTCTTCAGAAAATGCATTTAAAAAAGCTTATAAATAAGCATTACTTTCCAGAAAATAGTTTGCTATAATTTAGCTTTTAAATGATACAGAGACAAAACAAACATTAACTGGAAACAAAAACATACTGTTTTTTGAAATTGCAATAAATAAAAAAATAAAAATAAAAATACAATTTTCATTTAAATTCATGTTCTCAACCTAGTCAGATATCTTAATTAAGTAGTCTAAGTAGACAATTTTTATATACGATAAGTGCAAGACTGACCTCTTTGCCACAGGTTTTAAAAATTTATGTTTCATATCTTTTGGAAATATTTTTATTGGTATAAAGTAACCAACGAAAAGAGCAAACTAATATAACTTTCATCTTGAAGCGATTACAAGTGACCAAGACTTAAGGGTAGTCAATCATGAGGCGTGGTTTAACAAATGGATTTATATTATAACAATTTATAAAAAATGAGTTTTTATATTAAAATATTATGCATGAAAGTTTTTTAATTCAAAACAACTCCGGATATATCAGCTAGTAGTCAATAAAATCAGTGATTTAATAAAGATCCTGTGCTTACTAAGCTATACTTCTCTTGATTTCCCCAATGATCTCTCAAATTCTCTTTTAATTACAGTTACAATAACCTGCTCTATAAATAAATAAATTGAATGATTTTATCAGATGCTTTGTTTACAGGAAAGTAAATAAAAATAATTAAAAACATTTAAGTATTTTCATCCAAATCAAATGGAAACGAATTCGAAATAATGTTTTATTTTTTATTTCATTTCATAGTAAAGAAAAGGACAAATCCTACCCAAGACGAATATTTCTTACTGAACTGATTAGTTTAAAATCTGAGATATAAATATAATCGTGATGTAAAGGTCATTTATCAATTTTTATCTATTTTGAGATGCTTTGTAGTAATTGTATTCATATACTATATATACACAGGCAACTACACAAACCCAAATCCAATAAGGAGTTTTTCGGTTTCGGGTAACTTAATTCCGTAAAATATTAGGATTATCTCATAATTGGAAAAAAAATATCATGGATTCTAAGTTTCCATAAGTATTCAGAAATTTCACGGAATAATATAACGAATGGTTTAATATTAATATTTATATAAATTAGAAGTAACAATGCATTTCGATTTTAATATTCTTTTAAGTTTAAAAATAATAACAATATTTTTGAATTTTTCAGGACAAATCTTAAAAGTAGCTTCAAACCGTCTGGAAAAAAGAAATATAATTTATGAGAGTTATGCCTGAAGTTTAATATTTCACATATTTCCCATTTCAAATATTTGAAGCAATCAATAATTGTGCAAAGAATTTAAGTGATAAGTGTATAATAACAAAAAAAGGAAAACAATGAGTATATGAGGGGTGGTGAACTTATTTGAAGCAAATTAACCCTACAAGAAATTTAGAACTTTTGTTTCCTAGTTTATGTAGCGATCATTTAAATAAAATGGCATAAAACAATAAAATAAAAAATAACTTTGTCGATTTCCGAGGTATGTTTTAAGGATTTGCATATTGCTGACGTTATCAAATACAGTATAATTTTATAAATTTGACTCCAGTGAAAGGCAAGAATCAATATAAAATGGTCTACATACTTTAAGAATCAATTATTTGGAAGTAAACATGAATAACGAGTTACTTGATTTTGGAGAATGTTTATTAGAGGAATATTTTGAGTCATTTTCTGTTTTGATTATTCATGCTGCCTTTTGCTCTCTCGTTTTTTTTAAAATCATTACTTTTGCTGAATATTTATTTAGAAATATTTGCCATTCCCTGTTATGAATAAGCCATTTCATAGTCAAAATAATAGTTTAAGTTCGTTTATCTAAAAGACAGAACAATTGGAAACAATTCCGTCGCTGCTTTTTCATCTGAATGAATACAAATAAAATAATTATTCTAAAAATTTAATTGAATAGAAACATATTTAATGTAAGCATGTTCTCATAAACCACTCCTGTTTTTCAGATAAGCATAAAAATTATCTTAGAAATGAGAAAGTTATTAATTTCTAAAAAGCTTTTAATGGGACCAATAATTGTTTTCAGTTTAACATTCATTAAGTGTTAAAACTCTTTTTAAAGCTGGGATAATTCAATAATCAATTAAAAAAAGCGAAATTATTTTATAAATAAACAATTAATCAAAAACATGTTAGAGAAAACTGTCTACAAAATTTGTTTATTTTAAGTTTTCCATAAGATAATTTGAAATGTAAGTGGACCTTTTCTTGTCCCGAAATCAGATCAAATTAATTGAACAGGTTTTGCACAAGCTTCAGTTAGTAGATTTATTTTTTTATTTTCATACTTACTGTTATTTATTTGTCTTACTGTTTTTCCTCCCTGATGTAATCTCCCTTCACAGTCAAACTTATGAACTAATTATCTTCCTATGCCGCTATTAATGTCTTCACTTTCTTGTATATTGGAAACAAATCTTTGGTTCTCTCCGGTTGAACGATAATTTCCGTGTCTTGTAACAAGTGATAATGAACCAAACAGGGGAAAATTCTCTTCATTTTGAATATCATCGTAGGCTGAATTAAAGCAGCCTTTTGTTCGTAAACAATGATTTTTAAAATTATATTTACTAAAATAATGTTTACAGTGCCACAAGTGAACAATATATTTATGAAAACAGAGCCAATTAACAAGCAAAAATTTTTTAAATAAAGTTAATTTTCCTTTGGTTAAATATATTTTTTTAAAAAAACTGTATTTTCAGCTGTTCTTATTTATCAGTTACGATTTTTAGTCTGACGGTATATTGAAATTTCAAATACATTGTTTCTAATGAATTTTTATTGCTAAATTTCTCAAAATAATTGAAACATCTGTGAATAAAAGTGACATTTTTGAATGCGCTTTTATTCACATGAATGCGCATTTATTCGTAAGCATTAAAAATTAATAACATCCACAATTTTTTTTTCTAAATAGCAATGTGTATATTCTGGCAGTATGTGTCGCTTTACTGAAATTCTGTAATTCTTGGATTTTTTTTCAAAAGCGTAAACTGTCGGACCTCTCAGATTTTCAAAGAGGCTAATTTTTGGAGCCCGTCTTGATGGAGCTAGTGTGACCGAAACATCTGAACTTTTAGGCGTTTCTAGAGGTACGGCGTCTAAAGTCATGACAGCATACGCACAACGCGGCAAGACAAGCTCGGCAAAGCAAAATAGTGGGCGGGAAGAGAAGATCAGTCAAAGAGAATGATGGGTATCAAAGCGGATTGTAATGTCTAAAAGAGAACAACTGCAACAAAAATGACCGCAAAGCTCAATAAACATCTGGATTCTCCAGTGTCAGTGATTACAATTAAAAGGCACCTTCATAAACAGAACATTTATGGCAGAGCAGCAATTTCCAAGTCACTTGTCACAGATGTTAATGGTAAACGTCGTCTACAGTGGTGTCACACTCATAAAACCTGGTCGATTGATAAGTGGAAGAAAGTTATAAGGTCTGACGAATATTGTTTCACACTTTCCCTACAACAGGACGGTTGCACGTTTGAAAGGACACATGCACAAGCGTATGATCGTAATTGTCTTCTTCCAACTGTCAAGCATGGAGGTGGATCTGTCATGATATGGGCAGCCATGTCGTAGTTTTCTGCTGGACCAATCCTAACCCTGAAAGGAAGGATTACTGGGGAGATAGTATAGAGAAATTTTAGCTAACCAGGTTCATCCTATGATGCAAACTTTGTTTCCTGTAAGAGATGAAATTTTCCAGGATAATAATGCACTTACCATGCAACAAGACTTGCCCAATCATGGTTTGATGAATAGAAGGATGAAGTTAAACATCGGCATTGGCCCGCACAGTTAACCGAACTCAATATAATTGAACCGTTATGCTCGATTTTAGAGCATCCAATACGGAATCGATATTCTTCACCGGCATCTCTGCCAGAACTTTCACAATATCTTCAGGAAGAATGGTACAATATTGTTCTAAACACATTCAACACTTGTATGAATCGATTCCTAGGCAAATCCAAGCTGCATTGCATGCCGAAGGCGGTCCTACACTATACTAATAAAATATTCTTTATAAATCTAAGGTATTTCCATTATTTTGATAACCACCTGTAAATTAACACTATAACTATAAAACAAAGAGAGCCACATAAATAAAATTTAATACAGCAGCGTAATATCTAAAGCGTTGATATTCTCTCATAATTAGAACTAAATCCGTCGAAGTATTTACCGTCTGTCGTTATGTTCTTTCACAAGCATGAAAACGCGATAATATAGAAGTGCAATGACTTAAATTAATAAAATTTGGTATGTCATTTTGAGACAATAATTATGACTCTGTATGAAATTATGGTCTCAATCAGCCCGAAAAAAGAAATCCAAAATACGCATCTAATATTCTGGCGCTTGTGTAATAACCGTATTCCAGCGATGAATCTTCAAAGATTTCACGCTAATAGGCTCTTTCTTAACGATAGTGCCAATGGAAGTTTCGGGGCATCACTCTGATTTTAATGACACATTTAGTTATTTGAAATTATTACATCATTTTATAGAAAATGATATAGGGCAAAGCTGGGATTAAAGCTTTATCTCTAATATGAAACTTCAACTACTTCTTACCACGTGATATGGTCACCCATTTCCGGCCAGGATTTAACAAGAATGACTTGATGATGTTTTAATAATTCATGAAAGATTTTCCAGCCTCCATTTTATAAAGCATGCGTATCTTATCCAGTATCCGTTCTAGCTTAGAAACTGTTTCCAAAGAGCAAGGATTGAAATATTATCATATAAAAGGAATTCAAATTTGCAGAAAATCGGGAAATAGACTTTTGGAAATAGTATCTATTTATTTAGAAATGTGGGTTTTAAATTATTTTGCGTAATTTTTATTGAGAAAGTCAATTATATGCGAGAAAAAAATAAAGAGCAGAAAATGGTAATTTATTTATATGAACTGACATTCTGATTAGGTTGGAAAATTGGAAAATAATTGGATTTGACTTTTTATAACTTTTATCTTTAGTTTCTTTCATACACGTGTCAAAATTAACCTATAAGTTTAGTAAATTTATTGATTTTCTGTATTAACGTTATTTGAAAGTCTCGAGTTTTCCTTTTTCAAATCTTCCTGAAAATGGATAATTGTAAAGATATTGTAACTGCAAGGGGTTAAGTATTGATAAATAATCAACTAGACGAGAAACAGTTGATATTTATATCCCAGTATTATTCATGTAAAGGTATTTCAATGAAGAAACTTAGGTAATGGAAATAATTTTTGTACACTTTCATGAATGCACTGAAGGCGAAGAAATTATCTCCTTGTTTTATAATATTTATTTTCGATATGTAATGCAGCAAGTTTTTGGGTGGAATCTTATGCATAAAAGTAGCACAATCTTTATTTTTAACTCAATTACAATTCTCTTTTAATTTATTTTAAAATAATATTTATTATTATGTCACTTTTCATTTCCAAAAAATTACTTTCTTCAATATTTATTGATTTAGACGTAATTTTTTTCATTTTTAATTGAGACAATTAATTTCAAACAAAAATGCGTCACTGTTTCTAAACTCGAGTAAACTCATCTTTAATATATTCTAAATGATTGTCAGTTTTTCACCCATTTGTTTTCAGTATTCATATGAAGCGATAAGAAATATTTCAATCACAACCTTAAACACACACACACACACACACACACACACACACACACACACACACACACACACACACACACACACACACACACACACACACACACACACACACACACACACACACACACACACACACACACACACACAGTAATGAAATGGTATATAAATGCATATTATCGTAACTCAAAATTAAGAACAAAAATCCCATAAAACTTCAGTGAATCAGATTAAGGATCAGACATTTATAAAAATTCTAAACTTTCTCTATAATATTTCTTGAATTAATATAAATTTCCCTGGAAAAAAAGAGGATAACAGAAAACAAAGATATAGATGGTCTTACATCGCCATAGAGTATTGCAATGTGACATGATCGGCACAGTGTTTCGGATGAAGGACCGCTTAATTTTATTCGGCAATAATATGCATATTTCCTCTTTAAAAATATAAATATTTTAAGATAAACAAACAAGATAATGTGGGTGATTTCTCCAACAACTTTTTTTGTGTGCCAGAAGAAAAAAAATTATACAAAAAGATTTGAAAAAAATATGCTTTTGATTAGCGTGCTATAGCTAGGAAATGTGGATTTGCTTAAGTAGTGCTTCGCTCTATCGTTAAAATAAATAAATAAAACCTGAGCCTATTATTTCCCATTTATAGTTGAATTTGAGAAGCAAGTGAATTTAGGTGCTCCATTGTGACTCAATGGGCTATAAGAGCTAGATTCCCTTTCATAATAAATGACAATAAAAGAGTAAATTAAAAGGCTTTCAAATTATAAATCGAAAAAAATGAAGTTTTGTACTTAAGAAAGCATGGTCATTGCAAAAAGAAACTTTCATTACATGCCAATAAGAAATTATCGATTTTACATTTGCTTAAAACTTTGAGAGGGAAGATAAATTAGTTAAAAGAGGATATATTTAAGATGAAGTCTTTTTTCGGCTACATTAAAATACGATTTTATGAAGAAATATTATCTAGAGTTATTAAGTAACAAGAATTCTTTTAAAAATGTCCTTGCTCTCAAAGTTAAAAAAATGCATAAGAATAATGGAAATTGTTCTTCTATCGTTAACACGAAGGACATACGTTTTATTGATAAAGCTATTAATATACCCAAAGTAGGTATTCTGTTGACCTTTACAAGCATAAAAGTAGTTTCACAATGTCTCTTATTAGTCTTTGATTACGTATTGAGGTTGTATACACTTGTAAAGATTATTTTTATTTTTATTTTAATAAAGTGTAAATTAGGTTTAATTGAAAGAGAAAAATTTTATGAAAGCTAATAATTATTTATTGAAAGAAATCCTTTATTTGTAATTATTATTAGAAGCTAAAATATAGTTATTACTCTAATTTTTGGAAGACTTCATGACAATTAAAATACATTTACCTTTAGTTTTACTAATTAGAAACGTATAAAAGCAGTTGTAAAATTTTTATGCTGAATGTAAAGTTTTTATATTATAATTAGAAAATCCTAATTTATTAAGAAATCATCAAGAACAACTTTTTATTTTACTACAATTTTGGATTATTTAAATAATATTTATTATTTTTTATATTTTGGCTAATTAACTAATTTAATTAATGATATTGAATAATTTAATTAATGATATTGAATAATTTAATTAATGAATTAAATAATTTAATTGAATAATATATGTAATAAAAATATTACTCATTTGGAATTGAAACTCCTTTTTTTTAGATAATAAAGTAAAAAAAGTTTCAAAATGTCTAAAATTAATCAAAAGCAAATTCATTATTCCATGATATAAAACCAATGGTTTAAGGCTTCTAAAATTTTATCGAGTTGACCAAGAACAAAGAAACAGTTGAAATAACCCTGTGAATATTAGTCTGTACTTTCCGGAAAAAAAGAAGACCCTAAAATGTGTTTTTCTTTATGTTAGTCACAAAAAGTTAGATGGCTGGTAATTGGACAATACTCTTTCACTATAGCAAAAACAACCAAGAAAATAATTTGCAAATAAAATATTCAAAATAAACTTATCTAACATTCTTTAAAATAATTTTTAAATAAATATTTTTTTTTTTTTAAATTCCTTAGTGAGTTTTATTTTTCGAAATAAATCTACAAATCGCGAACAAGTCTCTATAAAGGAATGGTTTGAAAAAGCTCCAATATTTTGGCTCTTGACGCTGTGATCCATGTCAAAGTTTATAAAATGAAAAAAGAAGCCGTGCCAGTGATAACCTGGTAACTAACATAGTTTATGTTTTGCATTAATCTGAAAACTTCTCCTCATTTTCCATTTTAATTCATCATCTTTGTATTTTTTACAAGGCTTTCTTTTTGATAGAAAAGACTATGTGTTTTGATACGAAATCAAAAATCCTCAAAATTTAAAATAATCCGTGGTTTTAGAAAATATTTTTGTCCATATCTCTGCCTGTTTAAAAATATTTATATTATTCATATACGGTTTGCATTTATAACTGTATAACGACTTAAATGGAATTGTTCATTTTATAGGCGTTGAATAAGCTTAAATGGCCCTCAAATGAAAGAGGGTCAATAGTTCTAGAGCCATTATTTTATTAAATTCAATTTTGATACTGGTACGGAAGATAGATATGCATTTCGAGAAGTCCAATATAAAATGGTGAATAGTGATTTGATCTTTGACCGAAACAGAAGGGACCACACAATTAACTTTTTTCTTTGTGTTCCTTAAAAAGTTTCAGTGTTCAGAAATTTAATCTTTGTCGGTAGAAGACTTTAGTGGAATGGATATTTGCAAAAGGACGAAAAAAATAATGTATACTGGATTAAGTGCGTGTCATGTAGGGTACTTTACAGAGTGCAGTGCTCTTAACCATGAATATGTAAATACAGTTACTGCACCGTGAATAAGTAAATCTAAACGAATTAATCTTGTAAGAATCATTATATTATTGCATCACTGCGTTACGTAACATGGCCTTAGTCCCATAAACAGTAGGATGTATATATCTATTCTTCTAAAAGCTTCTTCAGGCAAAAATTAAATTGCTACTTACTCAACCTGACTGAATGTATCCATATCGCTATTCTAATTCTTTTGTTTTGTTTCTTTTCAGCTTTTACTTGCTGCGCTAAACGACATGCCACACGATGGATTATTTGTGATGAAAACCTACAACAAAATATAAGCTTTAAAATATGCCTAATAAAAGTAAAATGCATGTTCTATAACAAATAATTGCTGCTTGTATCGGTATCTATTTCTGAAACAATAAGCTATTTGAAAAAAATATCAATGCGAATTGACATGCTTCTTTCTTATATTTCAGTTTTATTATAACATTTAAATGCGCATTTCTTATGCATTTATAAATTGGTGGATTGAATTTAAACTATATGCGCTTGTTGAAGGAAAGTAAGAGCTTTGTTTTAAATTATATATTAATTTAAGCAGTTTTAATGATAATAAAACAAGACAAAAAATAGAGATATTAAAACATTAGTCTCTACGGCTTTAATATAGATATTGTGAAAGTTTTTTTAAATGTGTGTCAGGGTTCGTCGGAATTTTTCTGTGTTATATTCGTAATGTTCATACATTTAGAGCTAATTTCTACGAGAAAAATAATCCGCATTCTGCTCCCAATTTTATTAACACTTTTTTTTATAAATTCTTTTTCCCAATGATATTATGAAAGATTTTCAATTTAAAGTAAGATTAGTACTAAACCATACTTTTTTAGTACTCTGAAAGTATCATATTAACATTTACGATTTTATTGTTCTTTGTTTAAATTATAAAGATTATGATGCTAACGCCATACATTTAATAAACTTATTAATATTATCTGTAAGAATAAAAATGTTATTTCCTTAAAACAGTTTTATTGTTATGAATTAATGCTCATATGGTAATAATTTAAAATTAATTAACATAATCAGTTAAAAAGATAAAATATTTTGTTCGGTCTCAAGTTAAAATTCCTGAGATTGATTTTAGCAATGTTGACATACCCTTATTTTGTTGCTAACAAACAAAGAAGATAAAGATAATATTATTATTATCATATGTTACATTTTCTGCTTTTAAGAATGAAAAGTGAATTTGCAAGAGTGGCATTGTAATAAATTAAAGAATTCCCCCTTATGTTATATGGTATAAATATGCGGTTTTGGGGATATAAAATGAAAAACATAATGAGATGATCTGATGCTGAAGGAGAAGTACATTTAAATTTTACTCTGGTATTTTAATATGATTATACGAAGCATAAATATTCAACAGATAATAAAGAGGAGAGAAACGGTGACTTTTTAGCAAATGCAATAACTAAGTAAGTGCAGGAAGTAAAGGCAAGAAAGCCGTAGAATAATGCCAGTTGTCAACACGTAGGAGCTGAGATTTGCTGTATCACGGAATAGCAAAGCTGCTGGAACCCTTGATTATAAAAATAAATCGCAAAAAACTCCACAAACAGCCAAAAAAAAAAAGGTTTTCATGTCCAAAAAGTATGAAATATAAAATCTTACTCCTGAGCATTAAAAATGAGTGTTGCAGAATTCAAAGAAAAGCAATATGAAGAGATCCATAGTGTCAATAAAAATATATATCCTTGTTACTCCATGATCGAAAAAGTGAAAACACAATATTATAAAATTTGCGACTGATTTTTGATGCCTGAAACATTGTCGGAAGTTTATTTGCAAAGTTTGTTAGATCACATCATTTCCTTATTCTGCAAGTATATAGTAGTATTAGAAGCTATAAATTAAAAAAAAACACTTTAGAAATAATATATAAATAGAGTTTGCGAAAGTTTTCTGTAATCACAATTTAAAAAAAAAATATATTGAAGCGTGAAACAAAGTGGGGAAATATTTTTCAGAGCTCCTATCTACTATAAAAACTAATTATTAATGCAAATAAAAAGAAGAAAACTGTAAAGCAACATCCAATCTCACATCATTCGGCTGATAAATTCACATCCCTATTTTATATGAAGGATCACGTATTGCGTACGAAGAAATCTAATGCATTCAGGGCAAGATAAATATGTTGAACAAAACAAACGTACCAATTTAAAGTGGAGTATTTGCGACTACACACAACATGCCATTTAAAATGATTGACGGATGTCTTCAATGTGGCAACATGAACGGCGTCAATAGTAAATAATATATGTGTAGAAACACACAAAAATGTTTAAATAAATTAGATAAGAATTTTCTGAAAGCCCTAATGCTTTGAAATTTGGTTTGTCAACTTTATGTGCATGTATACGATTCTTTGAATTAATATTTCTTAGAAGTGGAATCTTTAATTTTCACTTATAGACAATAAAAATGTAACTAAATTTTGTATCATGTATATTTTTAAATAAATATCTTCTTAGCACTATATGAATTATTTAAATTTATTTATTATCATAAAGTAATTAAAAGTCCACACCAATGGTTTTAACTAGAAATTAAATAAAAATAAAAATTATTTTTGGCGAGGAATTTCAGCAAATATCCTATCCACTGAACAACAAAACAAATTATTCTACATCTAATTTTTCCTGACACATATAGAATCCCCCAGAGAAGTCTCAAAATTCAATTAAGAATAATAATACCACTAACACCACTACAAGTTATTTAGTTATACTCTATATTTATAAAAAGTTTGCCATGCTAAAAGATAAAATATTATAATCCGGTAATACGGAACAATAATCATAACATCCAAGAGTTGGAAAAGATGCACGTTGCTTATTTTGTGTAAAATCTACTGACGATCATTTACTTTTCTCCCGTTAATTATAAACAGGATTATTCCTAACAAGTTAGAAATGTAGCTTTCAGTACAATGTAAAATTTTATAAATTCTTTCATTGACAAACGACTGAGTAAAGTCTTTCGATCGATAAATTTTTAAAAGTCTTGTCGAATTTAAGATCGAAATAAATTTGAAACAAAGAAAGAAATCGTCTAATAGATACTGCGGTGTATCACAGTTTTTTTGTAGTAGAAATAACAAGCCATTAAAGAAATACATTTTCTTGAAAAAAAGAATTCTTTCATTAAATAAACGAGCTGTATTCTGAAGAAAAATTTGAAAGCCATAATTTATATACCAAGTTTCCTTTGAAGAATGACTCTTAGAGGATTGATGAGCAAGAATTCTGAAATGTTTGCTAGCGAATTCTTTCCTTTAGCTGCATATAATATGTAATTATTTTTCCATTATCTCTTTAAAAAGTGGGTGAAACTTTTGCTCTCCTGCCTCACATCATTATTGCTTCGATTCATTGCTTAGCTTCCCAATTTTCCTAATTTTTCCTTTTCAACTATATGAGTGATTGTTAATGTCATACAAATTGGAAAAACAAACAGAATTAAGGGGCATGAAATCATAAGAATACACATTATTATGCTTAATCACATATTCCCTTGTTAGCTTCACTCATTTTGAAGACTGGTTTTGAAGCTCTGAGGTATTTTTACGGAAATGATCCGATGGGTACATGACGATTTTAGCCCAAGAAGCTGGATAATCGAAAGGTATTTATTCTATGAATATTCCGGAGAACATGGAAATTAGGTAGAAAATCTCAGGCAAGTTGTGCAATAAAGAAATCTTTTTGTAGAAACCAGCAAAACAAGAAGATTTCAAATAGCCAATTAAATAAAAAATACCGCTGAAGGATAAAAGATTTACAGAAAAAGATTTCCTCATTTGAACGCCTCTTCAGAAGTTTATACTTTTCAGACACGGAATAAGAGCATATGAATTTTTTCAAAGGAATTCTCAGACCTCGATTCCTAATAAAGTTAGTGCCATAATGCTTGCGATTTCCATAATCGTCATTTTTGTCAAAAAATTGTTGCCAAGGTTGAAGGTCATTGGCTTATCATTTATATATATATATATATATATATATATATATATATATATATATATATATATATATATATATATATATATATATATAAGCATTAGGTAATTAAAACCTATTATTGAAACAATCTAAAATTAAAATTATTTTGGAAACGATTAATTTTATTTACTATATATATATATATATATATATATATATGAGCAATTTCTTAATACCTCTTATTACAAATAATAAATATTCTCAAAAATTCTGAATACTTACACCTACACTAATGTGAAAATAATAAAACAAGAAATTTCTAAAATATATCGGTCTTACAGTTTCTCGTAATAGCAGAAGTTTACGAATTAGAAAATAGATGATGTATTTATCCAAGGCATATGATAAAATCACTCATATACTCTTTGTTGTGGATGAGTAAATCTGCTTATGCTTGCCTTTCATAGAGATCGTTCTCATTTTCAACTCATATATTTACCATTTCTTTTTTTTTGTAATTATTGAATTGAAATAAAATTTGGTAGACTTTCAATGCTTTAAAATGTGATGGATTTTCTCAAAATATCCATGGTTCTTGCTTGAATCACATTTCATATACATAGTCGAAGAGAAATATTATCATTATTGTTTATGGTACCTTCTTGTTATTAACCATTTAAAATACATTATCTCCACTTAATTCCTTGCCTTTCCTTATCTCATGTGCATTAGTTTAACATATTAAATTTAAACTTTCTATAGTTTCATAAATATTTACAAAATATTAGGAAGTGATTAGTTTTTGATTTGTTTACTTTCGAATTATTTAAAATGGAGCTAAATGTGTCATTTCATAGAAATAACAATGTTACGCCATTGCATTTTGGTTTAATTGAAATAAAATTTAGTGGAAGTGGATTTAGTGAACAAATTTTGAGTGTCCGAATTAATTTTACTTGTCCTGTTGAATGAAAATCAAATCCAAAATTATTTTAAAAACTTCAATAGTACAGACACTTTAACCACATGATCAATAGTAGCTTTAATAACCAAGTGGTTTTCACTTTTTCAAGATCAATACAGCTATTACAATTTTAGTTAGGAATAAAAGTGGATTTATCATCCTAAAGTATTTTATATTATTATATTTAAATGCTGTGGAGATGCACGTTTTCAATTTTTATGCTTTGATAGCACTCTTAAATTTTTATAATAGATGAAAATGTAAGCATAAAACTTTTTTTTTCGCTGAATTTATTATGATTTAATTCATATACAGCATTGCAAAGATTTCAAATAAGGAATTGAATAATAATAAATGTTGTATGTCCTTATTCGTTGCAAAAAAAGTAATGTTCTTGCAGTTTCCCTTTTAAAGTAGGCTAAATTACATAGAAAAACGCTTCAAACTTGTATCTGGTAAAGAAAATTATGAAATAATGATGTATGTAATGACAGGTTAACCAGAAACGAAGATTACTGCACAATAATTGAAACGTTTGAAAACTGCTGATAACTATATTCACCTTGAAATCTTCTTTCTTTTTCCCAAGAGGAAATCGATTCATTCTCTTAGCTTAGATTTCATTGAGAGATTCATAATTTCATACATAAACTAAATGAAGTTTTTCTGATGAATGAAGTGATATTTCAACGAAATTCATCATTCCTTCCATTATGTTAAACTTTTTTTGCTCCATTTCTTGTAGTGAATATTCTCTGAACAAAAGGGCTTATTTATTGTTTTTATGTCTGCTCTTTAAATGTGTGGCTTTCATGTTAAACTCTCTATCTTCCTGGAAAACGGAGAAAAAAGGAAAAATAACAGATGAAGCAAATGAAAATTTTAAATTATTTTTTATTTGGTGTAACAAAATTTCTTATTTATTTTTGTATATTATTATTATTTTTCTCGTTTTCATCTTTTAATTTGGGTTCCAGCAGTTAATCTCTATATAAACAGAGTGGCAGAACCAGACATTTGAAAATATAATAAGCAAGTTAAATGTATAATAATTTATTTTTTATAAATGAAATTATTTTGGGTTGAAAAGAAAATCTTATATTAAGAATACCTAAGATATACAAAGATATTTTAATTGTTTAATCTATTAATCATGTTTTAATTCAATCTATTTCAATTTGATTTCGTTTCTATTGATAAGAAATGATTTTTGAACAGCCATAAAATTTAGAATTTCCCTCGAAATAATTTGAATAACTAGTAATCGGGATTTGAATCAATATATATTTTTAAATAACATAAAAGTTCTGCGAAATTTAAAGATGAAAAAAAAAAATTCTCCGATCAAAATCTTCGCTAAAGTATGGCCTTGGAAAATTTAAAAAAAAACTCGTGGGAAATATCATCTATCCTTCTGATAGGATTTTTAAAGCAAATTGCACATCAAAATTTACAAATATAAATTTTTCTAGATATTAATTTTAAAATAAAGAGATTCAGAAACACTGCAGCATAGTTCATTATTCCATGATTAATATATTTTTAATAGATAATTTTCACAACGGTGATTTTTATTTGTAAATTAATGCATAGCCACTCTGAGAGAAATGCATATTTATTGTAGTTTGGGACTAACAAGGAGCGTAGTACTATGTATGTATATTCTTTTTTAAATAAATAAATGATTTTTTTTCCTTTTATATTATTATATTTATCTGCAGCTTTCATAGACTTACCGATTTTTGGTTGCTTTTTAAGCTAATTTCTCATACATTTAATGTGATCTATAATAAAAAAATAAAATCGTTCTCAAAACTATCTATTTCATAAACAAAATTGTTTTTAACTATATCTTGGAAAAAGAATTTTCCATGATAGATATAAACAAATTAAATGAAAATAATAAGCAAAAACAATATGTTCACGAAACGCTCATATTCAGCGTCATAAATAATATAATGTTTAATATGAAAACAAAATCTGAGTGAAAATGTTTCCTTGATTCCTTACTAAGTATCCAATCTTGTGGAATTTAGTTTCTGTTCAAGAGTTTTGAAAAAATAATAAAATTTATTAAGGTTTTAAAAACACACTTTCTCTTATTAGTCTGTTTAAATGTAGAATTTTTTTTATTTTAATTGCATTTTACCTCTTAGTGAATAATTTATTATTTATTTTTATAAATATCATTTCTTGAAATTATCATTTTGTTCAAATTCTTTATTATGTGATATCTCTCGTATGGAATAGAAATTAGTTAAACGATTATTAATTATCTGTTACTCAAGTTTCAGAAAATATTAAAAATAACATATCGAGAATATCTAAATTTATAAAATTTCAAAACTCTTGCAAACCGTCTTCACAAGCATGAAACACTTCAAG
Organism: Argiope bruennichi; assembly: GCF_947563725.1. Classification (NCBI taxonomy): domain Eukaryota; kingdom Metazoa; phylum Arthropoda; class Arachnida; order Araneae; family Araneidae; genus Argiope; species Argiope bruennichi. The sequence continues at coordinate 121,646,684 of NC_079163.1, forward strand.
TTAAATTAAAGGGCAATGAAGAATTTTTTGTGTAAACTTCTTAATTTCCCCTTTGAACTTTTCCAGTCCTAAAAATCCATTGCAGAATCGTATTTTGATGGAATGATTCTAGATTGGGAAAAAATATTTTAGTCTCCCTGCGATGGAATATTTTTGGAATGCTATAACCTGATGACTAATATCATTTATTGCTCAGATTTCCTTTCTTTCAGTTATGTTTGGAATACATGTTAGATAATTGACGGGGTTTTATTTATATAGGGAAAAAAAGAATTTAATTTACAAAATTCAACATTTCGTTTTACAGTCAAAAGTACTTCTATTGAGTGATTGTATCAATTCTATAAGAATGATTTTTTTGCTTTAATATGGCGATTTATCCGATTTCACATAACACATAATCTTTGATATTTTTTGAATAAAAAAAATCAACTAAGAACTATCATTAAAGCTACTACTTTACGATATGTTTAAAGCTTAGTTTCTTTTTGTTCTTTTCTATATATGTTTTCTTTGTTTCTATTTGTGCTGTTCTATCTATGCAAAATCTTATACTGATTTTTTACCTGATATACATATTTGAAATTCGATGTAGAAATATTGGCTAGCACATTCTTCTGATTGAAAGCCTTTTCTTACAAATGTTGTATCAAAAGAATATTAACTTTTCTTTGCGCACTGGTATAATTGATGCACTAGAAAACAATTAGGATTAAACTCATCCTACTAAAATGATCTCTTTCTTCTTTAAGCATTTGATCGATCGTAGCAATCCCATATTCTAATTCGTCAACATTTCACTGTTTATAGTTGCCAACATAGAAAAGAAGAAGAAGAATTCTGCGGAGAGTCAAGTGAAACCTCAGACCTTACATTACAGTCATTTCAAAAAAATAAAATTAATAAATAAAAAAAAAATGCAAACACCTGTTTTTTTTTGTGAAAATCTGGAGGCAAGAGGACTTTTGAAGCTTCTTCTATACTATAAGCTAAAGTTTAAGACCATTTTACAGATTACAGGAAAGTTCTTTTTTGCCATAAGTTTATTATTTGGGAAATGTGTCAAAATTCACATCAGAGTTTTTAACTTAAATTAGACGCATGGAAGTTCCGTTAAGATTCCATCAGAGATATTTACAAAACTCGTATTATAAGGCTTATTACGTCACTTACATCAAAGTTTTTAGATTTTTATGCTATTATTTAGTTCTTTTTTCTCTTTTTGACCAAAATGTTATTAGAAATAGCAAGCACAGCTGTTATTAATAAAACACGTGAAGGCAAGACATGGAAGAAGGATTTAAAATCCTCTAACATGTCATCAGTTGTTAGGAAAATATAATGCAACGAATAATTAATTACATATGCTTGAGACAATAATTCTTATCATACAATGCTAATCCCATAAGATCTCATTATTTTATTATTTTGGAAATATAAGAAAAGAATATGGAATAAAGAAATAGAAGATCAGAATGAAATATAATACAGTGCTAAAGTGGATGAGATGATATAAATTTAATACATGTTACAAACTTAAAATGTTTAGTCCTGCAAAAGTATTTCATATTCTATCAAACCACTATCACCTTAGCATTTTTAAGAAGTATCTTTAAACTAATATAAGAAGAAATTTCTTGTAAAATAATGAATATAATTAAAAAGCCCATAGAAAATTTTCTTGTATATATGTGTGTGTGTTTTGAATAGCTGCATGCAATTTAGGATCATTCAAAGGATCATTAGGATCATCAAATTATATTTTTTCGTGAAATTAAAAAAATAATTTAAATTATGGCAAATGAACTACATTAGGAATTACATAATATCCCATTGACACAAATCATATTATAATAATTCTGCAATAAAAATAAAATCAACTTTTTACCAGTAAATATTTTTTGCAATGCCAAAAATAATATTTTGCTGGCATCTTTAATGGTAGAATTATGCATGCAACAGCCATTTCAGTATTTTTCCATGTTTATAGATTAAATCAAATTCTAGCCTAATTATTGCCATATGTAGGTCTTTTCTATAAATGTTTATAAAAAAATTAAAAAAGAAAGATTTTCAAATATTTATTTACAACCTTTTGAACAATGGGATAAACTTATAAATGGAAATAAAAACTTGTAGCCAAATGGCTACACGATGCACTGCAGGGTTCATTAGTTGCATTCCTTTTATTAATTTTTTTATTTAGTTCCTGATTTGAATGAAATTAGTAATCACAAATGAAATCATGGGACTCTAAATAAAACAGCTTTAATTAAATCATTCTAATTAAGAGTAACAGTTAAGCTAGAATAATTTGCTTTCGCTTATAATTAAGTATTACTCGCCCTTTGAAGCTCAAGTTTCATCTTTAATTTTCCACTCTTCCTTTACATAACTTCAAAACCTACTTTAAAATGATGAACCTTTTATTCATATGCAGCTCTTCAACCGTAAATACAGAGCTAATTCATTTCTAAAGCGGTGAAGTGCAAATAAAATATATTGGGCTCTTTTAGAAACATCTTTAAACAAATTAATCATCAAATAATTCTGTAAGCACTTTGCAAGCAACATCGTTGGAACGGGAATTTACACTTGCATGTATTTCTACTATAAGCGAGCAGATGTTAATTTATATTTTATGCATAAATATAGCATATTGACAGAATTTTAAAATTAGATTTTAAATTCGAAACATAGAATTAGTCTAGAAAAAAGGAGCCGATTTGATATGCAGATATTGTAACAAAATGAGGATGAAAATAATGAACCATAATAATATTTTTATAGACATAATTTATATTTATTTATATCTTAGAAGGGATTTTAAAATAAAAATTCCAATATCTACTAAAAAAGTGGGAAATGTTTTGTCTTTTTTATATCGTTACAAAGAATATAAAAAAGAATGAAAAGCAATGATGTAGCAATGTGTTTGCGACTTATAGAATTTCTGTATACATTCAGACTATACTTATAATTTGAATAGTTTATAATTTTTAAATAATTAATTTCCATTTCCATTTTTCTCCACATATAGTATTATGAAAAAATTATGTAATAAATAGAAGAAAGTACGTGGGTAATTTAAGGTAGTAAAAGATCATGAGTACAATATCTATGTCAATTATTTTAATTTTAATTGTCAATCATTTCGAGAAGGAAATAATACAGAAAATGAATTGCATTTAAATTTATTTTTATTAACACTGCTCTAAGACTAATTCCTTTCAAATTATTAAAAATTGATAGAGAAAATCTCTTTATTCTGCATTAATAAAACATATATTGAAACCTAAGCTTAAGGTTGTGTAAAGAGAAAAATGAAGGGGTTTCAAGAAAATTCAAAACCATAATATTTTTAAATAAATAGTAAATTTAATTTAGAACCCTAATGAATACTTTATTCTAAAATAATTTCAGATTTTCTAAAGATCCACAAAAAACGTTTTATGATACAATTTTCTCTTTGTCAATTTCACTGGGAAATTGACAAAAAGAGTAGATATTGTATTTGAAATGTTCAAACTTTTATCACTGTAACTGTAATTTAACTGCTGCTTGTTATGTGGTTCTTGAGTTTAAATCAAAATTTCATTCCGTTTCTGTGAATGGTATGATAGATAAGGACTTATGTCTCAGGATAGTCTTTTTATAATCATCTTGTATGGCAAATAATATTAAACTCTTCTGAAATTTTTCAAATATGCTAAATACCCATACAGATTCGCAATATAACCCAACACATTCCAATTATGATTTGGATCTATTTTCCTTTATTTACATTGCTAAAAATACTCAATAGTAAAATTCAATCACCTAAATTCCTCTCACCTTTTATAGATCTCAAAAATAATATTAAGCATAAACAATACTTTCTAACTTTAAGCATGTGAAATCCATGTAAACACTTCTGATAATTCATAAAACCTATGAAATGTACGATGCCAGCGTTCAAATGTTTCCTCTGGAATTTCTAAATACACGTCAGAAATTTAATACGTAAAAAGATTAGAAGGTGAGAAATTATGTGTGAAGGATTGCATCAGTCTTTAAAGAAGCAATTTTATTTGAGATACAATATTTTTCATCTCACGAGTCTTCGAGAAAAATCCGCTTATAACAAAGCTCTAAAATTTATCGAAAGAAGAAGACCCGAGCGTCTTAATGGAACAAGACGTTGGCTAGCACTGCCATTAAGAGAATTCATGGATTAAAAATTCTGAAATCTTTGAGATTTAAAGGTAGCAGGAATTCTAATTATTTGTTAAGCATGCCAAGAATTCAATTATTTCTGGATTCTCTTAAAAAGGATTATTTACACAGAGAAATGAAGGCAATTATGTTTGACAGCATTAGATATTTCGCTTCATATCTTAAAGTGGTTATTTTATTTTTTGTTTTCAGAGTAGGTATCAATAAGAGAAGAAAATGGGATTACCATTGCAGTACTTGCTCTTTTATGTACATCGTTTACTCCCATAATCATTTGCAGAATAATGGGAGTAAATTAGAAATTGGAAACAGTTAATGTTGAATAGCGGAAACTATTTTGGAAATTCATATAATTTTAATAGTGATTTCCTTTCTTGTATAAAAAAATTCTGGTAATGGTAAATATGAATGGTGAGGTCGAAATGCTTTGTTTCAAGTAGTTGCCCATCCTGTCTTGTGTTAATGAGGCATATATATATTACTGCTTCGCTCTTGAACTTAGAAGTTATAACCTGAAAAAAGGAATTTAAATAATCTTCCTCCAATTGCTTCGCCTTGCAACAAATTTAATGACAAGCGAGGACTTACAATGACTTCTGTTATCTCTGAATCTTTTGTTTCTTCTACCTGCAAGGTCAGTGTTTTAAAAATTACATTCACTAGCAAGTTATCTGAATGCATTTTGTGGGCTGAAATACAATCTGAGCTTTTTGTTTCAACTACCTTTTATACAAGAAATGATGAATTTATTTTGAAAACTTATTAATTCTTTTATATTTATTTCACAAATATAGTGTAGTTGATCTGTAAAACCGTTCGGCTGTTTAAGTTTGGAAAAAAAATGATAAGAAATTTTCTTTTACAACGATGTACTCTAAAAGAGATAATCATACTGTGTTAAAAAAAAATCCAAATAACGCCCATTATAAAGACAACAACCACTACCTAGTCCTCTAACCCTTTCTAGCCACTTATTTTAAGTCCTAGCCAAGAACTATACCTTAAAACTCATTCTTAGGAAAAATTATTGTTTCTTTTGTAAAGTTGAAAACAATATTTGTGTGGCTAGCTACCATCAATAAATATGCCAGATAATACTGTATTTGTCTTGTATGAATGGCCACTAAGCATGGACATCATGTAGTGGATTTTGCGGTCTGTAAGAAATTAAAAAAATGACAAAAATGTGTCCATCTTCAACTTGCAGTCGAAGAAAGCAGTGGCGGATTTGTTCAATTTAGGCAATTGCCTAGGACTGTTTGGCTGAAAAGAGAGTGTCTCATACCAATTAAAGAACTCTATTATCCTTGTAGCCAAGTAAATAAGTTTCTACAAAATACTAATTCTAAAAAATACAATGAATTATGAAATATTTGGATAATATTTATGCTATTCAAGGAATTTATTCATGCTATTTATTACAAAATTATTTGAAAGAGTAGTTTTTTACTACAGAAATTTCGATTATAGTTTTTTAATATGTTTGCGCAATAATTTCAAAAAGCTAATTTCAAAAGTTTTGACTGAAATGTTTTGTAATATAAATAAGAATTTAAACTTTAATTAAATGTCCCTTTCTTTACCCACTATTACTAAGTATCTTAACTATTGCTAATCAAATAAACTGTTTACATATTTTCTTAATATATTTGATAATTAAATAAAAACATTAAAGTGCACCATAATGCAATGTGTGATTTAAACAATTATAATATAAATAATTTCTAAGACGATATAAGACATTACAAAATATGCGTTTGAAATATAAAATTAGAAAAGAAAAAGAGGATTCATGTCATTATAATCATAAATAAATGCGGAAAATTATGAATTGTCATACTTCTTCCATTTCAATGATTAACCTAGTTCAAATAAAAAGATAAACATTATATAAATAGCCTTTATATAATATCATATTTGTTATTATTGCCTTTAAACTGAAAAACGATGAAAACTAATATGTAAAAAGAAACCTGCAGGCAAAGGCTTTTCAGAAGACAAACAACAAAATGTATTCCAGATAAAATGAAAAATCAAATATAAATAGCCATGAATTAGAAATAAAATAAAAGCTTGAAGAATTAGTATTAACAGCAACAACAACAACATGATTTGTTATTCTTTCTAAAAGCAAAATCTTTCATGCTGTCAAAGTATAATAATGTAATTTTTCTGCAATGACAGACTAAAGAATTAATTTCAAACATCAGTGCTTATTTTGATTTATATATACCTACATGTTTTAAGAATTGAAAAGGGGTAGAAATGCTTTTTGACTTACAAATTATATTACTTACAGACAATTCCTTCCTATTTTCGAAAAAAAAATTCCTAGAATTCTTTCTGTATAAAGAGAAATTTACATATTGCTTTTAATGTGTAAATTCCAAACAATGTTCTTAATTCTATATTTAATCTTAACTTAAACAGTTATAGAAAGTGTGGTGTAGGTCATAGTTTAACCACACAGAAAAGAGAGAAAAATATACTTTAAAAAGAAATGTTCCAAGTTTTAAAGAATGTAATTTAAAATTTATTTAAACAGGATTGAAAGAACCACAGTAAACTTCAAGCGTAAAGAAGGAAATAAAATTTTTCCTTCATCTAACTTTTTGAATTCCAGTAGAAATAATTAATTTATTTTCGCATCGAACTTAAAACTGGAAATTAATTATTTAATGCTGAGAAACAAAATAACTTGTATAGGTCCAAAATATTTAAAGAAATATAATTTTAAAACATGTTTTATTAATAAATAGGAATCTAGTTAATTTTTTTTATTTATTATTGGTAGAAATTCAGTTAATTAGGATGCTACAAATATGAGAGGAAATTGTTAAATCTTTGCAGTGATTGAAGATTATAATTTATGATAATATTAATAGCAGAAATGTAAACTTAATAATAAATTGTATCTGGTTAAATTATAATAAATGATTTATTATGCTGAAAAAGTATATAATCATAGCATTTCATACAAATGATATAAATTATCTCTTGGTTACATAACTGTAATTAATAGTTTACAAGGTGAAAATTGGCTAAAGCCTTTGATGTTCATGCACATTAATATTTTTGTCATAAAGAAAGAGAAATTAATGGTGACATATTTTATATACAGTAATTAAAGTAAATGTGTTATTAAAGTAATTCCTTTGCTTTAAAGCCACGAAGGCATTTTGCATTTTTTGCGCAAAGTTTACAGAATCAAACGAGGATTTTTTCATGTGGAAATAAAAATTCTTACCTAAGTTTCATTTCAATTAAACATGTAGAAAATTTTCATAATTCACATTAAGGCTTGGTATACTTTTTATGTAATTTTAATTAAAGAATTATTCTAACTTTACGAAATGTAGAACTGAGAAACGAACTTGAAGTTTATTTTAGCAAACTGCTAAGACTGGAGACTGACAATTTCATTTTTAATTTATCATAAAATAAAATATTAATATCCCGAAAAAGAAAAATTATTATGGGAATGCGTCTGATTGTTATTATGTAACAACATTATTTGAGGGGGGGGGATTTGTTTGATAGTATGTTTTGCAAAACAACAGAAAGTTAAAAATTTCTCATATATTTTTATGACAAGTTGTTACAGTTTAGAATTCAGACAATGAAGCTATGTAATAATAATATAATGTTAAATGAATCCATAATTTAATCTTTTCTTCAAGGAATGTCAAAATAATTTGTAACTCCAGGTAAGAAAGGAAAAAGTCATCATATTGTCGTGTAAAATGTTTGATACTTTCAGAATCTATTCGCATCTAAATTTGTTGGCATAAATATTATAGTATTTCATGATATTTTTATGAATATTTTATCTGAAAAATGTTTCTCAAATGATATTCTTTTCAGAAAACATCGCCATGTTTGTTTAAAACTTTAAACACAGATTTCTTCCTTTTTTCCCTCCTAATTTGACATTAAGTATATCTCACAATCTCAAAACTAACTAAATGTTAAGAATTAGGAGTATGACGATAATCCAACATTCTGTAGTGCAGTTTAAAGAAATGAGAATTTTTCTCTTACTGTAAAAAATGTAGATATTGGAACAAGAAGGCAGGGATTGAATGCAAATATGCTTATGCTTCAAACAAAATAAATTACATGTTGACTGTTACATGGAAATTTTCCAACTCTTAGATTTTACGATGAGTTTGGCGATTTATCGTGAGTCAGTGCTTTAATATAAAACATTTAACAAATAACTTGGAAGCGGAAAACAATTTAAAATAATTTCTCCATCTTAAGCCAGGAAATGCTTTTGCTTAAGATATTGCGAAGATACGAGCAACCACCCATGTTTCGACTGAAATTTCGAGACATTGCGAGTTTGCAGTTTCAACTCATAACAAAGAAAGTCTACGTGAACTATTGTTAGTATTATTGAAACGAAGAAAAAATCGAAACTTTGTTAAGACGATAAATCATGCGGCGATGGAAGATATGGCGGAAAAAAATTTGAGGAATAAATTTTGTTATCCAATATTTGTTCACTTCTAAGAATAACTTTCAGCGTCGCATAAACCCCTAAGTCACGTTATGTTTTTTGATGGGAATAAATTTTATCTTTAAGTAAACTAAACACTAGATCTGAGATTCTTAAAATTTATCTACTCACGACTCCGTTTCTTATTGGATAAGTTTATGAAATCTCTTTTTAATTTGAAATTTAATATTTTTGTGACTCAACTGTTACTGAAAATAAACTACAGAAAATTTAATTGCAAGTAAGCAAGATAAATAGGATTGATACTGATAGAGATAGAAAATACTTGATATGAAAATTGCACAATAAATGGGTATGTGAAATTTTTATATTTTTTAAATTTTCCTTTACGTAAACGTATAACAACTTTATTTATGGCTTACATTTATTTATTACATTGTTGAGGAATCACCAGAAAGCGTTTCTGGGATGTAGGAATGATACTAACAGTTGTTAAGAAACAGTCGTTGCAAGAAACTTTATTTTCACTTGTGTCATATTATAGTCGCAAATATGACAAAATAGTACTTCTGCATGGGAATACATTAATTTTTTTTTTGTTATTTAAGACATAAGCCGTCATTCAAAATTTTACTCTTCATAAATGCGAACTTGCTGAAAATCAACTCGCTGCAATACCAGTATCTTTCTAAAACATAACGGTATCTAGTGGTTATTGTATGTAAATTGCCCTATGTGTCTTGATTTAAAATTATGAAACAAAAGATATTCTAACTGACTTTTACTCGACAAAAATCACTTTTGTTACAATTTACTGATTTGCTGTTTTCTTCTTAAATTTACTTTTAGATAACTTTTTAATAATCAAAACTGTCACTTTTGAACCGGTTTTATGATTATCATTATAGAATCAGTTAAAAGAGGTAAAGTTTATATTGTGGTGGTGGCCTATGAATAGGATGCAAATTTGTTTGTATGATTATCATATTACACACAGCTACACATGAGAAAGATTTTGACCTCTTACCTTTTGGGGTCTTAATTGGTCAATCATGATGCTGTAGTCATAACAGTCAAAATCTGTTTCCGTTCCATGCTCATTCATTTGAGCCCCCTACTTTTTAGGAATAAGTAGAAAATTCTTTCTAATAATCCTAATTTGAATTGTGACATATTTCGATATCAGCAACATGAAAGTTTTGAATTAATTGCTAAATTTTAGTGGACAAAGACAGCCTTTTTTTTCTTCTTCCTTCTTCCTTCTTCTTCCAAACATCTTTTCATTAATTTTGGTTGAGCAATGAGTTTTAACCTAAACTTGCCTCGGTTGGCGAAATTTTAATTTTTATAAGCGATTGCACTAATTTTAGAGAGAGAGAAACTGCTATTTCCTGAGAAGTTAGAGCTTAGAGGATATAGGATGTTAAAAATGTAGTTTAAAAAGGAAAAATAAAGGAGAATGAATATATTAGGAGATCGGTCTGGCCTTATATAACCTCATTTATGTTTTTTAAGTGGTCGACATTCAAAGGACTTAAACACAATTTTTCTACTGAAATACCTAAATATATGTAAATCTGAAATTGTGCAGATACTTTTGATTATATGGCGTATTCATGAACTCAAAATTACATGTTGAAAATAATATCTATTTCTGTTCATGCACTGAAATAGCGATGAAATATCCCATCAGAGCAGCGTTGATTTAACTATAGTCAATGCTTCTCACTTTTATTTTTTTTCGCTTTACACATTCCATATTTTCTGAAATAAATACCTTTCGTAGATTACCAGACGATTTTAATTTTAGGTGATTCCTTTCAAAAAGTACAAGTAAATGTGCTATATGTGAGAATTGAGTATTTTTAGTGGATTTTTGCGAGACTAAACACATGCTGAACCACCAAAATCGATTCACTATTCTTCACAAAACAATCGTAAACGAAAATACGCTGCCTTAACGTTCCCGATTGCCTAACGCTGACTGAAACTCTAATGCTATGAATAATGGAATAGGTTGGAATAGAAACACCTGTCTTCCTTTTTACAAAATGTTTCGAAAATATTCAGTTCCTCTACTTCACACTGTAATTGTAATTTTATTTTGAGATGAATTAAAAATAGTTCAAATGAATTTGAAACAACGATTGTCCAGATCAATTGGATTAAGAGTATGTTTAAATTGTTTGAATAAAGGAATATATATATATATACAAAATATTATTTCCCAAACTGCAATAAAAAGTAGAAAACAGGAAAACAGTAAACACATTTTCGCTTCCATTGCACCCTCAAACTATTGTGCAAAAAATATTTACATATTATTTATCTCCTTCATAAAAAGTTCTCATTTTAATATTTTCAGAATACAAATCTTGTAATTCCTGTCAGATCTATAACTACACATTTTCAGAAAACTCGGGAGGCTCCAATTTATAACTTTCACTATTCCTTACTGAAGAAAGGCATTTTCAAATAACTTCACCAGTAATAATATAGGAAATCAGTAAATTTGCCTACCTTGCACTTTAAACTGTGAAATTTTTATAAGCAAAGCAAAAGAAAAAATTAAGAAAATAGAAAATCCTATTCCATTTCAATTTTCCAGTCTAATCAGATTCTCAATTCAATATAACTTGGGACTGAGATTTTACTTTTTATTTTCTTCGAGCATTCATTTGAATTTTGCAATAAAAAATTGTCCAGTAAATTTGTCTAACTTACATTTTAAGTTGTGAAGATTTTATGAACAATGAAGAAAAAAAAGAAGGAAAAAAAAAAAAACAAGAAAAAGGGAAAAACTTATTCCATTTCAATTTTCCAGCCTAATCAGATTAGCATTTCAATATAACATGGTACTGAGATCCCACTTTTCCTTTTCTTTGAGAACTCATTCGAATTTTGAAATAAAAACAATGTCCGAATTCATTAAAAACCATCGCAACTAGAGAAATAGATTAATAGGTTTAGGCATCCAAATAACATGAGGACAATCCATGATATGATAATCCTCAATTTTGAATGTCTTTCCCAGAAAAAATTTCAAGCTTCTCTCTCAGAAAATATATACAAGCAGAATGCATACCGAATAAAGTGTTCCTGTCATAAAACTGCATATTCTGTAGTCTTACATGAATTATTAAAAGACGAAGCAGTCGTGCTTGTTAACATCATCAGAAGAAAAAGATAACCAAGTTCCTGAAAGGAAGCAAGGGCCTCCTTCTATCGATAAAGGATTAACCTCAACTTTGCACTATATCGTTTTTCGGGTAACGATGTAATAACTTTGCTAAGCCAAATGTATTATTAAAAAAAAAGCAACAAAATAAAAAAAAATTATATACAGTTTCCTGATTATCGAGATGGTTGTAAAAATGGTCCGGTAATATAACTTTTTAAGCTCTTGCTGAAGAATCCGTTGAGAATTACTTATTAATAAAATAGAAAGCCTTTTCTTTCCTTTCAAGTTTGACGCTATTAAATTTTCTTTTTTACTTTCCGTACTGAATAAAAATTTAAACTTTTAATTAATTTGTATGCTGGAATCTTTAAAAGATGTGATTATTTTCTATATATTTAATACGTGTTTGATTTAATTATACATACAGAGTAATTATAAGTGAGTCAGTTCAAATGAATGAAGAAACCGGTTTGTTGATGTATACAGTTGAAAGCTAATTTATATGTCATATGAATCATGGGAAAATTTGAAATTACTCATATTTTGGCAACCAAGTGATAAGGCAGCGCATAAGAAACAAAAACGTAAATTTTATAATCAAAACTTCATTCACGCTGCATTCCATTTGTTTCATTCACGCGTTCAAAGCACTGCGTGTTCAACAGAAGCGCGAAGTGTTTCTTGGGGAATTGCAGAAACATGACATATTATTCTTGCTTTCAATTCTGGCAGAGTCAGTATATATTCTCCATAAGCACGGTAAAGAATCTACACAACCAGAAATCAAAAGGATTGAGGTTTGTAGAACGAACAGGCCAAGAAATCAGGTAATGTCACGAAATTACCTGATCATTTCCAAAATAATCATGAAGCAGTTCCTTCATACTTTTTGGGCAATATGAAATGAGGAATCATCTTGCATGAACCTAAAGTTTTGCATTTTCGAAAGGGGGAATGACTTGTTGCTGTAGAAGTTCGCAGTAATAGAAACCCGTGACGGAACAACTTTTAGGACATTGAAGAGTGTTCACTTTATCGAAAAAGGGACCAAAAATAAAATTAACTGTAAAGTCACACTATACAATGATGTAATCAGAATGCAGAGGCTGTTCAACTGACTATAAAATGTTCAAGGCACTGCCAACGGCTATTCTGATTAGAAATCAATTAGTAAAATCAATGCGTCATTCCGGGCCTTAAGGATGCAGCTTTTGCAATACATCTTATAACTTTAAAGGAGAAATTCTTGTATATATATATATAAATTTATTTTGTGTATTTCAGAAACAATTTGAATTAAATTTTATATTTAGATAATATTTTGCTTTTTCAATTTATATATATAGGTGACTTCCCTGAAAAAACACGATTTTAAACAAAAAAAATTAATAATAATTAGGGCCTTTTCCCATCTGTTCTCATGCTGACATGTCATATAGCGCCATCTCAGATCCGATTTCACCGTAAAACTAAGTGTAAGGTTCAAAAGTATACTTAATGATAGATAAAGTGTAAAATGAATACCATAACATAGCAGATTGTTTCGAAAAACATGTTAAACTAATTGCATTCTAGACTTTTTTTTTATTTAAAAGACCAGTGCATATGTAGGTAAGATGGAAAAATATTCGTATGCAATCAGTATGTGATTCGTATCTAAATATTTTCTCAAAAAAAACAAAAAAAAAAAACACGATTTTACAAAAAAAAAAAAAAAGTACTGGTCTTCCAGATACTGAGCCTAGTATGGATGCCAGTCTAAAGTAGATCGCAAAATGTTTCGTACCGTAGACTAGGAAAGAGAAAATTACATGATAACAATCGAATATTTGTTGAAGAATATTGGAAATCAGACGCTCTTTCCACTCCAGCAATAGCGATTTTTTTCATGCTTTCACGATATCTCATTTGCCCTCTTCCTGGCAACACACACACATCTTTCCAATCTCTTCAAATTTAATATTCATCTTTTTCTATTCTTCGACACAGACTCTTTTCCCGAGTCTTTCGAGTTTCATCATTCTTGCCGTATAGCTAAACCATTATTGCAATTCTAATAAAACGACTTGGCCAATAGAGCAAGATACTAACTACTGGTACTTTAAAATATTCTAAATTGCATAAATAGATTTTTCTACATTGCATGAAGCCATCATCTGGTGACCAAAATTTAACTTATTAATTTTTGAAATTTTCTTTGCCCTGTGATCCATAGAATCCAAATTTCAATGAAGTACGTCAGCCAGAATGGACTCTACATAGGTTACATAGGTCTCAGAAGGATCACTTAATATATTGGAAACGTTAAAAACTTAACGTATACTTAAACTTAATGTTAAACTTACGTTAACTTTACTAAACTTTACGTTAAAACTTAACGTTAACTTTACGTTAACTTTACTAAACTTTACGTTAAAACTTAACGTTAACTTTACTAAACTATAAGTTAAAAACTAAGAGATTGGAAACCTTAAAATCTTTGAATTTTTAGTAATATTAAATAAGAATAAGATATAAATAAATAGTTATTATAAAAAGTGCATTGTTTAAGACAGTCATACATAATAAAGAACAAACAAATTTTCTGTTATGTATCTGGCAACGGCCAGATTAGAGAAAGGAACTGTTATGTATCTGGCAACAGCCAGATTAGAGAACCTTCCAGGCTGTGTGACGTGCGCGTGTTGTTTGTACCTTTTTGAGTTCCGTAGTTCTTCGTATTGTACTTGTTCGGTGTAGTTGTTGTTATGCTCGTTCGTGCCTGTGCATCTTAATACTAATAAATGTTCTTTGCGTGTATGTAAAACGGATCGTATCGTCTCTCGGTCTACCTGGCATACATGACAAAAGAGTTGGCGACGAGGATGGGATCTTCGAACATTAGTTTTGAATCTTATGATGCGTCTGTGGAAGACTGGTCCAGTTATGTGGAACGTTTAGAATCTTACTTCGTTGTTAATGGGATCGAAGATAAAATGAAAGTCCCTGCTATTTTAAGCCTTATGGGAGCAACAACGTATAAATTGTTAAAGAATCTGGCCACTCCCAACATTCCTTCTGAATTGACTTATCAAGATATCGTAAAATTACTTTCGGAACATTTGAATTCTAAACCACTGGAGATGACAGAACGGTTTCGTTTCTACAAGAGGAAGCAATTTGAAGGTGAGTCCATTGCAAATTATTGTGCCGAATTACAAAAACTGTCGATACACTGTAACTTTGGGAACAATTTAAGTACGATGCTTCGTGATAAATTGGTGATGGGTCTCAAAAACGAAAATATACAGAAAAAGCTGTTAGCAGAGGATAAGTTAACATACGAAAAAGCTAAGAGCATTGCATTCGCAATGGAATCTGCTCAGAGAGATGTGTGTGAAATTCCGAATCAAATGGTATCGATAAAAAAATTACATAGTTCGCAAGATAAAACTATCAAAAAAGATTTTTCTAAATTTAAGAAATCTGAACCTACAAAGAAGTTTGATAAATCTCGGAAATGTTACAGATGTGATAGTACTCAACATTTAGCTCACGAATGTAAGCACAAGAACACTCAGTGTAGGAATTGCTTAAAGAACGGGCATTTGGCAAAAGTCTGCCGCTCAAAACGTAACGAAACAGTTAAACAAATAGAATCTTGTTCTGAAACTGTACCAGTTAATAGCGTTAAATCACCACGACATGCAAGGGATAAGATTTTATTAGAAATTTTTGTTGAAGGGAATAAATGTTTATTTGAATTAGATACTGGAGCTGCTATTAGTTGTATGAATGCGAATGAATTTAAGAAACTTTGTCCGGATGTAGCCATTAAGCCTACCAAATTATTGCTTAGGAATTTCGATAATTCTATGATAACATCGGCTGACCAAGCAGTGGTGCAAATTCAATACAAAGATCAAATTAATACAGAAACTATTTATTTGGTACATGCAAAAGTAAACGCAGTTTTTGGTCGTGAATGGTTGAGAAATTTCCAATTAGACTGGAGCTCAATTAAAGCAGTTCGGGTTGGAAATTGTAATTCTCGAACCAATAAATTAAATATCTTGCTTCAAAAGTATAAGAAAATTTTTTCTCCTGGTATCGGGAAACTGGAAAAGTTTTGTTGCCGTCTTCAAATGAAACCTAATTACAAACCGGTATTTTTTAAACCTCGACCAGTACCATTTGCTTTAAAAGAAAGAATAGAAACTGAACTTAAGAGGTTAGTTGCAGAAGACATCATTGAGCCGGTTGTTCCTGTTATCAAACAGAATGGGAACCTACGAATCTGTGGGGATTATAAGGTGACTATCAACCCGGGACTAAAAATTGAGCAGTATCCTTTACCCCGTATCGAGGACATTTTTGCTGAACTGTCAGGAGGGGAGTTCTTTACTAAAATCGACTTATCTGAGGCATACCTTCAAATGTTAGTTGATGAGCGGGACCGACATCTATTGATGATCAATACTCACAAGGGTTTGTTCCGTTACAAGAGAAGGAATTATGGTATAGCCTTAGCTCCGGCAGTGTGGCAGAGAGCCATTGAACAAGTTTTATCAGGCATCGCGGGGGTACACGTATTTTTAGACGATATTACCGTAACGGGGAGAAATGATCAAGAGCATTTTGAAAGGTTAGAATTAGTACTACAGAGACTAGAAGAATATGGTCTCAGAGTAAATAAGCGGAAAAGTGAATTTTTTAAGAAATCTGTGAATTATTGTGGTCATACAATTGATAAATTCGGCCTCCACAAAACACAAGAAAAAATCGATGCAATTACGAAGGTACCAGTTCCAAAAACTGTATCTGATTTGAAGAGTTTTTTGAGTTCCGTAGTTCTTATTTTTGTACTTGTTCGGTGTAGTTGTTGTTATGCTCGTTCGTGCCTGTGCATCTTAATACTAATAAATGTTCTTTGCGTGTATGTAAAACGAATCGTATCGTCTCTCGGTCTACCTGGCATACATGACAAAAGAGTTTTTGGGTTTAGTCAATTACTACGGAAAATTTATTCCCAACTTATCTACTCGTGTTGCTCCTTTCAATAATTTACTGCAGAAAGGTACTAAATTTTTGTGGACTGCAGAATGTGAAACAGCTTTCAAGGCATTGAAACAAGAAATTGCTTCAGACCGAATTTTATGCCATTATGATCCTAAGTTACCTCTTGTATTACAAACTGATGCATCACCAGTTGGAATAGGAGCAGTTTCAAGTCACATTATGCCAGATGGTTCGGAAAAACCAGCCATGTTTGCATCAAGGTCATTGACTAAAACGGAACGTAATTATTCGCAGATAGACAGGGAAGCATTGAGTATCGTATGGGGAGTAAAGAGATTTTATCAATATTTATTTGGTCGACATTTTGATCTCGTAACCGATCATAAACCCCTAGTATCAATTTTCGCACCTAATCGTAGTTTACCATGTCTATCAGCAACACGAATGGTTCATTATGCACTTTTTCTCCAAGCATTCAGTTATACAATCAAGTATCGAAACACAAAGAATCATGGCAATGCCGATGCACTTTCACGGTTACCACTAGCAGTTGACAAGGACTGTGAGTACTTGACTGAAGCAGACGTGACAAATATTTCGCAAGTTGAATTAATGCCTGTTACAGCAACCGACATAGCTAGAGCTACTAAAACTGATAGGAAATTGTTCGAACTGTATGAAAGTTTAAAATCTGGAACTGAATTACCTGTGCCTTGGAAAGGTAGAGAATCTGAATTTTCATTGCAAAATGGTTGCATAATGTATGGTCATAGAGTATGCATTCCTGAAAAGTACCAGAATCAAGTTTTGGAAAAACTTCATGTTGGACATCCTGGAATTGTCAAAATGAAGGCCTTAGCTAGAAGCTACTGCTATTGGCAAGGTATTGATGCCAGTATAGCCAATTTTGTTCAGAACTATTCAGCTTGTATCGCAACGAGGAACGAACCAGCAAGGATAAATTGACATCCGTGGGAATGGCCAAATGGACCTTGGCAAAGGATACACGTTGACTACGCTGGTCCTTTTATGGGGAAAATGTTTTTTGTAGTCTCTGATGCATATTCGAAGTGGATAGAAGTCATTCCGATGAAAAATATTACAGCTAGTTTTACAATTCATCATCTTCGTATTCTTTTTGCTCATTATGGAATTCCCTTAACTTTGGTTAGTGATAACGGCGCAAGTTTTACTAGTTACGAATTTCGACATTTTTTGAAACTGAATAATATTAAACATATAACTTCAGCACCTTACCATCCTGCTACGAACGGACAGGCAGAAAGAATAGTGCAGTTGTTCAAAGCTTCGTTGAAATCGAGTAGAGGTGATTCTGGAGATCTAAATGTGAAATTACAAAGATTTTTATTACAGTATAGAATAACTCCACATTCCCTCACGGGAGAAACTCCGAGTGCCTTGTTTTTGAAGAGATTTATTCGCACTAGGCTTGATCTTTTTAAACCAAATTTGAGAGACAAAGTTGTTCAGAAACAGAGTTCGAGACTTGACACAGAATCTATCTTGCGTGAGTTTCAGGAAGGGGAGAAAGTAGCCGTAAGAAATTATTCCGGACCTAACAAATGGAAAATTGGAACAATTATAAACCGAGATGGAACTTTGAGTTATAGCATACAAGTTGGAAATGAAATTTGGAAGAGACACGTAGATCAAATAAGGAAATGTGGGAAGTCAATTGAATTATCCCAAGCTGCTACTGAAATTCCAATTTACGATAAAGAATTGAATTATCCAGATGAGCCAGTATCCGATGATGTTGCTGAATCGAAACCGCCTGCACCTGTACCTGAAGTTGTCCCTGCACCTAAGGATGTACCTGTATCTGCCACTCCAAGTGATGATATGCCACCTAGCCCTGTACCAGACGCTTCCGGAAAGCCGAAAACTGATGTGCCACTACGGCGCTCAAACCGAATCAGGAGACCTCTAGAGAGACTCCACCTGTGACTCTATATTTTGTCGGGGAGGAACTGTTATGTATCTGGCAACGGCCAGATTAGAGAAAGGAACTGTTATGTATCTGGCAACAGCCAGATTAGAGAACCTTTCAGGCTGTGTGACGTGCGCGTGTTGTTTGTACCTTTTTGAGTTCCGTAGTTCTTCGTATTGTACTTGTTCGGTGTAGTTGTTGTTATGCTCGTTCGTGCCTGTGCATCTTAATACTAATAAATGTTCTTTGCGTGTATGTAAAACGGATCGTATCGTCTCTCGGTCTACCTGGCATACATGACATTTTCCTCCTGCCAGTCAACGAGATCTTACGTTACAGACCCTGAAAATAACAACACAATAATCAAAATACACGAACATCACTTAACGAGCAACGAAACAGCGGGTGATTTCACTTTTCGAATTTTCTGTGCCTAGGAGTTTTGAACGCTAACAGTATCCACAAGGTGGTGAAGTTTAAGGAATATGAACATAAATTATGTCGGGGTTTTTTATCTTGCTGCAGTTGTCAGCTTACTCCACTCCCACCTACTAACCCCCTTGATGTTGAACATTTTCTATTATGGAATTGATATACTCATTATTGGGAATATTTTTTATGGTTCTTAACAACCGTATTATACTATTCGATAGGGCTGAATGATTCAACTTTCAACAATATTTGGATTAGATGGGTCATCTTTAATGACATATAAATGATAAAATTTAAAATAATTATAAATCTGTATACTTCATTTTCAAACAAGTTCCAGACACTAAAATTTCTTGCGAAATGAATAAAAAATATTTTTACGATGAATGAAAAATTCTCATTAGGCAAATAAAGCTAACTATACTTCTTGTTTTCGAATGTGTAAATCAGCATTGTTCTTTCTTATAACATGCATGTGATCACTTTTTGAATAGACAAAGTTTAATTAGTTAATTTAGTTTAATTTTTACGAAAGTTAATAGTCTTTTTCTGTCAATTTTACTATCTAATGTATCTCCGCTCAAGTGAAGCTTGAAAATATAAAAAATAAATCATGGAGAGATAATCATTTAGGTCACATTAGAGTATATGTCAAGGAAGAGATATAGATATGCTAATTTCATAAATAAGTTTTTAGAGTTATTTCTCATGCTGTTATTTTTTTAAATAAGCAAATTTAAAAACCACAAATTTATCATTAGCATCCTTATGTTTATCTTATTTTCAGTTCTAACGCATTGCCCCTATACTGGCCAAATTATTGATTTTAATTTTACGACCTAACTTGTTACTCTTATGCAATTAATCATCACGCGAAATGTAATTTAAGTTTGTATTTTTAATATTTCGAAAATCCCTTATATGTATGATGAAAAGTGTAATATATGTTGAATATAAATGTTTTCCTTTATGTTTAATATTTTTCTTTCGCCTTCATGATTTAAAAATGATAGCATTTTAAATCTTTTAAAATAGAGGAGTTTGATTCTTAGGATATGTTTACGTATGTGATGAAACTGCGCCTTCAATCAGCTTTCATTTGTTTAGTTTTCCTGTGCGTTAGAAACCGAATGAATTGTTTTAAATATCTCAAAATGCATTTTATTACAAATGATATATGAGTGAATATTAGAGGTATCTGAGACTCCATGACGCAGACTTCTGTACAGCATTTCTTCAATTTTTAAATTTCAGCTATTATATTGGGCCTAGGGATTGCAATACCGGTATACCGGTATACCAAATACCGGTAATTTGAGCCATTTGTACAATTTTGTAATACCGGTATTCACAAGCTTAAATACCGTTTTTTCGGTATTTATCAGAAATTTTTAAAATTGTCTCCACTATATATTCAGGGATCGCCAACAAAGCAAAATAGTATATTTTTTTGTTTTTATGTTTCCTTAACGGGCGAAATTAATTAGCTAATTAATGGCTTAATTAATTGCTTAAATATGAATTAGCGAAGCATGGATTATCTCAGAAAGAAGATATTGTATCCAAAACGACTGATGGAGCAACAGTTATGAAAAAAGTTGGAAAGTTGATTGGTGCAAATCAGCAATTGTGCTATGCTCATGTAATTCAATTAGGTGTATTATACCGAAAAAAACAGAAGAATCGAAATGCTGTGGATATAAAAATTTCGAAGTGAGTAAGAGTGTGAGTGATATTGACAATGAAGATAATGACAACGTAATTGTTGAAGAAGATATTGCTAATGATGATGATAAAATATTAACCCATCAAGAATTGCTTCCTATAATTTATAAAGTTTGAAAAATTGTTGATATTTAAACGTTCCCCTATAAAAAATGACATATTACAAAAATATATACTAACTGAAAATAAAACAGAATATATGTTAATATTAGATTCTAAAACACGTTGGAATAGTTTACTCCTAATGATGGAACGATTTTTGAAACTGACAAATCCAATCCAAAAAAGCAATAATCGACTTAAACCTGTAAATTAATTTTTCAGATAGTGAATTCGACTTAATATCCAGAACTGTATCAGCTCTACTTCCAGTAAAACTGACTATTTAGGCATTATGTCAGAGAGATTCTAATTTATTAACAGCTAATGCAACAATAAATTTCATGTTGCAGTCACTGAAAGAACAGCACACATAACTATCTGAAGAACTATATATTACATTTAAAAAACTCACAGAAGAAAGGCATACCAAAATAGAAAATGTGTTATGGTATTTACATAATTATAATGATTTTTAAAATGAAAATGGAAAAATAACCAAAAAGAAAATAACCAATTCAAATCTGATCAAGTTTACAGTTCATTTTCTTAACATTTTTACCCACAAACCTATACATATTCAGAAGAATTCGGTTCAGTTATCGAAGATTATGATGATAATAATGTCTATAGTGAAAAGGAATTGTCTCTTGAACAAAAATTAGAATTAGCGATAAATAAAAAAAATTTCAACGAATCAAAATACAATACAGAAATCAGCTATATCCAAAACCATCCGATGAGAAATCGATTTATTTGAATATGAGGGAATTAGAGGTAAATACTTGGAAAAAGTATATCGCGCATTGCTAACAGTATCACCAACTAGCGTAGATGCCGAAAGAGCGTTTTCGACAGCTGGTAATTTTTGCATAAAATTATGTTCCAGGCTTAATGACAGTACAATTGATGCATTATGTTTTTTAAGATCACTTTTCAAAAATTTGTAATAGTACCACAGACTGAATAGTGATATTTAAGCTTTTTTTGTGATTTAAATAAATAAGATGTTCTTTTACTTTTTTGTGATTCTTTATATTATGTTATAATTTATAATTTACAAATTATTTTTTGTGATATTTACACTCTCTAATAAAACTGGCAAATAAAACAAAGAACCCCCTGTCTTTTCTTTCTTTTTCTAAAATTTCTAATATCGGTATTGAAACCGGCATCCCGGTAATAAGATCTAAAAATTACCGAAAACCAAAATTGAAATTTTCGTCCGATATTCACTTCTCAAAAAACATGGGCATTATAATAATTTGGTTGTTTCAAATAAATTTTATACAATTAAATTTCTCTCTAATAAAACAGCTTATTTTTGTGTTTGTGACACATACTAAAAATAGTATTATAGTTGAAAATTAAAAGAATAAAATCCAGATTATAGTGAAATTTATATTATGAAACGGTAAGTTCATTTACTTTGACTGAACTATTTATTATACAGCTATATAAATTTAACTATAAACTGTAAGAAATAAATAGAGCGAAAGTTTCTGTGAGGAAACTAAATCACATATCCTAAAGCATATATCCTGAGCTTGATAGCCCTCTTATATCTTTGAAGATATTTCTCTAATTTTCTAACAGAGTGAAAAATTACATAGAAGAGGTAAGCATTTCTGCATCATTCCATGGAATATATCCTTTGATCTCTATGATTAAGTTAGAGTTATCTCAGAGTTAGATTATCCTCAAAGGTTGGTTAAATGATGTTTAGATGACTTTAGATGAGGAAATATACCTTTCAAATTCCTTTAATTCATAAATATCTTCATTTAATCGTATGTTGCATCTTTTAATAGAAACTTTTAAAAAACTATTAGCTTGTTTGAGATAATAATTTATCTTTTTTTTAATATGCCCACCTCTCATTCAACCGAATTCAAGCATATTAATCAGTAATTCATTTTATTAGCCGTGCCTTTTAATCGTAAGAAATAGTTTAAATATAAAAATTAGTCTTATGAAATCTATCACGTGACAAGAAGAAATTCAAAAATCAATTTTATAAAATGTATACTCTTTGTCTAATTTTTTGCTAGTGATTCAAACTATATTTATTACTAAGAACTTAATAAAAATGCTCATGCAAATAAACTGCTTTGATTTGAGATATTCATGTGTTTTTAAGTGTTGTTAGAAAAGCAATCTTGTTGAAACACGACTTGGTCACTTAGATTACCAGACAAGAACCTGTTAGAGCATACGTGGATGTTATCTAAAGAGCCATCCATGCGCAGGGTTATTAAGATAGTGCGGTGTCTCCACAAGACAATTGCGCCTATGTCACTCGAGCTGATACAATTCACCGAACTGTTGAAGGTCAGACGTACCTACTTTCCGAGAGATATGTTATGAACTTTCAATATTTAGCGCAGTGATACATTTTATAATATCGGCAATTCCTCAAGAAGAAAAGGATTTTTTTTCTTTTTTTTTTGCAATTTATGATATTTCATAAAGCATTTATAAAATAAGTTCCAGGTTTTCCCTTTTCGGTTCCCCCGAATAAAATACTATTTCATTTATGGAAAAGTATTTGTTTGTTGATTATTTGCCATTTTCATCCTGAGAATTTGAAAAGTTCATTGTTGTCTAAAACATTTCATGTATTTTCAAAAACATTTCAATGAACGAGAACGAAATCCCATGACTAATGGTAAGTCACATTAAACATCAATGCAAAATGATAAATTAATCAAATATATGTACTCAAAAACCGGGAGAAAGTTTCCAAGGTATGGTAATTAATATTTCGTGATTAACTTCACAAGGTGAATGAACCAGTTTGTAATTTTTTAAAAGCAATTAAGAGGCAAGAGGAAAGAGATTTGAATCACAAGGAGTTTCGTGAAATTTAAGAAAAAAAAAAAAAACGATGAAGACATTATAACAATGAGAAATTATTTGTATGTGAAATTTGTTTGAATAATTTGATCAAATTCAATTTTTCTTGTTGGTTGAAAAATACCTAGTGGAATAATTCATCATCAAAAGCCAGAAATTTGCTAAAACAGTCCTTCAAATTTGTCTACTATACAAAAAAATTAAACACTTAATGAGATTCGTTTTTTGTTTGAATAACATTATTCAAAATGTTAAAACTGTGTATACATATTTTACTTTGGGTATTTGTGATGAATAAAATCAAATTAAATATCTAAATTATCATATAAATAATAATGCTAATTTATTTTCCTGAACAACTTTGTTGAGATTCGAGCTATTTCCATCCCAAAGCAGAGCTGAGTTTAAAAGTATGAATTTATTATTCAAAAGAATCTTTGTAGTGAAAGTGATTAATCTTTTAGATACAATCCAATTCTCTGATTTAGCTGCAAACAGAATTCATCTACAGTTCGGATTCTTTGATATTTTAAAATTCTGCACAACATTGTTATCCCTCGGAAACAAGCATAACAACAGTGAATATTTAAATTTTGGCCAGCTTTTGTGACACTTGATAATAAAATTCAGAAATCTAAGGAAACTGTTTTAATGCCTTTTGTTTATTAACTTCAATTTGAAAGTCTTTCGATTTTCCATATTTAAAGCAAGGTAAATTGATAAAAATATCTAACAATATTTAAAAATTGTAAAAATCAACATCATTTGTTTGCCTAACAGCCTTTTTAAAAAGAAATAAATTGCTCTATTGTTGCTGCTTATATTTAGAGAAAGCACAGGAAGGACCTTTTAATCAAATTTGATTGTTTTTAATTTGTCCCTAGCATTTTGTAATAAAAAGTTCAGTTTTGATGAATATAATCTCTGAGTGACTTAAGCTTTAGATATAAATACATTGCGAAATACACTTAAATTATGTTTTCCTAACTTGAAGGCATTTTTGCTACGACTAGAGATGACTCTAGGGTAAGGAAAGGAAGATTTAAAACTATGTTATGAAAGTTATGATTAAAACTTTCAACATGACTATGAAATTAGAACAGTTTAAATAAAATAATAAAAAATATAAATGCCTTTCCTTAAAGAATAATTTCACGTATAATATGTTGTCAAAAAGGCAAGTAATTGTTCTCACTTGACATCAATAAAAAGGCTTTAAAGTAATTAAAATATCCTTTTGTTTGGCTTGGTAGATTGACACTTTTATTTTTTTTATTTCAAAATTCGGCCAAACAATATATTATTTAAATTATATTAATAATAATAGTATATTAATAATTTTAAAATTATATATATATGTTAAAATATATTAATTTACTTATATAATATCTATTAGAATTAAAAGTTATAATATTAAATTAAGTATTTTAAAATTAAAATATATATTAAATTCTTAAAATAAATTTGATAATTAAGGTATATTTACTTTGATTTCCCACGTTCTCTTTTAATTACAACTTCAATAATATGCTCTATAAATAAATATATCTAATGATTTTATTGCACGGCTTGCCCACACAGTTAAATAAATGAAATTATTTAAAATGTGTAATTACTTTCATCCAATGTGAATGGCAACTCGCAGGCTAAATAATGTTTGTAAATATTTTTACTTAATTTCTTAGCCTAAAGATAGAAGAATCCTATTCGAGAAGAGTACTTCTTTCCAATTGCGGATTTGCTCAAGGATTGAAATGGAAATATAACTGTGGCATAAGGATCCTTTCTCAGATTTCATCCCTATATCTGGTGACATTTCTATTCACAAGCATGATAGTAATTCTATTGAATTGGAAACTGGCACGCAAACTAAAAACCCATAATTACTTTTTCTTTTTCGGTGTTCCTTAAATCTTGACATGTTTCGTAATTTGAAATAAGTTATCATCAAGTCAACAAATCCGAGTTTCCACAGAAAATAGGAAGTCGCATTTTGTAATGTAATTAATGGTTTTATATTCGCGCTTAAATAAATTTAAAGTAATAACTTTTTTATAATGTTCTTCTAAGTTTAAAAATATTCAAAATATTTTCAAAATTTTCTTAACAAATCTTAAAAGTTGTTATGAGAGTTATGCCTGAAACATTCACAATATAATGATTCGCATTTCAGACATTTAAAGTACCGAGTGATTCCTTTAATGATGTAAGGGACTCAAAGTGCTCAAAGAAAAATAATTGGTATGTATGTGAAGAGAGGTGGGGTTATTTGATATAAATAAAGATTCCAAGAAATTTTGAACACATATTTTCTAGCTTTGAAGCGATGATTTAAATAAAATTACATAAAATAATCAAATAAAAAGAATCTTATCTATTTATGAGGCAGGCTGCATAGCTTTGCTTATTATTAACTCGGTACATAATAAAAATAAAAATCGAACTTGTAAGATATCAGGAATAAAGAATTACTTAGTATTAGGGAAAGTTTATTATTGAAATATTTTGAGTAGTTTGCAGTTTTGATTATGTATGCTCAGTCTTTGGCTCTACATTTTACTGTCATTACTTTTGTTGAATATGTTGAAAATTTCACATTTTTTTGAACTAGTAATAGTGTTAGAAAGAAATTTTTAATTTATTACTCAAAATTAATTTTTTAAGTGTGATAAAATACATTAATTTTATTTTTTTTTAAAAAATCTTACATCCGCACGTATTTCTTATAGTATTTCACAGCCAAACACTTATTTTAATACAGCGATTTTAAATATGTTAAAAGATAAAAATAATTCTGAATTTTATTTACTTTTAATTTTTATCAGTGTTATATTGTGGTGAAAGCTCGTTATGTTTATTTTATCAGCTATATACCAAATTATTTGACCACCTAATGTAAGTCAATTAATCCACGAAAGCTGTATCGCTTGTTGTAATTCAGTATTTAAATATCAGTGAATCAATAAACACATCACATGAGTTTAGCTAGTGTTTAAAATTTCCACCAAAGAAGCATCATTTTTTAAAAAAATACAACCAAACTAACAATTAATTTAAACACATCCTTCAACTGTTCGTTAAGAACTAGTCTTTAAAAGTCTTTCAAAATATAGCAGATATTTAATTTGCTTGTTTTTGTATTCTAGGGATTACGCTAACCAAAATTTATTTTAATTCAATGAATAAATGAATCTGAGTGCCTGAAAGCGTTAGAATAAATTTAGAATTTTTTTTAATACTTTAAACTATATCGCCCATAAGTTTACGGAGATGGTTGTGAATGCTATTATAAAAGTTTGTTTAAAAACTTTGTAAACAAAAAATGTATTGTAATAAAAAATAATGTATTGAAATATAATGTTAATTGAACAGTCTAACGGTATTCTTACGGTGTTATTGATTCTAACGGTAATCTTATACTACCGTTAGAAGGAATGCATTTTTAATTCAAAAATGCTTTAATTAACGTCAATAGTTTTATTTAATGTTGCTTCAAAATAATTGCAATACAGAAAAAAAATTCAAAAATTGAATTCCCTAGTTCTATGAATCATATTTGGTAAAATATATTTGACATGTTCTGGAGAATTACAAAGCTTTGAAGTTTTGTTATTTTAAACCAATCAATGGCAACATAAAAGAACATGAAGCCGTTTGTTCGAAAATTTCCCTATAGGAAGCCATAAAAATGATCAACAATTGCATGGAGTAGTAATGTTCAAAGTTTCATAATTCATTTTTCGTTGCAGAAGATAGGGTACTTTTATTTTTAGTGTGTTAAAAATAATTGATCAAATATGATTCATAGGAACAAGGATTTCTTAAACATTCATATATCGTCTTTTTATTGCAGTGTATTTATTGACTCAAAGAATATAAAACGTAACATTAGAATATATTTTACAATTGGAACAGAAAGCCTTTCTCTAACAGTTTCAAAACAAACTATTAGCACACGTCCTTAGAGTGGCCATCTTGTATTATTCTTCATATCATTTTATTTGGAATCTCAATGAAATTTTAAAATAACAATTAATCAGCCAGTTAGTTTCAAATTTCTAGTTTAATGATCAAAATAAATAAACTAATAGTTCTCATTTGCAAATCCTTCTGTCTCTCTATAAAATCCATTTTCGATTTATTATGTTCTTATAAGAAACTATCAATCCATAAATAAACAATGTGCGAAAACACCTATATAAATTTTCTGAATCTATATAATAAAATATAAAATATACATTGTATTTAGAGAGCGCTAATGCTGCTACAACTAAAACACAAATGAACTTAACCAAATTAGAAATAAATAATAAGTTAACAGCCAAAGAATCAAAAAGAAAAATTAAATGAATCCGTCCCGAAGACTTTCTCAAGGGTCACCCTCAGGCAAGGATTCAAACCAGGGATTTTTTCTGTGAGAGGTCTGACTTTCGTCAACAAACTGACCCCTCGTGACCCGAAAATCCCAGAAAATTGAGATTTTGGAGATAGATTAGTATCACAAGATTAAAACAAGTAAACACATTAGCAAAAAAGCAATCCAAATAATACCACAGCAAATCAAACCACAAAATACATGAAAATAGAACCAAAAAATAAAAGGCAAAATACTTACAAATTGTAAGTACAATTCTGAAGAAAACTACTTGAGGTTAAAACGTACTATTGTAGATGCACTTCGTTAAACTAAACTAAAAATTTAATTTTTCCACGTTTAAAGCTATATCCGCCTACCACGTTTCGTCATAATGCATCGACATCAAACTTGAAGCGCGATCTATTGAATTAAAACTCAAAGCTAACAAACCGGAGGAAGGCAGAAATTAAACAGACCCTCTCTTATCAAAACTTCTATATTGTAAAAGTTTTTGGGAAATTCGTTAATAGTTAAATTTTTAATGAGATTGTTTGTTGCTAAAATATAAGAGCTTTTATTATTGCAAATTTTTTTAATCCTGTTAAATTGTGAAAATATCAAATTTTTGAAAATTTTAGAGTTTAAATTAGAATGGTAGTTACTAAGTTTAATTATTTTAAAGTTAAATTCATCCCTTTTATCATAAATACCTATCAAAGTTTTTCCATTATCAATTTCTATATTTAAATCTAAATAATTAGCTTTAAGTTGATTTTCGTTTGTTTGAGTTAAAACTAAATCTTTTGGGTAACAATTAATAATATCATTAGGATTATCCACATTTAACAAAATTAAGTCATCAATATATCTCCAGCCTATTATTAAGTTAAGTTTAATTATTTCTTTTTCATAATAATGTAGGAAAATATTGGCTAACGCACTTGAAAAAGCTGTTCCCATTGGAATTCCGTTTTCTTGTTTATAAAAATTTATTCCGTTAAAAACATAGTTTTCTTTAATATTAAATTTACATAACTCTAACCAATTAGTTTTTGTAATAATATCTCTATTTAAATATTCCTCATATATATTAGTACAGACATCTATTAACTTTTTATGAGGTAGATTAGTGTATAAATTTTCAAAATCATAAGTATTAAGCTTATTAATATTGTTATCTTTTAGAAAGTCCAAAATATCTTTGTTACTATTGATAATAAAATTATCTTCATCTTTAATTTTATTTAGGACGATTTTTAAGTATTTAAAGAAATGTTTTCCCGTATAGTAATTGTAACTGCCGGTGCTACAAGTTACGAATATAAAATTTATTGGTTTTTTATGAAATTTTATTGTTGGGAAGAGGTAAGGGTAGTTTAAAGAGCAAGTTTTGATTTTAGTTTTTTTAGCGAAAGCTAGCATCCTTTTATCCAATTCTTTTTTCCCGGTGCTAATTAATTTGTAAGTTGAATTAGAGTTATATTCATTAGTTCTTTATAATAATATTTACAAATTAAACCGAAATTATTTGCCGATTTATCTATTACTGTAATAACAAACCTCTCTTTTAAATTTTTTATTTCTTTTTTCAAAGCTTTGTTGAAATAAATTCCTCGTTCTTTAGTTCTAACGTTGTCTGCATTAAATTTTGTTTTAATGTCTTCTAAAATCCTTACTTTCCATTCTCTGAAACCTTCTGGAGGCCAATGGTATTTCCTAGATAATTTGGAAATAAAAATATCCAAATCTTGTCCGATAGAAATTAAGATTTTTTTAATGTTAACTTTTTCTCTTAATCTAAATTTCGTGCCTCTTTTCATTAAATCTCTTAGAGTTGGAATCTATAATTTTCAAATTCCCTGTTATAATATGTCCTTTGTCACCATCTATATATTCTTTATAAATATCTTTGTTACAATTACAGTCTGTCTTGTCTATCTTATTTAAATTTTTGCTATAGTAATTATAGTTACAGATTCTTTTTCTTAAAGTTGCTGAATAACTAAATGCTATTGAAGCTATTGCATTATCCATTAAAGGAAAAAATTCTTTATTGTTGTGCATAACTTTAGGTTTTCGAAGCAAATATCCAAAAATCTCACTACACAGTATTCTTTATTTAAATTACTTTTAGTTTTAAATAGTAAATCGTTTTTTCCTATATTAAGCTTGAATTTGATAAGATCTAGAATTATGAATTTAGTGAATAAATGAAGTGAGTGAACAAGCTTAATATACTCTTACTTTTTGGATAGGTTTAAAATATAACAAGGTTAGGTTACGTTTTTGCCTTAAAGAGTGATTTTTAGATTTTTTTAAATACTTGTGGTGAAATAAAGCAGAAAGAAATATACATTGATAAAAATTGATCCAAATGCTTCAACAAAATAAAAATTGTTAATTTTTAAATTAGCATTTTTTATTTTTAGTATATCGTATTTAAATAAAATATACTAGAATTCAGTTATTTATGTCAATGCTACAATAGCCATCTTTATAATTATAAGATTTCATTAACAAAAAAATTAGTGATTTTCAATATTTCTTAATGTAAATTATCATTTTTCAATAAACTGAAATTCAAATTTTTTATAATATATTTAATTTCCTCGAATAATTAAAATATGCAATTCACGAAAAGTGAGAAAAATACATAGATTCTAATGATGTTTCTAACCCTGCATTTTCTAAGAAAGTTTGATGAATGTATCCATCGCAGCCGTTTCCCGCCATCGCTGCATTTTTCCGTAGGCAGAAAATTTTGAAAATATGATGACTCCGAATTTTTATTTGGTTTCTAAAATATTAGATATGAATGAGAGTGATTTATTTTTTTCCATTATAAGTTGAGGTTTTCGGGGATCAAATTGTCGTTATTATCAAAGGAGCGGCTTTTGAGTTGAACTTAATTATGAAATCAAAAATCCTCAAGATTCCAAAAATATTTTGATTCTTTATCAATTTTTTCAGAAACGTATTGTGTATACTAATATTTTGCAATATGTTTCAATTTAGCTGCATTATATAATCTTTTGAAACGCTACCCATTTTTTTATTTCTATTCATTATGCTTGATTATTAAATAAAATTAAAGTTGTTTACTGTGTTCATTGAATTTTAATTCATATTATAAGCATATTTCTAGTCCTAGGAAAAAAGCGAAGCTAAAAAAAGAGCGAAGATTTCAATTTGCCTGATATATTTCAATATCGAATCTAAGATATAATTTTTAGAGACAGTGAAATTAATTATTGCATAAAATATATGCTTTTTTTAACCAATAATGATGATGCATGAAACATTTTTTCGGATTATTATATTGGATTAAAAAATTCTTAAGCTCTGAAGCAATTCCATTTTAATTAAACACATACATTGATAAAATAAATTTTAATCTGCCCACTCTTAAGTGTCGTAAAAATTTATGATATAATTTAACATACAAGGTGGCAAGATGAATTTTGTTAGTTTTAAAAATGAAGCGATTTTAAAAACCATTCCACAATGTTTTGTTTTTAGTAGCGAGTCAGCCAGTTCCCAGCCAAAACAAGTAATAGGAAAAGTTCAGCAAACAAAGTTAGTTCAGACTACTGTGACTCCATTTTATGGCACATGTATTTTATCCGACATCCGTTCTGTATTCTGTATCTGTTCTGTATGTTCATCTAGGAAAACTTGAATTTCTTTTAATAATAAGGATTCAAAAAATAGACTTAACTAAAATAATCAATATTTATATAGACGTGTGGTTTCTAAATGATTTTGGATTATTTTTCTCATTGAGAAAATCGAAAGCACTCTACAAGAAAGTAAACAAGAGGATTTAATATTTGTATTAAAGGAAATTCTGTTTTGATTGGAAAAAAGGAGAACGGAATAAGATTTAATTTTTTGTTCATTCAATTTTAGCTTCCTTAAAAACGATTTCACAGTTCTAAGTATCAAGTAGGTAAATTTATTCTCTTCTGTATTAATGCTATTTACATGTATCTATTTTTTTTTGGAATTGTTAAACAGAATATCGCTGAATTTTCCAGAAAAAGGATAATTTTAGATCAGAAAGAATCATTAAAATAAAAGAATAGAAAAATAATAACAACCAAACAACTGCATAAAATATTTGATATTTATATTCCGATATTATTCCTTTGCATTTTTTCAGTGAATTAAATTTGAAATATTTTTTCCAAATATTTTTTTTATGTACTTGCATGAATGTGGGGGAGAAAAAACATTATTTCTTTTACACATAAATACTCATTTTTGATCCAATACATATTTTTAATGCAACATATTTTTGGATGGAATCCTAAATATAAAATTAGCACCATTAATGAAATTTTTGCTTCTAAGTTAAATGGAAATACTTTTAATTTATCTTAAAATAAAGATCTTAGCATTACTTTACTTTTCAGTTCTAAATTTTCTTCTATTCATGATATTTCAGTTGTGAATTTATAATCTTTTCCCAGGGCATATGGAAAAAAATGCAGTGTTGTAAACTCGAGTAAATTAAATTTTAATATATTCTCGAGGAGTGAAACTTTTCCCTCTATTTATTTTGAATATATGCATATGAAACGATAAAAATTTTTCGATTTCTAACCTAATGTGCTGTATCGAATGTGAAGGCCAGAAATTTTCACAATAAATACCTTCAACATTTCAAGTTATTTCATCTGCCTAAAATTCATATTATATAATTAGTAATGGTATGTTTGTATATCTGCTAATATGAAGACTGATGCTTGTATACGTTGGTGCAGAATTCAATTCTTTTTCTTGAATATTCTTGAAATTTTAATTTACTAAAAATTAAAAGAACCAAAAAACCAAATTTCTGAAAACATTACAGTAGAAAAATTATTTCTACTTAATATTAAAAACAACAAAGCTTTTAATAATACCATTCATGTTCCCATATATTTTCATTTAATTTTTATAAAATATTTCATGCAGATTTTATAACAATCTATTCTATTTTTTTTAATTCAATAAAACTCAAATAATTTCCTATGTTGCTATAATTAATTCTTCCTAGAATTGTGTTCCATTGTGGTTAATGAATGATACATTTTCCCATGTTATATAAGTGTTCTATTCTATTTTTTTTAAATTCAATAAAACTCATATAATTTCCTATGTAGCTATAAATAATTCTTCCTAGAATTGTGTTCCGTTGTGGTTAATGAATAATATATTTTCCCATGTTATATAAGTGTCTGCTTAATCCATACTTTTAATAAAATTTTTGAAATACTGCTGAACTTTCAAATAAAATTTAACTTCATAAATAGTTGAGGTTCTAATTTAAAGTTCAAATTTTAGGTAAAATGACAAAAAATTAGAAGTAATGCTTTATATATTTCTATCACAATGTGCAGAACAATGTCGGGGTTTTTAAGTAAAGGATTTCCAATACTAAAATTTGAAGTTAAAAAATACTATACTGATGAATCCGTCAAGACTAATTTACATACAGTATTAATTATTAACTCCCCCCTCGGGTGGGGCACCTCGTAATTGAAGATGAGAAGCTTCCGACATGGTGGTTGGTTCTCACTACCCTGGAGGGTACACGAAAAGGTGCGTGTCTGTCTCTTCCCATCGATGACGGGATGTACTTCCTTAGGGAAAGATTTTACAGTGACAGGTGATGGCCCTTAGAACTCAACCATAGTTCCCGCCAGTGTTGCTGTAGCGGCGGTGCGGTCGTTCAGTTTTTTATCCGTGTGCCTTCGAGGCGAGTCGGAGAGTCAGTGATATGATTTACCAAATTTAACCGAATGTTTTTTAAAGCGTTAATCTCTGCGAACCATCTGATCACAAAAGGTAGCTAATTTAAAATACTTTATATAAATTCTTGTTCTTATGTATTAATACTTCTCATTATTTAGGACATTTTGTCACCTAATAATCAGCAGAATGGTTTAAAAAATTATTCTTCAATAATGTAGTGAACTTAAAATCTTACTTTGAACAAGTATAAAATGTTATCTATAATAGTTAAATTCTTTTTCTTAATAAATCATAATAAAAAATTATAATTAAAAAGCCTTTGAATTATGGACCATAAACGATTTTGCACTAAAAAAAGCAAGATCATGATAAAAAGAAATTTTTATTAAGCCAATAAGAAATGATGAACTTTGCATTTGCTTGAAATTTTGAGAGTGAAAATAAATTATTTAAAAGAGGACACATTTCAGATGAAGTCTGTCTTCTCTATCTTAGAGTGCAATTTTATGTATATACATTATTTGGAGCTATTATGTAACACGGACTATTCCAAAATTTTTCGCTTTATTAAAGGAAAATGGAGAATTTATCCTTTTATCATTAACATCAGGAGAATAATAACATATGGACATATGTTTCTATTTACATAACTGTTAATATACAAAAAGCAAGTATTCTGCAGATATTTACATGCATGGTTTCTTAAAAAAGTTGGGTAGCATCATATTAATCCTTCATTATGTAATGAGGATTTATGATTGCAAAGACATTTTTCAGCAACAAAATATAAAAAATGATGTCAAAAGAGCTCGTTTATAGGAATTAATGAATGAAATTGAACGTTATTTTCACTCAAAAAACTTGTAAAAGTATTTCATTTTCATTTACATTAACTTTTAATCGTCTTTAAATGAAAGCGAAAAATTATGCATGAATAGCTAATAAATAGTCACAGAATTACCTTTATCCATAATTATTATTTAAAAGGTAAAAAACAGTTATTACACTAATTTTCAGAAGAATTTTCTGAATAAAATGCAACTAACTTTAGTTTTAATAATTAAAACATATATGCATTTTTAAAATTTACATACTGAAATTTTTGTTTTTATAAAATCATGGCAGAAGAAATAAAGTGATATTTACTTAGAAATCAAGAACGACTTATTATTTTACTACAATATTGTATCGTTTAAATAAGTTTCATTTGACATTTAAATTGATATAAATGTAGTAAATAAATATTACTTATTTGAGATCCAAGCTTTTATTTTAGATCATGAAATAAAAAAAAAACTGACATTATTAAATTAAAACAGATAAATCCATTATTCCATTAAATCAAATCAATGGTCTTAAGACTTTTGCAATTTTACTGTGTTGAGCAAGGATAAAGAAATATCTGAAATAAAGATGTGGATATTTCTAAATTGTCTACATTTTCTGGAAAGATGCTGACCATGAAATTGAATCTCTCCTCATATCAGTCATAAAATGTTTGGCAATTGGCGATTACACAATGCTGATTGGCAGTAGTAAGCAAAAAAAAAAAAATTCGAAATAAAATATCATTATTTAACTTACCTAACATTCCTTTCAATTAAGCATTCATAAATAATAACTGAATTTCGATAAAATGTGTTTTCGATATGGAATCAAAAGGCAAAGTTTAAAATATTCTGAAGTTTCGATACTTACTATAGTCTATTTCTCTGCCACTTGAAAAAAATCTGAATTATAGATACACTGGTTAGCTCTTAAAATATCATAATGCCCTAAATGAGAAAGAATCTGAAATAGATGCTGAGAAAGTTTTAAAAATGTGCCGTGCTCAAATGTCTATGGGGTTATAGTTCTCACCATTATTCCAATAGGTAGAATTATAGTAAATATGCATACATTCAAAATAAGTCCCAAACGGTTTAGTGGCATTGTGTCTTTAAATGAAATAGAATTGACAAAACAGGTAACATTTTTCGTTGGATTCCTTAAATAGGTACAATGCGGATGAATGCAATCTTTGTCAGCAAAAGGTGTTATTGGAATCGACATGTGCGGACGAATAAAAAATGTATGTAGGACTAAATGCATGTCGCAGTTTGTAGTTTTCCGAGTGCAGTGATTTTAATTATGAATGTGTGAACACAGTTGATACAGCAAGTTCAAGTAAATAATTAATCATTGCTATAAAAATTCCTGTATTATCTGAATGCACTCCGTGGCATGCACATATATCATGTACATTTGGAAAAATATTCCCATTCTACTAACACCGACTACCTCAAAAACTGTATTATTGCTCGTTGAACCTTACTCAATGAATCCAAGAACCGACTTTACTTGTTTTGTCACTTATATTTCGCTTCAGTCTTGCAACTATTCATTTTGCACCAGTTTTCTGCTAACAACTGCCAAAGTTCTACTATAAGTAATAAGGTCGTTAGAACCACTGTACTACTTTAATTTAATCGATCAATATAGTTCTGTTCTACACTCAAACAATTTGTTTCATGCTTAAAAATAAATCCTTAACGATAGGAAATGAATCCATGCTGCAGTTTGCTTGCCGTTTATTTTGTGTAGAATCTACATGCATTTATTCCTTTTCCCTTTGTTACTTCACAGACAAGTCAATCTCTCACAATATTCAAATTTCACTTCCTTCAAATTTTAAACCTTTATACATTCAGTAGAGTTCTTTTTATCGTCAAATCTTAATAAAAGCATCGATTGAGTGTTAAAATAAAGTCCGATTCAACATCAAAGTTATTTTCAAACAAAAAAAAAAGAAATTAAGTTTTATAGCTATGAGGGGACATCGCAATATTTTTTGCAGTGGAAATATTATGCCATTAAAGAGATACATTTCTATGAAAAAATGCTTTCATTGATCGATGGGGAAACTGTATTCCGATAGAGAATTTGGAAGCTATCATTTATGTACGGAATTCCGTTAAAATATGACTTTTAGGGAAAGAAGGAACATATTTCCTCAAATGCTTGCTAGCATCCTTTTTCTTTTAGCTACATATACCATATAATTATTTTCCCATTAGCTCGTTAAAAATGAAGGAGAATCTTTGGTTCTCCTTACCTCACATTACTGTATTGTTTCTTTGCTGAACTTAAATGTATTTTTTTATTAATTTTGTTGTTTAAATATATGAACAACATTTGTTAATGTTATGTACGCTGGTTAAATAAAATGAATTAATCTACAGGAAATCCCAAGAATGGGAAATTTTAAGCCGTATCATAGACATCTTTGGTGAATTCCATATACTTAGAAAGATAAAGCTCCAATCTATATTTTATTATAAATAATTTTAAACTCATATAGATAATTATATATATATTTAAAATTCTGAATGCATATACAGTCATTATTGTAAAATGAAGAAATTAATAAATTTCTAAAATACTTAGGCCTTACTGACTCTCGTAATTTCACAGTACTAAGAATCGGAATAAAGTCGATGTACTTTATCTAATGCATCTGAGGAAAATACCGCTAATGCTACTAATAGATCCTTTCAGCGATTTGAGTGTTTGTTTATTTTAGCAAAAAAGAGATATTTCATTTTAAAAAGAAAGCCAAAAAAACATTCTTCAGCAATATTTCAGGCTGAAATAGACAAATAATCTTTACTGCGGATGAGGAAATGTTTTACTTGCCCTTGAGAGCGGCCTTCTTATTTTGATCTCGCTAAATTTACTTTTTTTCAGCGCAGTTATAGATTTCACAAAATGTAATAGTCTGTGTGACTTGATATTTAATAATATGTGATAAATTTTCTCAAAATATTGATGTTTCTTCTATGGGTCACATAGTATTTCATAAACTTAGCTATAGAGAAATTGGATTACAAGTGGCTATAATTATTTTAGGTTATTTTTAGTTTATTATTAAAGCTGTTTAAATCCTTTATCTGCCAAATATCATGTCTTTTCGACAATAGTTTCTAGTTTTTTTTTTAATATTTTAAAAATTTTTGAATTTTAAAGATTTTTTTCTTATTAAATTTGAAAGATTTCAAATAGATGTTAGATAAATGTTCTTTTCATAAAAATAATGAATTCGTTCCTTTTGACATAGCGTTTTTTTTTAAACTTAATTTTAAAAAATTCAGTTGAAATGGATTTGTTGAGAAAACTGGAAAATTGCCTATCTACCTTCACTGGCCCTATTTCTTTAAAAAAAGTTGTGAGAAATTATAAATTTAAAAGCGAATATAAAAAATGAAAACAAAAATTCATTTAAAAACTTTAAGGTGACAAATAGCATTAATAAAAATTTTTTTCAATGTCAATATAACTATCACGATTTTAATTTGAAGTAAGAATGGCAAATATCATCTTTAGATATTTTATATTATTAGATATTTTCATTGCTCTGTGAAGGTTGGATTTTTATTTTTAGGCTTTTATCTTTCTCTTAAATTTTTGCAATAAATGCAAATGTAAGTATAAAGCTGTTTGTTTTCTTTGTATTTATTATAATTTATTTTATATAGAGCTTCATAAGACTTTCAAATAAATTTCCAATAAATATGCCATTCTTAAAAATATGAGGATAAAGTTTATTTTAACTCTTTATCATTTTTTTTTGTTGAACTTTACAGATTGTTGAAATTTTTCCAGCAATATAGGCCATATGACCATAACATGAATCCCAAAATCACCCAATTCCCAACATTGGTAAAAAAGACGTATCAAATGATGATATTAGTTATGATTGATTAATAAGCTTACGAATTAATAAAAAAAATAAGATTAATTTTATAATAATTGAAAATTTCTAAACATCTTAAAGAGAGCTTCTGATAAAAAGAAATAACAAAACCGAGAATCTAAATTTAATCAGAACCACCTTTAAATTTTCTTTCTTATTCTGAAGGAGAAATTGATTGCATTCTTTTGGCTTACATTTTCGTCAAAAATTCTTAATTCCATGCATAAACACGATCAAAATTCCCCGATGGATCGAGCCATATTAATGAATTCATCATTCCTTCTATTAAATTAGATATTTAAACTCCATTTTTATAAAAGAATATCTCGTGAAGAAGGAATGAATTTTAGTTTTTATGTATGCGCTTTAATTGTATGATTTTCATGCTAAACTCTCTTACGCTTTCAAAAAGCGAAAAAAAAAGTGAAATAACAGATGTTTTTGAATGTAATTCTATAATACTCTTTCCTTAGCACAAAAGAATTTCTTATTAATTTCTAACTATTATTGTTTTTCACTTTTTTTAAACCGAATATCAGTGTGTCGGCAGCTTATATGTTAATAGAAACTTAATCTCCGAAAGAAAATGGTTGCCCAACCAGAAGTAACAAAAATATAAGAAGCAATTTAATCAAGTGAAATTTATTTTCTACTATGAGATTATTTTCAGCTGAAAAAGAAGCTCTTACATCCACTAGTATCTAAGATGACTTTGATTTTTCCAATTAAGTTTTTTCCATCTGTAAAACGGTATTTAATTTAATCTCTTTCGATTTAATATCGTTCCCTTTATCAGAAAATGAAATGAATAGCCATAAAGTTAAAAAAAATTCTTTCAAATTGATTTGAAAACTTAAAAACACGCTTTGAACGAATTCAATTTTAGAAATAATAGGCAGTTATTTAGAAGTTCTAGGACGTGTAATGTTTTTTACTTACCATATTTCTTATTTTGTTTTGCCCATAGTTTTTTAAAAATATATTTCAAAACATTTTTCGCAACGTTCATAAATTTTCCTTCTAATTTGAATTTTAAATCAAACTACCTGAAAACAATATAAAATATATTTTTTATTTATTCTATAAATTAACTTTAAAATATTTGAATGCAGAAACAGTGTGACATCCAATTTTGTAAAATTTAGTTCTCTTGAAGTATTTTGAATCAATTATAAATTTGATTAAAACAGTTTTTAAAACACACATTTTTACATACAATACGTAAAAAGGTAGATTTTTTATTTGAATTATCATCTGCTTTTTGATATTTAGTTGATTGCTCATTGTTATAAATATTAGTTTTTATAATAAATTTTCTCTCAATAATTTCTAAATATAATTTTATTCTTCATAAATTCCCTGCCATGTGACATCAAATTTAATTAAAATAATTGATTAACTGATATCCGAGTTTTTAAAAGCATCAAAATAGTGCATCGCCATCCAGAACGTGTTAGGTGTATAAAATCATAAAATTCTAGAATATCAAGATATGAATAAAAAATTGATTATAGAAACACAACTGTAGAATCATGAAATATGTAAACTTAAATAAAAGTGTATAAAAAGTGAAAAAAAAGGATTACCGCTTGGTGAACCTCAAGAACCTCACTAGCCCCCAAAACCCATTATACAAACATATTTCAGTGACATAATTCTAAGAAGAGGATAACTGTTCTAATCTTCTATGCTGAACGTGATGCACGTTCTGAATACCTTGGGAACACGCTAAAAACTGATTGATTTTATTTATTGACTTGGATTTCGTTTAGTTGACTTATTTTCTGGGATAGATGTTACAATCGCTCATGTAAAAAAGTGAATTTATTTCAACAAGATTAGCAAAAGGAATTTCATTAAAAAACTTTGAATTTTTTTGCAGTCAAATATTGTATAATATTTTCTTAATTATAAGA
Organism: Argiope bruennichi; assembly: GCF_947563725.1. Classification (NCBI taxonomy): domain Eukaryota; kingdom Metazoa; phylum Arthropoda; class Arachnida; order Araneae; family Araneidae; genus Argiope; species Argiope bruennichi. The sequence goes on from NC_079163.1 coordinate 121,687,347, forward strand.
TATGAATAAGCAATGATTCATTAGTTGGGTGAATTCTGGCGATAAGTTCATCTGGTTCCACTTCTTCATAAGGAAAAGGTTTAATATTTTTGGGAAAAAATAATTAGCTTTGTATTTATACGTTTCTTCTCTTTCTGTTAATCCTAAATCTTATGTTGATTTTTATCTCCCATGAAAATATTTGGAATTGGATTTGGATATTACTGATCATATTCTTCTAATACACAAATTTTTCCTTGCAGATAATGTACCAAAACAATTTCGACATTTGCTACTGTTCTGTATAATCACTGTACCAGAAAATGATTGGTCATTCTTTCAGCTGATTGCATTTATGATTGCCAATGGAGTGAAAGAAGAAGAAGAATTCTAAGGACAGTCAGATGAAATCAAAGATCTTTTATTCTAAACATTGCAAAAGGGAAATGTAAATACTTGTTTCTATCTCAGTCTCAGCGGTAAGTTTTTTGGTAAATTATCCTCACAACCATAAACAAAGGGTTTTGATTATCTGTTTGATTTTTGCAAAGTGAGTTTCTTTTTATTACTTTAAGATTTGGAAAATAAATCGAAATTCACAATCAGAATTTTTAAATTCAATTTTGTTCAAAGAAATGGTATTAAGTTTCCGCTAAAACACATTAACAAAATTCGTATAGTTAATTTTGATATGGGAAATAATAGGCAATGCATTTTTTAATGTCGCCTATCTCCATTTTTAACTAAAAAGTGATTAAAATTTCAAACAATACTTTTATTAAAAAAAACACTTTTTAAAATATACAAATAACTTAACAGCCTGTAACTTAGTATAAATTTTTAGAAAGATGTGATAAACAAGTAATTATTTAAATTTATTAATCATAATAAGTTTAATCATTTAATGCAAACCCTATAAAACCAAGAGATACTACAATTTTGGAAATCTTCAATAATATAAAATTTAAAAAAATGGAAGATCAAAATTAAAATATAAGGTACTATTAAAGAAGAAGACATAAATTTAAAACATGTTATAAAATTTAAGCACTCAGTGCTACAAACGTGTTACATATTTCATTTATCCACTATCATTATGGCATTTTTAAAAAGTATCTTTAACTAATATGAGATGAAATATCTTGTAAAGTAGCGAATATAATTAAATAAATCAAAGAACTTTTTTTATCTCTATACATTTCTTTCAATAATTTTTCAGTTTGATTATTTATTTACTTCCATATTTGAATGAATTTGGTAGTTATAAAATAATTCATGTCATTATGATGAAAACATTATTAATTAAATTTTTCTAATTACAAATAATAAGCAAATAGAATAATTTTATAATTATTCGTTTACAATGACGTATCACTCGTTCTTTGACCTACAAAGAAAATATGCTGATTCCCTTTTATAAACATCTTTAAATAAATTAATCATTAAATATCCCTTAATATTTCTGTAAGAAATAAAGCTGGGCAGGTTTTTAATCTTCCATGTACTTTTATTATAGATAAACAGAGGCATATTTATATATGATTAAAGACAACATAAATTTTAAATGATCAATTTAAAAATTTTGAAAAATAAAAAAAAAAAATAGAATTAATGTTAAAAATGTAAGAGACCCACTGATATCACAAAGAATTGAGGATGAAATTATAGTAGTAGTATCTTTATTTTTAGTATTATTTTTATTAAAACAATTTAAATCTATTCTACATAAGGAATATTAAAAGGAAAATTCCAGCAATTCTTAGGAGAATGAAAAATATTTTGTCTTTCTGATATCGTAATAAAAGGAGAAAAACTTCAGATTTAAACAAAGTTTCTATTAATTATAAAATTTATTTATTGATTACGATGATACTTATGATTTGAATAGCTTCTAGTTTTTAGAAAATTATTTTCTTTTCGCTCCTAATTATGATTTTTTCCCCTTGCATAGTGAGAATCGAGGCTATTATGAAATGTTTTAACCTTTTAAGTCAATTTTGTAAAAATTGTATCATGATAAGAAGTATGTAACTGGGATTTGTAATGTAATAATTGTTTCTGAAGACACTATACATTTTAATTGTTTACCTATGCGATCAGGAATAGTTGAAAAAATAAATCTAATGGAAAAATGCATTGCATTTACACTTGTTTAATTTCTTTTGGTTCTAAAGATAATTATTTACAAAGTATTACAAAGTTTTTTCTTTTTATTTTTTATTAAAATACGTATAATAAATAAAAATGATACGTAAATAAATAAATAAATAAAAATGATACGTAAATAAATAATTAAATAAAATATACGGATAATAAATAAATAATTAATACTTAGAATAAGCACGAAGTCATAAAAAGAAACAGATTTCATTGGAACTCAGAGCCATCATAATTTTAAATCGGATGCTATCGTAATTTAGAATTTGCTAAACACAAGCGCAAAGTAGTTAGTTACATGATCCAAAACATTCGCTTTAGATTTTGTTATATTTTTTCTTGATTTATTTTGCAGTAAATATTCAGTAGTAAATTTAAGTCACCTCAACTTATCTCCTCACTTATCTGCCTCAAATATAATACCAAGGATAAACAATTTTCCATCTCCAAATGTGTGGAATCACTTTAAACTCTTCAGAAAACTTATAAAGATCTGCGTGTAAGATACTGGCTTTCAAAGTTTTCGACTGAAATTTCTAAATACACTTCAAAAATTTAATTTGTAAAACAATTAGAGGGGGAGATCTTATGTTTTAAATACTGTTCCCTTTTCATTGAAACAATTTTACTTGCGTCGCAACATTTTACACCTGGTGGGTGTTTACGAACATAACATGATTTTAACGCAGTACTTGAATTTATCGAAAGGAGAAGATTCGATGGTCGCTTTGGAACAAGTCATGAGCTTAGATTGCAATAAGGAATTCAAGAATTAAAAAATGCTGAATGGTCCAGATTTAAAGGAGTAGGAATTCTAGCTATTCAATAAGAATGCCAAGAATTCAAAGCGTTTTAAGTTCTAGTTCGAATGAAAGAATTCTAATATCTTCCAGAAATCTTTTAAACATTCTGGGGAATTTCGGTAAGTAATTTAAGCTTCTGTAGACAAGATTAACAAGCACAGGTTTCGCAGGATTTATTTGTTCATGTCATCACTGCTTACCCAGAGGCTATGAAGCAATCAAGTTTCACAGGATAAGATATTTCACTTCGAAACTTACTGTGATGATTTTCATTTTTAGTTTTCCGAAAAGGCATCAACAAGAGAAAGAACTATGATTGCCATTACAGTTCATGTGCTTAAGTACGGTAGATAGCTGACTGCCATAACCTTTTAATAACAACGGGCGTAAATGAGAGTCCTGCGGCAATTAATTTTGAGCAGCCAACGTATCTCAAGGGATTCAGAATACATAGTCTAAATATTAATTTCTGCGTCTAGCATAAACAAATTCGGATTATATCTGGGTATGAAGAGTGAGGTTGAGATATTTTTAAAAATATCCATCAATGATCCATTCAATTTTATGCTAATACGGCCTAAGTATGTCACTGCTTAACTTTTCAACTTCTCGGTTAATACTTGAAGAGGAAAATTGAACTATCTCTCCCCAAAAATTACACTATTCGCGAAATTCAATAAAACATGGGTATTAAAAGTATCAGGAACATTTCAGTTTCTTGTATTTACGAAGCCCTGCATTGTTGTTGATGTTGTTGTTTTTGAAAGAACGTTTATTAGCAAGTCAACTGAATGCATTACGTGAACTAATATAAAATCAGTTACTTTTCTTGTAATTATCTTTCATATAAGAAATATCGGAACTGTTTTGGAAGTGTCTTTATTATGATTCATGATCTTCCAAGAAACTGCAGTTAAAGCAGTATTTAAAAGTTTGAAAAGACTGGGGCCTCCAAATATGATTAAAAGTTTTATTCTAAAAATATCTCTTTTATCATTCATACTAAGGTAAAAGGAATCCAAGTTACGACGGCTTCACCCACCGGGTCCAGCATAAAAAAAAATGTTGCAGTTCCAGGTTTACCCAGACACTTACTTTTAAGTACTATAGCATCAGGGTGATCCAGACTATTTCTGTTAAAGACACTACTTTGATGGCTAGTTACTAAACAATTGATACGCTAGAAATCACAAGTTTCATGTTGAATGGCCACAGTGGATTATCAACATGTGACAAGCTTTCCTGTTCATGAAAAGCGCAGTGCAAAGACAGTTTCTTATTCCTTTGCCTGCCATCGAGTAAAATAATAAATAAAATAGAAGATAATAAAGAAGTAGAAGGTAGAAAAGAGCAAGAGAGAATGGAAACAATTCAATAGACAGCCTCGTGGTCGTTAAGTCCTTCAAGCCTAACAAAGACTTGCCTTTCTAGATTCCAGTAGAAAGTTATTCCTGATACTTTTTTTAAGTGATTTCAATCAGTGAATTTTTATTATAGAAATTTCAATTAAAGAATTTCTTTTCTATATATGAACAAGCACTCTAAAAATATCAAAAGTTTTGGCTGGAATGATTGTTGATACAGATAAGAATTTCTCCGATTTTAAATAAAGTGCTTCGTATGATTACTATTATTTATTTGTTTAAATATATATTTATCTCTTTGCTAATTTTAATTGGAAACACCATTACTTACAATAGTAAATTAAAAATGAAAAAAAAAACATTTAAAGAATAACTTTAACAATGCAAAACGCTACAGATTGTAATGTGAAATATCTAAATAAGAAAAATTAAAAGGAAGACCCATAGCTTTTTTATTACTAATTAATGCTGAAAAGTATGAAAAGATATACTTTTTTATTTTCAGATGCATAAACTATTTCAAGCGCAAATATGATCATGATATAAGCACTTAAGATACATTTAAACGCGAAGATTGTAATAATGAATATTAAAAAGAAGAGTGTGAGGACGAAGATCTTTCTAATAGACTATAATGAAATATAATTACAATAAAACTAAAATAAATATGAAAAGACACGAATTAAAAAGAAATTAAACACATACAGAATATTATTAGAATTAACCGTAAGCGAATAATTATAGGATTTATTGTTCCATCAAGTGGGAAAAGATTTTCATGGAATTCAAAAATCAGCAGTATATATTTTCTGCCCAGCAAACTTACATTAAAAAGAAATACGCTTTTCACACCGTATATATCCTCATTATTTCAAAATTAATACCATAAGTAAAATTACAGTCTTGCCAAAAATTAATTAAGTTCATTAATGAAAAAGTTATGTCATATTTCTTGACTTGCTAATAATATTACCTTGATTGGTATTATGAACTCAGTTTCAGAAAATCCCTTTCTCTTTTTGCAGTAGACAGGGAATATCACAGTTGTTTTTGATGTGTAGACTCCAAAAAATTCTTCAAATAGTTTTCTTCCAGTTCTTCAATCGGAACTCCCACGGATGTATCAAAGTTTGGTATAGGTCAAAGTTAAAACACACAAAAAAGAAAGAAAAAAATTATAAATTGAAATGTTTAACTCATTATAGAAAGTATAAGACAGTATAAGACCTTTCTTTATTTAAGATTTATGGATTTTTATTAAGATTTTCTTTCTATATTTAAAATTTATGTATGTGCTCAATATCTTTAATGATTCGTTATTTTAACAAATGTTTTATAAATAAATAATGATTCATTATTATTTATAATTCTCTTTTTATTATTCTCTTATTTTTTTCAGTCGTCTCGTCTCTTATTTTTTAGTCGTCTCGGCTTTAGTAAAAATTTTGTTAAACCATTTGCTACAAGACGAAACATTAAAGGTACTGCTTAAATAAGATATAATTTTTTTATGATTATATAAAAAGAAACAGTGAAAAATAAAATAAAATAAATAAGATTTTATTAAATTATAACACAGCTTCCAGGATGTTAAAAAATGTAAACTAAGTGTGTTTTCGTACAATAATGTAAACTAAGTTTTAGTGACGAGACTGTAGCTAATAGCCTGCCTGATAGAAGGTGAAAACTTATCTATAATATTTATTACTCTGGCTCATTAAATTTCTTTTCATAAAGAAATTAAGAAAGGTCTATGTTATTCAGTTTTATGCTACAATCTTATACCTTTTTTATTTAATCCTTTGTGTTATTAGAGCCTTTGCTTTTAAGAAACAAAAATGATCCAAATTTTCTGGTGCAAAATTTGGAGAGTAAGTGGAAGTTTTCTTTGAGTCAATAAAAATCCTTATCTTAATTTCTTTGTAATTAAAGAAATAGCAAATTTCCATCATTTTTATTTGCTTGGTGCGCTGCTCACACTATATTGTTTGATATTTTTTTTCCATGTTTTAAAGAAAAGCGAATTTGAAACCTATTTCAGCAAAGAAGGATTTTTTTAAAATTCAACATGTGCCGAATTTATGAATAAACTATGTTGTTAGAAATAAATGAAACAAAAATACTACTTATATCCAATGAAATAAAAAAAATCATCAACAATAAAAAGTTTTATAGAATTGCGTTTGATTATTATTTGTAATTATGTCTGAAGGATCAAACAATAAGAAAAAGAAAATACAACTAAGGGTAAAATAAGGAATCCATTGTCAAATAAAAAAGTAATTAAAAGTTTTTTTTAGAAATTTCCAGTTTACCTACAATTAAGTATTTTTTGTGTTCCCAATTTAATTATTTTCTTGAAAATTAATTCAAATGTACAGTAAATGTTACAGAGGGAATTGAAGGTCATTATGTAGCAATACACTATATATATTTTCTGAATATATCCATTGAATAATTTTAACTAAAAGCAGTCCTACATTGCTTTAAAATCAAGTATCAAATTTCTTATTTTAGATGAGTTGTAATTACCAAAAAAAAAATATCTCTTGGATTTTTTTTCTTGTCGGTTTGATATTAAGATTTTTGCAAAACAACAGAAATCTCAAATCCTCTGAGATAATTGATAATCTAGAATTTGCTAGAAATAAGAATTTCAACAATTACGTTATATAGTTGCGATTTAACATTTAATGTAATCAGAATTTTATTCCTTTCTACAAAGATATTTAATAATTAAATAATTGCAACTTTCATGTAACTAAAAGGAAAAGAACACTATGTAAAATATTTAATGCTTTCGGAATAGATATGCATTAAAATTTATTAGAGTAAATGTTATGATATGTAGGCACAAAATTCTTCTTTGAGCACTTCTCTCTCATTAAACAAATGAAATTTTTCAATGAAATGTGTCTCTCTAATGACTTTCTCATGAGACTGTGAGTAAACATAACAATGTTTCTTCGTAGATTTAAAAATAAATTTCTTCCCTTGAAAATCCTTTTGATATCTTATTGAACATTAAGCATACATTATCTTCTTGGAACTAATGAATTCCGTATAATCATAAAAATGGCGATATTTGTAATCTGTATAAGATTACTTTTTCGAGAAATGACACCTTTTGTCTTAAAATAATTAGAAAATATCGATATAGGAATAAGAGGACAGGATTGTTTTAAAATGAAATACGAAACAAATGTATTGAAAATAAGTATTAATAATTAGTAAAAATATTACTCCATTTTTAGCCATTAGAGGTTTTCACTTATGATATCACGAAAACATGAGGACTAACACATGTTTCATTAATTTTGAATTAATTTAAGTGGTTACGAGATGAGTTTAAATCCACCAAAAAATTGTATCTTTTTTTGAAAAGTAAAACTCGAAAATTTGTGTTAATAATAAATTATACAGAGATGGAAAATGTGATAAAAGATTATTTGAAAAATAATTTTGTTATTCAGTCTTTGCTCGCTTTCAAGAATATCTTTTAATATCATATAAACCAGTAAACCACGATATGTTTACTGGTGCAAATAAATTTTACTTTTAGGTAAATCATGCCCCGGATTAAGGATTCTGGAATCTTGAATTTTCCTCAATCATATATGTGGCTAAAAATCAATCATTTCCTCTATATGTGGCTGAAAATAAATAGCAAATGAAATAACTATTAAATAACAAAAATAGTAGCAAAAATATAAGTATGAATTATTTAAACTTAGCATGAATTATTTGGTAAGAATAACCTTTAAAGTCACATATACCTGTATGCCATGAAAAGTTTAATGGCTAAGATAAGTTTAATGGCTCCCGTAAGTGAAGTATTGGAATGAAAAGTCTCGAACTTTCTTCATTCAGGGTTCCCTTTCTTACGGGATAAGTTTATGCAATATCCTTTAAATCTGAAAACGCCTTTCCGACTCCAATCTTCATAATATAACTGTGATTTGAAATAAATAACAGAAACGTTATTGAAAGTAAACAGGAGAAATATAAACCGATACTGACAGAGATGGGGAATAATTGATATTAATTTAATCGTTGAACACATCTATATTGTGACTTTTCTGTATATTTTAATCTACACTTCTTTCATAGCTTTCTTTGGCAAAATTGCTTGACGACACATTTTCCACTACCCTGTGATATGAACTTTATGCCTACATCGTTGCCAAATATCAGATCTGGAGTGCAAGAAACATCTTTGAATGCTGTTTAAGAGAAAACCGTTGCAAATATTTTAGTTTCTTTAATTAAGTCACAAGTTATGACACTTAAAAACATTCTCATATATGGGATTACATTAAGTTTTTATTTTTATTTTTGATATATTATTTGATATATTTTGATAACATTATTTATCTTATTGAATAATTACACAAGAAACTGTTAAAAGAACATTATATTCCGCTTTTTTAAGTTAAAATGCTTCAACATATCATCGAATGTCTATTTTAATGGATCATGATTTCAAATTGAATTCTTGTCGTTGATTAGCTGCATATTTTTCCACCCATTATTTATGTTTCGGGGTTAATGGAAACAGACTTAGTTCATTTTCATTGCATTCGACTTATATAATTCTCCATCACGTGCAAAGTTTATAGCAAAAATAAGATCAATACATTTTTTACAATTATGGAATAAACTACTATGAATTTTACTATCTATATTATTATTGCTGTATGAAAGATTAAATTATCCATTCAAACCGCAGGGTTTCTCATATATAAGGTGGACCTAAATAAAAAGAAAAGTACAATTATATATAAAGAATTATTATTATTATTATTATAGTTCACGCTGAAGAGTAAAACTATGAGTAATCGTCAATGGCGTTGAAACACATTTCTCAGCGCTTAGGATGGAATGGGGAATTTTATTGAAGAAATTCCTGAATTGCTGATGGTTCTAGGTAGTTGGGCACCCACTATATACAGACTTTGCATTAAACAAGCCTTTTGTGGATTATGTGATGCACAGACTTTTGTTTATCGCCAATTCAACAACAATTTCGCGTGTGGTAATCCGACTATTCTCCCATATGAGTTCTTCCGTAGCCGATTGTAGCACTATAGGTCACAGCCTGATGATTGTAGGCATAATAGGTGACAATGGGTGTTCCTTGATGTTTACACGTCCCGTCTCATAACATTGATATTATCGAAATTTAGTGCATCGCACGAGACACTGCTCTCCGTGTACTTTTTACATCTCGCGATAAATTTGTGTAGCATGATGCTCTTCTGCGCGAAGAAATTGGATAACTGCTCATTCTACTCATTTGGAGGAAACCATTATATAACAAACTTTGAAAACATGTCTATCTAGAAATGAGGAATAGATGTGCAGTCGTTAAGTGTGCATGTGCAATTGAGAATACCGCTGCGCAGTCTATCGGCTAACGTCTTAACTCACTGGCATTTGATACAATGTCGCTTCAGTTAAAGCCTGCTTTTAATTTAGGTACACATTATATGATTAACATTCAAAATTCGCATTCAGTATTACAAAAAGGAAATTTGATATTTATCAACATTGAAACTTTGCTTTGTATTCTTTTGATTAAATCAATATCATGAATTATTATCAATCTTAATAGGAAGCTGAAGTATGTCCTAATATTCATTTATTATAAAAAGTAGACTATTCAGAAGATACATAATGCAATAAGATAATATTTTCTTGAAGAAAAATACATGATTGAAATCCCTAAACTCATGTATCTAAATAATTTTTCTGTAGCTTTGTATCAGGCGAAATGAATCAATACTTTCTCTTACGTTTCTTTTTTCTTTCCTTTTTCAGAAAATGACAAAGTTAAATATTTCTGAGCAAAATCGTTCAAGAGGTATTACCTTTTTTGAAGGCGAAATTAGCTCTTATCAAACCGGAAAACAAGGCAATCAATCCTCGTTAAAGTGACAATGCGTTTCCTTTAATTAGAGAAGAAGGGTTAAAAAGGGACAGTGAAAGCCTTGCTTAGTGACTCTTAAGGGATTACAGAATTTGAAAATTAGAAATGATCCTTTTGTAAGGAACTTTTTACGAAAGATTTTTGAAAGACATAAAGGAAATTTGCTTAAGAGCCTTTCTTTGTTTTCAGTTTTAAATAAAAAGGGAAGTTGGAAATCACCGATAAAGCATTTATATATTAATATCTCATTTTACTTATAAATTCCTCATTTAAAAATATTATTATATATTTTTATACTTATATTTTAATGATTGAGCTTTCATAAATAGTGATTGCGCTCTGCATATTTTCTCTTACTTGTATACGAAGTTTAAAAAGAGAAATGATTGGAATAATAAAAAAAAAAAAAAAAATTGGAACTCGAGAGTTCACCGAATCCGACAAACACATTTTTGGAATTATGTCTGTCTGTCTACGATAACTCAAAACCGCTTTAAGATAGACGGGTAACATTTGATATATCGTCTTTACACGAAAGTGTAGATATAAATCAAATTTTTAACGAAAATCATTGAGAAGGAGTCTGTTTGTTGGCTGTCCGAAAAAACTGAACATGAATGCCGCAAAACGAAATGATTTTGATAGATACAATTTAGTACACAGAATCAGCATATAAAATGTAGATCCTAATCAAATTTTGAATCACATCCATCAAATGATTGAGTGTCTGACTGTCTACATCCACGCATGCATATAAATGCGATAGTTCCAAAACGTGAAGACTTAAATAAATGAAATTTGGTATAAATCTATGAGTAAAATTGCAATTTTCCCTCAAATTTTGATTTCAATCGTTTCAGAAAAAAATTACAAAATACATATTCGGTGGTTTTTTTTTTGTATTTGGTCTTACATTTTGTATAAGTTACATGCTAGCGATAAATCGTTAAACATCACTCGCTAATGGACTCTTTCGTAATTATTGTTTTTTCAATGGCATACTTTTTGTACACCATTTTTTTATTATACTACGAATGCATAGGACTCTCAAATGAAATCTCTTATCACTCGTGGTTTTCACGGCCTTGTTCAAGGTATACAATTGTATGCTGAGAAAAGGAGAGTCCCTTTTTTTATAGAGTTTTAGAGATGCATTCCAGTTGGTTATTAAATAATTACTAATATTTGTTAAGAAATATTAATTCTGAAAGATAAAGGAGTTTTCACTATTCAGTTGTATAACGTATTAAAAACATATTTTTCAGAGTTCTAAAAGTATATTCTTTCCATTTTAATAAGTAATTCATTATTATAGATATTATGGGATTCTAAACTGAATATCATTATTCTAAAACTTATCGCTAGATGGACCCAGGGATACGGAATTAAACTTCAACAAAAAATATACGTATATTCAGAAAATTAATTTCTATCAATCTAGTGTATTGCCACCCAAATAAAATTTTAAAAGTAGCATATCAAGAAACGAGTGAAAAACTAATCATGAAATTTTATGCATAGAAACATTAAACACATCAAGTTAAATAAAATATTTAATAAGATGTGCAATCCGTGAAATCATTGAAAAGACGTTTCGTTCCAAAAATTAACTTTACCTTTTTCAGAATAAGAAACTTTTTTCAATTGAATTCAATTGAAATTCAACCAGAATTTTGCATTTATTTTATGCTCGTTTCTTAAGTTACTATCAAGATATATTAATTATTAGTGTAAAGGACAGAAATATATCAAAAAGGGAACAAAAATTAAAATAATTTATAGAAAGTCTATTCCTTAAATATGCTGCTAAGATAAAGTTAGTAACAATATGTATAGAATGGTATTTTTACAGATGTCTAATGTAATTTGACAGGTGGTTTTCCGAAATATTTTAATTATTTCTTCAAAACGCTAATAGGTTGGTAAATGTGCTGTCTAAGTTTATTTGTTTAATATCTCACTAAAAGCTTAAAAGTTAATTCAGGAAAAAATGTAAGGGATTTAGCTTGGTTTAAAAAATATTTCTTTGTTCCCTTAAAAACATATTTGCTATTACTCTTTAAAGTACACATGTGTCAAGTATAGTAGCTCTAGGTAAAACACCGTGCCCTGTTGAGCGCCAGCACACACACACATACAAATATGAACGAGCACGCATGTCCATACGTATTATCAATAGCGTCTCGCAGTTTAGTTTAGCTTAGTTCAGAGTTAATGGCACAAGAGCCATGTTTGGCTAAACTTCGCAAATCAAATGGTAAAACTGAAGTGTATTTAAAAATCTATAAATCGATCGATAAATGATATGATGTCAAAAAATTCGAAAACTGCAAGATAGTTCAAATGAGATTCAGATAAAACAGGAAAAGTGATTTAAACATGACAAGTCCGAAATTGAAATGAAAATAAAATTATGGCAGCTTTTTCAAGTAATGTTTTTTAAGTACCGGCCATGGATAAGAGCATTTAAGGCGGGGTAAAATATTTTTAACACATCGAAATGAGCTCTCTTTTCAATTTTTCTTGAAGGTAAGTTTATCGGCCGATGTAAGGTTTGTAAAAGGTGATGGTGCTTCTTGCTGTTGGTGGTGTGGTGTCTTCAGTATTTTCATTCGGATCATGATCTATGGAATCTTCAGCTATAGATGACTTGATATAATTGTCAATTTTATCATTACAAATATCATGTACTGGCACAAGTTCAGAGACGAAAGAAACCGGTGCAGAATTCATTTCATATGTAAGTTGGGGTTGATTTAGCGTATGTGTGGAAGATTTTTCAATCTTCATATTAGACGAATAGGAATCTGCAAAGGTGAGGTTACCCAAAATTTAGATGCTTGCTCTGAATTTGAGTGACACTGGTATTCAATTGTAAATTTAGATCGCTTTTTAGATTTCTTGACCTTTCTAACAAGCTGAAAATCAGGCGAATTTTGCAACGTTGCAGCAACATCACAAATTGAAACAAGCGTATGTTCAAAATGAGTTGCAGATGGTTTTGATGAATTGGAAAAAGTGTGTATTTTAGGGCTCTTAAGTGGTCCTTCTAAAAGAATGAAATCGTTTGGTATGTTTGTAGAGGTTGGCTGCTTGACTTTAGTATGAGTGACAGAAATATATCTAGAGCCTGTAGGAGTTTGGAATTTAACAAGTTTCCGGAATTCAGCATAAGACAGCCATTTTCTTATTTTAGGGACAATTTTTCAAATTGTCCAGCTGAACAATTCCTAGAATAAGACGCATATGTCACTTTACAATTCACTCATCTTTCTGTAGAGATACATTCAAACTGTCATAGCCAACTTCAGCACAGAGGGCGCAGATTAGTACACCGAGGCAAGATATTTTCGAATGCCCGAAAAGTTGAAATTTAAAATAGCGAAACGGATTGGAGATATATGATATATTAGAGAGATGCATGTAACTCTCTTTAATATACTCCGGCAATAAGGGAGAATCAAAAGTAAAAATTAAATACTTAGTGTTTAAGAGATGGCCATCTCTTTCTACTATACGCCGTACATGGCTTATCCCTTGTGCTTTCAATTTTTCAGAAATGTCTTGTAATGGAATATTTAATAATACTCATGAGGAGATGACTAATTTTGGAAAAATTCAGTGAAGCATATGGAGAGACTTTAACTGGTATGTTTTCAAAAGATTTTAATTTCACAATTTGTTGCATTGTTTTGCAGATGGTATTTTGACCACAAATCTCCGCCCGAAGCGTTTTAGTACTTTTCACCTTGCCAACACAGCTAGTGATACTCTTTTCAACCATAAAGGGAGATACGGAATGAAATGTATCATTCGTAGAAGAAACTCGTTTTATTAGGAAAAAAGGATGGAAAATATACATATGTTGAAGAGGTAAAAGATGTGATTTGTTGTCCACTTAAGGGAGTAGATTTGCGATTTGACATGGTTTATGATTCATGTCTGACGGTACCACCCACTACGTAGTCCATGAGGGAAGGTAGCCCCGCCTTTGAATATTCTCAACCTTGACATTTACCTTAGTGCTAGCCGGAACCTATACGCTCGGCATCCCCCTCCCCCAGAGACTCTTAACTCCAAGCCCAAGAAATAACACTTTCCCTTGATTCCTAACAAACTAACCATTCAGGTGGCTAGTTACCAGCCGACTGATCTACAGAGAACCTCAATGCGTTATCCGTCTGATGGGTCGCTACACAAGGCCTACACATGGGGTTCTTCGCTGTCCATGAGAAGGAAAAAGCAAACAGAGCGATAACAGCTCCTCATGGAGATCTCCCTCACTTTCCGTTGAGAGAAGAAAAAACAAAATCCGTAAACAGAAGACGGAGGGGAGGGTAAATTGAAAGAAGGACAGACACTATGGTACCTCGGGATCATGAAGCCCGTCACACCTAAAGATAATGTGCCCTAGAGGGCATAGAGTTTCTCAAAGTATGATTAAAAATCTTGCTTCACATTTATTATTTCTTTTAACGCAATTTTAAAGGCTTACTCATTATAATTCTTTTCTTATCTTTAAATGTATATTTTTAGGATAACTGTAACGAATTCACTATAGAAGTTTCTCATTTCAGAGGTAAAGGAGATTGACAATTAATCTGAAGATCCATCATTTGACTATTAGAATAGAGAAAATTAGTTAATTTATCTGCCTGGTCCCTTATAAAGGGAGAAAAAAAACTATATCGTTTATTTTTACAATTTAATCAGCATATTCATACAAACGCTATATAGAAACTTATTCTTTTTCCTGATGCATCCCTTTGACTTTTACACTGAAAAATTTTTCGAAATTGTTTTAAAGCTATAAAATTAGTAAATGGAAAAGGATTTAATATGATCCTTCCAATTTTTCCTCGACTTCCTTTACCGGAATAAAGTTCAGACCTCCCAGTGGAAAAATAATCGTAAATGTAAGATATTTCCCGAATAAAATATGAATATTATAAACTTCAAATATGGTAATCTTCCGTGAATTATTAAATGATGAGGCAGTCATGTGCTTTTAAAAATTATTACAAGAAAATATAGAATAAATTTCGTGATTGATTCTATCTGATGTTTCATACCACGATAAAATTCTTCAAATTCACAACTTGGAATCTCTTTACTGGATTAAAATTCAAACCTCCCATTGGGAAAATAAACGTAAAGGCAAAATGCATGCTGAAAAAAATGTGAGTGGCATAAACTGCAGGTATGGCTGACTTTCATGAATTATTAAATGGTAAAACAGTCGTGCTTGCTAATATTATTACAAGAAAAAAACAACCATGCTAACATTATTACAAGAAAAAGACAACCATATTCGTGATTGATGTTATTGGAGGTTTCTTGACGGCGATAAAGTACAATTTATAATTTTTGTTATATTTTTCAGATGTAATAGCTTTGCTAGTTAAGTACGTTATTAACCACTTAAAACAACGATTTAAATCAATGGATGGAGTCTGAGAAAACTCGGTTGAAAGCATTAAGAGGTTAAAACAAAGAACAGTAATGGAATTTGATTCTATGTTCAGTTTTCTGAGAATGGAGATAGAAATAAAAAGACTCCAAAGAACATAATGCTTTAAGCTGTTCTCGAAAAGTACGTAATATCCATTGCTTTGGTTTTAACTGTTGAGGAAAATTTAAACTTTTATGTTGCTTTTCATTTGATGTTTTCTTTCATGACTGACAGTATCATGGATATCCCATCAATATATGTATTTAATAAGAATCTAAACTTTTAAGAATCTTATGCGAAAGTATTATTATCAGAACAGCTATATAGTTATAAAAACAATTATTAACAGTAGTAGAATTTATAATGCATTTCAGTATTTTGATAATGGAATTTCACAGTAGCAATCATCAAAATTTTTAATGAGTTTTTAAAATGCTTTTTTCTTATGGAAATTAGTTGAACAAAATTTCATTGATAGAATTTACTTGAATTCAACTGCATTAATTACGTAACAAGCAATTATCTTTAAGTGAAATACATAAATATATCTATATGTGAACTGCTTAAATACATGATTATTATGAAAGCATTGCATAAAATAAAATGCCTATTCCTTTTTAGTTTGGGAGAGACCAACGAACTTAAGTTATTTTATGATAATAAATTGAATGTTCAAATTTATCAGTGTTATTCATGGTTTTTATTTATTAATTTTTTTGCTTAGATGTGAAATTTAAAATCATTATAACTGCTACTTTTATAAAATATAGTTTCTCTACAAAATTTAAAAAAAAAAAAAAATCCGAAAAATTTAATGAAGCAGCCAAGGACGGAGAGATAAAGAAAAAATGGGCCAATCGACATTTCAATTTGGGTTTTAATATTTTTTACAGAAATGTTATTTTCTCTATACAATAACCTTGAATTATTTTTAGAATCATTTTTTAGTTGTCGGTATTATCTTATATTTCTGCAGAAAAAAAGAGACGCATTAATCCTTTTATTTGAAATAATAATGTCTTTATTTCATAAATTAATGTGTTTTTTTAATGATATATCATTATAATTCTTCTTTATACACACGTGACTCTAGTAAGTATAAAGAAGAAAAATATATAGGAATTTTTTCGTCTGTTATTTTTTCATATCTATTAATATCGCCATGTTGTTTTTTTATTTTTTGCTTTAATTAAAAAATATCGGCATGTGTTTAATGTCGGCATTACTTGAATAAATGATGCGTAAGCAAATATTTTATCTGAAATAAAATGCCTAAAAAATCATTTCCTTTTCATATATGTCTTCATTCTTTCGCGGAAACTTTTATGCAATTTTTTATATCTGCATAAACTTATATTAAAATTCTATATCTATTACTTGACAGATAATATTTTTTTCTATGATAATACAGTACATTTAAAAAAAAGATATTATGTATTCATTTGAATAATTGACGATTAGTTAGCACGCTCAATTTGTTAAACAAATAACTTTTTTATTACATTTAAAACTTTCATTTTATTTGTCTAATTATTTTTTTAGCTTTATTCATTTCATTAGTCTATAAAGCGTATTTAGTCAACCTGCAAAATGTTTTTTTAATGAAAAACTTTTAAAAGTAACGTAAATAATGAAAGAAGTATTATCTGGCTTTAATGATATCTGATGACGGGTGAGGAACTCGGATAGAATTCCCAATTAAGGATTTAACGATTAATCCTTTAAAATATACAGATTTGGTATAACATTCTGTGACCATTTTATTTAAAAACAGCTTCAAAATAAATTTAGGCTTCAACAGATTTCTTAAAATGATTTCACGTTACTTGTTATTTCCTTTGTTTTTATCAAACCTAATGTATCCTTAGATCTTTTATTATAAAACCTTTATAAAACTAAAATTAAAATGAATTATACAATTTTTTGAAACGTTACTAACATTCAGTTCAATTTAAAGTTGAAAAAATGTAAACAAAAATATAAACAAAAAGATTTACATTTTTAAATGTCACCATCTTCTTAGTATTGAGAGCTGGAGACAATGGCCTCTAGGCAGAATCTCAGTTCCGGGGGCAAATGCAAGAGAATATATTATTTTCATCCAGGTATTAAATTAGTCAATTGATCCATGGCAGAGTTGCCCTTGCATAAGCATTAATCGCCATCTGAACTGAATCGCCATCTTCTCGACAACACAGATGCAGGAACTGAGGGTGAGTCCTAATGGCCAGTACTTGGCACGTTACCCACCCTGTCGTATGGGGTACGTCTCGTCTTGAAAATGAAGGTAGCTAGAACCGATATCCTTAATGCACTCACCAAGGTGTAAGAACCATCCACCGTACCGGAACCTTCTGATCTTGTGATGTGAGGTAACCCCAGTGTGCTGAGATTTTGTTTTTATATATGTCAATTTTGCAAAAAAAGAAAAAAAAAATTCTTTTAATGGAAAGTGAAATGTGGAATGTTGTGATGGTTAAACATTAAAATACATAAAAAACTGTTGACAGAAAATAGATACAAAAATGTCTATGAAAGGAAAAAAAGGACTATGAAATCGGGACAATAACAAAAAACTATTGTTAGATGGATTTTGATAAACCATAAAGCTTTTAACAAGAATGATTATTTTCAATATATCGCAATATTACTGAAATTTTGCAAATTCAATGCCTTCCAAGAGGAAATAATAATTATTTCTGTTTAAAAATCTATTATTTCTTTATATAATATTAATTGTTGTTTTGGTAAATTGTTTTTTGCTTATTAATTAGTAGTGTGCCCATAAGCACCATCTTTATTTTATTTTGATTTTCCACCCAATTTCTAAAGGAAGTGAAAAGATATCTTTTTAGAAATATTCATATTAAAAACTCGTTTTGATTGTGAGTTAAAAATCAACTTTCAGACTTTGTATATTCAAAGAAAAAATATTTTATAATTAATCCAGATAAAAATTTTTTCATGTGTCTGCTTTTTATTTTTTAAGAAAGTAACCAATGATTAAAAAAATAACATTTGTAAAAAACAATCACTTAATAATTTTAAATTATTTGTCCAACTGTAAAAATTTAGTCTGGAAAAAATTGTCTGTACTTGATTGAAACAATTTTTCATCTATTAAATATTAATTGTCAAACTCTCATTATAAGCTTGATTTACGCGAAAAAGTTCTAAAATAAAATGCGTTGATACTTATTCTAAATGTTTATATAATGAATCCCGAAAATAAAAAAAAGACATTATGTTGCTATCTGCTTCAAACCTTGAAGATCTGATTCCTTTTCATAACAGGTAGGGAAAATGGCGGTGTTAAATAACCCATAACTTTCACACAGAGAGGATTTAAAAAATACCGTTAAAAAAATTCATATGCAAAATAACAGATATAAAAATGCAATATGAAATAAAAAATCTAGTTAAAGAAAAATAAAGAATCATGAAGCATTTTGCTTCGATTAAAAATACATTAAAATGTAACTTGGAAGAAAATAAATTGGTTGACAGAAAAGAAAAATAAAAGAAGATGGAAATGCAATTAAATATATTGCTTCTTTAAAATGTTTTAACATTAATTGTTGTTTTGTCACATATTTCAAAATTAAATCTCTTTTTTTAGAAATTTTAAATATTTTCTCAGTGTAGGAAAAGAGAAAATCATACAACAAGAATTTTTGCTGTCTCAAAATTGTGCATAATTCCATTTTGAGTTTGTATTGAAATGATGATGTCAAAACTACAAATAAAAAAATGTATATTTAAAGGAGGAATAATTTGAGTAATAAATCTATATGTTTATCATTGTCATTATCCGCTTTTCATTGTTCGTTAGATGGTGATCGTATATTTTGACTAATATGTATTCTTGCTGACTAGTGGGAATTATATTTAGTTATTCTTCACTTAATCTTACAGTATTTGGTTATACTTTTTGCCATATCTTAGAGAATACACTTTTTATAATTACCATTTATTAATAACTTATTTTTGTTAATTCTATTAAGAAATCAGAGTCATCTAATGTTCCTAATTGGAGAAAAATGACGGGGATAACTTAAAAACCTCATCATCTTGCCTCAAGTACTTTTTATCGTTTTTTTATTTGGAGTTTATATATATTTGTTACTTATTTTGTGCAAATTTTCTTGATTACTATGATCCACAAATTGTGTCAAATCATACAGTAAATTGTAATTACTTTTCGATATACTTTATGGAAAAATTTATGAGATTTCTATTTTTAACACTAGTATTAGGAAATAAGATATCATTAAATTAACACGATTTCCTAAATTTTATACCAATCTCCTTTATCTTCTTTTTTATTATTCAGATGCTCATTTCGTACAATAAGTTTTTTCTTATCATTTCAGAATATTTCAGAAAGTTTATGTCATACAATATTCTAAATTACTATTGAAATGTTAATTTTTAATTATAAAACGCTCAGGACAGTCAATTGGTTTCATTGTGTTTGATCAGGCCTGATAATTTTAGAGTATATAATTAGTTAGTTTAGGCATGATGAAAAGCATATTCTAAGCTATCCGGGGAAAGATCCATTGCCATAAGCAATCGATGCATGCTATCTTCAATAGCCTAATTTCCTGACTAAATTAATGGTTAAAATGGTTAGTATTATTTAACGTTGAGTATTATCGATCTTTTACAATTAATTTCATCTCATAAATAGTCCTAAATATAGAATGATTTACTCGATTCTGTTAAGAAACATCTGAGGAAAATGAGATACACTAAATCAAAAATTATTGCTTAAAAGAAAAAAAAATATTAGATGAGAAATAGCCACAATGATTTATAGCTAGAGTTTGGAAATGAAGTTTATACAAAAACCGCTATAACATAAAAGGCAAAGAACGAAAGCATTTTGAATTTTTTTTTAGTTCAAAAATAATTTTCACAAGAGGAGCACTAAATTTCAAGACTAATATTTCAAATTATAGTGGGCAAATCTATCAGAAATTTTAATCTATAATTTGAAATAGTATGGTCCGAAATTCAGAAAAGGGAAGGATAAAATTATTTAAGAGTGACTTTGTATTTGCTTATTATCATAAGGAGAAATTTTTAATTTTAAAATGAGTAGAACTTTTCTGTAGAAATAAGAATAATAAATTTAAACCGGATCTCACAAAATATTAATATAATTCGAATTTAACACTAAATGAAACGCGGCAGGGAGTAGATATTTATAATTTTTCAGTCATTATTACCTAATACCGTTTCAAGACAGAAATGAATGTAATATTGAAATGAGATAGAGAAAAATAGGATAAAAGATATAAAATAAGACACTTCTTTATACTATTTTTATATTAAGATAAGGAAAGGTCAGAGAACTCCACTTTTCACTACATTACAAATTTATTCTGACTTTGAATGCTTTTACTTCCCTTAGTTTTCTTCTTTTAAATTATTAAATATATCAAAATGTATAACATACTTGAGATATGATCCTTAAATGTCATATATAAATGTGATGTATAGATATTTCGTATCAGAGTTACATTTAAAATTAATAGAAATTAATATTTTTAAACTGATTAATAAATATGAAAATGATTAAAAATTATTTTCATATTTATTTGTGTTTTCATACTAAGCCCATGTCAAAACAACACCATTCGATTAAATATATAGTTCTATGTTATTCCATTGACCACCATGTAAATTTTTTAGAAAAGTAATATATCCAAAGTTAAGCAGAATTAAAGTAAGGAATAAAATGAGGAATTTCTAAAGGAGCTAATACCATACCATATAAGTCTAAAAATATTGATGAAAGATAATGTTACTCAGATATATTAATACCCTTTAATGGAACTACAAAACATGGGAAACCTACCAAAAAAATCAAAATATTGCACCACTGAGTCGATCCATTATGTTAATGTTTTCTAAAAATCTATCTTAGGAATGTGAAATACTGAAAGGAAACTACACATATTTCTTTCCTAAATAGCAAAGATTGATTACTAGTTGTGAAATCGTGAACTGAAGTGCGCTCTTTAAATCCCACTGTTAAAAATTTCCCGAGTGGGTGTGAATTTGAGCAAAATCAAAAGAAAACTGAGCGTTAAATATGAAAACGTTTGACATTTTAATGATAATTGCTAAAATATATATAATAATCGAAAGCCCTTCTCATACATTTCAAAAAATAATTTTTCTCTTCCCAAGTTTCAATCGCAAATAATAGATGAACACTTTATTCATTATAATGGAGCGAAATAATTTTCTAAAGAGGATATGGCTTAAAAAATAAAATTGTTTTAACAGGACTATATAAAAAAATAATTATCCTTTCTAATATATCTTCTTGTTAATAATTAGGAAGCAGAAGCATTGGAATTTCCCATATTGAAGAAAATGCGACTGCACTTGAGCTGAATAATTTTTATAATTTGTGAAAAAGTTGAAATGACGACTTCAAAATTAATATTGCGGTGGAATTAAAATGCTTGTAAATGATGGATTGTGTAAAAACGTACTGTGCTCTGAAAAAAATGAATGAAATGAATGGCGTGAAATGTTTTGTAAAATGTAAAAATGTATTTAATGAGTGTTGTGAAAAGCTTTGTAAAGTGTAAAAATGTATGAAGGGGTGTGAAATATTTCATAAAATTGTAATTGCTGCTAATAATTTAAGAAGAATAACGTGAAATTTTGGTCATCACATTTACTAGTTATGTCTGTCTATTAATGATTTTCTCTTGCAGAAAAAAATGTCGATATTATCAGAATTTTTATGCAGTTTTATTCCTTTTTTATAGAACGGTTCTGGTTTTAATACAATTACTTTATTGTAAAGTAATAAAAATAGAGAAACTTTTAATTTTTAATGTTATGATCTAATATTTTTGCGCTTTTCTGTAACACTATTTAGAGCCCAAATGGTAAGTTTTTCTTGTAAAGTAAAATTTGATAAATTTTTCAAATAAATTACTGTAGAGTTTCCATAATTAATTGTTCTCATATGTGAAATAATAAATTATTTCAGATTTACTAATTGAAGTATTTTTTAAAAGCACAATATGTCCTTATTGATAAACATAAAATTATATACATTTTCAGATTTAAGAAAATTTAAAGTTAATTGTGATAATAGAAACAATTATGTCAAATTTATTTATTAGTTAAAAAATTTTGGAAAAAATCGATTGTTTCATCGAATTATGATTTACAAAATGAGAAATCATGTCAAAGGAAATGACACGAAAGAGAACATTTGATTATTGATAAATAAGATTTCTATAATTCTTTAAAATGGTAACTAAATGGAATAAAATGTTAGAAATAATTGGAGATTGTTTAGTTATTGCTTTTGAGTTAATATCTTGATGTTAAGTTAAATTGTAATAATATGTGAAGGAGAAATAATCATGTGTCAAAATAATTCACTCATTTACTGCTGTAAATGAATCTATGTGAAATTAAACTTCATTATTTTTTAAAACTGAAGGAATAATGGTTAATAAAAATTGCCAGAATTTTAATGAATAGTTGTTTTAGTCTTATGAAGGTTGAATAAGTCCTATAAATCATTTATATTACTTAATTATCGACATTTGACATATTATAGGCATTTGCCATTTTACAAACACATAGTGAATAAATAATCTCTTGCTATCTCAACATGTTCTTTCAAGAACATTTGATTAAATCTTCTGTGACAAACTGAAATACCCATTTAATCATTTAATAAAAAAGAATGCAATCAATAATTTTGAGAAAAGTTAAAAAATTTCATTTACAATATTAAAATATTTTAGTCATTTATTTTCCTTTCATAATATAAATTGTTAATACGAAATTCAATAACTTTGTGAGCGATTACATCATAATTTCGGTTTATATCAGATTTCTAATTTATATAATTCGATATAAACTAAAAATTACGTTTCTATTTATTATAACGTGCCAAGTAAATGTAATTAGCCTCTTTGAATCGTTACTTGGAAATACTTTATTCTGCATAAAATCTTGAAAATTCTTTTAAACGTCTATCTGTTTATTTGCTTTTTAATAAAGATTGATGATAAGGCAATGAAATTATTCCCATGGCTATCTTGATAATTAGGAAACGAAGAAACGAATTAATTTGAAATATGACCCATTTTTGATGCCTATTTAACTTCTCTGTATTACAAAAACGATTCGAAATTCTCATCACTAACTAAAGGTTTGTAACTAATTCATTTAAATTGAAATGAAATAGTAACAGTTTCAAATCAGTCACTTATCATCCTTGTAGCATTTCAAACTAAAAATAATACTTATTTTAATTTTAAAATATTATAAATGTCAGTTTTAATACTTATACGTCTTATGGGGTAGGAAGTTTTTAAAAAACTCATGAGCGATAATAATTACATTTTCCTTTAAGATTGAAAAGTACATGCTTATATATATATATATATATATATATATATATATATATATATATATATATATATATATATATATATATATATATATATATATATATATTAATATATTTTCAAAACAGAATTAATTACATTTCGTTAATTTCTTTTATCCAGAAAAACAAATCTATAAATAAGCTAGCTATCATCAAATGAAGGTAATACGAATATCCATTCTACAATACAAAATTACTTGTATTAAACTGAGAAACAAGCTATAGATCTTATTAAGTTATATGTTTTTAATTAAAGAAGATGGATTAAAATGAAAAATTGAATACTTTGTGTTCTGAACTTTGAAATTAGAGAATTCAAAAACTAGTAATGTTCCTTTTGCTAGGAATATTTTTGCAGAATTCTTAGAGTAAAGTATCATTAATCATACTCAATAGAAATTTGCACCAGAAAGATTCGTACGAGTTTTAAGTAATAGGAAGCGATTGATATCAAGTATAGGAAATCTATATACTACGACATCATTTTACCTTTGCAATTCGTCATCAAAACAATATTATGGAAAATTTGTACCCCTTAATTTTACTGTTAATATTCTGTTGACTGTTTTTGTATTTTATGTGTTTTTAGTTTATAGAAACATAATTTTTTTTAAATGTATTATTCTTCCGTGATAAGAGATGTGTGAGCTTTCAATTTGAAAAAATCCTGGATGGCATGAATACTGAGAAAATAAATTGCTACCATAAAATATTTAATTTATATTGATAAAAAACTAACCAACCATTCACTGAATTGAGCTGGAATTTCATATGAACATATTATTTGGAATTTCGAAGCACATCCAAAGAAGGAAGAAACTATGTAATTTAATATGTAAATTTTTAGAATCTGTTGGTTGAATCTGAAGTAATCTGATTGATATTCGGACAAAATTAGCAAAAATACATTTTTAGAATTTTCTAGATTTCTTGAATACTTGTAGTTATATCTTAAAAACGCGAATAGTATTAGATACGTTTGCTTAACATTTCGGATATGTCTCAGAACTGAAAACTTAAAAAAAACTTAAAACTCTTTAGAAAATTAGATTACCTAAAAACAATATTTTTGTGCCTTAAAACACACTCTCACCGTCAATGTTAGAAGCTATTATATCATGACTCTCTAATTTCAAAGATAGGACATTCATGCATCGAAAAGGATAAAATTTCAACAAAAACAAAATTTTGAAATGTGACACATAACTTTTGTTATTTATATAAAATATTGGCAGTAAAACATGTGCAGAATCAATTTTTGATGCACAAATTGTAATCAAATAATCAAAAGGAACTTCGGGAATAACATAAAAATATTTTTATATGCAGATACTAGATTAAAGAACTATATCATTTTTTTACAGACTACTATTAAATAATCATTATTTGGAGTGACATTCGTGTTTCTTTATAATTTATTCTAATTTAAACCTATTGACCAATTATTTGGTTCATCTGAGCTTAATCGCAGAAATGTCTCCTGGCAAATATATATTATAAATATAAATTCTTATTGATTCGTTGTTATTAATATTTAAGATGTTATTTCTGAGTTATTCTTTTACTGACTGTAAAAAGAAATGATAAAAAGTAAACATATACAAAATGAATTTAGAAATAATCGCATCTATGAAATTATGCGAAATCAGTAAACTTATCTTCCTTATATATTTTAAACCGAGCAACCTTTATGGATGACTCTAAAGAATGAATGAGCGAAACAAGAAATAATAATAATAAAATTTATAACTTAATACAAAATACAAACTTAATCAGAATCTCATTTCATATGACTCCAATGCAGATGTCATAATTTTTTTTTGCATCATCCATTTCATTTGCGTGTTGCCAAAAATTTCAAAAAATTCTTTAAAACCCATGTCATTAGGGCCACATTCAGTTTTTGTATATCCTATTTTTTATTACTTAAAACTCCTTTAGCGGAATAAAATTCAAACCTAGTATAGAAGCAATTCACGTAGTATGCTGAATAAAATGGCCATGTTATAAACTGCAGCTAGCACGATCTTGTACGGAATATTAAAAACGATATAGTCAGGATTATTAATATCCTAACCAGAAAAATACTATTAAGATAGTGATGGAGGTTTAATTCCAGCAATAAAGGATTAGCCTCTGTCTTGTATTATATCAATTTCCGCATTACAGTATAATAGCTTTGTTAAGCTAAATACATCATAAAAAAGAACAGCAATGGAAACTAGTTTTATGTTCTGTTTTTTGGTAATGAAGATGGTTATGAAAAGGCTCTGATGATCATAACACTACGCTTTTGCAGAGAAAAACGCTGTGTCTATTACTTTGCTCTTAGCTTATATAAAAAAGGCATTTTTTCAGTGCATTTTAAAGTCCTTTCATTACGGAAACTGTTAAACCTATCTTACTGCTATACAAGTTTATTTAAAATACAGGCTGTTAAGAATCTTAAACATAGTTATTCCTGCGCAATTCATTAAGTTTTACGCGTAGCTTTTAAGGTACACGTTTTAAAAAATAATTCTTTTCATTGCTTTAAAAATTCACTTCTTTTAGAGTAACCTTGAGTAACAATAGCTTTACTTTTTCTCAGAATTTTTCCTAATAAATTTTATTCTGAGCATGAAACAAAGTAAGAAATTTCTTAGTAGAATGAAAATAGTGTCAGATAATAGTCAGATAAAGCTTATTTGATTGCTTAATGGCTTGATTATGAAGAGATCCACATCCCTTCGAGGAGATATTTCGTTCAGTAGAACTGTAATCTATACGCCATTGATAAGAAACACATGTATTTATGGAAAGCAACACATTATCTAAAGATAGTAGAACAGTATAAGCTGTATTTAGATTCATTGCATCAAAGTTGTCACCATTAAGCATTTTTTTTTTCTTTTTTCAAGCATAATAATTATATGATGTTTTGGAATTCTGCATACTTTGAAGGAAAAAGCATTTGCCAATACATATCAGCATATCTGTCTTATAATAAAAAAAACCTATCATGTACAAACTTCTAATACATGTTGATACATGTAACAGTTATTTGAATGACTAAAGTTCTTGCTTCATCGTTTTAACAATATTTCAGATGAGGTGTTATTCATTGACATAAATATCTTTGAAATACTTTCTAAAATGACCTGAAATCATTTATATTTAGATTTTCATATTACATTTTTTTTTGTCCCGCTTTCACTTTTACTCATATTATTTAAATATGGCCAAATTTGAAGATATGTAAACTATGACAACTTTTTTTGTGTAATAATTTGCCACTTTTGCCAAAGTTTCCACACTATTCAGCACTAAACTATTTAAATTTATATCAACGAAAGTTTTATACTTGACATGTTTATCCTGAAGTTATTATTATAATGTGGAATAACATTCCGCTTAAATGATGAAGATTGTACTAACACAGTTACAATGGATCTACAAGAAACAATTCAACATTTTCGATTGAGTGATTCCAAGCTAGAAGATACATATATGCTACAAGAAAGTGTTGCTTACAAACTTTAATTTCAGAATATATTGAGATAGATCACTGAATGCCATTTCAAATATTTCATTTTTTGGTCAATAGATTAGAATATTTTGCAAGATTCTTTTTATATTCTTTTCTTTATGTTCTTGCAAAAATTTCTGCAATTTTTATATGTGTTCAGATATTCAGCAAAATAAAATGAAAAACGTTTGGTTTTGTTTTGGAATAAATAAACTAGAATGAAGTTATAAATAACTGAATGATTCATTAACTTACTAAAAATCAAATTTTTGATAATTTTCGTTGCTCATAAATTTTTGTATAGAATATTATTATAGTTTCAAAGATGAACTCAAACAATTTCACACAGAAAACGTCTGCCACTTTTTGCTTTTGTTAATAACTTTTGAAAGAGAATGGGAAAGTTCGAGATAACTCAAAATAGCTTTTGGCGTTCAAACTGTATGGTAGAATGTCATAATCACATATAATTACTTAAAATCTTTTTGATTCACATCAAATGACTATTAGAAAAGGTATGCATGGATTGAGAAAATTTCGATACACAATCAAAATCATTGTTGAGTTTACCTCTTTTAACTTTTCAAAAATTAAAAACTTTTAATAAACGACTTTGTGACATGTAAGAAACACAATCCCTTCATGAGCTGGTTAAAACTTTACAAATTCATTAAATAGGAAAAAAAATGGTTTAAAATTTTGTTGCTAACACATATGTGATAATTGAAAAATCGTGTTTACACATTTGCTAGTTATCTATAGAAAACACTCTAAAGTAAAATCAACATGATATGAAATCTACAATAGGGATTAAGTAAGGCTTTTATTGAAGGATCTAGTTGTAAGCGAAATCTACGTTTCATGGCTAAAATATGCTATTGTTAATACAATACAGCAGGCGTTGTTGATAAGTATTTTTATATAAATAGTTTGTTAATAACTGTTACAATTTGATACTTCCGCACAGTAAAGGAACTCAAGATGACAAAGTGATTAAATTCATGTTTTGGAATACTAAAGATTGCCTGTGCTTCATAGAAATAAGATGATTCTTTATTTCCATATAAAAAAGAACCAATGTTACATAGGAATATTGTAGATTGCTGCATATGGCATGCACATAATATGTGGCGGGAATTGTGATATGCTTCGGAGAATATGTATAAATTGGAAAGGATAGAATGATTCCTAAAACAGGAAAGAATTTTAAAATTGGCTAACTTTCTGAGAGTTTTGAAAATAAAAGATTTAAAATGATTCCTTAAACAATTAAAAATTATGTTACTTAAAAATTGAATTTCATTCTAGGGACAAAATGAAGTGATTTCGATTTATGAAATTGGAATTATAACTTCTTTTTAAACAATTTTTAAAAAATAATTAAAGAACACCCCGGGAAAGAGGGTGCAACCACAAAATTCATGAGTGTATAGCGGACGTTTAACGATATATATGTGCTAATAAGTCTTGAAGATGACCTCCACGAAGGGAGAACCATTAAGGAGTATCAGTACAATATAACATGTTATAGAGATAAGGCAGGCGAATCGTCGACATCGACAAGTAGTGCTAAATATTCTGCTCAATGGTTCTTTACATACGGATCTGTAGATTTTTCAACAATTTTATCAATAATTCATTCTAGATATTGCTGGCAGGGATTCATTTACAACGGGGCTCTGACAAACACTGAACGGAAATAATAATATTTATTTAATTTCGTGTATTCTAATAATGTCCACTTTGCAGATAGTTCGGTTTATTAATCTTTAAACCTCAGTAAAAGAATTCATATTTTCATGAAGTTTGTTTTATCCGAATCAAGTGCAGAATGGAGCATTTTTTCTGATGCAGTCATAAAGCCTTAAATAAATGCCAAAATGCAAGGACTCTTAAATAATTACAAAACTGGAATTTTCATTAAAATATATAAGTATTTTAACTTAGCATCTCAATAACCGGTGAGAAAGCTCACACCTTTCCGAAGAAAATCTTTTTTCTTTATTTAACTGAGTTTCAGAAGTGCAAATACAATGAAAAAAAATTATTCAAATTAGAATTCTTACTAATCTAATTCTACAGAATTCACCAAAGTATGTTGCTTGCCTATGTTTTCTCAATACTCCAAAGTAAATAATAAAACGATACCCGTATCTACATCTTTCTAGTCGATTTTTCGTTCAAGTAACTTTTGTATATTTTTTAACGGCCAAAGTTAATTGAAAAAGTTTTAATCACCGAATGTAACAAAAGCGACCAGAGAACGACTCCTTTTTAAAAGAGCACTGACCTTTGATAAGCTTGCCTCTGATGGTCTTAAAGTCTTGAATTTCACCGCCCGCTAGCAATCCTTTATTATTAAATAAGCTTATTTGATTTCAAAGGCTTCGTTGGTTTAAATATCGCTGCACTCGATAATTTAACTAGCAGTAGCAAGATAAGAAGAAAAAAGCTTATTTATCAAAATATTTTACTTTTTTCGGGATATTTTTTTATTTTATATATGTTTATACACATAAACTGTGGTCATAAAATCTTTTCTGGAGTTCTTCGAGTAATAGATGATGATTTTTATCATGATATGCGTATTATTTTTTGAAGTATAAATATTAATTTAAATCTTTTATTATTCTCCAAAATATTGATTTTTGAATAAACTGTATAGTTTTTTTTAGAAATGCGTGTGTTTGATCATTATCTTTATTAAATGTAGTTATTCCCTTTCATTATTATTCTCCACATCTTATTTGAAATTATTTATTAAAAATACTGGAGAAAAATGTCATATTTTCAAATTCCGAGAAAATTTATTTTAAAAAGTAGAAGACACACAAATATGTTTTAAATATTTTGATTAAAAAATAGTTTTGCTTTTGTTGAGAACATGATAAAACACTTCCAGTACTGTCTTAAAACCGTTTATCCTTTCACATCCTTTTAGCAAATTTACCAAGCATTCTAAACTCAATTTTTAAGTAATATCACCTAATATGTTAACATTTATTTGTGACCAACTTTCTAATTTGCTTAATTTATTGTGCCATGTGTTTCTCATATAAGTGAAACGCACATTTGTGTATAACTTATTGAATATTTCACATTTGTAACTTTCGTGGCAATAAGTTCCTTTTAAAGACGGATACTTATGTTCTGTGTTATCTTAAAAATGTAGAATGTTATAGTAATCACTGTAGTATGAAATGGTACAAATATGAATTCGTCTCTGTTATACAAGAACAAGAAATATTGCAGTAATCAGAAAAGTAAGGAAGATTATGATCATCAACAAAATATTCTAAATATTTTGATTGCTTAGAATTAATAATCTGCAAAATCAAGAAAATTATATCATTTATTTTAATAACGCAATATTTTAAAATGCATGTCGCTTATGTTTGCACAAGAGCAAATATCTTTTCGTTTCTTAAACTTATCTTTGCATTATGAACCATCTGAACATGATATTTCAGGTTATTTACATAAAGCGTGCAAATATAATGGAGAAAAATATTGGCATAGTCTCAAAATAAGCAAATGTAAGGTTAAGGCCCTGAAGTAAAAGCTATTTTTTTATATTTTACATTTCATTAATTGATTCGGCAGTTTTCTTCTGGACATTTTAATTACTCTTAAAAAGCTGTTCACTGAAGGATATAAGCAGAAGGTTTTATCAAACATGAATCCAAAGCCACACATTTTTTCATGGACATTTATAGAAAGAAAATTTAAAAGTCATTAAATTATGTTAATAATATCCAAGATACGTAGTGAATTCAATTTATATTTTCCAGTTCAACAGGCTGAGCATTGTTAATAATTTGTTTTGTGCGTCGTGTTTTTAATTTTTTCCGCGACCAAATTTGAAACAAACTAGATTTTTCATTGTATTACAGCTCCATGTTTCAAATTTCGACGATTTCCCATTAGTCTAGAATCGGTATGCAACTCCCATTCCTTACAATCTAGAATCACTATGCAACTCGAATAAGGTATATTTAGATATATTCCAGTACCGGGGTTTAATTTAGTTATATTGATACCTCATATTTAAATTATATGTCAACTGTTTAGGGACACAACTATTAAATTACCTATTAAACACCTATTAAATTACCTATGAACTATGATCAGAAAACAAGTATAACACCAGAATCGGCAACCCTCAAATCCAATCTTCCGCCTCACAACTAACATTTTGAAGTATGAGATATATCAATGCATATAATTAGATATTTTCTTTACTAAAATAGAGTTTGAAACTATCTACATGAAATATAAATAAATAAAGAAGAAAAATAGTTTATTAGTTTAAATAGGACAAGTAAAACTTAGTATGACGTTGCAAGGTTATCTTAAATGTTTTTCTAGGTATCCAATATTATGGGCATCAGTTTCGCTTTTATTAAATTTGGTTAGGAGAAAGAAGAGATTTCCGTAAAATTGAAAAGCTCACCATAACACACACAGCATGGTGTCAGTGTTAGAGTCTCCTACAAATGAAAAGGAATGACAGCACTGAACTACATTTGGGTCGGTAGCCGTTGGCTTCCATGAGGAAGCCGCCTGCCTCGCCCTTGATTCATCCTCGGCGAGGTGAGATTACTAGCTAGCAAAACGTCTTTCCTGTTTTGACGGAGATCTGTTTTATCGACGTCGCGGTGACATAAGCCTCTGGGTGAAACAGATAACTCGTGGCAAATTTCTTTAAATAAGGTAGGCAATCTAAGCGTCGGAAATGATGGTAAAACTTTTGTATTCTAAATCAAATATTCGCTATCAAAAACGGGATGAATTTTACTCAGTAATTTAGCATGAAACATCAAATTTATTGAATAGGTTAACATGGCATATTGCGGAAATCAATAAATAAATCATGAACTTCTTAATGCTTATTCGATTATTACTTTTCAGTCATGTAAATTCGTTTAGATATTTCAAGAATAACTTCCGTGTCAACTTTGTTTTAGAAAAATTTATTCCTTGCGATCATTTGATGTTCAATAAAAAATAATTTAGTTACAGTATTGGTGATTCAATACTTTTGAAACATCAGTAATTATCTTTACTGTATGACTGAAGATAAAAATTGTATAGAAAAAAAACCCTCACAATTTTGTGATGAACACATACAAAGAATTTGTTTACTGTGTTTTCCTCATTATCTCATTTGTAAAGGAAATCGAACATATCATGTTTATCTCAAGCAATTCAGATAAGCGATTTTTCTTTAAACTTGTTGACTGAAATATGATTTAGTCAATATAGGATTTCACGTGATTTAGATAGAGAGAAAGGGAATTTTAAAAAGAGATTTCTTGTCTTTTAAAGTGATATGGGGAGATAATCTTGTCTGCATAATAAACTAAAAGTCTGGAGCTGTCTAAGTGCCTGTTTTATTGCTCATACGTACAAAATGAAGATTTTCTCTTTAATTTAATACGGTATGTTAATTCTTTAATGGCTAAATACTCAAAATACTTGCTAAATGTTCTTTGACTTTTTATTCCATCAAGTTACATGTGACAGAATATTTGTGCTTTGGGAAACATAGATGAGATTTACGGATCAATGGCAGTGAGATAGTTTCTCGAAACAATTTTTAATTGCGAGGGAAAAGTTTATATCAAATATTTATAATTATTTTATTAAATTTATTTTAAGTAAAATTCATTAGAAATATACAAATAAACCTATATAAAAGCTGTGAATAAATATAAAAGCTATAAAATAAAACTTCTGGCAAAAGAGTAGGATAAGAGTTTTATTGAAATCAATTCTTTATTCGAATCTTCATTAATTAAGCAGAATATATAATTTTTAACACTTTTAAAAATTTATTTCTTAAATCTATGACGATTGAAATACGCTTTTGCCAAAGTAGAGAAAAAATCAGGAGAAGAGGATTTTAGAACATATTTAGAGTTTATATTCCTTTGAAAGAGGAGTATATGGAAATTTAGATGAGAACACATTTATTTTAGGTGCGTGTTTTTCACATAATTTTACAACTTTACTTTGGACAGTTAGAGAAATTAGACATTGAAAAGTTTGATAAAGTAAGAACATTGAGCAACTCAGAAGTGAATTTAAGTGATTAGAAAATAATTAATTTTAAAAAAGCGAACTTGAATTTATAATTTATCTCATATACCATGTTAAGAATAAAGAGTGAAATAATCTAAGTTACCCATTAAAGAAGGCTATTGTAAATTCTCAGTGGGAAAATCTGAAGAAAAAAAAAAGATATAAAGAAAAAAAATCGAACAATAAAGATATGAATTATCATAAAATGAATCAGCCAAATATACAACAGATCTAAATGTAATTTAGATTCTTTCCTTTATGTTCTGACAAATCATAAACAATTACACATTATTCCTAAAATTTAATTATAACGGTGAAGTAAGCAAAAAGCTTTTTAAAAAATGAGAAGCATCTTTATTTCATTTTGTCAAATTTTTATTTGAATTACACTACATAAATTGAAAACCAGATTTTTTTTAATTTCTTAAAACACCTGTAATTTCAGAAATTTTCTCTACTTTTTACGCACATTAAAGTAGAAGCATTAATCAAAATTACCATCATTCAGTTATGGATATAAAAATATGTATGCTTTAGAATTAGATTATTTCAAAATAAATAAATTATTTTCAATTATAAAATTGTTTTTTAAACTACTTTCGAAATCTTTTGCTGAAAATTTATAGATTTTAAATTTCGAAGAGGATTTTTGGAAGTAAATACATTATTGCCTAAAGAAACAACAATTATAAAATATTAAATTATTTAATTTTTAACATGATTATTCTAGTTATTAAGACAATTATTCAAAGAGAATAATATAACGTTTGGTTTGTTTTCAAAAATATTCTAGATAAACAATTAAAACAGATCTTAATATGTATTTTTTTAATAACAAAGCATCTATATTTATCTTTAGATTAAATTTTACTTAAATTACTGAGTTCAAAATAGGAAGTCTTGTAATTTAAAATTTACAAAAGGCAACGAATTACAACTTAATATAGTCTAAGAACATCTTTCTGTTTGTAAATTTTAATATCCTGTGTCACAAAAGCAAATAAAAAATTCTTATATGGAAAGAGACTTTCTCAATTGTTTGCGAGGAATAACAATGACATGATGAATTTTGAAAACTCGGAAGATCTCAACAGACGAAGGAATCTTGTTTGAGAGTTAATCAGGGAAGATGTCTCATACACAGATGAAAAACTACTTTTACGAACAAAGAACAGGACGACTAATAAATACATATTTTTAAGTGTGTTTCTATTTCTGGAATGATGAGTGCCATCATATCTTACATGAAATCGTCGAAATTTTTGGTAATGCAGAAGAATATTTTGAATTGAAATGAAGGTTTAAATTTCCCCAGGTATCATTAAAGATAAGATGAACCAAAGGAATGGGTATACTGATAAAAGTTTATTAGCATATACATTTTCCTTCAAAGGGAAAATAAATGATTTGGCAGAGATTTTATATGCATCATTTTCATTATTCTTGCACCCATTTTGTTGATAAATAAAATTTGTAGGTTCCGATATTTCCCAGTTTTATGATAAATTCCTCAAAAATTTGTACAGTTTTGAGGCAAAAACAGAAAGCTTTGCTCATCAAACGTGACAAATGTCCTGGGAAATTGATTATTTTTTTAATAACCAGGAACGAAACCTAATTCTTTCTTACTTTTCCGGTTTATTGTAATGCATTGTTTGCTCATCTACATCAAGCATTTTAGCATGTAGAATTGTGTTTTTCGAAAGATCATCTGCATTTAAGAATAGTTTTATTCCTCTCCATAACATATAATAAATTCTAAAAACAAATGTTAGCTCGTAAAAAATATTCAATAATATTTTTCTAACTCCCTTTTTATTGTGACTACTCTTTCGATATTATGTATTATCTTTTATCGGAATAAACCACAAAAGAAAAAAAAACCCTGTAAATAGCTTTAGGGAAAGAATATTTTAATGCAATATATATGTAGGTATCAGGGAATCTGATTGTTTTGCGTAATGGATTACTAAATATAATAGTTATATTTTCAAAATTCTACTGGTTTGAGTGTTTAAGAATATTTCCGAAACTTGAAAGATCAGAATATATATTATGAAATAATAATTATTATTTTAATATTTTTTCTTATTACGTTAATTTTAATTTAATATTTCAAAATTTTTTTAAAGATTTATTGCGGATGTAATATAAACAACAATTCTATATATTACGTTTCTAAAATCGTAGATAAGATTTTTGCATTTTATTTTCCTCTAATACTTTGATTCAATTATTCTTTATTCAATGTTATGTAGGGATCTATGTTTTCCGAAATGCTTTATTTTATTTTATGAAAAATAGCTGTAAAATGAAGAAAAAATATCCACTAAATTACTATGTGACTATATATGATAAGTGTGACGAACTAGACTTTATTACAAATATACAAATAAACTCTTTTCGTAAAAACGTAAAATACCATAAGGAATTTAAGGAATGCCATTAAGGAATACCATAAGGAATTTAAGGAATACCATACCATTAAGGAATGCCATTAAGGAATACATAAGGAATTTAAGGAATACCATACCATTAAGGAATGCCATTAAGGAATTTAAGGAATACCATACCATTAAGGAATGCCATTAAGGAATACCTTTTAAGGAATACCATAAGGAATAGTGAGGAATTCTCTGTTTGAGTAAGATTAATCACACACACACACACACACACACACACACACATATATATATATATATATATTGAAGACAGTGAAAAGACTTCTTACATTTTAAAATTCTTTTTAATATCCATCGGAAAAGCATAGTTATTTACAAGCAGAGACGAGGCACGAAAGCAGAAGTGGGGATGAAGAGAGAAATAAATTATCCCTTGTTTTATATAACCTAAGATTTTGATATGGAAATTTCTTCATAGTGCTAATATTTTAATAAGATTCTGATGGAGATTTCTGACGCATGTCAATCACATGTAAGGGAAACACAGGCATCTTTTAAAAAAGAATGTGCTTTTTGGGCATTTTCTACCCCTTCACGGACCGTGAGAATGTGTCGGCGTTTAGCCGATTCAGCAATTTTATAAAGCTTCTCTTGAATTAATTAAGTAGAGAAAGTGGAATTGGATCAAGAAGTAAGAGAATGAACTTACTATGTGCTGAATTAAGTTAAAACTTTGGAACTTTATTAAATTGAAATTAGAATTAAAATATCATTATATCATTACACACACACACACACACACACACACACACACACACACACACACACACACACACACACACACACACACACATATATATATAATGAGTTTTCTAAAATTCACAATGAATCTCTAAATGAACGCAGACTAACTTCCTTGAAGTATTTATTGCTATTTTAATGAAGTGCGCAGCTTAAATGAGAAACGTAACAACACGATGAAGGCTAAAGATTTAGTTTTGAAAATTACATCGTCGAATTATCGATGGTAAAAAAAACTCTAAAGTTTACTACATCATTGTAAATTATTTCTTCTTTCATGAAGCATTTCTTCTTCGATAGCCTCATTGCATTAATGTCAAAGTATCGCGAATATATATAAAAAACATAATTGATATAAGATTCGAAATTTTGAAGAAACATAAA
Source organism: Argiope bruennichi (assembly GCF_947563725.1). NCBI lineage: Eukaryota > Metazoa > Arthropoda > Arachnida > Araneae > Araneidae > Argiope > Argiope bruennichi. The sequence goes on from NC_079163.1 coordinate 121,724,653, forward strand.
AGTTTGAAGGGTTTTACTTCGATTGTAATCAAAGTAAATATATTTGAAATAAGAATCTTTCATAAATTAGAAATGCTGTATAGAATTGTTAATCAACTTATTTGTAAAGCACAGAAACAGTTAAAAAAGCTTAAATCTTTTGACAACATATGTGAGAGCAAAATAACGCTTTATAATATAAAAAATAAAATAAAAACTGTTGTTAGGCATTATAAAGTATGTGCTAATTTCTATTAAAAATTAAGTATTTGTGATATTACTGTAAAAAAAAATCATATATAAAACCGTCTATTTGATTTTCAATTTCTTTTCGAATTTATTTTTAAATAAATGAAAATGAAACGGGAGATGCAGTTCTTCTAAAAAGAATTCGAACCATGAATTTAAATTTTTATTCCTTGAAAGCATACTTTTTAATTAACGGTGAGTAATATGATAACATAATTCCCAGATTGAAAATACATTTTAAAAAATTTGATTTAAATGTAATTTTCAGAAAGTTATTTCCATGAGACTTTGAATCATAGGATTGCCCGATTTTCGTGATTTCAAATATCTAAACGAAATGCTTCGAATTACAATTTAATTTTTTTTATGAAAAAGCTGTTTGATTGTGATGTAAAAATTAATTTCTGTATATGTAAGGGAAAAAATTAAGGATTTTTCTATTCAGTCCACAGAAATTCTTTCATTTGTGTTTGAGGAATTTACAGGAAAGATTTCAGAGATATTTAAAAACTATTAGAGTTCATATTACTTATATCGAAATTTCGAAAGAAAATTTAAATTTATTTATTATATTGCTCTACTTTAGATTGAAGAATACTGTAAACTACTTGATAAGTTTTTTCTCTAACCAAATATTTTTTCGATATTGAATTAAACGTAAGCCTGCAATTTTCCAACAAATTAGAATAAAAAAAAAAACAAGTTTTTAAATAAAATATGCAGATCAAAGTGTTAAGTTCCAAATGGTTATTTAATGAATGGCTAAAATAAAAATATCCAAAGACGTTAGGCACGTTGCTTACTTCAAGCCTGGAAGAACTGATGTTTTTGTTTCATCCTGAGTAGGGGAATTGCGCGTGTTAAATTACGCATAACTCTCAACCATAAAGAATCACAAAAATGTTTCTAAAAAGCATCATAAGCAAAAACATTTTTTTAAATCACTGTAAGAGTAAAAACTCTAATAATAGAAATCGAAGAGTCATGAAACATTATGCTTGCATTAAAAATACATTAAAATATAACTTGGGTGAAAAGATTCGGTATAAGCTGAAATACAAAATAAATAAATAAATAAATGGGGATCAAAGTGCGATAAAATCGTTTGTTTCTTAGAGCGTTTTAGCATTTTCTAGTATTTCATTATACTTTTCGGACTCAAATCTTATTGAGTTATCTTAATATTTTTATCTTTATGGATTAGAAAAGATGACCGTAAAGAAGCTCTTGTGAAGATGTGATAGAAAGGTTTGACTTTTCAGAATTGTGCATAATTCCTATTTGATTATAGAATGAAATATTGATTTCAAAATGACGATTGAAACACCGTATAAATATTTTTAAAAAATGACATATCTTCATCTGCTACAAATGACAATTGAAACATCATATAAATATTTTTAAAAAATGACATATCATCCTCTGCTACAAATGACAATTGAAACATCATATAAATATTTTTAAAAAATGACATATCATCCTCTGCTATAAATGCATCTTATTCTCAAATACAAATTTTAATTTAGATATCAATATTTCTTTTTCAATTAAAAAGGAAATTCCCATTCAATTTTTATAATTTTTTCATAGAGAATTTCACTAAGATTTTCATTTAAATATAATTTAACTTTTGAGATTTAGGAAACCTGATTATAGATGTGTAATACTTTTGAATTATCAATAATAATGATTAAAAATTGTAAAAACTCAATACTAAGTTCTAGACAAGTCGAGACTTGATATTTTTTCTTTGATTTTCTAAAAAAAATAATGCATGAATAGTTTATGATCGTGAGATTCTTTAAAAAAACTCTGCTTTTAAGGAAAATAAAATTAAGGTCAAAAGCTTTTACTGATTACTTTCACACTTCTTTACGCAATGCCTATTGTTTTCTGTTTTCAAAGACTGATTTACATATAAATGTGAAAATAGAAAAATTTCGAATTTCTGTTTAAAGAAAATATAGATATCATATAGATATTTTTAGCCCAAATTTAGATCATGTTAAATAGGTATTTAAGTCTATCTTAAATTATTTTTTAAAAATGTATTTCCACGCATAAAAGTATTTATTTAAAAATATAATTGATTAAATATTTAACTTCGTGTTAAAAATTGTTTTAAAAATCATGTAGATATTGTTTACCTAAATGGTTTATTTTTAGCTTTTACATCTTAATGAAGAATCTAGAAATGTTCTCCAGAATTGAAAAATCGATATTCTACTTTTATTTAAATTTCAATGGTAAGTAGATCCTTTAAATTTAAATTTAAATGTATTTTAAACATGAAGTTTAAAGTTAAGGGAATAAAAGTGAAAATCATCTTAAAGAGTTTTTTTTTTCATTTTTGTACAAAACATTTCCTGATGAAATTTTACGATAAATTTTGAGTAATATCGCATTCAAATTAAATATAAATTATTGCTCTTATGCCTTAATTTTATCCTTCCTACATCCTTTATTTGAAGTCAAGAAAGATAATTATTAATTTAAATACCTTGAAAATGTATTATTCCTAAAAAAGAATTTCTTGAAAATAAAATACATTTTAGCTTTAAAATGAAATTAGAAAGTCTTTTGACATATTCGCACTGAAACATTTACTTATAGACTATTAACATGCCATAATGAATTAAAGAGATTGAGTCAAGTCGCTCCTTTTTATATGCTTTTGCAAGAAAATGTTGAATTATTACTTATTTTGGTGCAATAGAATTAAATTTTGATTAATTCCTTTACGTGCTGAGTCATCTTATCTATAGAAATGTTCACATGTAAGAACATGGGCCACTTGATAAGACTTAAAAGAATAAGAACACGAATTCCTTTCTATTGTAATAAAAAGAATGTCGAGATCAGAAAGAGAATCGCTCAACTTCAACTAAACCTGGAGAAAAGAAAGAAGTTTCTCTCAGATTAGTGGCCAGCTAATTATTTAGGTCAAAGTGCCACATTTGTATTTACAACAATGTTTTTACAAAGTCTAAGATGAATTTTACAAATAATTCATATTTAACCAAACATTACTAAATAATTAATTGGGACACAAATTGATAATAATAAAAAATAATCAATACATCCGCATGTTTATTATTTAAATTTTGTTATTCTTCATTTAAATGAGAAAGTAATTACATTAAAAGGATTTCATTGATTGAAAAAAGAATTTGCATTTCCAGAAAAGATTCTTGTATGCCTGTTATTTAATTTGTCATTTTCAATTAAGTTGGCAACTGTAATTTGATTCCTCTGCTTACAATTAATGAAATTCAGGCTCAAAAGCAACTGCTACATATCTTATTCTCAAGATTCTGTAAATATGAAGTAAAATATGTTTTACTGTGTGAAACTAGACAGTGCTACTAAACGAATTTTATAGTCAGAAAATGTCTTTCACCTCAAAAATCGTGCATGCATTTAATAACACGCGCCAAAATCTGATGAATGAGACCGTCTTAAACACCTAGGTAAAATCCTGAGAAACCAATTACCGAAAAAATATCTTTGAGGAACCAACTATTAAAAAATGTGAAAGTTCTTTAAAATTTTAGAAATTTAAATTGAAAATAGTTTTTCTTTTTAATTTGTTTTATAGTAATTTTTAAATAAGTTGAACAGAATTTAGCTCACTGGCTGCAGTTATTCCATACTTGGTTAAGGTAGATTGTCTGTAAGATATGGAGTAATTGCATTGGCGAAGATACCAATTAAATATTAGTTAATATAAAATGAATTCAGAAAAATTTCGTAAATATCGCAACAATTTCAAGAAAATTAGGCATGCACAATAATAAATGAGGAAGAAATTTACAAGTAGAGTTATTAAGTACCCGCGTTACTACGGAAAGGGAGTGCAGTAGTGACGGAGGTGAAGGACCCCTGAGCACCCGATTGCAGAAGTGTGACTTCTAGCTCATATGAAGATGACACTCACATTCGCTTGCACAACCCCTTTTTACAGCGAGGCTCTTTCACAAACCTCACAGATGGAACACAGAGTGAGGAGCAACCTTGCCCGAACCAGGTCTCGAACCCGGGATGCCCAGATCACGGGGAAGACGCGCTAACCCAAGCCAGGACGCCGGCAGTTAGATTAATAACTAAAATAAATAACAAGAGTTTTCTTAACTCTAAAACATGAGTATATGATGATAAATACACTTGAGCCGGCACTCCTTTTCCAAAGCATCTTATCCACACAAACGAGTAGTTTATTCTCGACGAGAGGTTTAACAAACAGTTCAACATATTAAATAGACCCTATATATGATCGAATTTCGAGCCCTGAAAGACTATTGTTCTGAAACCGAAACTTTACGATCTGATTGATACTGCCTCAAATTTGACAGAAAAATGAAAATAAAATCTTAATAACTAATATAATTCATAGCTTATAGTATGTGTGTTATTCAATCTGGTGAATAGCTCCGTACTGAATTACAGCAAAAAACATTCTTGACATTAATGCATTCTTTAATTGCTAGCCAATACGTTTTTGTCCCCTTTAAAGAAAAAAAAATATTATAAATATTATATCAGGTTGTCATTTTCTGAACGAATTACAGACTCATGAAACTTTCCTTCCAGGTCATAGCATTTTTACGACCTTTATACTTCTGAGACAGAACTAGGACGTTTTACAACAAATAAAAAAATTAAATCTGATTTCACCAAATATAGACCGAGTAAATGATTTTGAAGAATTTTAAGTACGTCCCGGTCGAGCATCATCCTATCCCTTATGTTATGAGAATCAGAAAAGGTAATACCGGATCAGATATTATCCTCGTCATCTGGTTATGATTCTAAATTGTGTCAAATAGCTCTCATATAACATCGAAACTAGACGTTTATTTAACTGAATTGTACATAATTCAATGCAGAATTTAAAGATTTATGTTTACATTTATTATTGAATGTTGTGAAATATTTTTTAATCTATTACGTATTTGCTGAAACCATATAAAATGTTTTTTCATATTGACATATGGTTCTTCTGCGTTCGAATCCAAAAATTTAATATCATAAATAGTTTTGACCTCCATGCCTATTGAGCGATTATGTAGCAAAATTTTCGGAAGAAGAGAACATTGGACTTGTTACGTCTATCCACTTTCACCATGAAAAGTAAAACGTGATTAATCGTTTTTTATTTTGTGGTTGCTTGCGTGAATTGAACATATTCTCTTAAACATGTGGAGAATATCAAGGTCTATGGTCCGATTTGATAGTCTTTAAAATTTCTTATTTCGATTAAAGAGTCTGGATATCAAACTTCTCCAAGATTAATTTTTAGTGCCACGCTAGATATTTGATATTTCTATAACAAATATTGAACTAATCAATTTCGATTATTTGGATGAAACCGAGGTAAGTTAATTTACATGTTCTTATTTCATGCGACCATTTGTTAAAAAAATATGCAATTCTAATCTAGTTTTATGAAAAATGAAGGATTTAAATTTCTCTAATTTTTTGTCTAGAATTGTCGGTATAATCGCTCCTTTCACCAAAATTAAATCCAGTATAGTATCTCAAGTAAATATATGTAAAGTTATGAAATTTAGAAATATTTTTGATAGCAAGCATATGGTACAGTTGAAATTTTGTTCCATCGGAAATGAATGCGGATTACTAAAGGAGGAAGATGTAATTTTCTGACAAATTTTTATGCTATTATATTTCTTTGTACGTATTTGAATAACTCTGAATAAGATTTGGTGAATAATATGAAGGTGAATAAGATTTGTTTATCTAGCTATAAAACTGAAAACTATAATATCGCTAGTAGATTTTTTTTTGTTTAATCCGCCTATGTAATTAAATGGGTAATGTGTCGTTTCTTGCATCGATAAAAGAAGCTTCCAGAATGCAATGAGTCATCGAATTGGAAGAAAAAAGAATTGACTTGGAATTAAATCGGATTTGGGAAACTGACTGCTCTTAAAAACGAAATGATTCTTTAACTATTTACTTAGATTTTAATGCAAGTTTTCTCGAATACAGACAAGATGGCGATTTTTTTTTAAACCGAGTTTTTGAATTCAAGCTTTGTATACAACGCATTCTTAGACAGCATTGGACATTCTTAGGTTGTCTTGGAAACTTAAAGTGCTGATTCTATTAGTAGATAGGATTTGAAGGGATTAATCTTCGAGAGATTTAGACTTTTGTTTGCAGTAAGAGGACAAAATATTTTTTAGAAAGAAAAAAAATATTACTATAATTCAGAAGAGGTACTTGAAATGGTCTTGGCTAACCTGTGTTATTTGTAACAGTTTTAGATTTAAAAATTAAGAATAAGTTCTTAGAAGTAAGCTTTTAGGCTTATTCTTAAGAATATTCACTACATTTTTTTTTCCTTTCAGATCTAGAATTTGGCATAGAAATAAGTACCGAATCGCGAGATGCGTACACCTTTGAAATGACAGCACGGCTTGAATTTCGTTAATTATTGGCTAAGTTTTTGGGTGGTTGGCTGCAAAGAAGGAAGTGGAATCTGCAATATGCCGTGCTCGTATCGGAAATGGCCCCGGAAGCGTTCTTTATAGTTCTTTCCTTTGACGCATTGGAGTACACGAAGTAAGATCGCATAATTTTGAAATCCTTCAATCCTAGAACTTCTGGAGAATATTTAGGCGATATTTGTTATTCAGAATACCAATTCTAATGCATTAACTTTCGAATAGTCTATAGTATTTTAAATGTTAACCTTCGGCTATCTCAGTTTAAAAACATTAGTGACAGATCAAATCCTTTAGCAGATTGACTTTATATCCTTCAATTCATTCAAGCGAATCTGGAAGCATTAAGTCAAACAAAACGCGCTGAATGAATGAGAATTTCGCAGCCGAATTTGATATGAAAAAATGTAAACCTAATTATATTTTTGTTAAATGAAATCTGGAACTGGCTCTAAACGCCAAATTTCTTGTTCTGCATTACTTTATTCCAATCTATCAAAACGAGGAGCAAAAAAAAAAAATTTCTATGATAAATGTGCATACTATTATGAATGTGATAATGTTTACCCTGAATAAAATGTATATTTATTTCACGAACGAAAACCGAAATTGTTTCGGGAAACATAAATGTTTTTTGTCTATTTGAGGCTTAATGTTCCCTTACAAATCATTTTAAAAGTGAATATGGTATACTAACAGAACGAAGCGTATTGGATTAGACTGTTTTTCCATTCCGTTGTTCGAAATAGTATTTCAGAAACATGAAAAAGGGTGGGGTTTGCAGGTGTGATGCTTCGATACGTTTTGGAATGAAATGTGTAAAATACATTTGGTAGAAAATAGATTGCGATTTAAAATGTCAAAGACGAATTATTCGAGTAAGGAAAATGCAATATGAATATCAAGTCACTGCAGCACTCTCAGCGGCTGTAAACTTAAGTGCAAATGATTAGTTAAGATATTCGTTAATGTTTTCGAGCTCTTTTAGGGATGGGTGAAACAAGATTCGCAAAGGAAATTCAGAAATTTTCTATAGAACTTCGTGGCGTATGTTGCGAAGTGAATAAATGCAATCAATTAGTGATTTTTAATCTTGTTTCTTCAACAAAAATAGTTCCAAATTATCAAACTTTTTTCAAACTCGCGTCACAAGAAAACGTTTGATCGATAAAGAGAATCTGAAATAGATGTTACGAAAAAGATTCGTCATTCTTAACGTCAACTATTACAATAAAGTAAAATTCAAAGTGCTTAATGTTTGTATAATACCAATCGATTATTCATAAGAATAGTCAGCTAAAGTTTTCCAAGACTAAAATCTCGGGGTATTAAACTAATTTAAACATGCATTCGAATTTTGTGTTCTACAATTAAATTTTTTCTGCGGAAGGTAATTATAATCATCTGTCATGTAATGGGAACCTAAAATTTTGAAAGTAGATAATGTCGGAATTCTAAATCGCATTTGGCGACATCAATGCCAATGTTGCAGATATTCAACTTTCGGCCTATAGGTAGCTAATTAGGATTTCCGTACTCAAAATTACATTAAACCTAAAAAAAATTATGAAAAATCCAAAGTATTAATGAGCTTTTAATAATCTTTATTTCCTATTTTTTTTCAGATGATTGGCATTTAAGTGAATAACGCTTTGTGTACTTATTTAGCATTTCATCTAGAAAGCTCGTATTGTTAAATACTTATAGCAATATTTTTAAGGAAGACAATCGAGTTACAGAAAATATTTTATAGCTGTATGTATGACGCGGATCTTTTATTGCAAACAATTTCAAGAAATAATATGGTACTCTAAAAGAGAGGCTTGTTGATTTAGATTGTTTTAGCAGCTGGAAACAGTATTTCAGAATTATGAAAATGGGTCTACAAGAGTGATGCTTTAGGTACATTTAGGGAAATATGCAATATATTGCAAAAAAATACTTAACTCAAGGAGTTAAAGCTAAATTGATATGAAAATCGAGTTACTGTTGCACTTTTGGCAGCTGTGAGCTAAAGCGTAAATATTAATTGAAAGATGTACATAAATATTTTCGGGTAATCCTTTGTCGAAGTGGGATTAACTAAGGGAAATTAAAAAGTGATAATTTCAATCAAATAGTGTTTGATCGTAGTTCTTTTAACATAAAAAATAATTCTAAAACTTCAAAACTTTGCCCATAGACGTGTCAGGGGAAAGATTGAAGCTGAATTCCATCTTTTCCTCGTGACACCTGTTGGGAGAATTAAATTGCTAGTATTAAAATTATTCGTAGGGATAAATGACCAACATTTAAATAGTTTGATCTCTTGGTTCAATTCATATATCAAAACTAATTATTTTAAAAGAATATCTTTTGTAAATGGTCTTGTAAAATTTTCTAATACTAAAATCTCATATAAAAATTGGGTTTAAAAAGTATCGCATTTTCAGCAACCATTTATTAATCAATCCGTTCAACTATAGTTTAAATGTGCCATCAGGAAACGCTTTTAAGCTTTTGGTCCTTATGGTATAGAAGCTTACTTAGGATTCCAAATTGCTGTCACTGACAAATGTTTTCAAGATATTTCTTGTTACAAATATTCAATATTTAGTGAAGTGCCTTTTGTTTATCTCGAAATTGTATTAAATCTGAAAATTATGGAATATCCAAAGCCGCGTATTTTATGCTTTTTTAAATTGTCTCAATAAAATGGGAGTTAAACGCTAAGTGAACAGCGTTTTGTTGATTTATTCAGTATTTTGTACAGATTGTGTAGTTCAGAGACTTCTATAATTATATTAATCGGAAGTTGTTCATCCAGAAAATATTGAATCGGGAAAAGAAACAAGTTTAATTCGATCATTAATTATACCTTGTAACACCCGAGACCAAATTTTTAAAGTAATGTAACAATATTTGGAAGTTATTGAATTGTGGGATGGGACAAGTTACAAATATGAGGAAACTCTTGATTTGTCATACTTGGTAAAATGGAAGAATTTGAAAGTGCGCAAACAAATGAAGTTGAATTATTTTGAAATATAAAAAGGCCGAAATTCTGGGTAGTGTCGTTGAGTGATTTGTGCTTGAAAAACAGTAGGTAGTGACAGTAGTAATGTGCGCGTAAGTGAGCGGCGAAGCGTGGCATTGGGAAATGGGAGTTAAGTGTGGTGGGAAACTATTGAGGTGGGATAGACGCAATAGAAAACTGTGTGTAAAGGTGGTGGCGGTGAGTACAGGTAGTGTTAAATGCTGTGAAGGCAATGGTGGGAGTCGGTGGCAATGGGAAAGTTTTGTGCTGAAGTCATGGCTGTGATCAATGTGGAAGTGTTGCTTGTGTGGTGGGTCGTGGCAGTTGAACAGGAGTGAGTGCGGAGGTCCGTGGCAATAGGGCAATGTGTGTGAATTAAGTGAAGGTGAGTGATGGGTCTTTTAAACGGGAAATGCGTGTGGAGTGTAGGTGAGTGTGTGGGGTGGGCCTTAAAAGCGGGAAATGCGTGTGGAGTGTAGGTGAGTGTGTGTGTGTGGAGGGTTTTGGAAGCGGGAAATGCGTGTGGAGTGTAGGTGAGTGTGTGTGGAAGGTCTTGGAAGCGGGAAATGCGTGTGGAGTGTAGGTGGAAGGTCTTGGAAGCGGGAAATGCGTGTGGAGTGTAGGTGGAAGGTCTTGGAAGCGGGAAATGCGTGTGGAGTGTAGGTGGAAGGTCTTGGAAGCGGGAAATGCGTGTGGAGTGTAGGTGGAAGGTCTTGGAAGCGGGAAATGCGTGTGGAGTGTAGGTGGAAGGTCTTGGAAGCGGGAAATGCGTGTGGAGTGTGTGTGGAAGGTCTTGGAAGCGGGAAATGCGTGTGGAGTGTGTGTGGAAGGTCTTGGAAGCGGGAAATGCGTGTGGAGTGTGTGTGGAAGGTCTTGGAAGCGGGAAATGCGTGTGGAGTGTGTGTGGAAGGTCTTGGAAGCGGGAAATGCGTGTGGAGTGTGTGTGGAAGGTCTTGGAAGCGGGAAATGCGTGTGGAGTGTGTGTGGAAGGTCTTGGAAGCGGGAAATGCGTGTGGAGTGTGTGTGGAAGGTCTTGGAAGCGGGAAATGCGTGTGGAGTGTGTGTGGAAGGTCTTGGAAGCGGGAAATGCGTGTGGAGTGTGTGTGGAAGGTCTTGGAAGCGGGAAATGCGTGTGGAGTGTGTGTGGAAGGTCTTGGAAGCGGGAAATGCGTGTGGAGTGTGTGTGGAAGGTCTTGGAAGCGGGAAATGTTAGGTGTTATAGGTAGGATCACTATTTGTTGAATGAAAAGGGAGAATGAGTCTAGGGGAGTTGAAAGTAGTCGATAATTTCTTTTTGTTCATTGTTTGCAAAAAAAAAAAAAGTTTGAATCTATAATCCGTCGAAAGATTGAAGATTATATCTGAGTATTTGTAGCAATTAAATGCGATATTCCTTTATTTTGAACGTTTTTGGATATATTTCTTTGGTGGGAGGTTTTACTTGCAAGTTTGTTTATAATTCCCCATTTCACTTATCTTTGACATTTTACAAAATTTCGGAAAGTATTTCTCATTAGACTTCAATCTAGGGTTCCCATATTTTCTCGACAGTTTCTACAAGGTCTTATTATGGATGTAAATTTTCCTACGGTAAAAAGGAATTATTTCCAAATCGGTTTCATAGTATTTCCGAAATACCGAAAATGCTTTCCATTTCCACTAAATTTAAAAAAAACTCGGATATAAATATTTTTAAATACCACTATAGTTTTAAATAATATGTGAAATAATTCTTTATTTCAGATGTATAAGGCGAGATTGAATTACTTTAAGTAAATTATCATTCAGTGCTGAAAGTGTCACTTATTTATGTTCCAATATCGCTATACGTTTTGAGGTAAGATTAAGTACTGATAAAAACAATTAAATGTTTAAAAAATATTACGTAATCAAGTATACACAAAGATGTCGGAATTCTATACATTAGATCAAAAACTTTTAATGCACTCTTTGGTTTATTTTAAAGTCTGTTGGTGCTAAAAAGGTATAGGAAATTGCAACTTCAGTTTCAATTACGGATTTCGTTTACAAGCAGAACTCCGAAATTAGGATTAGGATACTCTAGCACATTTTATAGGTGCGACATGGGCATGTCATATGACTGTTTAGCTCCTTTAATTTTAGTCAAATTTCATATTAATAGATTTATTCGTGAATAACATTGTGTTGCGAAGAAATCAGTAGATGTAAAGCAGAATACGTTTACCAACGCGAATTCCACGATATTCGTGGCGATGCAATGTAACGTGATAAAATTGTTTTATAAACCATATAATCAATTCCAACCATATCCATTAATTTCATTTCACTTTAAACTAATGGTGAATTCTTCATTTAGTATTTATCATTCGACTTTTATCTTTGCTCATAAACGTCTTAATTATTAAAAAGTATTAAACAATATGAGCTTTCTGGATGAAATGCTCAATAAATCCAGAAAGCGCTTTCATTCTGAGTGTTAATCAAAAAATGAAAAATATATAATACTTGTTAGAAAAACCCATGGTTTTGAATATTTCCCAATCTCTACACTTTCATGCAATTTTGAGAGCAATGAAGATCACAATTAAGACACTTGCCGGTATTCATTCGTCTGCCATGTAATTTAAAGTTGTGCATTGATGACTTCAACTGCGATTTGGAATTTCGGCATGCCGTCCTTTCAAAATTGTTTTCAATTATAAAATGAGTAATGAAAATATAATTAGCTACAACTGACGAAATTCAACGGTAATAGAAAGACTTGATACTATCCATAGTATTCAAATATTCAGCACTTTGAATTTTACTTGATTCAAATAGTTGACTTTAGAAAATGTAAAACTGTCTTTTTCAAGATCTTTATCAATTTTTTTATCAATCGGAAGTTGCCTTTCTCGTGACAAGACTTCGAGCAAATATTTGATACTGTGGAACTATTTTTATTGAAATCCAATATGAAAATCACTACTTAATCTATCGCCTCATAAGGCGCATCACAAAGCTTTATAGCAACATTCGAAATTTTCTTTGCGAAACCAAATTGAGCATGCAATAAAAAAACACGAAAATTTAACGAATGTCTTAACTAATCATTTACACTTTAGTCCGCAGCTGTCGAGAGTACCACATGATATTCGTATTGAATTTTCCGTCACTCGAATAATTAGATTGGAACTGAAGGTATTAAAAACAATTTCCCACGAAATATATTTTATTAAATATTTCTTTCCAAGATGTATTGAAGCATTGCACTTGCAGACTCCTCCCTTTTTTATATTTATGAAATACTATTTCGAATAATGGATAGCAAAAACCTGTATCAAATACCCATTGTTCTGTTAGCATACCATATTAATTTTAAAATAGTTTATAATGGAACATTAAGCATCGAATTTAAAAAACCATATTTTCTGAAACAAATTTGGGTTTCCTTTCGTAAAATGAATATATATAAAGTTCAACTAACTGAAATAACAAGTGGCAGTTATCTCCCTCTTTTTTGCATACATTAACGATATAATTCATTTCATTTTATGTTAATTTCATCTTTATCTTGGATAATGGTATGATTTTTGTTCTTTTGACCGAATAGGAATGAAATTTTGAGTCGGAGCAATAAATGAATGTTCATACCGCATGCCAACTTTCAATAAATATAATGTTTAGTTCAAATCTTGACGTATCTAAAATTTGAATTCAAAATTGGCATACCGAAATTCATTCGTTTTGTTTGACACAATAAGAATCATTAAATTGCATTCTTAATTTTCAAATCATTGATTATATTTTTCAAATGATTATTTTCCAGATCTTAATATTCTAACATGCCGAGGAATTCTCTCTAAGGAACACTCTTTAATTTAATATTTGCCTATATGTTGAATTTCTAAGAAATGAAACGGTTAGCGCTTCAATCGTTTTGAATTGTTTAAATGTTTTCAGAATGCATTAAAATCAGTTGGTATTCTGAACTAATATGAAGGAAATTTTCATGATGTAAATTGTGCCAGGGATTCGCAAATGGCAAGATCTTACTTGATGTAAGCCAATGTAGGATATTCGGAGCCACTACTAATAAATAAGCAGAAGATATGCATCAAGAATTTGTGTCAAACACCCGAGAAGGAATATCGATTTTTATTGTAAGTATCTTTGAAGCTAAATGCACTGTTTATAAGTCTTTAGTTTTGCAATTGCATTTCGGATCAAATAATGACTTTAGACGAAACTGCTTGTACATGTTGCATTTTATTTTATGGGGAAAAAATGGACGTTCCGAATGGGCAGATAAAACCTGTCTTGTTTATAAAATGGAGTCACGTCTAGTTCGAAGAAATTTTCGTGTATGAATGCGTTTTCTTAAATGAACATGAGCGCGAAATATCTTAGTTATATTGAGCATTTTATTGAAGATGTGTTTTATCTTTGTAATTATGACCATTTAATGAATGATTTATAAACTTGCTTCCAGTTTGAAATTGGCAAGATTTTCTCAACCAAATCCTACAGAAGTGAAGACTTCATAAAAGTATTTGGACTTATTCATTTATCTCCAAGCTACAGAAGAATTGTAAAAGTGATTGTGCTCTATTCATATGTCACTCGGTATTTTTATTTTAGAAAGGCTCGTACAAGGGTCTTACTCCAGAATGAAAAACGCGTTAGGAACGGAACTGCATTGATGTCTGTAAAGAACCAAACACAATGCTAATTTTCGTATACAAATTGTGAGTGAAGGAGAGTAGTTATTAAAACTGAGTATTGCTGAGTCGAACAATAGAATAAAAGGTAAAGCTTGCAATTTAAAAAATAAACAAGACTAATGTAAATGACTTTGGTTTATCGCAATACGCAAACGACAATAACACGTATTGCTGGGGGTTTTATACACGTATGTTCATTATCATAATGCGTGTTGACAATCGTCTTGAAAGTAGAGAATCGGATGGATTAATTTGCTTAGTGGCCTAGGCTTAATCCCATAGAAATATTGATGTACTTGGCAGGCGCATACCTGAGCAAAAATTGTCACCACTTTGCAAAACTAAACTTTTCGTGCTTAAACGTAAATAGTAGAATTGCATTTCTTCTCGGTAATTTGACTTGGAATATAAGATGTTGGGATTATATATGAAAAATGGAGACATAATCTACTGAGCTTTCATAAAGTCGTAATTTGATATTTCTCCAGGAGGATAATCTATGGAACGAAATCAGATAATGTTTACCTTGTATATGGTTGTATATTTGATATTGTTCACATTATATTATCATATTAGATTTGCCCGTATTTATTATTGTAAAGTGCTTAAATTTATTTTTTCTTGCAGATTGTACCTTAATACATGGAAACCAGCTATAAAGAAGCAATGGAAACGAATTTATTTCGAACAGAATGATAAAATATAACAGGGCCTTCCGGCGTCCCCAGCGTTTACAACAGCGAGTTATCCAACAGTTGAACAGAAATCTTATTTACATTAATAATTTATTTGAAAGATTTAAGATCTAAGTAACAAACTTAAGGAAGTCCTCGAAGAAATGGCATACTCAAAAATGATTATAGTAAGAGCTAAAATTTAAATAATTGAATTAAATGTTATATTTGAAAATGTTTAGCGTTTCCCTTGTGAACTTTTATTCATCTGGACACTTGCTAAGAATTTTTTTTCTCCCAGTAGAAACAAGTTCTCGAATCCACAATCATCTTGCTTGATAAACTGCTTGATGTTGATAATCGCCATGGCGGAATTGCTTGCAATATTCCACTCTTTCAGAAATCAAGATTATTGTACTCACTTTCTAGATTCTGCCAGAAATTATTTTATTGAAATGCTGCAAGAATAGAAATCTAGATACATCGTATGAATTCTTCGTTTCCTACTTTTTAACAAAAATAAATGTTATGCCAAAGAAATCGTGGGCACGGTAAGTTGCGAAATCTTTAATTAGTTTTCAAAATAGCCTCCTGAAAAATGCTTGAGTATTTAACGTAAAAGGACTTTCAATGATTTTCATTTTTAGGGCAATTGTATTGATTGTATTCTGAACTATCAAAAGCTTTGAGTATATTTATTTAAAACATTTAATTCGACATTATTTTAATCTGTGCTATTTAAATCGGTGGACTATTTTTTTAAAAACTTTCTGATTGAAAGACGCTTTTTTAATTCTTTAAGTATGGGTGTACGAATAACTTTTTTCAGCTGAATTCATTAATTGCTAATAGTATACATTAAGCCGTTTTAATAAATTCTTATGCTTAGAGAATAACTGGATTAATGACCGATTTTCAGAAATTCAAATTTTAATCGCTTCTATTTGTTTTTGCAGGTTTTGCCCTATGATGAGCGATAAACAGGGAATGACCGAGATAGATGCGTAGAACTTGACTTGGGAAAATTCTTGAGCCTCTTTGATCTTATCAGAATTACGGACATAAAAACCCAAATCGCAGCTGAAGAATATCAAGCAGCTGGAGTTGCAGTTGGTGTGAGTGGAATTTTTCTGTTCAGCTGGATGCGATATCGTATCTGTGGAACTGAGTACAGATTTATCTTCACTAAAACCTGAATAGAAATGTCTCCAATATTGTCAACTGTTACTTTCTTAATTGGATTTTCTCAAGAAATTAATATATCCTTGTGAAGATTGCTCTTCTCCATTTTTGGAATCACGTATGTTGAATAATTTATGTTTTGTTATGTTGAAAATTCTATTCTCTACAAAAATCTTTAAATTCATCGGTTCTTTCCCTATGCTTTGCAGTTTGTACAATTTAAGGCATAAAATAATTCGATATTCTTAAGCTAGAATATTGTGATTATCTATTCTTCAAAATATCTCATCAGCTATTTGTCTCAAAACTAAACCAAAATTTTTTGACTAAAGTGATTTTTGCTGTAATTAATAGTGAAATGCATATCATTTGGACCTTACTGTAGTTTTGGGAAAATCTGGTTCAGTATTGAAATATATTAAACGCTACTGCCCAATAGCATTTACTTTAAAATTATATTAATTCTTGTCTAACTTTTGCAATTTTCCTATTAAGAGGACGCCTTGAATAATATATATAATTTTAGACGAAAATAGATAAATAGAAAATCAAATAATACGCGATAGATGAAAATATTTAGAACGTATTCTTTACATAAAAGGAACAAATTCCTTTTTAATAAAAAAAGGTTTAAATTTTTTCTTGTAGAAAATGTAATCTATTTAAGAATCGGGTAAATGCAACTTCAGAAATTTTATTCAACAGATTAAAAATGTATTTAAGAACATTCAAATACCATTGTTCATGAAGTTAAAATCTTTTACTAAATAACAGGAATTGCAAATAAAACTATATGCATGTAACGATGATTTGCCATTTAAGAGAATACTTTTATTTTCGCTTGAACTTTATGATCGCCATATTTTGTGAATTTTATATATTTACGGAATTGCTCATGTTTCTTTCGAATTACTGTTTTCGTTTATTCGTTTGAATGTATTTGAGTAACGAAATGTGTTTCCTTATGACCTAAAAAATTGAAAAGTTTTCTGTTCTTATACTTTTAGTGTAAATATACATTTTTGAACTTTTTAGAAATTTTTTGAATGAATTCTGTTAATTTAAACCAGGTTCCACAAATAAAAATTCATCTCATTCAAGAATCTTGATTCAGATTTAAAAGTAAAACCCTGTGTAACCTGTTTATGAATTTGAGAAAAAATTACTTCCAGCTTTTAATTTATATTTCAGTACTAAATTTGAAGATTGAAAAGTAGAAAATAATAATGCGAAACCTACTTTTTTAAGAAACTATATTAACGGTACTTATAAAACATTTTCAGTAAACTGCTTCTGTACATATGGACATAATGCTCCTAGTACATATTTTGCAAAACTCAAATTTCAATCCATGTCTGCATATTCTATTTTTTATCAAAGTTCATTTTCTGTGGAGTGCTACAGACTTCTATTCTTAATGTAGCTGATTGTTATTGAATGAACAAATAATTGAAAATATTTCTTTTGAAAATACATTCATATTTGTGGCAAATATCAAGCTTTGAAAAATGTTAGTGAGCTTTAAACATAACTGGGTATTAATTACATATTGTTTTATATGAAATACATTGAAAATTTTGAATTGTGTATCATTGTACTAAATATAAATGTGTTGGTAATTTTAATGTGTTTTTATTTTCAAATATAAAGATGCGTTTGTACATTTAGTTACGTTTATCTAATTGGTAATTTAAAGATCTTATATTATTGAAACTAGATACTATATATTTTTGAAATTTAAATATGGTCTGATGCAATATAACATATTTCGCCCAGTTACTAAACCTAGTTTTACTTTTCACTAATTTAAATTCTTGTCTTAATGCTTTTTTATTTTAATTTTAATCAAAATATTTTTAGAACTAAAAAAATATTTTAATATCAATTAAGACTTAATATATCTATTTATTAAAATGTATTTTTAAGCAAATATTTTAAACTTAACGGATTAAGGAATCGTTTTACTGTTACTCCTGATTGTCTCGGCCGGCCAGGCAATCAGGAGTCCATTAAATTCGGGAAACATGATTTGATCACCATGCCTGATCACCATAGTGATTGACATGTTTCATACGAAAATGACTTTTTCAAAATTAATAAAAAAAAATAAGTTGAGGATAGCTCTTTCGAATAAACTTTCATCACTAAAAATAACGAACACGTGTAATGAACTGTAAAGAGTATATGCGCAGACTAATTTTTAACTTAAAGCATTTCTCTGTAGATGTTAAAAAAAATCTTCCGAATATTCGACTTCTATCAAGCTATTTGGTACCTTACTCTTTCTAAAAATAATTAAAGCTAATCTTCATTTATTTTCACTTTAGCTGCTTCTGCAAATCAATTGATTTTCTCCTACTCCAAATTGTTAAAACCCTATAAATGTGAAATAAATTATAAAAACAACTTTGTAACAAGAATTGCATCACAACTCTACCTATTATGAAATATTTCTAAAAATATTTTTAGAAAAAGGTTATTTCATTTTAAGAAAACAGCAAGTCAATAGATTAAATCGATTCTTTTAAATAAGTCTTAAGTTTTTTAAATTTCAATACGATTTTATAGAAGCTTTGTTATATTTTGAGGTCAAAGCTATAGTTAATATGGAATCGGAAATTTCAAAGTTTTTGTATATTTTGTTTATTTCTTAACCTGAAGTAATATGTAGAATCTTAATTTATATTGTGAACAGTCAATTTATGATATGCATTAAAATGGTTTGTCAAATTTGTATCCAAATATAAATTCTGTGTGCAGATTTTATAATTTTTGTATAACTTGTAAATAAAGTTCCTTGATGCGGTTTTTCCTGAATTTTATTTTTAATGTTTAATCGAGTATATTTGTTTAATTTAGTGTGTTGGATGTCTTTGTGGTTCAGTGTTTAATATATATAAAACCTTCAATCGTGCATTATACCTTAAATTGGAATTGAAAAATGAGCTTCTTAGTTTCTCAAATCGAGCAGTTAATTAGAAATAAAGGTTCGTTGTTTTGGAACAGTAAATTAGTATTGCATTGCTAAGAAAAATGTATTATTGAAAATCGATCATGCACCAGAGTGCAAAAAGAAACATAAATCAGCGAAAGAAAAGCTTAATAATCATGAAATTGTATTCCATTACTGTTACAATGAAGTAATTGCACTCAATTTTTCTAATTCTTAATTGTATAGTTAAGAAAAGTATAGTTTTGTATAAAATGTTCCTTTAAACTAAAGTAATTTTTAACCTGATTAATAATCTACTTGTATAGCTTTGCTGATGATTAAGAATTGTAGATAAAATTTCCGCTCAACGCCATACCAGGAGTTTTAGAAATCGGTTGAAAAGTTTTACATGGTGACAAACATGATAGCTTAATGCGCATACAAATTATTGTATATAAAAACTTTTTAGGTAGATAACGTAAATTTAGAATTTTTTTGTAAAGAGAATTTCAGCTATATATTAGCAGCATTAACATCAGCTCTGGAGGACTCTTGACTTTTTAAGAGGACTTCTGATGGTGAATGACTTTCCTTTTTTGAAATGCATTTCATTGAACTTAATTGTCACAAGATTCAGAGTGCTTCATATTTTGCATCAATTTAAATGTGTTAACTGAATCCGGTGCAATCTCTAGAAAACATGTTAAATATGGGACATTTTCATATCGGATAGGGTGTAATTTGTTGCGTGTAGGCATTATTAGGAATGAAATTAATTTCAGTTTGAATTATTTAACATCAAATAAGATTTAATTTGCTGGGAATGTTTTTAATGCCGATTCATATTATTTAAAGCCAACTGGTGCCAGGAATTGATAATTTGAATAAAGAATTTAAATTTCTAATTAGATATAACGTTTTAGACATGGAAATAACATTGTATAAGAGTGGAAAGAACACTTAAAAGAATCTTTTGAACACGCATAATATTTTAAATTAATTCAACTTGAATGTAGATGATTTGATGGATTCCTTACTCGGACTATTGGATAATTTGGCCAGTTTTCGTTGTTGTATTCACCATTTTTAAATCCTTGAAATATGAAATTTTGTAACCTAATTGCGTGAGGCATTTACCTATGATAACACGAATTTTTTTGCTATTGTGATTGAATTTTTAGATATAAATTAGATAAGGTGGCGAAAGATTTCAGTACTGGAAAGTAACCCTACCACCCCCTTTTACTCTACCAAATGAGAGTAATATATATGCTTAGAGCATACAATGGAAAGGAAACTATTGGAAAGCATATTAATCTATTGGCAAATAATGAGTCGAATTACTGAATTCTTGATACTTTAACTAGGTCTAATTGAAAGTAACAATTTAAAGCTCCTTAAAAGTTTAGGAAATTTGCTATTATTCGGTTTCGTGTTAATTAAGAGCCTATGGAAAAAATCTGTAATAATCGTTTCCATCTCTTTATCAACATCACAAATCTTTTAAAAATAGATTTGTCATTTCTTCGAGTTTTGAAATCCTAAAGAGAAAGATAGTCATAATTCAAAACCATGAACATTTCATTCTATATTAATTTCTTTTATCTATGACCCACATCTTGACTTTTTCAATTTAACCAATTTTTGAAATGTTTTCAAGTGACTACAGCTGCTGCTATTCACAAAGTTATCTTGAAATATTTTTCTTTTGGATTTGAGTATTGTAAATTTATTCCCCGTTGTAAATTCGTGTAAAATAAACTCCTACATTACTGGATACACTCGCCGGGTGAGGGTGATGAGTATTCCCGCAAGTAAGGGCATTAGTTTGGAGAAGAGGGGTGATAGCTAGTGTGTCGTCCTCGTAATCTTATAGGAGTTCAAAATTACCAGGTTCGCCCCTATATAGAAGTAGTGTTATAATCGTAAAATAGTCTTTTTAACGGTACGTTATTATAACTCAAACCGGAAAACCTTACCGTCAAATAAGATAGTTGCTAAAAGTGGCTGAAACTTTTCATTTAAAAATAGATGTTAACAAAAATAAGAAAATAAATGTACTCCAAATCGCTTCACCTAGATTAAATTGCAAAAATATCTTACTCTATATGTTTAAGGAAATTTTAAAACAATATATATTTAAAGATGTTATGAACAAGCATTTTGATTAGTCCATTGATTGATTGTAGGACATTTAAATTGCACATTTTATTCAATTTTTAATAGTAACTATTTTTAACTATAGTAAATAACTATAGTTACTATAGTTATAGTTACTATTTAACTATAGTAAATAGTAACTATTTTTAATAGTAACTATTTCTTAAGCAGCATTTAACGTTGTTCATTGAGATGTTATAATAAAAATTTTGTCCTACTTGTTTTGGTTGTAATTAGATGTCATATTATTTTTCTTTAAAAAAAAATTTGCCTTTAAAATCTGAAGTCTTAAAAGTTCATGTAGGTAGTTTAATTTCTTTTATTGAATGAAGTTGTTTCTTTCTAAATTTCATTTTTCAAAAAAAACTAAAGTCTGCCTTTCAAGGAGTAGATGAATATAAATTTCTCCTAAAATTGAATACCTTTTATGTAACTGAGTTTAATAAATTTCATTCAATTTTTCTTTGATTTTTCGCTGCAGATAATGTATTCAGAGAAGTACGAGCTTTTTTTAAAAATAGCTTTAATTGGGGCGGTTAGGGCTGCAATATTAACTGTCTAGTTGATTTATGTTTGTATGCATTTGATTTTGCTTCTTACCTTGTCCCCATTATTTTAAGTCGCCCTCTTTATCAAATATTTCTAAACATGATATTCGTTTTACTGAGCAAATGAAAATCTTTCTTTTCTATGTACTTCCAACCTAAGAAGGAATACAGATTCTAGCAAATGACTCGTGAGATTTAGCTAACAAAAAATAATGGAAAATTACAGAGGAGCAAATCTGCTTAAACATCACTGTTATATCCAGATAATCATTTTAAACATTTTCTGAATGGATAACAGGGAAAAAGAATGAGCGAAAATGAAACTCGGGTTCTAAGAGGAATTATGCAATCTTTTGTAATCTCCGTTGATAAACAAGAAGACTACGGTTGCTCAAGGGAGGGAATTTTAATTTCAATATTTCCAAAAGCAATGTTTTCAATTTGAATAAACATCATAATTTTATTCAAATGCTTTAAAATATTTCTCATAATAAAGATTAATGTATGCATTTGTGCACTGGCACTTTACTGGTCAGTTCTTTGACCAACATTTGGCACATATATACCTTGGAGGGTGGGAATGTGCACTTCAGAGCGATTTGTTAAAATTTTTAAATATAATTTTAATTAAAAATTAAGCTGGATTTTGGCATTTTCCTGTAATAATTTAGGAAAATATTATTGCACAAAAAGAAATTTTACACCGTTCTAAAATTTAAAGTCTTTTTAATGATACCAATTTAATAATCGGGCAAAGTTTTGCTGAATTTGGAAATTTTTTTATTTTTTCGTTTAATATCTAGCAATATATTAAATTGTTGCGTTGAAATTTAAACCACTTTCATTATTTCATCAAATTTTTAACCAAGTGATTTTTTTTCTATTGTTAAAAACTAAGGAAAATGGATTCTGTTGAATACCTGTGTGATTTACAAGACACACACACACACACACACACACACACACACACACACACACACACACACACACACACACACACACACACACACACACACACACACATAAAAAAAATGAAGTTGCGATTTCGGGAAATTTGGAAGTTAGATGAACCTGACATTTCAGCTAATAGCGCAATGATGTTATGGGACTGTCTCTATTGGAAGGGTTCATGTGCAGAATAAACAGAAAAGGCATGTTATTCTTTTTACTTGCTGTCAAATTATTAAGCGGATTCAAAACATGAAGTTATATCCAAACGATTCATCTGAAATCAAATATAACCAGTATTCCCAGCGAACCTTGCGATTGCTATAGGAATAAGATCAGCATTATATTAAGCAGTTCCCAGTGGATAATTTGATAACAATAAGCATTAGGATTCATTTTGCCCATTTATGATTTATTTATTCACCAGTAAACTAATGTTGGGATAGTTATAGCTAAAGTTGTCATATAAAATCTTAACGTAATTGCCAAATTTTGGGAAGTAGTTACATCATTGGGTGTTGAAAAATGCAATGAGTGATTGTTATCACAATAGAAGACACATACTAGAATGTGTTTCCATTTCAATTTTTTTCTAGAAACGTGATTGTCATGAGTAATTGCCAGCGTCACAAGCTTGACTT
The DNA here is from genome assembly GCF_947563725.1 of Argiope bruennichi. Classification (NCBI taxonomy): domain Eukaryota; kingdom Metazoa; phylum Arthropoda; class Arachnida; order Araneae; family Araneidae; genus Argiope; species Argiope bruennichi. Next base: position 121,748,134 of record NC_079163.1, read on the forward strand.
AGTGCATATATCAACATTTTTGTTACTATTTTTCCAGTAAAGTGAATGAAAGAATTTCCCAGAATTTTATAATCACTTGGCATTACATTCGATTGTGATTGTATGATTTTTTTAAAGTCATATGTATTGTCGAAATTAATTCGTTTGAGAAACGGATCTTAAGTGCTAAGTTGAATCATATTTGATTGTTTGAAATATAATTCTTAATTTATCACTTTAGTATTATTCACCTAACGATATTAAAAGGCGATCATGATTTACGATATTCTTCGTGAATTCATAGTCTTTTGTTCATATCATAGATGAAGATATATTGGAAAATTCGGAACATTTTATCGTAGAATTCGATTAATATCTTGTAATCATCCTTTCATGACGCTTACTGCTATTTGTTTTAGAAATCCCTCTTCATTTACAGATTATAACACGTTTTTAGACTAAAATATAAGATGGAACAAAAATAAAGCGACTATAAATTACCATAAAATTTAAAGGAGTCGTATTTATAACTTCCATAAATGTAATCTATTGTTTTGCTTACTTTATAACATGGTTTAACCCTCGCATTCCTAAGATGATTAGAATTCAAGTACAATGGAATACTAGATTGGAAAATCCTCGTTTCACTTTCAAAGTTAAGAAAATCCCTCCCTCTCCCCATAAAAGCAGCAATGACAACCCGTAGTCTAAAGAGATTGATATAGAAAAGACTAAGAATAGAATATAGAAAAGGACCAAGCTTAGCTAAAGACTATTAAGTTAATTTATGATTGGACATCTTTTGAGAGTTCTTAAAATAACTATACTCGAAACCTATCTGAGCAAGCGTATCTAATTAAAAAAGCATGCGTCTTGGTTTACAATCAATAACATTTATTGAAAGGGGAGGGATATCGCTGTGATATCTAGGCGTCTAGCATGCCTGTCATACATTCGCGAAACGGACATTAGTACAGATAGTTATACTTTGGATTGCCATTTTAAACAACTTTTCACTTAACATAAACTGCAAAAACAGAAGGATAATTTATAACGAAGGTTCAATAATCTTATTTTTCTATCAAGCCAAAATGTATAAACAAGATTCCTACTTCGAAAATGCAAATTCAGTTAGGATATACCTCATGAAAAACTTCTGTAACGTTGTGTTATTGATTATTTTCATCCGGAACTAGGAATCCCATGAATAAATAGCATTTCGTTTGAACAATTTATTTTTCAATTTTGTATTATTATAAACTCAAACTCTCTTGTTATGATATCTGTTCTTGTTATTTGAATGAATAATTAGGGTAATTAGTTCTTGGGAACCTGTATTATAAATATTTATCTAGATATCATTTTCTAATGACAAGTGGCTAGGGAAGTCAAATGGAGTCGATGTTTTTCGGTAGATCCGATAAGTTATAGCTTAGATATTGCAAATAAGTTGCTTAAATCTATTCAAATTTACTATCAAGGCAATCAAAGCCACCATAGCATACCCAATTCAGAGATTCAAAATGAATAGTTAATTTGGTTAGTATTATATGACACTTCTGCCCCATAAATTTATTATAATTATATTTGTCTAATAATTAGTATTTCTAATCAGATAAGAAAAGAATACCATTGCGTTAAGAAGGATCAGAATGTGAGTAAAACAATAGGATTTTAAAAAAGACTGCTGTGGAAACAAAATGGAGTGGAAAAGTGTTATCCTCATTTATAACCTACTTTCTGAAATACGAGTAAAATGATGAGGAGAGCACATGAATAATATAAAGCAAACAATTATTTTAAGCTTAATTTGTATTAGTTAGATATGTATCATTAGTAAAACACAAGCTTAATTTCTTTCCCGAGTTCACAAAATGTAGATTTATATATCCAAAAGAAATGAATTATTTGTACAGATTAAATGGCTCTCTATGATCAGTTTTAACAAAATATATAATTATATACTTCTTCTAGTTGTTTATTGATTCGTTTAAAATCTAAATCTAAATGTTTGTAAAATAATGAAAAAGGAAAAATACTATTACTTAAAAGGTAATGCATACATTGTTTTTTTTTTTTTTGCCGATTTGCTAAATATAAAAGTAAAATGGTCGCCTTAAACAGAAAAAAATATTAACAAGGGGAGGGCACAAGGTTGAAAATTCAGTTCGCGATGAGATTTAGCATAATGGTAGCATACATTTAAAATGTTCATTCACGAAAATATTAAAGCGCAATAGCCAGTCAATTTCGGGAAAATGACCCTCAAACTTTCTGCATAGCTTATATACTAATAATGTGTCGCCGTTTCCGAGGCGTGATTAGTATAGTAGTGAAGACACTGGCGTGGCATTCAGGAGACCGGATTTCGATACTCGGCTAGCTTTTTTTTCTTTTTTTTTCTTCTAATTTATTTCAAATTAATTTAACAATTTACAAACAGTTGTAATGAATGTTTTTCATTTTTTAAGCAAAAATAAATACTTATTCTCCTAATTCGTGAATTATAATTTAATTTTTAGAAGAAACTATTTTAAGTATGAATGCATTTTTTAAAATTTTCAGAATTGCCTAAATTAAATGAACATTTTAGAGATGGTTTCAATTAAAATGATACTCATTTTTATATGGAAACATAAATGTATTTTCATGTATTTACTCTTAATACCTAAATTATAATTTTAAAAAAAATTATCAACGCGTCTTTCTTTAAAAAAATTATTCAAATAAAATTACACAGTTTTAATTAATATTTAAATCTTTTATCAATCAAATATTAATGTTTAAAAAAATATGTCTCCCTCAAAAATAAATATTCATTCACTTAATACTTGAATTATAGCTTAATTTTTAGCAGGAAAAATAATTACATACATTACTTAAATGATGATAAATGTTAATTAAATTACTGACATCATGAAGATTTTTCATTATTTTTTATTATATACAAGAAAATGGTCAATGACTGCCCAAGTCAATAATCACTCTTATTAAATGATTCAAATTATTTTCATTAATGTAAATAATCAGTCTGATGCTAAACTTCCGTAGAGCCACTATTATTCGCGTGTGTTGTGTTTTCAGCCACTACTTTTCACTCCGATATCTCATTAACTGATCGTTTATTTTCATTGTAACAAAATAGTTACATGTCTCTTCCCACAGATGGTGCATTTGACCTTTGCCCTGCATAAAGAGTTTTCATAACCAGGCTTAACAGAACGAAAAAACAAGACCCCTTTTTACGCTTTTCAAATGGCAAACTTTTACCGTACGCGCAATTGAAGCTGAAATGAGACGAATCATCACAGAAAAGACATAATTTAGCTTTTGGGGTTTTACTATTATATATTACAAATAATTGACTCGCTGCCTTTTTCCATCCGCGCTCTTACCCAATTCGAATGATTGGCGTTTTGAAGCAGAAGTGGTTTCTCATTTATAAAACATAATTCAGTTTTCTCTTTCGCAACTAGAAAATCAAGCAAGTCGCTGAGTGAATATTTATCTCCGAATTCCTTATTAAATTCCAATACTAAGGCTCTTGGTAGGGACTTTAAAATCACAGGCGATAATAAAGTACTAAACGTATCTGATTCAATTTCTAATGATTCTAAACTTCTAATATGAGTTTGTATTTTATCGAACAATTGCCGAAAACTTTATACATCATTAGAGCGCTTAAGAGGGGAAATATATATCTAATAGCTGATTCATATGTGTATTTACTTATATGTATTTAAATCTGCAAGTGTCAATTTTTTCTCTATATTCTGCAGCAGACTAATTCTTTATCAATATCTTTAAGATGTAATATTTTCTCTAAATTAGAATCTCTTAATTTAAGCGAACTGATCATTTAGGGTTTCTACATAAAGTTCGAACTCGCTTTCATCTGTTGCATTTGCTTTAAGATCTGCTTCAATTTTATTGATGAGTTTTGTTACGGCCCGTCATGATGTTCATTTCTTTTTTAGTAACTCAATTTGCTCAGCGTTCTGCGTCATTTTTATTTTGCAGCTATTAATTAATTCAAACAATATGACATTCGAATGAGATTATATATATCAAATATCTTTATATAAACAAGCTCTCGTATCCCGGCAGGAATGTCATGCTGAAAAATTTCTTCTGATGTTCAAAATATATGTAAGTACAAATTATTCAAATAAATGAATTGTAAGTTCCTGCCTTTTTTTTCCGGGGGAAGACCTGCTCAATTTTTTGGTATACAGCTGCAAATAAAACCCATTAGTATAAAGCACTCGACTATATGGAAAGACGCTGAGCGGTGTTCTTTAAAGAAATATGTAGTCGAGTGTTTTATACTAATGGATTTTATTTGCAGCTATATACCAAAGAATTGAGCAGGCTCTCCCCAGGAAAAAGGTAGGAACTTTCGATTCAATTATTTGAATAAATTTTGTCTACATATATTTTGAAAATCAGAAGAACTTTCTGAACAATTCATCTATATATTTGAAATAAAGATTATATACTAAATTTCATCCATCTAGCTCAAAGCGGTTTTGAGTTATTGTGTTCGCGGATTTTCTAAAAATGTGTTTTTCTGATACATGGAGATTCTTCTGATACATGGAGATTCTTCAAAAACTCCACTTCTAAATTTTTGACGATTACAATACTTTATCTTTGCATGCTTCGTGTACGATAAAGTTAAAAATACTTAATGTTTAAGCATGAAATAAATTGATTAAATATAGAAAATAAATGATAAAAATTATTTTTCTTTCACTATCCAAACGTAAGTTTCATTGCAATCCTTACGAAAACATGAATCTAACTCATTTGGTATTTCCTTTGGTTGAGTAACAGGAGGCGATTTATAATGAGAGATGGAATAATAGTGTATTTTAAATATCTGAGTAAGAAATGAATTTCAATAATCAACACGTGTAGGGTTAACTTTAATAAATGTTCGAATGACATGCGCATATGAGTTATCATGTGTTGATTAGTATGAACAATATTCCTTACGCCATACTCTAGATTATGGATTTTCTAATCCCCACTTACATTTGAAAAGAAAATATGTTATTGGTTCCGTTTTTGTCTGAATTTTTGTTTATTTATTGCCTCAGAAAATAAGACCTACGAATTATTCGATAAAAAGAAAAAAATACTTTAATACAATTAAATAATAAGTATACATTTGTTTTATCTGAATAGTTTTTCTTCGGTAATACTGCACGAGTTTTAAACGTCCTGCCGACAGGTTTTCTCTGCTCCAATAGTACTTAAATATTTTAAATTAAGAATCCTTGTGCTATTGGTTAGAAAACAAAATTAATGATAATATGGGTAAAGGTTCTTAAGAGAATCGTAATTTTACATTTGTCTAAGATCAATAAAATAATCAAATAGACTTGTTTAAAATAACTTCGACGATAGCATTTTTAGAAAAAATTCTTGATTCAAGGTCAAAAATGTTTTTAACAACTGTTAAGCTTAATCAATTTTTATTAAGATATCTAAATAAAATGATATCATTTTATCGCAGTGCAATGAGACCTCATTTCTTTGTGGAATTTTTTAAAACTTAATTTATTTAGGCTATAGTCTTTATTTCTTTATTTAAAAATAATATCATGATAAGCATGGTTTGATTGCATTATGTGCTGTAAAAATGTTGAGTTGTAAATCGCTTACTTTTATAAATTTCTCAACAAAATAATGTTCTCTATATGCTCAAATTGATAAATTGTGATTTAAGATCTAGAAATGCTATTTCCAAAAACGTTTATCATATTGTGTCACATTTCCTTCGCTTATGAGCTTAAATTTATTTAACTATTACCGCAAAGAACGATTTTCCAACTGTTCCATTGCATAAGAATGCAATAATTTTCTAAATTTTTCATTCCTGTCAAATAAGACATCTTAGCATCATTTTTATTTATTCAGCTTTTTCATGCATACAAAAATTCCATCTATATTATCTCAGTATGCAACCAAGTTCCAAAAGAGCATAGTATGCCATTTTTCTCAGTTAGTGTGCTTGTAAACATCAGCTGGATATCTGCGTTTGACAGATTAATGCTTATGTCAACAGGACATATGCTCTCCTTTATTGCTTTCCTCATACTAATGTTCATAGAATATTTTCTTTATGCCCTTATGCGATGTTACAGTGGAAGCAAGGGCATTTTTACCTATTATCAATGTCACATAATAGTTAAACGATATTTCATCTGAGAAATATACTTTTTATTAAGGTTTCATTTTTAATGCATCCTACTTTGATCATTTATCATCATCATGAAACAGAAACTTAATATCAAGATAAGGGAACCTGACCCATCCATAGCTGCTGTGAAGATAAATAAATTAATATGGATAACTTTTTTACTATTGTATAATGAGATCTTCTTTCCTCAGTACTGGAGGAACTTCTGACTGTGAAAATGTAAAAATTTCATCAAATCTTTCGCATGCATAAAGGCTTTATGCATACGATGTGTAATGTACACTTTCTCTAATACATGTAATGAAGAAGTCATACTATATAAGAAAAACTGAAATTACACTTGTTTGCATCTAACGTTTAATTCATTTCTTTCAAGCCATGTCTCTTTTAGTTAAAGTAAATTTCACCTGGTCTTCTAGGATTATTTAGCTTAGAATTATAAATGAATTACCCGATAAAAAATTTTGTAGTTTGATTGAAAATAATATCGAGATGGAATCATATTTATAATAAAATTAGCTAATGTAAAGTGAAAATAAAGTAATTGTGGTTGAAATGTATAAGTTTCAACACAAACCTCTAGAAATACATTAACTAACTTCTAAACAATTTGAATATACTATAGATCTTGAACAAATAAATAGTTGTTCAGAGTAGTAACATGCTCGGAAAATGATTCCACCGAATAATTAGTATATAGTATACTATCTTTGAATTATCTAGACATGTTGTCATAGGACCATTTTCCTCGCAATGGTGAGTTATCGAAGATGCGGATGTTGGATCAGCTGTGATTCTAATTAAACGACTATAACGCGGATTGACAAAGTCAGTTTCTCTTATCTCTTGTGCTGTTGGAAAACCATAATTTGGAATATTTATCTTAAAATAAAGGATATGATATTAATTTCTAGGTATGTGCCACTTTTGCTGATTTTAACACTCTTAAATATTTTATCTTTAAAATAATTTATTATTAGTTCAGCTATGAAATTGTAAAATTGAAGTTCTCTCGCTTCCGGATTCAAAAAATTCTTCCGATAAGACAATTACTAAAATTGTTTATACAATTTTTCAAAATAAAAGCAGAACAGAAGTCTTCCAAACATTCATTACCTATCTAATCTTCTGTAGGAAATTATCAGAAGTCTTTCAAAAGTTTACCAATTTATATTCTTTGTATTAAAGCATAGAACCTTTTTTAAAGATAAGATTCCAATTGAAAATATGATAAAAGAATTAATTTAAAATTGCTTACTTTATGATTATTGCATAATTTCTTTGTATTACAAGATTGTTATTTGATCGAAGATTGAATGTTTCTATAAGAGAGAAATTATTTGATATTAACTAATTTAATTTGAAGTTAAATGATAATAATATTGATAATGTAGTATAAAATATTAGAAATAAAATTAAATCGCAAATTTTTTTTCCAGTTTATGTCATTCTTAATGTTTAATATGCATTTTGTCATTTTTTTTAAATTTTTAAATATCTTAAGAAGTAGAAAATAAAAGAATAAAAATTACTCACCAAAAAGATAGAGAATGGGGAAAAAATCTTTCAAAATATATTTTCTTAAAATATTTATGTGACAAAAATACACGCATCTTTTTTATCTTTTATTTGTAAAGAAGTGCCAAAAGAAAATAACTATCAACTAATGCTGTTTAACGTGAAATTGCTTTTATGAAGCCATAAAACAGTTATCAAAACCCGTTAGAGTGATAATGTTTTACCCTTAATTAAAGAAGAAACATATAAAAAGATGTATCGAAAGCATGTATGTTGAATTTTGAGAGGTAACTAAGTACAAAAATTTGTTATAATCCTTTTGGAGGAATTCGTTTACACAGTTAATAATAATGAAAGGCCATGAATCTTGCTCTGAAGAATTACATTAAAAGCACATATTCGTTTGAAAGTTTTAAATAAAACAAAGAAATTGGTACAAAATTTACATACTTAGATCTCATTTTCCCTATACGGTATCTCAATGAAATGGTTATATGGTTTTTTACATTTTGAATATTCTATAAAATGTAATTTTCCGTTAAGAATTTTTAGAATATAAATGTTTGTATTCGTGAATAATGCAATATTTGTTCGTAATGAAAAAAAAAAAAAAATCTGACTTTTCTGTTTATTAAAATTCTTGAAGACACGAGTCCTATAAAAATATTTCTGTAAGAATTCCTATAAAATGTTTTGGACAAATTATTTACCTCGCTTTATTATAAAGCTCAAAAGAAATTACTCATTCAGGAATACATAATGAACTAGTTTTCCAAGTGTATATTATTAAGAACTTTTAAGCTGAAAAAAGATTAAGTAACAGAGTAGTGTTAAAGTCAGATTTATCAAAAAAATAATAATAAAATAAAATAAAATAAAAAATAGAAAAAAAAAAGAAGGAATATCACCGAATAAATGTATTTTTCAAATTTCTAGTTGCAGTTAAGGTGATTTGAATGATAGCCACTCGAAATTTCAAAAGAAAATCTAAAATTGTTTAGTACAATTTGCATAATTTTTTCTAAAATATTCATAAAATTATTCCTCAAAAATTCAAAAGTATTAGATAATGACTGATAAAGTTTCACAGTTTCATATTTTGAATGGAACTCAAAAATTAAAGCCAAAGAAAATATAAAGTTAGTCTGATTAATTAAAAAAAAAGTCTTGCCGATATAAAAGTGTCACCATTATTATTAAATGTTATTTTGTTCTAGTTAAGGATAAGACGCTCGTATATGAAAATGATAAATGAAATAAATTTTAAAAACGGACCTAAAATTTCCATTATTTAAGCATGATAGTTTTTGAACTCATGCCAAAGAGGTTTTTTTTTTTTTTAATTTCCAAATTGCTCTCAAATCATATTAAAGTATCTTTGCTTCTTTATCGTTGTTTAATGTAAATCCACAAATCAGTTGTTTAGATCACCTAGTATGATTGGTTGAAAAATCTGGAGTTAAGCATTAAATTGAAGCCTATGTTCAGATTTATTTATAAATTTGTTATTACTTACATGTTACAGATGGTTCTTTCTGATATATATATAATATAAAGTACATTTTCACTCAAACCAAAACAGAACAAAACTAATATTTCAATTTCACGTGAGAAGAAAGTGAAATAAAACCTCAAAATAACTTTTCGAATGAAATTTATTATGTTTGCAACATTTATGAATGACTTAAAAAAGAATGAAAAAGGAAGTCCTATTGCATTCCAATTTTTCAAGCAAATTCGAATCTCATTTCATACTAAATCAGTATTGAACAACTATTCTTTAGTTTTTAATGCATTCCACGAAATCTTTTAAAAACCACGTAAATAGAAATTTATAAACGGTTTTAGCATATCTATTTCCATATTCCATCGACATTAAAACTTTTACCCGAAAGAAATTCAAACTTCGACGTCGGAAAAAAAAATGCAGAGGGAGAATGTATATTGAATAAAATATGAATGTTGGAAAGTACAGACAGTGTATAAAAGAATCTTAGAGTTAATAAAATACGAAACAGTCCTACTTGCTAAATTTCTATCAAGAAAAAAAGTGGTCAAGTTCATGATGGAAGCTAGCAAGGGTTTTAAATCAACATTAAAAGATTAATTTGAGCTTTGCGCTATATCATTTTCTGCATAACAATGGATCAGTATAGTTAAGCTAATTTCGCTTATAAAAAGGGAATAACAGAAATTGGCTTTAGATTTTTTTCTGATTATGGAGATTGCTATAAAAAGCGCCGATGATCGTAACCTATTCTGTGAAGGAATACGAAGTTTCTGTTACCTATCTTTTAGCTGTTACAAAAAAAAACATGCATGTTTAATTAAAATAAAAGAAAGAAAGAAGAAACTTAAGCAAATGTAATATTCTTCTTAGTTAAAAATCGCTAAACTTTACGCGTCGTTTTGAAAATGCGCGTTTTGGAGAATAATTTCCTTCAGCTTCTTAAATCTTCATTTCTTTTACAATAAGGCAGAGTCGCAAAGGTTTTATTTCTTCCAGATTTTTTTTATAATTCATTTTATTTCGTTCAAAAATCATTGAACATATTTTCTTAGACTCAATTGAATAAACATTATTCTAGAAAAAAGTCTCATTAAATTTACCAGATTGCTTAGTGCTTAAATTTATCTGATTGATCTATTAACAGATAAAAATCGCTTCTAAGGAAAAAATTGTTTCACCAGAAACATAATCCGTATGTTTCTGAAAAGAAAAATATGTCCATACAAAAACAATTTCTACAGATTACGAGACCCATAACAATACTCTATTCAGATTAGATTAAATAGAAGTACTAGTTATTATATGTTTCATATTGTTTTAAAGCATGATTGCAACTTGGAGTAAAAATAATCTAAATGTTACGATGAAAAAAGTCATTTCCCGAATCAACACATCCATAAGGTTACAAGTGCACACAAAAGTCGAATTCATTCTGACATTATGAAACATACTTTATTTACTAGAGGAAGAATTTACTAGAGAAGGACATCTGGAATATCATTTGCATTTGATTAAAATAAAAAATGTCGTTGTTTGAAAAACTTTCGAACTTAAAAATATAACCGGTTACTTACTTTATAACTCTACAATAAACAGTTTACTTACTTTATAAAAAACATTCTCTTAGCAATTTGGGCAAAAACAACAGTGTTTAAAAACATTTTTTAGTATAAAATTTTTAAATATATAAATGTTTAAGAAATATGGAATAATTAAAATCCTTTAATAGAAATGGACAAAAAAGTTGAAAAAATGATAAAGTACACTATTCATGGGAATGAAATGCTTTATAAAGTACTGCTTTTAATTAAAACATTTTTGAGAAAAAATGTTATATTTAAATGGTAATTTATAAAATATTAAAAATATTGTAGGATGCTGCCTAATTTTTATAAAATATGCACATAAAACTTCAGCTAGAGTATCCAACGCATTTCTGTTAGTTCATTTTTCCCATAATAAATATTGTATCCACTTTTCTCCTCTGATATTTTCAGAAAAGTTTCCATTAAAATGGCTTCATCGAAGTTTGGGGTTTTTGCTTCAGGGATATTTAGCATATCAGATTCGTACTGAGATCCCTCTGAACACTGTATATTCTGGAAACTTTTTTTTTCATAATTGAATCTCAGGCGTTTGATTTAATGTTCAATAGACTGTTTAACGTTGACAAATTTGGAAATATATTCTAGATTTATCATACTTCGAGTGTACCTTCTTTTTAACTTTCTAAATTTTTTTAGGAAATAATAAATGTGGATCTAGAAATCAAAGCCTGGACTGATTGGAGACGAAACTTAGCTTCAAAATGGGCTCTATGAGCCAAATATCACAAACATGGAAATAAACTAGAAAACAACAAAGAGATAATGACTTTCAGAGATTTATACTTTCCAAAAATACAAAAATGGAACGCCTTTTAGGTATAAAATCGTGTTACATCCACTATAGTGTTGATAATACTAAAAAAAAGATGGCTGAAAAGAAAACTTTTTGAATTGTTTCCACTAGATTGCAATTCTTAAAAAAGGATAAACTGATTTATTCCATATTTGTGATACTTCTTTTAGTATTTCTAGTATTGTTGCTTCATCGTTTCGAAATGCTTCTGTTGACATAATATCTACTGCAAATATTTAAAGCTCCCTTCTTGAAACCAAACTAATTCCAACTCAAATCTCCTGTGTATTCAGTCATGTGATCTGACCATTACCAGATATAAAGGCTTTGAACATCGATATTTTTATCTTACAACAACTGAACTTCCCTGAACCAAAACTTTAGTGGTTAGAAACCATGGAAACTATTCAATTCCAAGAAATATAAATGCATTTAATACCAAGAAATAAAAATCGATTCACTACCGAGTAACATAAATCCATTCAATACCAGGGAATATAAATTTCCTTTAGAAAAAGTTCCTTAGGCGAATTTTCTAATATGAAGCAACAATATTGTTATAATAAATTTAGAATTCGAGGATTAGCATTGCTGCAGTTGAGTCTCAGGGGAAAATTATTTTTCTATTTGCAGATTTCTAAGATAAAATTGGATATATATGATTTCCATGATGAATTATCATTTAAAATTAAATTATCATTTATAAAATAACAAAAATCAATTTCCATTTGTCTTTTCTGTCTGAACAATCAAATGAAAAATATTATTTTCTTGTCTTAAATACGGGGGAAATTTAAAGAAAATAATTATATTCTAAGTTCTATATTCATTATTTGATGAATATAGAACTTAGTTTTTATAAACAATCATTTAAAGGGATTAACAAATATAAGTAATTACTTAAAATAATTTTTGGATTATTTTATGATAGAACTTTTGGACTATGAACTCTGTAATCGATTGTGATTTTAGTGTGATTCTTATGAGTACTTTAAAATTCCTTGACTTATTTCTATCTGTTTTTAGTAAAATTATTTTATTCTTGAAAAAGTTTTGAAATAAATTTATGATTTTGAATAGATTCATTTTATTTCCAATAGCATAAATTCATTACCTGATAAATGACTTAATAAACTCCCAAAGAGAATTTTTCAACAGTTATTTTTATGGTTCATCTGAAAGCATATACAAGACATTTTGTTACTGCCTCCTTCTACAGCAGTCATAGCAAACATGAAGTATGATTACAGATCTAGCGGCTCACGTTTGAAATAAAGGTATACCGCACCTGGTGATCCCTACATAGACCGCCATGATCATTTTATCTGCTGTGCCATTATTACTTTTTCTAGAATCAACCGAATGCTTTATTGTTCAGTGAATGATAATGAGGAATTTATCTTATACTTTTTAACTGCCACGGCAATACAAGAAAGTCCTGGAATCAACCAGGATATTTCTGTTTTTGTGTGTCATACATATCAGGATATGCTCCTAAACTCGAACTTTTCTTGTATTAGAAATTAGCTGCATTTCCAGATATTGAAAATGAAATGACTTTCAGAAGGATAGAGCTAAATCCCACCAACAATTTGCGAACGCAATAATGGAACACTTTTTATAAGAAGGCGGAATTTGATGCATAACTGTTTATTACTATTTTAGACTGTATAAATTTTTAGTATATTCATCATAAAAACCTTATATTTTAAATCTCTTTGTATAATTTTTCATACTATAATCAGTAATATAATTTTTAAATTCCCCATTTTTATATTAAAATTCATCATCTGAAGAAAAAAGTATTTTTTTTTATCTACTTGATAAATAATTGGTTTTATTCAAAAAGCATAATTCTAGGAATTTATTTGTTAATAATGTTTCACTAATTATTGAGTTTTTACATACATAAAATGCGTTTTAATACATAAACGCATTTTATATAATAAAGGAAATCATTTATTCGGTGAATAGTAACCTCTATTAAAAAAAGTAGGTGCTTATTTACTAATATTAATTCACAATTGATCTATTTATTATACAAAATTGAAATCAGTTTGAGATATTTCAATGAAGAATTCATATATCAGCCATCATTTTAAAAAGTTAACAAAGAAAGTCTGCTGGCCTATATAAGTATGTAATGGAATAATTCCTAAAATAATCCAGCGAAAGTGGATTATTTTCACAGAACTTTCTTGCATATTCTCTATTAAAAATGTTATCCCCTTCACTAGCATTAATGGTTGTGGAACCTTGGTTAAGGCTGTGAAGGAATTTTATGGAACAATAGTTAAAAAATATAGATCTTTACTGGGAAATACAAAATCTGTTGTGTGATCTTTGCTATTTTTTTGGAGATTAATAACTTTCATGGCATACACATGCAATTACTTGAAAATTGAAGTTGTATGTTGTCCGCATTTTTTCCAACTAATTGAATCTAAAATTTGTTATAGGATCCCATGCCCAGTTTCATTTAAATCATTGCATTGACATGCACGATAAATTAAAGACCGATTGATGATTAACGCTTTGATAGATTTGTTTCAAAATTCGTTAAGAATCTACATTTAGATACTAAATCTGTGTTCAATTTTATCTGTCTATCTCTTTACATTTTGTAGTTACCAAGTTCTCTTGTACTCGAGAAATAGGACAGACAGACCTCCTCTGAATGAATTTCGTTCAAAATTCTAAGACATACACATTTTGTTTAAAGTCCAAACACCAAATTTCATCCATTTGCGTATTTTCGTGTACAAGCAGACAGAATGCAAAAAATGCATTTTTTTAGTTTCAGGGTAGTTTGGGAGGTGTAGTTCCGTCAAAATTTCATGTGCGAGTTTTTTAACGGTTATAGGGCTTTCTGTTTGCATACTTCGTATATGAGAAAGTAAAGATAATGTTTATATGAACAGCATGCATGAAAATAGGTCATTTGAAATAAGTTGTTCAAAAACTGACATTTTTTTTTATGAATGCAAGTATTAGGTGAAAGAAATTTAAATAGGCAAATATGAACCTCGACATAGGCTTAAAATATGTTTTAGAAAAATTAACTAAACGAATTTTAAAGGTGGTAATCTTTAAGTTTTTCTCAAAACGTCACGGTAATAATTCAGCTATTGCAAAATTAGTATTCTGAACTTGTTGCATGGATAACTTTTTAACCAATGATATTACTTTCATTCTTTCTAAATTCAAATTAGTTTTCAATTTAGTTTGGTTCATTAATCTGTAAATCTACTATTTCAATTTCCTTTTTCATGAGAAACATTTAAATCGCAGTCAGGCAAAGAATAGATTTTTTTTCTGGCAATAGAGGAAGGCATTGAATAAATTGAGAATCAGAAAGAGTGAATGCCCAATTATCGAATCACTAATTCGGAATTCTCATTAAATTTTACAAATACCCTATCTCATTTAATGACAATCCTATTTATGAACTGTAAACTTTTTTTTTACTCAGGTTTAGTTTTCAATAGTCATTCTGGAATTCCTTCAATTTACTCATTATTTTTTTATATAACTAAGTGTATTAAAAAAGCCTGCATTGAAAAAAATTATTCTGATGAGAATTCATACCTCTCCATTCCTATCGGATTTACAAAAATATCTTCTAACCAATGGTTTTCTTCATATCAGTATATATAAATCTATTAACAAAAGACAATTCAAGACCTGTTTCCCAGTTTCTTTGTGTGTGTGTAACATTTAAGTAATATTTTTTAACTTATTGACATGTGGATAAATTTCTTTTATAATTATTATGTAAGTTCGAACGGAGAAAAATTTGCGAATTAATATAGTTTTGAAAAATCATGAGTAACCTGCAAAGCATGATATAAATTTCAAGAGTAATTACAGGCAACAGAAAGGACAGTCAAATAGAAATTTCTGGTAAAATTGGATTAAAATACTATTATTGTCGATTTACGTATTAACTAAATTTGAATGTGATTTAATTGCTTGAATAGAAATTTCGATTGTATAATAAAGATTATCTTAGATAAAGTTTACTTTTAATGAACGAAATTTGATGCCAAAGTCAGTTAAATTTCTTATGACTATTTACTTTAAAAATTTACTTTTACTGTTATGAGGCGATATTAAGTTGCTCTTTACTTCTTTCAGGAAAATTCTAATACTATTATTTTTTCTGTGTTAGTCCTATGTTGTCTGTATTATGTACAGAATATCCTTTCCAAAACTGGGGCCGTGGTGACTTGGTGGTAAGGTCTCACCTTCCGGAACGGAGGATTGCAGGTTCGCGGCCCGATTCCTCCGGAGAACTCATCGTGCAAAGGACTTGGTGTCCGCGTATTTCGTTGGAGACAAGCGTCCTTCCACCTTTGTAGAACGACCGACTGGAGGTGGGGGAACCTCCCAATTTGGAGCAACTAAGTGCTGCTTCAGATTATGAGGTCCGTCCCAAAATAGCCGCGGCGTTGCTTTAAAAAGTGGACGATAATGTTACTAAACTCCCTTCAATAAGTTATCGTCCTTTGGTGAAAGTATTCTGGATGAATGACACATAATTTTTAGTAGTATTTAAGGCGAATTTTTTTAATTCTATTATCTCAAAGTTAGACGAAGTGAAATGTTCGGTTTATTTTTTATTATTTAAATGAATGAGATTGATCTGATTCACTGATCCTGAAATCGTTTCATTCGTGACAGAGCATGCGTTTCTCAAGTGAGAGTGGGCTTTAGAACGGTTTGTAAATGAGCATGGTTTTATAAGTAATCTGACTGTTCTGCTAGATATTATAAGCTGTTCGGTCGATTAGAAGCTGCTTTTCGATTCGGCATAAATTCCGAGATTGAAGAAATTTTTTAATGCACCCAAATGTCTCCTTACTTAATACTCTGTATAAATCCATGAAAATTAACAGTTATAATTTTAAAAATCAAAATGATTGTCAATGTTATAAAAGCACATATATTTTGTATCGATTTCAAAAATAGCCAACAGATAAAAATAACCCCATCCAATATATGTAAATTATAAAAATGTTAAAAGGTTGTTTACCTTTAATAAATAACAATATTTTATGCGAAAAATTAGAAAAAAATTATCTAATCAAAAACAATTATAGAAAATTGATTTTTTTTGTAACTCTGAAATTTTTATACTGCACCAGTTGAAGATAAAATTAAATAATAATGTTTAATAATGCTTATACCCAAAAGAACTATTTTCTTCAAACTTTTATTTTAAATTTAATAAATTTATTCCCAAGGAACAAAAATACTATTAATACATTAAACCAATAAGATAAAAGTTATCTAAACCAAAGTAATTGCCTAAATGAATTTTAACGTCTAGACAGTAAAGGAAAAAATTATATGCATTATTAATTTTAATTAAATTCTATCGTATTCTAAAAATCTTGAATTCCTATTGTTATATTTAAGATACTCATTATTGACGTCATGTATGTAAAGTTATATAATTTACTTTAATAAAGATTTTATTCGATATACTCAATCTAGGTTATTGCGCTCCAGAAACAAATATTTTAAAATTAAACAGACGTGAAAAAATGCATTTATATTAAAATTGTTTAACAGTATGAAGTGTTAAAATAATTTTAAGTCAAAATAGAATGACAAGAAATAAAGCGATGACGAAGGTAGATCTTCTTAGGGTAATAGGCAAATTTAATTTTGTATGTCGCGATTCATTAATATTAAAATTGAAAATATTTAAAAATAAAATTCAGCAAAATATTTATATCTAAAAATATTTAAAAATTATTCTTTAAAGGAAAACAAATTATTTTTTTATGAAAATATTTTTAAAAATTTAATTTTCAGAAAATACAAAGGTTTTAAAATTATTCTTTTAGTAGCATGTTCATTTTAAGAGATCATGCTATAAATATACCTATAACCTTAAAAAATATTTCATCTTATCTAGTAGATTTGAAGTAAGTAGTAAATAATTGATATTATTTTGTTAAGAGAAATGATGAAAAAGATCGGTGGAGAAAAATCTGGATACGAAAACATATAGCATAAGCCAGAGGATAATTCAAACAACGAATAAGAGAACATATCCTGATTGCATAGTTTCAGATATAAATTTGTTAGTTTTCGAAGCTCATCTTCTGAAAAACGTGTCACTGTCAAGTATACAACTAATCGAATTTAGGTTTTTATCTTCATATGCTGCTATATTTCTTAGTCTTAATCCGATTAAGTTAATTGTATTCAAGATTAATTAGAATCCCTTCTGAAATAAAAAGCTTTACTTCGTGTTTTTCGAAATTTCCTCTTAAGCATCGTTGTATAAGCTCGAAGAAAATACAGATCTTATATTGATTATAATGCTTAATAGGAATTTTAGTTGCATAAATATTTATGTCATACATGCATTATAATGTACATTTCAAAACTTTATTATGAATTATGTAGATAGAATTATTTGGATAACTGTCATACTTTTAAACTGGAATTATTGTTTATTACATTACTACTTTCATTGTAATAAATACATTTATGTCGTAACTTTGATACATTTTAAACGATATTTTTATTGGAAAAATTGGTGCACTATTTATTTAAAAAATCTATTGATAAAGTTAACGATTGTGTGCTTTTGAATCAGTTTCGTACTCTTCGTGGATCATTTGAATATCCATTTTGTAAGGAATAGTAATTCAAGATAAGAATTTTTTGGTTTTTAAAATATTATTCAAAGACAATGTAATAGATTATTTATATAGCACGCATTTCAATTTATTATTATTTAGCCTCAAATGCGAATAAATTTCCTTGACTCAAAATGTTATAACCTAAATTATAAATTCATAATTATAAAGAAAAGGTATGTATTAGTGAAAAAAGCTTTAAAATTTTAATTCTTAAAATCTAAAAATTGTTAAATCTTAGTAATGAAAAATTATAATTTTCTAGTAATTCATTCTGAATCTCCATTTTGGACAAAGTAATGTATGTAAATTATTAAAACATTTTTGATAACTAACTGATCAAGTTTACTTGGGAATTAGAAAAACTTCAGTAAAACTGTTAGTCAATAAACGACACAAATAGCATGCAAGTAGTACCCAAAAATAAAGTGAAAATGTGTGGGCCATCATCACTTGAGCAAATACATTGGGATCTGTCAAATGAGCGTGAAACAAATTCTTTAAAATCACATGCCCGATTATTTGTTGCTGGAATGTCTCCGCCACGTACGGCATTGGGGTTGATGTTCTTTGCGGAGGAGCCCCATATGTTGGAACAACATATTTTTCCAAAATATATCATGGTCTTCTTCTACCCAAGTTTTACGTTATCACAATTCTGGAAATAGAGAACAAACACATGTGCATTTCAATCATTCTGCTGTTAGCATTAATGACCAAAATATATCTTTTTATTTAGATCGATAATGCTCTGAAGCTTTGTAATTGAATTTTATCCGTACCTTTTACCGTATTTGAAAGAAACGCTATTTGCAAAAGAACAAAAATAAAAACACACACGTATTTTTCAATTTTAAGATATTTCTTAGTTCTTTTTCTTTCTAAATATGCAGATGGTCCATTCATACAATAACTATCTTAATAATGTGTTCGAATAATTAGGGAAATTTATAGAAGCCGATATTCTCAAACACGATTAAGACATTAATTCCTAATTATAAACGCCATGGAAAGTCAAATGGAATCCGTGTATTGGAGCAGATGTGATAATTCACTGTTCCCAGACAGCTTAAATTTCATGAATAGGTCTATCAAGAGAAAGATCCTTTACCATAAATAATCTATGATATCTGAATATAGCCTTGTTCCATGACTATAAATTAGTGCTCAATGTAGTTAATATAATCTAATACTATGGTTCATTCCTACTTATAACTAATTTTGTTTCGTAAGTGATATACTTCGGTGGATATAAAAAGTGCATTAGATAAGGAAGTTTTGATAAGACTGAAGCACTCCAAATTGATCACTACATAGAAAAACCTGAATGTTAGTTAATAAGAATGCTTTCTAATTTTTCTTGTCGAAGGAGAATAATTTTGAATTCCTTATTTTCTTTAAGAGTGTATGGACCCCGTTGGATTGTTATCTCGGTTTTATAAGTAAGTTATAAATATAATATCCTCAGTTTCTCTGGATGCATATTAACGGTGTTGTAACTGGATAATTGTTCCATAACTGATAATAGGATGGGACCCACTTGTGGGTAGAGCTTGGGTAAGTGAGTACGGATGAAACCGTTTAGAAATACTTAGATACATTTTTTCATTTCGAAATGTTTTCAATATATGGTAAATACGGTAAAAGGTCTGTTAATATTCGGTCCATAAAAATCTTTACTTTTCCATTTGAATTAGAATAAATTTCAATGATATAACCAAGAGTTTATTTTTATTAATTCAGAATTTTATTAACACCTTACATTTATTGTTTTAATGTGTTAAATATCTTTGCTACTGTTCCAGACTCAACGTTTCTTTCGCCAAGAATTTATTCTGATTGTTTTTCGCTATATTATTGATTGTGCTTTATATTTTGTGTCTTTCCGTCTCTAAGATTTAAAGATCTTATCATCTTGAGAAACTAACTACTTCTAGCTTCTCTGCCACACTTGGGACCACACTACGGATGGACTATACGAAATGACTCTAGACATGTAATTCACCGTGATATTTTGGTCAGTTGGCTGGTAAGTAACCCACAAATGGTTATTCTTTTCTGAATCAAGGGAAAAAATTATTTTCTAGGTCTTGACGTTAAGGGTAAACAATTTTCTCTGAGTTGACTTTGAGAGAATAAATTCCCTTTTGCACGCAAGATAGGTACCGAGACTGGGAATACCCAAAACCAGTAATAGTCTTCCATTTTTGGCTCCTCAAACTTGCAAAACCCGTCAAAACGTCATTATATTGACAAACTATTTCGAAATTTTAGAGTTTTGATAATTTCAGATTCCAATACGATGTCTCTGCTACATTTCACCTTTCGCAGTTTATAGATGGCCAACTGAAACTGCTGTTTGCGCACGAAAATCTGAGAAAGAATCGAAGTCAGATGATTTCATCATTGGAAGTGTTTACGCTTGTCTGATAAATTTCCCAGAATATGTTTATTTTGTTATTTGTCATTTTGTAAATATACCTATTAACAAAAATCCGTACCAGACAATATTTTTCGTAAGTAGTCAAAAACTGAGTCTCATCAAAAATAAGCTTCAGAAAACTATCAAAACTGAACAAATCCATGGTTCAAAATATCAAGATGTTATTCATTTCAGAATAATTATTATAAATAAAATATCTGACATAATTCCATTAAAAAATGTTTTAACATTCAATATGCATTTATAACCGAAGAAAGCTAGTTATCTAAATTTTAATGGCCACCCATTTGTATATTGTAATTCCCTATTTTCCATCTATTACTAATCTATGATCTTTCGTGAAGCTCTTGCAATCATCCAGCACTCGAAAACTGTCAAGAGACTTTCGCATCAACTTCAAAATTTTGTTTCCAAATTTGACAAGAAAAGAAGAAATTAATTACAATATTCATTCAGAGATAAATGCCCCAAAAATATTGCTTGGTAACTAGAAAATTTCTTCCTTCAGAATCCAAAATTATAGGTATTAAAACATAATCTTCTTTTCAAACAGAACAAATACCCACACAAACGGACCCAGTCCTTACTCTTATACCGTGCAACTCGCTGTGAAAAGTAGTATACAGATTTTATGATCTTCTCTTCGATAGCTTATTTTTCAAGAAAAAAAAAATGTGAACTCTGTTTCAGCAATTTTACTTATTTCTGAGAATTCTATCACAACACTTAATATTTCCGAAAATCAAAAATGGAATCTGTGTAAAATATTTCAGTAATTAGGTCATTTTGCTTGTTCTGATTTTGTATCAGCAAAACTTTCATCTGATATTTCACCATTTCGATCAGAAGCATTTTGAAATGGTCACTTCTAAGAGTAGACTAAAGAGAGAATGTTAAAATAGGTAACAAAATTAAACTGACTGAAAGAAAAAACTCCTGGTGTTGAAAAATCACCTATGACGCAGCTACGTATTTATGATGCAATAGAAATTTATATATTTTTTCAGGTGAGGACTGCACACCTACTGGTGTATATGAATCACCTGAAGATTTAGAAACAAGTCTCACTTAACCAGAAGGTAAAATAAATTGTCTTTTAATTCAATCACATGAAGTGATGTGATTGACACATGCATCCAATGGCAGAGTGTCTTTATTTAAATATGTATTACATCAAGGTCACAATTGATTTAAAATGAAAAAGAACTCATAACCTATGCAAATAAGATATGGATCAAGAATGTGAATTAAACCGACATAGATAAAGGATGTGAATTAAACCGACATAGATAAAGAGTGTGAATTAAACCGACATAGATAAAGAATGTTAATTAAACCGACATAGATAAAGAATGTGAATTAAACCGACATAGATCAAGAATGTGAATTAAACCGACATAGATCAAGAATGTGAATTAAACCGACATAGATCAAGAATGTGAATAAATGTAAATTCAATCAACTTAATATGTTGAGGTCACAAGTTACATAATAAAAAAATGGTGAAATAAGGAGGGAATAAGCATTTAAAAAACCTTTTGCTTTAAAATCTGCAGATTTTAATAATAAATATGTACCAGCAGGAGTGCTTTCCCCGAATATTTCTCAAATAATTTTCAAAAAAGGTCTTATACCTCTCCTTTCGCATAAAATTTTGAACTTGAGGTAAGGCCGCAAATGCTTTACATGACATTGGCGAACAACAGAAATATAAATGTTTGGCATGAATCTAGAATTTCTTCTGAATTTATTGATCTGATATATATTTTGGATACTTCTTTCTGACCATCCAAAACCAAAATCTGACAAGAAACTGCAATTTTAGTTACAAGATTACATACTAAATTTCATTGATTTAAGTCATTTCGTTTATAAGCTATTTTGTGTGCATGCATATAAATAACATTAAAATAGAGATCGAAGGATGGTCATCCACCTGACATATTTTGTTCAAAATCTGATTCGCATCTATATTTTAGATGATAAACCTGTACAACAAATTTTTATTTGTCTAGCCAAACTGACAGATTTCCTTTCTATGGATCTTCTTTAAAATTCGACAGAAATCTGCAAATTTGGTCTGATGCCCATTACCAAATTTCACCCGTCAACTTAAGGCGTTTTCGGATTATTGTGTCCACAGACCAACAGACATTATTCCTAAAATGTGTTTTCCTGGTTCAGAGAGGTCTGAAATTGTGAGATTTGGCAAAATCTCGACCTCAGATTTTTTGATGATTACGATATTTTCTCTATACTTCATATACAAGAAAGAGAGAAAGGTGATGCAGAGACAATATAAAAGATTTAAATGTAAGAAAATGAATAAAATAGAGAAAACAAACAAATTTTTACATTAAAATAAACGACCATAATGCCAGAATATTAGAAATAATGGAAAATGCTTGGGAATATTATTTTCTCAGAAAGAAAAGTCCTTTAACATTGCATAAATACACAACTATATTTTATATATCTTGAAAGGAAGATTCTCTAGCTTCTGCTAAAAGTAAGAATTTATTGTAATCCACATAATTTTAAGTATACTTCCAAAAACATAATTAGATTCTGTTTTCAAAAAGGACAGCCATTCGCCCCTCAAATCCAATGAAATGCATTGACAAATAGAGAATTAAATAGATTTATATTATCTTTATTGTGATATAGAAACAAAATTAATAAAATATTTTTTATTAATATCTTGAAAAGATTTGAATATTCAGCGGCTATCAAATTAATATTCAGGGGCTATCTCAATCGTCTTTCATTGTTAATGTTGAAACAAATTGTCTTCTTGGTGCTATATTTAATTTAAACTCCTGACCGGTATGAAGGTCTTGCGTGGGAGAGAGTTTGAACTTCTCGAGAAGAAAAAAGCCAATTAAGTTCTATAAATGGAAATGTTTGACATTTTTAAGTAGGTAGTCAAAGATTTACCCAACAGAGAACTTACGGAGCTGCATATATCCTCCAGCAGCAGTCAGTCAGTTTTTCTGTTCCTTGCTCAACTCTGTAATTCAAACAGAAAGAAATTAAATTCTGTAAGAGAATAGAGTGGGCATGAACAGAGGATATAGTTTAAGGAACAAAATTATATTTTGGTAGACAAATAAATGTAGTAATTTTGTCTTTAAAAATGCTAATAACTGCTAATCATAGAAGTTGACGGTTTCCAATACAGGAGTGAATAATAGTGATAATATTTTGATTAAGATCCATTATATATAATGAGTTAAAATGATCTCGGAATTATTTATTGATTATGCATTGAAAATGTCTCAAAATTAATTATTGAATGTCTCATGGTAAGAGGAAATAGTTTTTATGTTAAGTAAAGCACATGAAATTCTTTTTCGTATTAATGACTAATAGTTAGCGAGCAATGAGATGGAAATTTCCTTATGACATTGATCACCGAAATAAACTATAATTGTTTTTATAAAAAATAAATTTTCAGTATTATTTGTTATTTTCTGTGATATTATATGAATTCATCATTTAATTCTTTTTTAAGAAAAATTTCTTTATTTTGAAATAACAAAAACCTTATATTTATTATCCTTTCTTTTCTTAATATATACATATTTGATATTTTCTTTGTTAGATCATGCATTACAATATTAGTAAAACTTGCCCTTGTTACTTTAGAAAATTTATTTCTGTTTCACAGAGTAACTGCTACAGAATAAGCCTTATTACCCCCATTTTTATATGAAACACTTTATAGTCTATCTTAATTATTAAATTACTTAATTTTATTAAACGATTGAATGTAAATTGAACCTAAATGGCTAATTTTACCACAATATATTGTATGCTTAATTAGTATGTAATAAAAATTAAGAATTTATTGCGATATTAGAAATTAAAAATTTAATTCTTAAAAATGAAAAGTTAATAAATGAATATCCGTCAAGTGATTTAAATTACTTCAGAATAACCATATTTATAGAACAAATATCGTAAGATATACTATTCGTAAACATAACATTGAAAGTCGAAAAATTCTCTATCAATCCTTCATCTTAAAATGAAGAGTTTTACTATTAGAATTATGTAGAGTTTTTAAGATTTCGATATCATTAAAATGTATTTATTGTGCTTCTTGATTTCAGGCGATATACAATTTCAGTATATGGAATTGCCTGCATTGTCCGTAACGCTGGACTTAGTCTAAAAATATCTTTGCCAATACGATATCCAAACTTCTTGCGAATAAAATAAATAATATTCAGTTATGGGATCATATACTTCACATTTTATTGACAATTTTTAATGCTGATTGCAGCTAATGTTAATCAGTATATGGAATTGCCATCTTGTCTGTAATGCTGAGCGAAATTTCAAAATATCTTGTCGATGTGAAATCCGAACTTCTATTTAGGCATCTAGCGCTGTAGACAGTTATTTTTATGCGTGCGAATAAAATTAAGCATAATAAATAGTCATAAAACAGTACACTTAACGTTATATTGACATTTCTATGTTGATTGTAACATAGGTATGAGTTAATTCATAATATTTTTTCAGTTGTTGGTTATCGTTAATAATTTCTTCCAACATTATTTTTTATTTTGTTTTTGGTATTGCATTTTTTCTGTTGGTTAATCCTTATTTGTTTCAAATTGATTTTAGTAATTAGTTTTGATTTGAGTGTTGAATTGGGACAGATATGTTCCTATCACAGAGAATCAAAACATTGTTACAAATGACATTTTTTTAAGTGCTTTTTTGATGGTTATGAGATTTACTACTTCAACATTTCATTACTTATTTTGTGACATTTATATTCTAAATATTGTTAATTGGATAACAGCTCGTCTAAACAGACATATTTTCTAGCTGTATATAGTTAAAATGAATCATGTTAAAAGGAAATTCTTTCAAAAGAAATGCCGAATTATTCAATAAATAATGTTAGAATTTCAATAAAAATTTCTACAATTAAATCATCTATAAATATTACTATTTTTCTATTTTGTTAAAATCCATTTTTATGCAAACAATACTTATAACAGCGTAGATTCACACAACAGTTAAGTAAATAATAAAACAAACTACTGATAATGTATGATAAAAATTGTAGGTCGTTGTGATAACAAAATAAATGTTTTCCTCCTGAATGAAAACATATCAAAACTTCTGTAAAAGAATCCTTCACTAGATATAAGAGGTAGCTATCAAAAGTAATAAAAATAAATAAAAACTCTTCTAGAACAATAAAAGAAACTAAGGAAACTAAAGAATCTTGGCCAAGAAATCGATGATGATAAAATAAGTATTGGAAATTTTCAGATAACATTGACATACTAATACATCATCGTAGTTTTGAGCTCCAAAATACAACACTGGTAGGACAGCTTTATTTTCAAAATATGAAATGGAAAGTATTCCCATATGTTTATGTGATTTTATTATTTATAATATTTTGTTTTTATTTAATTACTTTATTTGTATTTTTGTTTCTTTGTATATGTATTCATACAGTAAAGATTAATACTGAACATAGATGGCGCAGTATGCGCTAACCCATATGTATGTTTGGAATGTGGGGGAAGCGCACTTAAGCTTTTTTTGTAAACACTTGACCCTGAGAGTTGGTGTGTAACTGGTGCAAGTAGGCACCGCTCGCTCTTTTGTTAGCGGCAAAAAGAAGTATTCGTTCGCTCTTTGTTAGCGGCAATTTCTACTTTAATTGTATATAGTATTATGTGTTACCTTATATGTGTGAAGTCATCGTCCATGTGTTGTTATATGTGTGTGTGTGCAAAATAAATAAGAAAAGAGACAAGAAAGCATCTTTCCTTGGCTTAAATACACACAACCAGCTCTACACATAAAAATTGGAGGCACCGACGAGATGTCAGCATGAGAAACAGATAAGTTTCTTTCATTTGTTTTTTATTATTATTGATTTGATGTTTTTAAAGAGAAGAACATCTGAAGAGTTAATAAGAAGTTCTCGAATTGCGAGCGAACATAATTTGCTTTAGTTTCGGTTCCGTTTCGCAAACGATTTGTTATATAATTTGTTTTCAACATGGACGATCCAAAAAGATATAAGGAACACATAACGCAAATTAAAATCGCAAGAGGCAAGGTTAAGGCCTCCTTAACTATATTAGAACATTCTGCAGATGAATTAGAATCAAAAAATGAAGTAGTGATTCGTTTGCAGAGGTTAGAAGAACTTTTGAAAGAATTCGAAAAATTAGATTCAGAATTAACTATTGAGGATTCTGAAATAGAGGAATTCGAAAATAGATATTTTTCCTTGAAATTAAAGTTTCAGAATAAAATTGATGTTTTTAATACATCACAATTTACTTCTGCTCAAACACAAAATTCTTCAGTGCAATCTATTTCGAATTTTCGTTTGCCAAAACTTACTATTCCAGTGTTTTCTGGTAAATTTGAAGATTGGATGAACTTTAAGGATTTATTTGTATCCACAGTTCATTCGCAGCTTTCACTAAGCAATAGCCAAAAATTTCAATATTTAAAGGGTTTGTTGTCTGATGAACCCGCTTCTTTAATTAAGCACATACCGTTGTCCAATGATTCCTATGAAGAAGCATGGGGAAAATTAATGGACAGGTATGATAAGAAGAAGAAAATTATTAATGCATTAATCAAAACATTTTTGGAACAAAGAGGCATCTCTCAAGCCAATTCAACGAATTTGCGAAATATAGTTGACACGAGTGATGAGGTTTTGAGAGGGTTAAAATCTTTAGGAGAAGAGGCATCTAGCAGAGATCCATGGCTAATTCATTTGTTATTGCAAAAATTAGATCCTGAAACAAGAAGACTTTGGTCCGTGAAAACTTCAGAAATAGAATTTCCTACTTGGGAAGAATTCTTGGAATTTTTAAATACCAGATGTTCATCTCTTGAATTAATGGTTTATAATGAATCTGATACTAAAATTCCTACTAAGTCTAATTTTGTTGCATGTGAAAATATTCAAAGAAATAAAA
Organism: Argiope bruennichi; assembly: GCF_947563725.1. NCBI lineage: Eukaryota > Metazoa > Arthropoda > Arachnida > Araneae > Araneidae > Argiope > Argiope bruennichi. The sequence continues at coordinate 121,775,831 of NC_079163.1, forward strand.
GTGATAAAAATTGTTTGAAATGTTCGGGAATGCATAAATTGTTTAAATGTATTAAATTTAGAAATATGGATCTGAATGCTCGGAAGAATTTTGTAAAACGAAACTATCTTTGCTTTTTATGTTTGAATTCTCATAAAATTAAGGATTGCTCTAATAGTCATTTAAAATGTACCATATGTAAAGGAAACCATAATTCACTCTTGCATGAAGATGTTAAAAGGGTAGTAAATAGTGCACGTGTTTCAGAATCCGAACCCGAACCTAACGATCAAACCCCAAAACACCCCTCCGAAGACGACATCCGCCCATTGGGAGAAACGCAACGCAATAAATCAGTGGAACCTCAAAGGCCTGTTAGTTCTAGCACATGTCTAAACAACTCCAAATTTATAACCTTCCTCCCCACGGCAAAGGTTTTACTGTATAATAGTGGGGGTGATTCTTTCTTATTCAGAGCTTTACTAGATAGTGGTTCGGAGTCCAGTTTTGTCAGTGAAAATGTAATAAATATTTTAGGACTAAAAAGAAAGAATGCTAGAGTGTCTCTAAGTGGGATAAGTGGGGTTCAAGCAGGAACCACACGTGGCTCAGTTAATTTAAAAATTGGGTCAAGATTTAGTGAAGAATGTGTGACAGTTAATGCTTTTATTTTAAATAAGGTTACTTCTCAAATCCCAGTTGAGAATATTAACATTAAAGAATTAGATTATTTGAAGGGCATCACTCTGTCAGATGAAGATTTTTCAAGGCCATCAGTATGTGATATAATTTTAGGCTCTGATTGCTTTTTCTCAATCCTTCGTAATGGAAAAATTAGTGGGTCTGAAGGACAACCAATTGCGCAAAGCACAATATTTGGTTGGGTTGTCGCAGGTCAGATTCGAAGAGATTCTATTTCATCATCGTACACACAATCGCATCTGATTTCCGTTGAAAATGATTGTAACATTGATTCTGTTTTGCAAAAATTTTGGCAAATGGAAGAGTTGCCGGATAAAAAGTTTCTTATGTCAGATGAAGAAGAATTTTGTGAAAATCATTTTAAATCGACTTACAGAATAAATGATAAGGGTCGATTTGTTGTAAGATTACCTGTTTATAAGGACATTAATCAGTTAGGAGATACAAAGGGAATGGCTATTTCTAGGCTTCTAGCTATGGAAAAGAAATTTAAATTTGACTCAGAATTTGAAATGGAATACAAGAGTTTTATGAGAGAATATGAAGAATTGGGGCATATGTCACCTAATAAAGATTTTGATTCTTCTAAACCGGATTGCTTTCTTCCTCATCATGCTGTGCAAAAGAAAGACAGCATTACAACCAAATTTCGAGTTGTGTTTGATGGATCCTGCAAACCGCCTAACTTTAATTCGTTGAATTCAGTTTTGGGGGTAGGAAAACTATTGCAACCAGATATATTTACTATTCTTGTCAGATTCAGACTAAATAAAATTGCTTTCACTTCCGATATAAAGCAAATGTATAGACAAATTTTAATTGATTCAGAAGATCAAAATTTGCAAAAAATAGTGTGGAGAAATTCACCTGATTCCACTATTAAGGAATACAAACTTTCTACTGTAACTTATGGAACTTCATCCGCTCCATTTTTAGCTACTAGATGTTTACATCAAATAGGCTTGGATTCTCAAATTATAAATCCTGAAATATCTAAAATAATTCAAAATTCCTTTTATATGGATGACTTGATGGCTGGAGCAAAATCTAATGAAGAAGCAATCGCGTTAATTCAAAAATTGTCGGAAATTCTAGATGTCCGAGGATTTCACTTAAGAAAGTGGCGTTCTAATTCTCCACATGTCTTAAATAATTTAGCTGAATGCCTGAGTGCTAATGAATCTAATGTGGAAATTCATCCCGAAAACTGTTCTAAAACTCTGGGACTTATTTGGAACTCTTCTACTGATTGCTTTGTTTTTAAAATTGACTTTAATTTTGAGAATGAAATCACCAAAAAGATCTTTTCTGTCACAATCAGCAAGGCTATTTGATCCTTTGGGTTTTCTTTCACCCTGCACAATATTAATAAAAATCTTTTATCAGCAGTTATGGTTGCTGAAACTTGATTGGGACAGTGCCTTACCGGAACATTTTGCAGTTAAGTGGCGTAAATTCAAAAAGGAATTTCAGCAAATATGTCACATTTCTATTCCGAGATGGCTTCTAACTACAGAAAAGGAAATTACTCTTCATGGATTTTCGGATGCATCGGAATCAGCATATGCCTGTGTAATTTATGCGGTTCAAAGAGCTGATAATGGTGTTACTAAAGTCACTATTTTAGCAGCTAAAAGCAAGGTAGCTCCGCTAAAGCCTGTATCCATTCCACGACTAGAGTTAAATGGAGCTCTCCTGTTAGCCCGATTATTATCTGTTCTAATTAATACTTTTCATGATTATGTTATTAATATATATGCTTGGACAGATTCTCAAGTTGTTCTTTCCTGGTTGTCTTCACCTCCTCGAAATTGGAAGCCCTTTGTTGCCAACAGGACTTCAGAGATCTTGGACCTCATCCCTCAAAATAGATGGAGGTATGTGCCGTCAAAGGAAAATCCAGCAGATATAGGATCCAGAGGTTTGTCTCCTAAGGATCTGCCAGACTGTCGTCTATGGTGGGAGGGCTCTACTTTCCTAACATCATCAGAGGCTGACTGGCCAAAGCAACCAGTATTCAAAACCAATGACTCTGTCCTTAAGGAAAAGAAAAAAAACTGCATGTGTATTTGCTGCAATTTTGAAAAATGACTTAATAGATTCATTAATTGAAAAATACTCGTCATATACTAAGTTAATTAATGTATTATGTTTTTGTATTAGATTTATAAATAATTGTAAAACTGGTAAAATTAATAATTCTACAGGTATAATTGAACCTATAACTTCAAAGGAAAGAATTTTTGCTCGTAATATTATTGTAAAATATGTTCAAATTGTATTTTTTGATGCTGAAATCAATTGTATAAGGTCAAACCAACCAATGCCAAAGAAAAGCCCACTATCAGCACTTTGTCCATTCATTGATAAGGACGGGTTGCTCAGAGTGGGAGGGCGTCTTCAAAATGCATCTTTGAAGTATAATGCAAAACATCCTATCATATTACCTAACCAGCATAAATTAAGTATTCTGATTGTAAAATATTTTCATATTTTAAATTTGCATGCATGTGGTAATTTGTTAATGGGTATTTTACGCCAAACATTTTGGATATTAAATGTTAAAAGAATAGTTAGAAAATGTGTATTAAATTGTGTTGTATGTTGTAGATTTAGAAGTAATATGTCAAAACAAAAAATGGGAGATCTTCCTGAGGGACGAGTGACTCTCAACAGACCATTTTTTGTCTGTGGTATTGATTATGCAGGTCCAATTTCTATATTGAAACACCGAGGCAGAGGAGCCAAAACAACGAAAGGTTATATGGTTGTATTTGTATGCTTTGCTACGAAGGCTTTACATTTAGAATTGGTTACGGATTACACGTCCGATTCCTTTATTGCTGCATTGAAACGTTTTTACTCAAGAAGGAGCACACCTAAACATATTCATTCGGACAATGGGACTAATTTTTTAGGAGCTAAAAGGAAGTTCAAAGATTTATACAACCATTTATCTAAAATTAATCTAGATCAAAGGGTTTCGTATTTTCTTTCTCAACAGGAAATTGAATGGCATACTATCCCTCCTTTGAGTCCGCATTTTGGTGGACTCTGGGAAGCTGGTGTAAAATCGGTAAAATTTCACTTAAAGCGAGTTTTAGGAAATTCAAATTTAACTTTTGAAGAACTTTATACTTTATTAACTCAAATAGAGGCGATATTAAACTCAAGACCCCTAGTTAGTGTAGATAATGATGATGTAGATAACTTAAATGTTCTAACACCATCTCATTTTATAATTGGAGATGTAATTAATAGTCCACCTGAGACACTGGAAGTGTCTACACTTTCATTGAGGAAGCGCTGGGATATTGTCCAAAAAATGAAATTAAATTTTTGGAAAAGATGGCATATCGATTATTTGAGCTCATTACAAAATAGGAGAAAATGGAAAAATTGTTATCCAAACATTAAAATCGGTGATATTGCAATTATTAAAGAAGACAATATTCCTCCAGCAACATGGCCTCTTGGTAAGGTTGTAGCTATACATCCTGGTAAGGATGGGGCCATAAGAGTAGTTACATTAAAAACTTTGAAAGGGCTTTTTAAAAGGTCTATAGTTAAACTGTGTATCTTACCTGTGCATCAAGAATGACTTCTTGATGGGTGGGAGTATGTTTATGTGATTTTATTATTTATAATATTTTGTTTTTATTTAATTACTTTATTTGTATTTTTGTTTCTTTGTATATGTATTCATACAGTAAAGATTAATACTGAACATAGATGGCGCAGTATGCGCTAACCCATATGTATGTTTGGAATGTGGGGGAAGCGCACTTAAGCTTTTTTTGTAAACACTTGACCCTGAGAGTTGGTGTGTAACTGGTGCAAGTAGGCACCGCTCGCTCTTTTGTTAGCGGCAAAAAGAAGTATTCGTTCGCTCTTTGTTAGCGGCAATTTCTACTTTAATTGTATATAGTATTATGTGTTACCTTATATGTGTGAAGTCATCGTCCATGTGTTGTTATATGTGTGTGTGTGCAAAATAAATAAGAAAAGAGACAAGAAAGCATCTTTCCTTGGCTTAAATACACACAACCAGCTCTACACACCATACTTAGAGAGAAAAAAAAAACACCTGCGAATGATATTTGTTTTGCTGCTGTGTATCATTATCAACTGCATGAAAAGCGAACCTAAAGAAGAGAAAAGCACAGTAGAAACATATGAGACACAGAATGGAAAATGCTGTTTTTTTTTTAAATTTTTTTTTGTTTTGCTAAAAAATCAATTGTGTATTAGATTATAAATTTCCTGTTTGTTTATGACATTTCTGTATAGAAATAATATGTATAAGATTTTTGAAACTTGGTATAAACAGAAAGTGTTTCGATATTAACTATTTTACATGCTACAATTATAGAATCGAAGAAACAAGCAGGCTATAGAATTTCCACTTTTTTTCTTACATATCTTTAACATAATATTATAGGATATTGAAACTCCTACCAACTATTTGGCATTGATATATCTATTTTGCATGTTATACGAAAATAAATGAATAAATTTCTGAATTCAAAGTATAAAAATTATTGCAACAACAGTACATGATTTAAAATACTTCATTTTTCAACATAGTCATTAAGCTTTTAAATGTTCTTTGTTCTTCATTGCACAAACTTTCCATAACCTCGTGAGCAAAAGTTTCCGGTTGAGCAGTAAGCAAAATAATCACCGCTTCATTCAGCTCTTGATCCGAGTAGCAAATCGCGTGATTTGTGGCAAACTATTGATCGATTGCACCTTGAAATATAATATATTCAAGTAGATCAAACTGATTGTCAAACGACGGGAATTGATCTGCATTTATGCAACAGGCTTCATACACTCTAAGTGCAGATATTGAAAAGCTTGAATGATGTGGTTGGTGATATATGGATATAACTTGTCATGTAAAAGAAACAAAAACTTGAGGGTTGTCCTTAATTGTCTTCTTCAACTTATTACAGAGTATATGCCTGCATCTTTAACTGTTTGCTATTGGACTCTTTCCCATATAATGTTCAACAATTGTCCATGGTGAGTACCAAATAATTGTGAACGCCACTGTTTCTGCAGAAAACTGACTCATAAATTTCTTTTTGATTGGAGATTCAGTATGTTTCGAAACCATGCTCACATTCTTTGTTCACTGAGTTGGATTAATGAATCCGTTTTCATCAGCAGTAGTCGTTTGTTTTAAAATGTTTCACAAAAACTTTATGCAAATTGAGCTTGTTAGGTATGATATGCAGGGCCATAGCTAATGTAAATATAGCTTACCGCTTCATTGCCGGCGTCCTGGCATAGGGGTAGCGCATCTTCCCCGTGATCTGGGCTCCCCGGGTTCGAGTCCTGATCCTGGGCGTGGTTGTTGTTCTTCTTCAGTGTTCTATCTGTGAGATGTGTTAATGTGTCACCCCCTCAAAAAAAGAGGCTGTGTAAGCGAATGTGATATATGAAGTAGCTGAGTCGTACTCTTGGCCCTAGTTGGCGCTACTGAAAAAACAAGAGACGTTCACTCGGCTTAAATCGCTGACAGATAACTGCCGGTGGACTTGTAAAGTGCCCTAAGTTAAAAGAACACAACTACTTCATCAATAGTCACATTTCGGTCATAAGCAATTAAGGTACAGATTTTTTCAAAGTTTGTATGAATATTAGATGTGGCTGAAGTACTGTACTGTACTATCTCCTCATTTAAAACGTTTTTCAGCTCGCTTTTGAAATTTTTCAATCAATTCACTGACAAACAGTTCGTTGTGGCAAAACTGTGTCCTCCACCTTGCTATTGGGCTAAAAACGGATTTAATTTTCTGGGACACTTTCAGAATACAGAAAAACAGACAACCGAAGGATGTTCTTCTTTGAGGCAAACATCGCAAAGTTATTACACTGAAACCTGTCATAAAAGGAGATAATTATGCCATGTACTGGTTAGTGAGAGCAAAATGCCGTACAGTCAACCTACAGACGATAAAAAAAATTGCAAATACATATTGACAATATATAAAATATTATGTAGATATTTTCCTTATATTTAGAAATATATATATATATATATATATATATATATATATATATATATATATATATAAATTATAAATTTCCTTTTTCTACGTCTTCTTTATAAAAGAAGTGTATCATTTTGTAATTTTTATCTTTTATTTGACATTTATAAACTTTCCTTTTTTTTGCTATGCAAGTTAAAACTGTTTTGAAGGATATCTAGGTAATGAATGATTTATTTGTGCATCTTTGGTATAAAGTCCGAATAACAAAAAGCAAATTAAATTTAAATATAATTGAGTTTTCAATAAAAATCCATAAATTTTTGGAACTTTATATTATATTAAAGCTTGTATATAAATTCAGTAGCAAGAATAATGATTTATGTTATAGTGAAGATAAAATTCGTTTCTTTAGTTACGGTAAGAAATTTACAGATTAATGTATCTGACTAATTACTTATTTTTTAAATATATTTTTTCAAAAAATGAGTAAATGCCAAACAGATTTTTCTTGCATAAATCAGAAACAATTTAGATTGTAATTTATATTTTGGTAACGTATAAGTTCGTATAAAATTTGTTGTTAAATTATTTATAATTTACTTTTAAATATTATGGGATTAATATTTAAAATTAAAAATTATTAAAATTATGGGATTTAGACATTTAGAAGTAATTGAAAGAATTCAGAAGCTGTTCTCTCTCATTATTTATCTTTGATAGGTTTGCAAAAATTATCTTAGTATTAGTCGAGTGAATATATCTGAAGAAATTGGATTACGTTACAAAGTATCACAATTATTTCTGATTGGTTAAGTCTAATGATGTAAATAATGTAATATGATAACAAATTAAATATGCCAATGCTATATAATCTCCATGTCATTCTGTTATAATTTAAATAATAACATTTTTAGTTTAGTATTTAAATCTATGACGAAGGTTTCTGTCATATTGTTTTTCCAGTCATTAAGAAGTAAACGGCAGTAACGTTCTGACTATAACATTTAAAAACTCGATTGAAATGATGCATAAGATCAAAGTGCCCAGGAAATAAAGTAATATATAATGCAATTAAGAATTTCGTCTATCATTCTGTCTGTTGACGGTATCGTCATATGTATGCTCGGAGTTCTGTTTGGAAGGTACTTTAGGGGCTTTCCTGATGGTTGGCCATACCTCAATGACCTGGAATCTTTTATCCCTCTTAATGTAAGATGTTCACATGGGAGTTCCCGATATTTCATTGTTGTTGTCCCCAGTTAAAGGTTTGCTTTCATATTGTATGCATACCTATGTAAGAGGATTTTAGTCATTTAGTACTGAATGAGTTAGACTAGCAACGAGAGATTGGTAAATTAGAGGGCTAAGTTTAAATGTGTTTAATTCTCAGATGTTCATTTTAAAGTTTCTTGATGTCTTTCAGTGTATGTTTAGTAGGGTTGCTTAGCACTGAATCAACAGCATATTAATTGAACTTATCTAATCCTGTAAATGGCTGATATAAAATTATTTAAAGAAATATATTCAGATAAGTATAAAAAAATCTTCATTAAAGATTTTTCTTTTTCATGGGACTACTGAAGAATGGATTGAAGGAGTAAGATTTTAACTAAGATAAATCAGAACGTATAACTCATTTTTTAAATTTTTATATTAGCTATTATCTGGCAGTCTTCTAGAATAGAACAGTTCTTGCTTTTTCTTAGCTTGGTAAAAGCAAGAATCATTAGTATCTTGGCAAATAACATACGAGTTATCTTTCATTTATAGAGATATTAGTTAGATAATATTTGTGTATCTATATCTGCAAAGCTGATAATCTCTGAAAACAACACTCAATAAAATAAAATGCCGATTCAAGTAAATAAATCCTAAGTGAATCAATGAAGAAATCCTAAATAGATTCTTGTTTTATCTAATTATTGCATTTATTCCTTTTTCAAAAGTAATCATCCTTACTTATCCTCTCTACATAAAATTATTGATTTTTTTAACTCCCTTGTTTTATACAAACTTCTTTATCCCTCGCTGAATTCTTTATATCCAGTTAAGTTATTACGAGGTCAATACTCATCCTCATTTTTTTAAATCTTCTTCTACACATAACACTTCATATTCTCATCTTCGCATAACATATAAAGGGACAATTATTTTAAAAAACCAAAATTCATTAAATGGTATTATTATAAATATATAGCGCACACATTGAATTGAGGCTTTTCTCTTTTTCGTATTTTTTTAAAGGGAAATAAGAAAATTAAAATAAATGTTATTAAATTCTTATGCCAAATGAAGAACTATCTGAATGAAATTAAAAATGCTTCTTTTGAATACGAATCTGCGATATCGTATTTGAAATTATCGTCCATTTAATAATTTTATGAATGATTAATTAAGATAAGTATTAATATTTCCTGAAAGTTTTATCATCAAAATATTAAAAAAAGTAAAGGCGAATTTCCTCTTTCAGAACTCCCAAAAATAAAAATAAAAATAAAAATATTTCATATTTTCCACTAAAAAGGTGATTGTAAACTAATAATTTTTTTTACCAAATTTATATCTGAATCTAGAGTTAGGATAAAATTAAATATTAACGTATGATTTTCTGCAAAGCTTATTCATATAAATCACATAATTTTGCATTTTTACAATTACTTAAAGTTTTTTTAAATGTGTTGTATCTTTTAATTTAATTAAATACGTACCAAGTAACTCTCCAAATCATCTCTCAACTGGTCGAAGGTATCCCTATGAAATTTCCATACATGTGGCTAAACTTGACGAAATGTAATTTGTTCTAATTCTTTTCTCTGTGATAAACATATTAATAACAATGATAATATGCTTCATTTTAACCATCTAGGGTGCCAGACGTATTATATAAATTATTGAAAATAAAGAAATCCCATAAAGAAATTACACTTTATTAAATTAGTCACTAAAAGAATAGGATGCTTGTTGTTAAGTAGAAGAATTTGTCGAAAAAAATATGGATAACTATGATAAATGATTATTTATATTACAGAGAGCTTTATATTTTCCATTAATCTACCTGTGCACCAATTACCATAATTAAGATTAATTGTCTCAGTAGTATGAAAGATATTTTTGATTTTCAGATATTTTCATATAAAACTGCATTTCGCAACAAACATGCAATTTCTTCATGTCGGTGGATTTCTATGAAAGAAGAAATATCCCGAAGGCGTGTGTGGTTTCTTCTGTCATTTTTACAACGAGTTCGTTTGTCTCGTTGGGTATCAGACATTCCACTGTCAGAGTGCATATCGATCTGGTTGTGTTCAGATTCAGAATTTTCTCATCTTTTGGCTGTGTTTTGCCTGACGTTTTAGAAGACTGATAATTTTTATGACAGGTGTGTATGACATTTATAGTATTACTCTGTCTTATCCATTTATTCAAATATTAATTTATGGCATAAAATGTAATGTTTTTCACATATTTCTATAAAAGAAGAACTTACCTAACTTGGACATTTATTTGAAGATAAAATTTTGTGGAGGAATTTACTGATATTAGTTTAAACTACTTTATGTCTAGAAACAAAGTTCATAGATACAAAATTTATAGCGGTAGAGACTTATTGAAAAACATCTAAAGATATTGTTTCCCAACCTAATTTAAACATTGTCAACCAAAAAAAAGTTGATTCGGAAATTTTCGAATTACTTCTCTTCGTTTGAAATTCCACCAATGAAAATATTCATATTTCAATTTTACTTTTTATATAGCTTTCTGGAAAACTATAAACATTGCGTTAAAATCTGAATTTAAGAATTTTTAATTAATTCAAATATAGAGAAATGAAAACATGAGAAAAAGAATTAAAAATATGCAACTGTTTCTAGCTGTTTAAATGTAGTTTCACATTTTTGTAATGTTTGATAATTGTTAAACATTCAAAATAGAAAATTCATTTAATATGGATTCCAAATATTGGAAAGCGCTATTATTTAAATGATTAAATGCGACTTCACAACCAGAATAATTTGCTCCAATTTAGGCGAAAATTGCATAAATTGTAAACTTCGCTATAGTTGGAAATACACCGAATGGAAAAAAGTTTAAAAGATATTTTTCATGTTTAAAAAAATGAGAAATTAAAATTTTCCCAATTAATCAGTATTAAAAAATACTTAAATTTCAATTTTTTTAATATTTTTTTTTCTCAAAATATTTTAATCATTTCTAGAAATGCACTTGTTAAAATTAGAGGTATATAAATTACTTTCCGAGAAGAAAAATTATTTTTAAAAAAAGTAAAGAAGTATCTTTTCTAAATTATTATTTTCCGTTTCTCTATTGCTGTAAATTTTTCATCAAACCTTATATAAAATAATTTTTTTGTAGTTCGAATAAAATGTGACGGATTTTGAGCATTTGTTGATGATGTCATTTCATATAATAAACAGATGGAAAAAATAGATTTAAAGTTATCATCATAATTTTATTTTAATAAAAGCAATTTATATTAAAGTTCTTCAGTACAAAAGTATCTAATGTTTATGTAAAACTTAAATCATAAGATAGTAACCTTAATGCAGATGTAATTTAGTTCAATTCCTTATCATATTTGTGAGATATACCAACAACTAAAAATATTTTGACAAAATTGAGATACTTTTAACTTTTGTTATTCTTTATATCTTTCTAATTCATATTAATATTAATTTTACCCAATTTAGTTTGAAGAAATATTTATTAATGCAATACAAATAATAACGCATTTGAATAAATCATAAGTAAAATTAATTATTCTGATATGATAAAACAAAAGAAATAAACATATTTATGGATATAAAAAAAGCTCATTTAAAAGAGTTTATATGAAGCATAATCAACAGTAAAATACGTTTTAAAATTTCGTTTTTGGCAACAAAAAAAATGTAACTATTATCATTTAGTATCATTCATTTTGGTTTTAATGTTTATTTACGGTTTATCTACAAATGAGACAGTTGAAAATTTGAAACTATTTCATTTGGTTTTTCATCTTTTATATTAAGAAAATTTTCGCAACTCAATTTATAGAAAGACAATGCTTTTTTCATTTAATTCGTAGGATTTTCAAACCAGCCATAATAAGAGTAAACTATGATACATTGAAACAATAAAAACGATTATTTTCGGGTCGAAAATAGAAAGATAAAAATTAATACAGATGCAACCATCAAAATAACAAATGTACATCAAGAAAGCATTTACTGTTTCAAAAAAAAAATATTTCTACAATTCACGGTAGAAAGTGAAGTGACTCATTATATTCCAATTGCTTAAATACTTAAAACTGTTGTACCTCTTTTAAGTTTTTAATTAAAATGGCTTCATTTTCAAAAAGTGAAGTCAAGGTTTCAAGGATTATTTTAAACATAAAATTAAATCGATGCTTTTATAATTTTTTCAAAGTTTTTTTAGTGCTGAATCTCCTTGATTCGTGATTTTAATATTCTTCTTTAATGTTAAGTAGATGCTTTTGTTGAAGGAGGTTATATTTTTGTTTTTAAATCAGTTAAGGAATTAGTTCGGTAATTTGATCTTTAAATTATCATGCCTCTACAACTCGAGGACTTTAGACCCTGTACAAATTCCATATTCACCACATCTGATTAAATGATGGCTTGTAAATGTTGTTAAAATATTTTTCTTAAACATTCTTCAACTTAAAAGCATATTTCAATTCATAGGAAGCGAGGAAACGATATCAATTTCATATAAAAAAATTTGGCGATAGTAAAACACAACATTACCAGAGACGAATACTGGACTGAAGATTTAGTAGATGGTTTAACTTTTTCTTTAGTAAGTTTTATCAAAAGAAAATTAATAAAGGGATCAAGTAACCTTAAGATTTATTATCAATAAATCAAACAAGTTCATAAAAAATCAACTAAAAAGAATTATAGCTGGAAATAAAAAAGTAATTTCACGTTACAGATTTTAAGAAAGGGCGT